>NC_139620.1:2500-602500 GCF_964270895.1 Podarcis filfolensis
AACTTTGCCATCATACAACTAACTTAAAGGAATGCTATTTTTATTCTTTCTGAAGCACATTCCAAAGAATCATATGATGCCGTGTTCATATCTATACCTGGAAGGGACCTCAAGGGTCATCCAGCCCAACCCACTGCAAGGCAGGAATATGCAGAGCCACCACCAACCTTGGTTGTGCTGTCAGTATTGCCCTATGACAGGGCACTTTTAAGGCACTTTAAACGGCAGCTGCAAGTTGCGCCATGAAGCACACCTTGCCATCCCCTTTTCCTTACTGGGAGCAGAGGAGGTGCTGCTTAGTCTCCCTAGGAGCATTTCAACAGTCAGGAGGAGGCCTGAAGCCTTCGGGGGCATTGTACATCTGCTAAGAACATTTAACACTATTTCTCTTTCTTCTTTCTGAAGCCCTTTCCAAAGCATGATGCTGGTATATAAACCTGTGGAAGGGACCCCAAGGGTCATCCAGTCCAACCTGCTGCATGGCAGGAACATGCAGGAGTCCCTTACGGATAACAATCCTGCAACCTTATATGTGCAGCAAATGTTGCCCTCTTAAATGGCACACCTCTCCTGCAGCTGCAAGTTCAGCCATGAATCCAACATGGCCATCCACTATCCTGGACTGGAAACAGAGGAAGTGCTGCTTACATCCTCCCTGGGAGCATTTCAACAGTCAGGGGGAGGCCCTGATCCTGACACCTAACCCTAACCCTAAGACTTACAACAGCAGACTTACAACTTCTGACCTTTGTAAAAGGTAAAGGGACCCCTGACCATTAGGCCCAGTCATGGCCGACTCTGGGGTTGCGGTGCGCATCTCGCTTTATGGCCGAAGAAGCCGGAGTACAGCTTCCGGGTCATGTGGCCAGAACAACTAAGCCTCTTCTGGCAAACCAGAGCAGCACGCTTTAACCCAAACTGCCACCAACGTCCCTTCTTTCTGACCATTGACCCCTAGTTGAAAACTAGACTTTCCGTGGCCTTTATTACTCCAACCCCAAATTGTCCAGGTTGTTGTGCATCTGGCTACAAGTAGCATTTTCATTAGAGAAAAGATTTCATAGAGATTTTTCTGCACCTGCAGCCTCAGGTGTGCATCGCAGGGCAGTCCCAAAACAAAACTGACTTTGTGACCCAGGGGTTAGGGGAATTAGGGAATTCAGGGTATAAAGACTATACCTTTTTGGAAGCCTGTTTATTCTGACTCGTTTCTACAGTTGTGTATAAACTGCACACTGGTGTTGGTGAAGAAAACGGCAGACTGATCCTAGTGCAAGCGCACTGCTTTAGGAGACAGGGGTCCTATCCAAACGCTCACCCTCTCAAACCCAGAAGATCTCAAGACAATTTCGCTCCTACTGTTCTCAGTATGGGTGCTCCTCCTCATCCAGGCAGACGCTTAAAGTGGCATGAAGCCCTTGTCTGTCATGATTAGGGAGGGAAGACAGATTAGGGGGGAGAAGGCAGAGCGTTCTCTCCATCTCCCCCTTCTGCCCAGAAGTGTGCGCAGAGAAGCCCACTCCAGAAACCATTTTCCCACACCCGTTCCTTTTCCATGCCTAAGTAGGCTTGAGCCCGATGACACCAAGGAACAAAGCACAGCCCATACAGAGAAATATCAGTGGGCCTGATTTCTTTCAGATGTACTCAAGGTGTAGGAGTATAAAACAGGCACAATTAAGTAGCTACCAGGGCAGGGGAAGTAGTTGGCCATCATACAACTAACTGGAAGGTATGTTTTCCCGTTTCTTCTTTCTGAAGCACATTCCAAAGAATCATATGATGCTACATATATATCTATATCTGGAAGAGACCTCAAGGGTCATCCAGCCCAGCCCACTACAAGGCAGGAATATGCAGAGCCACCACCAACCTTGGTTGTGCTGTCAATGTTTCCCTAATGCAGCTGCAAGTTGCGCCATGAAGCACACCTTGCCATCCCCTTTGCTGACTGGGAGCGGAGGAGGTGCTGCTTAGTCTCCCCAGGAGCATTTCAACAGTCAGGAGGAGGCCTGAAGCTTTCAGGGGGGATTGTACATCCGCTAAGAACATTTAACACTATTTCTTTCTTCTTTCTGAAGCCCTTTCCAAAGCATGATGATGGTATATAAACCTCTGGAAGGGACCCCAAGGGTCATCCAGTCCAACCTGCTGCAATGCAGGAGTCCCTTACGGGGAACAATCCTGCAACCTTGGTTGTGCAGCAAATGTTGCTCTTAAATGGCACACCTCTCCTGCAGCTGCAAGTTCAGCCATGAATCCAACATGGCCATCCACTATCCTGGACTGGAAACGGAGGGAGGGCTGCTTACATCCTCCCTGGGAGCATTTCAACAGTCAGGGGGAGGCCCTGATTCTGACACCTAAACCTAACCCCATGCCTCTCCCTAAACCCATCACTAACAATGACGCTAGACTTACAGCAGACTTACAACTTCTGACCTTTGTAAAAGGTAAAGGGACCCCTGACCATTAGGTCCAGCCGTGTACCGACTCGGGTTGCACAGCGCACCTCACTTTGTTAACAGAAGGAGCCAGCGTACAGCTTCCGGGTCATGTAAGAGGCTTCTGGCGAACCAGAGCAGCGCACAGAAACTTTCAAAATGCTAGGTTGGAAGGAGCAGAGACCGAGCAACGAGAGTTCTCCCCGTCACGGGGATTCGAACCGCCAACCTTCTGATTGGTAAGTCCTAGACTCTGTGGTTTAACCCACAGCGCCACCCGCGTCCCTATTTTCTGACATTTGACCCCTAGTTAAAAACTACTTTCCGTGGCCTTCTTTACTCCAACTCCAAATTGTCCAGCTTGTTGTGCATCTGGCTAGAAGTAGCATTTTCATTAGGGAAAACATCTCATAAAGAGATTTTCCCCCAGCTACAGCCTTAGAATATGGGCAGGTGTGCATTGCAGGGCATCCCAAAACAAAACTGTATTCCTGACCCAGGGCTTAGGGGAATTAGGGTTAGGGGATAAAGACTATAATTTTTTGGAAGCCTGTTTATTCTGACAGTGGTGTTGGTGAAGGAAACAGCAGACTGATCCTGGTGCAAGCGCACTGCTTTAGGAGACAGGGGTCCCATCCCAATGCTCACCCCCTCAAACCCAAGGGATCCCAAGACAATTTGGCTCCTACCGTTCTCTGTATGGGTGCTGCTCCTCTTCCGGGCAGGCGCTGAAGGTGGGATGAAGCCCTCGTCTGTCGTGATTAGGGAGGGAAGACAGATTAGGGGGGAGAAGGCAGAGCGTTCTCTCCATCTCCCCCTTCTGTCCAGAAGTGTGCGCAGAGAAGCCAGCTCACTTCAGGAATCCTCGTTTCCCCCACCCATTCCCTTTCCATGCCCAAGCAGGCTTATGCACGAAACATATGGGTGATAATAAATCCACAAAATTTGACATTACGGAACGAAGCAAAGCCCATACAAAAAAATATCAGTGCGTCTGATTTCTTTCAGATGAACTGAAAGACTAGGAGTATAAAACAGGCACAATAAAGTAGCAAGCGGGGAAGGGGAAGTTATTCGCAACGAACACTAGGAACACGATGGCACGTGGAACTGTTTTCCCGGGGGCTCCAAATGCACTTCCGCGGATTCGTTTTTAATTTGCCCCCGTTTTGTTTTAATGAAGGTGAAGTGCTTGCTGCAAAGTGCTTTCAGAGCCATCTGCTGTAAAGTAGCAAGCCGGAATTATTCCCTGTGCGCCTTTCACTCTTCCCTCCCCGCCCCTCCGCCCCCGCCACCTCACAGTCTATGGCAACGAAATTCCATATCGCCCTCTGCTGGCCAGTTCAAGAAGGCTTCAAAGCTCATCCCCCAATAAGGGACTTTCTGAGATCAGAATGTGTCGAAATTAAGGGGAGGCACTAAAATGCAGCTTTCCAAAGATATTAAAGGAGCCCAAACACATTTTTCATTCATGCAATAAGTGTTTTGCGCACGATCCAGAGACTCGAAGAATTGCTTTAGTTTCTTGCTGCATTTGTTGTTTCTCAGCGTTCAAGCAGAGGTCTCTGTTGCTGCTGAGGAAAGGCAGTTCCCCAATCTTCTCTCCACCCCACCCCCATGCCTGTTGCTATGTACGGAGTGGTACGTGGGGAAGGCTATGCGAATGTTATCAGACTCTACTGAATAGGCCTCGTTGCAGTCGGTGGCGAGCGACACGCAACTGCCCCAGTGATCCGGCTGACTCTGGTGCGATCCTGATGCTCTAACCTCGAAGGCTGATGGTGATGTTAAGGCTGGAAGGAAAAGGTTAACACTGGCCTCCCTCCCTGTCTTCTGTGTATTTACTGGAGGGATTTCAGATCATAATTCCTGCTGGTGGTCTTCGCCCCCAGTGTGAAGCAATGAACTTGCAGGCGTTTTGAAGTCCTGCTCAAAGGGATGCTGCCGGTCGGTCTAATGTGCCCCTTTATTCCCCGGAGTTGGTGGTGGGCGCATGTGTCCCCCCCATTCCAGGATCCCATCTGTTCCCACTTTCAGAGGAGCCATCAGTAAATAAAGACCTTCCTTATTAGAAGCCGAGGGCTCCCTGGGGCCCCGTAATGTTCTCAGCAGCCCTTCGAGGTCTCCCCGCTTTGCTGTGTCTTGGCAAATCCCGACAAGGGGGGAGGCGAGCGGGCAGGTGGGCAGGAAGCTCAGTTGAAGCCAGGAATGAGATGAAGAAGGACGTCGGGGGGCATTAACCCGAGGTTTAATCTGCTTGCCCTCTCCCTCCTTCCCAGCCACTCTAGAAGACGGTTCTGGGGCTCCAGTGAGTATCGGAAGCAAAATGCAACCCTCGATCTGGAAGTCCCGTCCCTCATGCGGAACCGGCGCTGTTACAGGTGCCGTGCAGTACTCACTCCGCATTTGTAAGAAATAGATCTCCTCTGGATCTCCCTCCGAGCACTCTAAAAACCAGCGGCGAGCAAAAAAACATACCAGCAATCTGAATATCTGGACAGGCTCGTCTAAACAAAATGTTTTCAGCAGGCGCTTTCACTGCGCTCGTTTCGGCACCCGCTGATATTCAGATTGCTGGGGTGTTTGTTGTTCGTCGCTGGCTTTTAGTTTTTTAAAAATGGTTTTTACTAATAATCTTACTGCTTTATTCTTTTTACAAACTGCTTTGAGGTTTTCTACAATCAAGCGGGGTATACAGTACAGTGATTGAATAAATAAAATTAACAAATCTCCACAGAGTGGCGTCACCTTTCATTTATGGAATGGAAATTTACTCTACACGTGCTCAGGGACACTTTCATCATGGTGGTGGGAGGGACGGTCTGCAGAGGAGGAGCCAATTCCCGGGGCCGAGGTCCCTTCACCCCCCAGTAAAATATTTGCGGGGGCCGTCCGCCCTAAAAAGTTGATGGTCAGTCATTGCTGTTCAAATGGTGCGCGCGCGCCATGTCTTGTGAGGCGGGACAGGACTTACCTGTTCCTATGAGTAGCCAAGGGAGGGCAGGGGGCAGCTGCCCCCCTAAATCAAGAAAAGAAAAAGTGCTTAACTAACTGACCAACTGCGTCGCAGATGATTCAGCCCCCCCCGCCCGCATAAATCCTGACCACGCCAATGCCCCCCCCCCTCCATATTTTTTCAAGTTGGCACCGGTGGTTTGCAGTAGCCAGCAGGCTCCGTTGCCTCTTCCGCTTAGCCATCTATTTTCCTCCATAGCCTCCTCTATCCCCGCCAGGGACTCGGTTCGGATAATAGAAGGAAAGTACCGGGCTTGTACTCAAATAGTGGGAGGCGAGGAGAGACCACTATTTCTAACAGCTAGAAATGAAAGTTTTTTGTTAGAATTTTTTAAGACCGCTCCTTTCTCGCAGCATCATTATAACGCTGAGGCGTTGCGGCATGTAAATGCATTTAAATTGTGTTGGTTGGTTTATTGATTAATCAGTTAGATGCTGGGCAGTTAATCAATCGATTTGCTAATCTCTTGGCAGCCCTGAGGGCAAGGGAGGGGGCACAGAAGGAGCTGAAACTGGCAAGGAACAGATGTCCTAAGGCCCATAACCTTTAAGGAGAGGGAGGAGTCTGCACCTTCCAGAGCCATACACACCCCCAACAGGAGCCACACCCCAACATGAGAGGGAACCTTCCTCACCAACTCCTCTCCGCTCTGCAGCTCAGCCTCCAAGTTTTTCTGCATCCCTAAAGATTCCCCCACCTGAAGGCAACCAGTTTGTCTTCCCCAACCAGTTTGTCTCTTCTACCACCACCCCCGCCCCAAACCTCCTTTTCTGCCGACACTGCTGCTCCTACTTCTATCCCTTTAGGTCCTGCATTTCAGCTCCTCTCGCAGTGTCCCCGAGTCACCACAGTTTCCTTCCTGACACCCCCTGGCCACGAGCGCAAGGGTCTGCAGAACTGCTTCCAGCAGCCCGGTGCTGCTTCTCACATGAAGGCATTGTTAAGCCGCGGCGGCCGAAAGTGATACTCATGCATCGTGGGGAGAGCGGGGTGAGCTTGGTGTCCATTCCACTCTTTACAACTTGAGTTTCCGGTAACAAAAAAGAAATAGTCTCTGAGCATGCAAGGAGTCACGTCTGTGCTGGTTCAAAGGCGGCTTGAGTTCCAGCAGCTTTCCCGCAGGCGGTGATGGTCTTGTTCTCTCTCTCGCGCGCTCCTTCCAAGCTCCCACCCGGCACTAGGGCCAACCGCGACCACCGGCGAGAAGGGCACCCTGGAAGGAGGCTGCTGGGGCCACAGGAGCTCCTCTCCCTTCCTCTGTGCTCCAGGGGGAGAAGAGGCACATCCACGTGGCCATTGCTCTCGCTGCTGTGTCCACTGAGACAGGAGGTCACTCGCTTGGAGAGGGAGGGGTTCTGTGTTGTTGGAGGAGGACTTGGAGCAAACTCCGCCCTCTGAGGTTGGGAAATGAGCAATTGTGTGTATGAGAGAGAGTGCGTGCATATGGTCAATGACTTACAAGAAAGGAAGAGGCTCAGCCAGAGAGAGCAGAACCGGGCCGGACGAGGATGCTCGGTTGGGTGGTAGCGGATGGGGAGCCGCGGGGCTTTCTGAGCCGACAGCCGAGGATGCCTCTCCGTGGACGAAGGATGTTCTGGGGCTGTGCAGGGATGCTCCTCTGCCTGGCCGGGTTGCTCCTGCCTCGGAGCGCCGCCTCGCCCTGCCTGGAGCAGTGCAGGTGCTACATGAACACCTTGTTCTGCCAGGAGCCCAACACCATCCAGAACTTGGCACAGCTGCGGGGCTTGGAGAACTTCACAGAAATGTGAGTGTTGCCCGGGGGCGGCTGCCTGTGGGTAGGTATGATGGGGACGGGATGGGCGGGGTTCTGCAACTCCTGCCTAACTCCTCCATGAGTTCCTAGTAGAAGGGCACAGCCGAAGTCGGGGTGCCTTTGCCTCCAGAGAATTTGGACCTCTGACTGACACATTTCTTGCAAAGCAAGCTGGGGGAAAACATCTCTAGGATCGCAGGGAGCCGGTAGAGGTTTAAGGGATCTTCCTAAAAGTGAGAGAATGCAAATCTAGCATCTAAGTTGTGTCTTATTTTTTAAAAATCAGAGATGTACACACATACCCTAAATAAACGTCTATACAATATGGTTGGGGGGCAAGTGTATGCACATCTTGACCCACTGCATGCTCTTACAGCACAAGATGATTGTGAATAAGCCTCTACCCAATGATGACCCCCCCCCATATGAAATCTTTAAGGGGTGGAGAACCCAGAACCAAAATGCCACCAAAGAACAGCACTATTTAGGAAGGCGCTCACCCTGGGTAGGCGCCTCCACTGAGCACTTCCTTGAATGGAAATAGAACCGGCATGAAACAGTAATTTTCTATTACATCTTCTGAATAGCATTATCTTAACATCAAAGAATAGGTTTAAGCTTTTTATTATTGGACCAAAATCGCAACTCCTGTTGGAAAAAGCGAATGCAGCCTACTTGGAATTGGGATTGCGGGGGGGGGGGGGACTTAAAGTGATCTGTCCCTTTGCGCAAACAGGTGCGCTCTCTCCTCTCCTACCATCTTCGCAGGCGTCTCCCTCCCTCCAAGCACACACGCACCTTTCTTCTCCTATACGACATGCACATCCTTGTATGGGATAACGGGGGGCGGGGCGGGGCGGCCCACGACATCAAAGCTCCACTTTCCCCCCTCGCGAAGAAACCCCTGCGTGTGCAATGCCCACGCTTAAAGGCACGGGATGCTCATTCCGACATGGTAGCAAAACTCAGGAGAGGCTCGCAATACGCAGACAGAAACTGAGAAAGCTGAATTGGGGCAAGTGGGACAGTGAGCAGAGTACTAGGGGCCGAGAGAGGCTATTGCGTGCGTGCGTGCTTGCCTGGTGCTGCCCTCTCTGCCGAGGTGCCTCTTCTCCTGCCTTGTTTTTCCCTGCTCCGGAGGCTAGGACCCGAACCAATGGATTCAAGTTACAGGAAGGAGATTCCGACTAAACATCAGGACGAACTTTCTGATGGGAAGAGTTGTTCGACAGTGGACTTCCTCGAAGGTGTTAGAAGTTTTTAAACAGAGGTCGAAAGGCCATCTGTCATGGATGCTTTAGCTGAGATTCCTGCATTGCAGGGGTTGGACTAGATGACCCTCGGGGTCCCTTCTAACTTTGCGATTCTACGAATCTATTATTCTGGCCAAGCGAGGAGCAGCTTCGACCTGCTCGCTGCGGCCCTCGGATTATGGCTGCGTCTCCTTCGGCCAGGAGCGCTTCCAGAGCAGCTCAGAGGTGGACCGGCAGCCCTGCAGTCGGAGGATGTCAGCGAGCCTTTCCAAGCCACTTCTTTACACTGGGACTTGGATGGGGACTGCTGCGGATACTTAACCCTGGCTGCGCTTCTGTCCGTCATAAACCGGCCTCAAGAGGGACCTGCGGTTAAGCCCAGCTAGGGGCGAGCCGGACAGAGGCAGGCAGAGCCGGCCTGGCTTCTTCGCTGGGGGAGGGCGGCCGGCCAGGGGCCGAGGGACGGACAGAGGCGGCGGGAGAAGCCGCAGTCTCCAAATACTCTGGGGCTCCTGAGCAAAGGGCAGTGATGGGCTGGCCGAGCGGTAGGAAGGTAAAGGGTAGGAAGCAGCAGGACATGGCAACGGCTGCTGGGGAGGGGGGAGGCATGCCTAGTGGCTGTAGCTGTGCAACATCTGCAGACAACATCCAGGATCCACTACCGCCCAAGCACATTAGCTTCCCTAGCCAATATTACTTCACAGTGTGATAAGTAGTATTGCTCAATGAAATGCGCTGCTCTTTTGCTCCTCCTGGTCCCAGTCGTCGTACTGGGAGCCCGTCTGGGCCTCAAGGCTGCCGATCCTTTTCCTAGAGACTCCCTGGCTGATGCCAGCTCAGGTCCAGGAACTAGCCTGGCTGCTCACGATGTGTTTGCGGGCAACTCTGACTCCCCTGAGGAGTGTTGCCCCCACCTCGCCCTTTGCTGCCGGGATGGGAAAGTGCGTCAGCCCTGCCTGTTGAGAGAGAGAGAGAGAGAGAGAGAGAGAGAGGCTGTTTCCTGGAAAAACCACCCAGGGAAGGATGCTAGAGGAGTCCCCATTCCTCTCGCCTTCATCCCAGCTTGGTATCCAACCCTCTCCCTCTGTGAACTGTTTTAATGCTGGCGTGGTGAAGATGGTAGCCTAACTGTGTCTCAGTTAGTCCAAGAGTGCAAGGGGGGTGGGGCTGCTCAGTTTAATGGGGTTGTGAAAGAGGCAGTGTCGGCAATGGGAATAGTTAAGGATGGCGCTGACAGTCCAACAGGCAGAACAAACACCATGCTATCTGACACTATCTATCTGTGGTGCAGTGATTCTGGTTATCCCATGCCCAGTCATGGCTCCAGAAGGAGAGAACACAAAGCAAGCTGGAAAGGCACAACCAAAACAATCTCTGGGCTGGAGCACTTTCTGCACAGAGGAAGGCTGGGGTGGGGGTGTTGCAGTTTAGAGAAAAGACTAATTAACAGGTGGCTTCACCTTGTTTGACAATTGTACTAGGTAGAATAAATTCTTCACACACCCATAAGAACCTATGGAAGTCCCTCATACACGATGTGGCAACAGCCAAAGACTTAGTACACATTTCAAATGCATCCCATAAATTCCAGAGGGATATCAGAGATGGCCCCTCAATGCATCCTCTGAGTCCAGAGACAGTCTGCCTCTGATTTGCAGGTGCCTGGGACAAAGAGGAGGCAGATGAATTGGCTGCTAGAAGGACCTTTGTAAGACAGGCCCAACACCTTTGTGGGGGCAGAATAGCACAGAAATAAGAAATCACAATTCCTGTTTATTACAAACTTCATTCCACCTTTTAATTGTAGCTATTTCTTTAGTCCTTTTTGTACCAGACGAAGGCCTTTCTGTTCTCCCAGGTCTTTCAAATAACTCAAGAGTGGAGGGTGAGAAGAACAGGGCCCCCACCCCTGCCTTTTTCAAGTATTATTATTATTATTAAAAATGTGTATACTGCCCTTCATCCAAAGATGATAGGGCAGTCCACAGCATAAAAATACTAAATGAGAACACAAAATACATAACGAAACATAAACAAAAACAAACCAATAACCCCTCTCCCTCCCACAAAAACATTTAAAAGGCCACAGAATGTTAATCAGTCCAAGGCCTGGGAAGAAGAAGAAGAAGAAGAATTTAGATGGTTAAAGAGAAACATTTTCACCTAAAGATATGTAATGAAGGTGCCAGGCAAGCCTCCATGGGAAGAACATTCCACAAAATGGGGAGCCATTGCAGAAAAGGCCCATTCCCACGTTGCCACCCACCTCTTGCAGAGGTAGCACATGAAGAAGGGCCTCAGATGATGAGCTCAGGGTCTGAGTAGATTCATATCAAGAGAAGGGATCTTGACCAGATGAGCAACCTAGTTGCTGAATTCTGCACTAGTTGAAGCTTCTGAACTATCTTAAGTGGTAGCCTTATGTGTAATACACTGCAGAATAATCTAACCTAGAGGTTACCAGCTGGACCACCAGCCGAAGCTGATGGAAGGCACTCCACACCACCAAGTGACAGCAAAGGATCCAGGAGGAGACACTGGCAGAGGAAGAGGAGTGTGGGGGGAGTGCACCACCCCCGGGACCCGTGCGATCCCTGTGGGGTTCCTTCTACTCAGAAAAGTAAAATTATTTCAATGGAAAGCACTCTGGGTAAATGTGCAGAGAACTGCAGCTTTGGCGTGCGTTATATTCAAACAAATTCAAATTGGAAACTGCTCTTATTGGAACACCCTCAAGGATTTTAAAAGACGACACCTCAATAGCTTTTGTCATGTTTTCCCTTAGGTTAGATTTTATTCTTTATAATGAAAGAGCTGAAAACTGTTTAATGTATGATTTCAGCAGACTGGAAATCTGTGTGCATTAATATTTGTGCTTTCTAGGGAAAGCCACCTGAGAAAAGTTAATCATTATCATGCTGATTTTAGAACTGGAGGTTGTAACCATGCCAGCTGTCCAGTTTGACTTGTATAGGTATTCTGTTCACCCTTAAATTGGCGAATTTTGCACACCACCTTAACGGACATATAAGGAGCTCACCTACATGCACACCTGAAGAACACTAGAAAATTCAGCCTCTTGTAGGGCTGTGGCCAGCCAGCCCAACTCCTTTCTAGGTGCAGCAACACAAAGACTTATTTGCAGGAGCGAGGAAGGGAGTGTGCGAGTGTGTGATCTGCATCTGACTTGGCTGTTCAGGGGTGTAGAGGTCCCCCTGCCCTGATGCTGCAGCCCCTGAGGCCTCCTTGTCAGAGACTTTGCTAATAGCTCTTCTCCATCTTCTGTGCTATAAATGGAGGGCAGCTGATGGGCCATTAGAATCTTCTCTCCAAGGGTCCATCAATTATCCCCCACTGGTTGTGGCTGGGAGAAACATTCCTGGAAGATCTATGGAGGACAGACGCCAGCTGCAGGCTGGGCAAATGTGGGCGATGCCACTCCCATTCACAGGCGGGAGACGACTAGTCATGCCAGTGACCATTAGTCACATGTGGCACCAGAAGCAGAACATGATTTAAAGAGGCTTAGAAATAGTTTGCCTTTTCTCTTAGAAATCCCTGCCCACTTGAAGGTGCTGTGAAGGGTGCTCTGGGATTTTTCTGCTGCCCCCTATTCCTTAAGCAACTTCAAGTTCTCTAATATGCTTGAATAAGTTAGACTAGAAACCGCTTTCTATCCAGGGAAGCTCAAAGAGTGTGTTGTGGCCTAAACTGCATCCAAGCAGCCACTGGGACCACTTTTGGGTGGGTCACCAGTGAATCAGCTTTTGTTGTTGTTGTTGTTGTTGTTGTTGTTGTTGTTGTTGTTGTTGTTGTTGTTGTTGTTGTTGTTGTTACTATTACTGAATTATTATTATTATTATTATTATTATTATTATTATTATTATTATTATTTCATCATTTCTATACCGCTTTATATTTTTAAGAAAAATCTCAAAGCGGTTTACAGCATATTAAACATCAACAAAACAATGCAGAATCAAACATTTCTGAAGAAAGTAAAATATAAATTACACAGTCAAAGCAACACAATTAACAGGAGACTAAAATACCATCTCAAAGATTTCAAAATAAAACATTACAAAGGAAGTCAACTACAGAATACATATTTAACACAAAACAAAAACAAAATCTTAAACATTTCAAATATAAAATGCACATTTAAAACAGCATAATTAACAAGAGAATAAAATATTATAAGCATGACACAGCTGTTTGGCAAGCACAAAAAGATAGGGAAAAAGAATCCAATAATTAGGATTTGTTGTCAGGCATAGTGATGTCCCTCCGGTCTCCCAGGGGCCTCTTGAGTAGAGCTGGGTGAGTCTGGGCCCCGTCCCCTTGGCCAGGTGGAAAGGGTGTTGCAGAGAACAGCCTTCACGCCTCACAGCGTGATCAGAAAAGGTGCAAGGGAGAAAGTGTGGACTGCTCCTCCCATCCCCAAATGGGAATAATGATCATCGCACTAACAGCGAGAGATGCAAGGGCAGCTCTGTGGAACAGACTTATCTGAATAAGCAAACATAGCAGATCTCTTTTTTTTTTTTTTAATAATATTTATTAGCATTTTCAAAAAAACAAACAAGAACAAAAAATAAACAGAACAAAAGAAAAATACAAAAATACATAACAAAATTAAACAACAAAAGAGAAATAGAAAAGACACATAAAGTTATCGTTCTTAACCTTATTTCTCAGACTTCCTCACACCTCCCCTTCTTGTATTCCAATTTAAGTTGTCAGTTCAGCAAGTCCTTAACTTATTTCTTTACCTTAACTTATACATTTATTCTAACATACCATTTTTTACTTTACTTCCTTTTTTCCATTTCCTCCATTTATTTTTAACAATCTTATTTTCAATTAATTTAAAAAAGAAGAAACCAATTTTACCTTATTTAAAACACACATCAATACTTATACCTCATTAACTATTCTTAGACCTTTTTCCTAAAGTCGACCAAAATTTCCCTTCCACGATTTACCCAATCTCCTTACCACTGATTAAAAGTAAAAAAAAAAGAAAACAAATTGTCCTTATGTGCCCTTTGGATTCCCAACCTCTACCCACCCTTTTCCCGGTTCCAATCCCCGACCAAAGTCCATCAGTCTTTGTGTTATTTATTTAACCTGGAGACCTCACATCTGAGGCCCTTTTATCTCTCTCAGTTCCTTTCTGCCGGTCTCTTTGATGGTCCTTAATGTTAAACCCCAAGTCTCGAAGGGGCTCCGGACCAGCAGAGTCCTTGTTGCTTCCAGCCAGACTTCCATACTTAAAGGCAAAGCCTATGGGGGGCTCCAACTTTTGTTTCAAATTTCTTACAGATCCAGATGTCCCCAAGGCTCCAGCTTTCACCTTCCGCAGATTTATAATCCTCAGGTCTTCAGATCTCCTCCAAGGGAGATCTCTCCATTTTCCAGGCTCCCATTCAGACCAGGCTTTCCACATCCAATTTTTATTATCCTTTTTTATCGTCATGTCAGGCCTCATATTGTAACTCTCCTTTAGCTCCTGCACGTCTCCTGCTTCTCCTTCATTTTCTTCAAAAACAGCACCTTGCTCCATCATTTCTGCACTTTCAGTTTCATTTATTTGTTCAGTTAAGTAGGTTTCCTGTTTCAAAACTTTATCCAACTCAAAACTGTTGTTTACTGACCGATGTAGTAGTGATATCTTTGTAGACATAACATTGTATTCATCTTTCAAATTTCCCAAGAGAACGAGCACTCTGTCCAGTTCTGCTTGGAATTTACATACTCCAGCAGATCTCTATCCACTTCTCTTGTAAGATTCTGGGTGTGATTCTGCAATTTGCGAGGGAAACTGTCAGGCCACATCCTGTGGGCTTCCATTGGGCAACTGCAGCATCTGCTGCAGCAGGCCTGTCCATCCCAGGGCATTGCCAAAGCCCCACTGGGCTTCTTTTGACCCAGTACTCGTGGGATGTTTTCTGGAGAGACTGCAGTGGAGGTTGACCTGGGTGCGAGTGAAATACCTCAAGGGGCATCCTCTGCTCTGTTGCGGTTCCCAGCCTGTCTGTCACAACAGAGCCAAGGGGTCCGTGTCTGCCCCGCCCCCACCAGCCAGTCTTGAAATTGAAGCCTCTTCTTCTCTCCTCCCTTCACTTCATGCAGCCTTTGCCTGTTCACAACAGCTGAGGGGGCTGCCTTGTGCTTGCAGAGGGAGCTAAAGCAGAAGCTGGCAAGGCTGCAGGGGTGCTGGGCGGGGAGAGAAGAGGCAGTGCCAGGGAAGGAAGATCCACACAGCTCAGTGGCCAGAGCAGAAAGCTCCACAACCATTTCCCAGCTTCTCAAAAAATGAGGTTGTAGCCAACAAAGTTCTTCTCAGAGCAGACCCTCTGAAATGAATGCACCAGAGTTACTACTGTCCATTTATTACAATTGGTTTACTCTGAGCAGAATCAGTGTTGGATGCAACTCCTGAAGAACTGCTGCCAGTCAGTGTAGGCAATGCTGTGTTAGATGGACCAATTCAGTCTAACTCAGTACAGTGGTACCTCGGGTTAAGTACTTAATTCGTTCCGGAGGTCCGTTCTCAACCTAAAACTGTTCTTAACCTGAAGCACCACTTTAGCTAATGGGGCCTCCTGCTGCCGCCGCACCGCCGGAGCACGATTTCTGTTCTCATCCTGAAGCAAAGTTCTTAACCCGAGGTACTATTTCTGGGTTAGCGGAGTCTGTAACCTGAAGTGTCTGTAACTTGAAGCGTATGTAACCCGAGGTACCACTGTACAAGGTAATGGCTTCATATGTTTCCCTTCAGGCTCAATTTCTTGCTGGTTGCTTTCCCCTCTTCTTAGTAAAATGGCCTTATTAGGACATAAATGGTTTTTTAGTTTTATTTCAAGTAAAAATAAAATAAAAATAAACCATAAACTAAAATTTGACAACTTCACAGTGAACAGACTTTTTTTTTTGGGGGGGGGACAAGCCTGAATGTGTACACAGGCCTTCTCTGGATAAGCTGTTTCAGCAGCTCTGGTGCAAGGGGGGAGCAGGCAAGGGGTGACATAACTGGGCTTCTGAGCCCCACGGGGTGCCACAGAAAGAATGTTTATTCAGACTTTTTATTAGGCAAGCATTTAACCATGACACAGCGTGAATATGGCTTGACAGGCTCCTCTCCTTCACAGAGTCATTGAGAACCAGATTACTCTGACAAACTTGACTCAGGATGACATGAAGAATCCTCGAGAGCTGAAGAACCTGTGAGTCCCTTGGCTGCTTGGTGCTCCGGTTGGCGGGTCTGTGAGGAGGCCAAGGAGGCGGCTGGAAGTGTGTGGTTGGGGAGGGTTCTCCTTTGGGCAGAGAGAGTGAGGCGTTTCTGCCACAGCAGAGAGTGTGTAGCTTTGCTTTTGCTTCCCTTCCAGCTCCTGGTCTGCTTCCACCCCACCTCCTTCTGCACCTCCCCCGTTTCAGGCAGCTTTGGAGGAAGGGGAAGGAAATGCTTTCCCCCCCAATGCTGAGCAAACAGGAGGAGCCCTGGCGCAGGTGCCCCAGGGCTCCTCCAGGGCTCCTCCTGTTCAGGGCAGGTGCCTAAGCCTGAGGGTCCATGAGGTCTCTCTGAAGCACAGGTGGGCTTCAGAGGCGCTTCACTGGAGGCACCTGTTTCTTGGGAATGATGTCAGGGCCGGGTTGCAGAGAGGAGAGAGTGAACAGCCTCACCCTGCCCCATATTCCTACCTGTCTTGGGAAATTTCCTTCCATTGCTGAGGATGAAAATTCCTCTAGTGTCATTTTCTAAGGTGAGGGCAGAGAGCCCCATGGAAGAGCCTCACCACCCCCACCTCCACACAGCACCATCTGCCCTCTTGCCAGCCCCCCTGACATGGCAAGGACTCTACTATGGCTTCAGGAGCCCCACTGTCAGGAGCACTCTCCACTCCACCCGCCTGCGACTGGCCTGCCTCCATCCTGTGCTCCATCCTGCTGAGGCCAGGGACATTTGGCCATTGCCTCTCCTGAGGTGGCACTGCCTACCTGGGCCTTGACAGGCATGGAGGTACAGAAGTGTTGCTGCAGCAAAAACAGGCCACTGCAATGGAGACTTTGGGTTTCGTGGGGTGGCGGCTTCCTGGCCAGCTGCGCTCTGACTGACTTTGCTCATTTGTTGCAGAACCATTTCAAGGACGCAGCTGCAGTTCATTGCACCAGACACCTTCAGAGGCAGCCTGAACCTGACGCATGTGTAAGTACCTGGCTCCTCAGCCACAAGCACTTCCCAAGTCCACACCTTTGCACTGCGCAGTGCAGGGCAGACTGTGCCTCTTCGTGGGGAGGACAGGACTGCTTGGGCTCCTCTGCCCTGGGCCTCCATTTCCCCCTCAGGCTGCAAAGGAGCAGCCACCACCAAACTCTTGGGGTTGTTTCTGGGAATTTCAGCCACCTACCTTGTGATTCCCCTTCCACTCCCAATTTCCTTGCTTGGAACGTCAGTTGGGGTGGGGCCATGCGAGCTCCTGTTCTTCAGGCTCAGTACTGGAGACTTGCTTAGCAAGTTGTTCTATTTTGGGATTGTGGTGACCAGTGGCGTAGCGTGGGTTGTCAGCACCCGGGGCAAGGCAAGTAATTTGCGCCCCCTAACCCGTGGATTTGCGCCCCCTAACCCGTGGATTTGCCCTAACCCCAGATGTTGCGCCCGGTGCGGCCGGCCCCCCCTGCACCCCCCACGCTACGCCACTGGTGGTGACATGGATGGAGGCAGCAGGAAACTGCTGGGCAGATGAATTTTGCTATGGTGGAGGTGAAGAAGGGAAGGCAGCCCATCGCCAGGGTTCCCCTCTCAAGAACCTGACTGTCTTCTGCTCCCACTCAGGGTCTCCAGTCGTATCTCCTCCCCCTCCTGTGAGGCTTGCAGGAAGCCCCTCCCTCAAATGCAAACCTCTCTCCCCTCTCCAGCACCTTCCGAGGCACTTCTTTGCCCCAGTAGAGATGGAGGGCAGGTTGACCAGAGGAAAGTCACCAAGAGCAGGCCCCTGGCCCCTGAGGGCCCTTTGCCCCATGTGGCCTCCCAGTCTGGTTTGGGCAAATGCTTGACAGGCAGGCTGAGCCATGGCCAGTCAACAGGCAGGGTGGACCCTGGCTATAGCCAGTTTGCCGAAGCAGGTGTCAGCTCTGTCTTTGTGGTGAGGGGCTGCCCCACATATAAGGGATACAGTGGGACAAAGTGTGGCCACCCCACCCCTCATCCAAGAACAGCCCCCTCCCCAAACAAGCTGTTTCTCTCCCACAGACCATGGACATGGAGTGGATGGAGACCCCAGCCTCCTCCTCCCTGACTGCCCCCACCTCCAGCTTTCCTCTCCCTGCTCTCCCCGGCATGTTCGTTGCAGCCCTGGGCTGGGAGGACACTGTTTATCATAATTAGTGTTAATGTCCCTGTACAACACGGGGATATTGATTTGCTCCCATGCAGCTCATGGCCAGCGGCTGGCAGCCCACCCCACCCCACCCCCCAACTTCCTGCCCAGATCCTCTATGGGGCTCAGAGGAACATTGTTGGCCCTGGGAGATCACTTGGGGTGGGAGGGGGGCTGAAACTGGCTTCCTGCTCTTTGGGCTCTCCTTGTTAAGATCCTGGCTGAAATGATGGCCATCAGCCAGGAGGGCTTTAGCAGGGGACTGGACAAATTCATAGAGAAGAAAAAGCTCCCTAGGGCTACTAGTCACAATGGCCATGCTCTGCCTCCACAGTCAGAGGCAGCAAATGCTTCTGAATCCCAGTTGCTGGAACCCGCAGAGGCGAGTGTTTGTGTTGCAATCGGGTCCTGCTTGGAGGCTTCTGGCTGGCCACTGTGAGGACAGGAGGCTGGATTAGATGGGCTCCCTTGGCCTGATCCAGTAGGGAGCCTGCAAGGCTCTAAAGAGAGGGGGGCGTTGCTCCCAGGCATCCAAGGTTCAGCCCGGGCCTGTTTCCCAGGTTCTCTCAGCAACACAATCACTGCAGCAGAGAGAGAGCTGGCCTGCAGTTAACAATTCTTCTGGTGGCGGTACCTGGGGCAGTTTCAGCCAGGAGACCCTGCACCTGTTTAACTTCTGCCTGTCGTACACTAGCAGAGACAGGCAGAGGCCCATCCCAAGGCAAACAAGGCTTCTCTTTCTCTCTGTCCCCTTGCAGGAACCTGGCCTACAACCAGCTGCGCTTCCTGTCCTGGAGGCTCTTCCACCACCTCCATCTCCAGGAGCTGTAAGTCTCCTCCCATTGGCCCCTTCTGGACGGGCATTTGGGAGAGCTGTGGTGCTTCAGGGCCAAACCCCTTTCCCACATGCAGTGCCCTCCTGCTGGTGCTACTGAGGTTTTGAGGTCTTTTTCAAGGGGGAAGAGGGGGCAGCTCTGCTGATTTGTTCATAGGAAGCATCAGGAGGGAAGCGAGAGACTGTGCTCTGGTGCTTTGCAAGCATCCTGACCTCAAGGTTTCAAGGGCTTAAACACCCTTGTGGCCACTTGAATCATGTTGCTGGAGAGAAACTGAGGCACCCTTCCCTGGTAGTCACTGTGGTCAGTGGTGGCTGGGTGGCCAGCTGAAAAGATGCAATGTTGGGTGGACTCCTGCTCCTTTGGTGGAAAGGAGAATTTCAGCTGGTGTAAAATGCCTGACAAACTCCTTTTTTGCAGGGGATTGCAGTTCCTTCCAAATTTACAATTCTATGATTCCTACACCTGCAGAAGGAAGTGCCCTCCCTCCTGCTGCTCCCACCCCATCCATGTCTCTGCATGGGCTGCAGCTGTGAATCTCTCCAGGCCAAGTCATCCGCCAGCTCCCTCCTGGTGGTGCCCTTGCTTTCTTCTGGCTTCATTAATTTGGAATAATGACCCCAAGTTCTGTCCTGTCCCAAGACGCAGTTCTAAAGATCCACTTCATGTTAAGAGGAGAGGGCAGAGGAAGCTGACTTTTGTCCTCCTATTTCTGGCTAGGATAAAACAGCTCTTGCAACAGGGCCAGGGGGCACTCATGCCGTGTTTTTAAACCTCCCCAAAGGGCTAGAAACTGGTGGGGTCTTTTTGTTTTTTAATGAGGAAACGGATGCTCTTGGGATGACCCTTCTGCAGGGTTTGGTAGAGCTTGTCATTCAGAGTTTGGGGCCACTGCCTGAGTCTGAACTGCCTGTGACCTCCCCCCTTTCTTCCCCCCCCCCCACCCACAGTGTGCTGATCGGGAACCCTCTCCAGTGCACCTGCCGCCTCCGGTGGCTGCAGGTGTGGCAGGAGAGCAGGCAGGCCGAGTCCTTGGGCAACCAGTCCCTTCACTGTGTGGCAGAGGGCAAGAAGGTGATCCCTGTGGCTAACATGACCATTGCAGGCTGTGGTGAGTGAGTAAGGAGCTGTGTGGGGCCCTCTCTGCCATCTCCCATGGCCCCTGTTTTGTGCCACATCTGGGGGCCCATCTGAGCCACCAGGCAGCTTCCTCCCTGGGGCAGGATGTTGCTGGCCAGAGCCTGCCTTCAGCCACCTCTGCTCTGTCCCTTCTCTTGGGGTAGAATTCCCGAGGGTCTGGATTGAGTACAACCAGGAGCCCTTGGGAGAGGGAGAGAGCGTCACCCTGACCTGCAACTTCACTGGAGAGCCACGGCCAGATGTGCGCTGGTTGCTGCCGAACGTCTGGATGGACCTTCCTCCCCGCATCACCCAGGCAAGCACCAACCTGGATGGGCAAGTGTCCCCAGAGGCCACCATGTGCCAGGGAGGAGAACAGGAACTGGGGGTGCCTCTTATTCCAGTGCTGGTTGGGCCTTTGAAGCACCACAAGAAAGAGATGGAAATAACTGGGGGGACAGGGGCTAAACAGGCAAAGTCCAGTCCATGACTGACTGACCTCCTCTAGGAAGCTGATTATCCCTCAGTCACTCCAAGCTTTATAGCAGGGCTTGGAGGGCGGGGACTGGGGGGGGGCTGTAGTGTGTGACCAGCCTTTCTCTATCCAACTTCATTGGTTCAGCCACATGTTCAATGTGAGCATCTCATCTGTCCATGCAGAAGTCTGAGTCTGAACTCCAGCTGCAGATCTGGAACGTCTCCTCTGACTTCAACCTCCAGAATATCACCTGCCAGGCAGAGAACGAAGCTGGACTTGCAGAGGCTGTGGCCCAGCTGAATGTGACGTGTAAGAGAGTTCATCTGTCTCCTGCAGCCTTCTTGGTCTTTTCCCTCTGGGAGGGGCCTCCCTCCCAGGCTGAGTGGGTGTCCAGCACCAGCTGTCCTTCCAGGGGAGGGGAGGGGGCTGGTGGCTCTTGGGCCATTTCTAGGGTGCATCCAGCCAGCCTGGAGAAGTGCCTGCTGCTCTGAGGGCCCCTTTGAGACTCAAAGGGCTATTTCTGGCTGCTGGGGTCTGACAGAGAATCGGCTCCTAGGGCAGGGTACGTGTGGCTACCTTGAAACATGCAGCAGAATGAGGTGCCGCTCTTGTTTTCAGGCTAAGTCTTGGAGGGGAGTGACTTTTTAAAATGTTCCCCTACATGAAAAGCTCTTTGCAATTGGAGAAAGCAGACATAAGAATGATATGGGGCTCTTGCAGGGAGCTTCATGCAAATGAGAGGTCAAAATAAATAAATGATATGGCCTGGGACACACACACACACACAGTGTAACAATCCTTTTTTAAAAAAAAATCAAGAACGAAACAGAAATACAAAACATAAAATGTCACTGGGCTGATCCCATAATTCTGGCTTAACTCTTCATCCAGCAGTTAGATCTGGGTTTAAGGGGCTTCCAGGTGGGAGGGATCCTGCTCATACAGACACAAAAATATTGCCAGCATCCAAAGTTCTCTCCCCCTCCATCCCCATTCAATCCAATATGTGCTGTTGCTGTGGCTTACAATCCCCACGCATGAGGCCTGGTTGACCCATTTGCAATATTAAACCCCCTGCCTGGAAGCCCCTCCCCCCGGGGTCCCAGGAGAGGAGGTGGGCACAGTGGCTGCTCCCACCTCAAAGGCTCTGGCTTCCCCCCCCCCGCTGTCTCCCCAGTTCCTGCCGTGATTGTTGAGGTGGGCTCCGTCCTGCGGCAGTTCCACAAGGACTGCATCCCCTTCATTGTGAACGGCAACCCCACGCCCCACATCTGGTGGCAGCTGGACGGCGAAGCCCTGCATGAGAATGACTTCATGTACACCATCTTCTTCTCCGAGGAGAAGAACACCACAAAGGTCCATGGGTGCCTGAACTTCGACAACCCCACACACGTCTCCAATGGCAACTACACACTGCTGGTGCGCAATGAGCTGGGCAACGACTCCTGCACCACCTACCAGCACTTCATGGACCCCCCTGGGGTGGGCATTCGTCCAGAGGATCCCATTCCTGGTACGGGGCTCTCTCCTGTGAGGTGACCCCAAAGCTTGCCTTAAAACCAGAGGAGGAGGTGGAAGGGCCTGCCGTGCTGCTGAAGTCGGCTCCTGGCTGCTGCACTGGCTTTGGAGAAAAGATCCCTCTTTTGGTCTGGATGGGGGAAATGGGGCAGGAACACCTATGGCGGGCATGGGGCTCAGCCACACCAGCTCCCTCACTCCTCAACTGTGCTTGTGGGTCACCAAGGGGTGGGGTGTCTGCAACTGTGGCCTCCAGAGGCTAACTGAGGTCTCCCTCCTCTTATTTCTTTTTACTGCTGCCTTAGTCTCCCTATCACCAGTGGGTAAGTATTTGGGAAGAATGTGCAGGTCCCTTTGCAACAGGGCTGGGGGGAGAAGGGGGCCACAGAACACCCTAGATGGGGGTGGGGGGAGGACACCTACCTCAGCATGAGAAATGAGCCACTGAGCTGCAGCTTTGGAGTTCAGGAGTGGCAGAACTGTCTTTGTGCCTTGTCTCGTCCATCTTAGCCAGGGGGCATCTGTGCCAGGAGAGGCAGACCCCAAGGAGGCCCCTGACAGATGTGGGGCCATCTGGGTTGCATCCTGGAGGCTTCCATGTGAAGTCTGAGCGAACGGCGTAACCTCCCTCTCCTGCTTCTTCTTTTGCCCCCAGGAAAAGGTGACATGAACAGCACTGAGCGTGAAGGGCCAGTGGAGACTCCTGAGGAGCACACCATTGGGGTGAGGCCTGGGGACCAGCTGTGTGGGGCGAGTGGGCACAGGTCTGGGCTTACATAAGTGGTGGTGGAGACATGGCTACAGAGCGGCCCGTCCAGCTTTGCCGGTTGGGCACATGGATCTCACCCAGGGCTTCATATGAGCTAAGCAGGCCAGCTGGGGAAATGCGCACCCGAGAACATTTGAGCTGATGTTAAAGGAAGGCATGCCTTTGAGCATGTGCAAAGTGACAACAAAGCAGGCCACAGGCAGGAGTTCCTGGACACAGGACGGAAATTGCCCGGCTCTGATGTGCTGTCAGCTCTGCCTGCTCCTTTGGGCCATGAGGCCAGATGGCCATTGAAGGGCTTTTTTGCAGCTCCTCACATCTGACCCACTGGCAGGGAGAGGGCTGCTCATGCACCCAGTTTCCTGCACCTGGCTGGCCACTGTGGTTGGATGGACTCTTTGGCTTTTCTGGGGTACTGATGGTTCCCTTGTTCCTCCTCCAGATCTCGGTGGCCGTGGTCCTGGCAGTCTGTGCCTGCCTCTTCCTCTCCATCATGCTGATCATCCTCAACAAGTGTGGGCAGCACTCCAAGTTTGGAATTAACCGTAAGCCCCCTCAGCCCTTCTCCTGCTCGGCCTCCGAGGTGTAGGTGCCTCCCTCCTCTCCACCCCCTTTGCCAGCTGCTCACGGGACCAGGGGTCTTGCTCAGCACCCAAACAAAAGGCTTCCATTGTGCCAGTGGAGCCAGGAGGACAGGGGCAGTTCTCCTTCCTCTGCATGACCTGCCTGTGTCAGGAGGGCTCACAGTGGGGAAGGGACCCAGAGGAAGCTCTAGCGAGCCGTATTGTAAGCACAGGGCTAGCACCTGCTTTCCTCTGGTGCTTTTGGGAAGCCCATGAGAAATGCTTGAAGAGACAGAAGCCCCCTCCCTCCCTCTGCTTATTGTCCTGCAACTGGAGCTCAAAAGATAGACTATCTCTGAAGCTGCAGGTTCCATTGAGCTATTGTGGCTAAATAGATACTAACCAGAGCCCTGACCTTTGTTATACCAACACCTGGTCTTTGGAAGGACAGGGGGAAGCAGGAGCAACCAAATCCCGGGGCGGATGGGTGTTCCCCCACCACTTTCCATGAGAAGCTGTGCTTCTCCCCACCCCCAACTTTGGCCTCTCTGAGATTTCATTGTGGACCTTTCCCAACCACACAGTCTGCAGTGGCTACCTCCACCCTTCCTTGGCCACCTAAATTATTGTGCTGCAGGGAGCAAGGGAGCTGCACCCCGCTTGGGGAATGGAAGGTGGTGGAGGCTGAGCTGGTTCCCTCCATCTCCTCCCCCATTTCATTAGCCTTCCTCTCCCTCCCCCTTCAGGCAGGCATCAGCTGCTAATTCACTGCTGGAATTGATTCAGGCTGTAAATGGGTTTGATCTGCCTGGATCACCCCCAGGGGGGCAGGAATGGCAGAAGGGAGGGGTGGGGAGAGGGGGGGGGCAGAGAAGCAGACACTTGTTGTTGTGCAGCCAGATGTCACAGCAGCAGCAGCAGCAGGGGCAGAGCTCAGAGCCCCCGCCCAGTTGGACTGGCTACCTGCCGGCCTTGGATGGCGGAGGCTGGGTGGATGGGCCTGTGTGTACCGAACTGAGGGTGGGCTGCAAGACCAGCCTCTTCATTGTGCCCCACCCCCACCACAGTGCCCCCAGACGGAGAGGGCTGCATTCAGATCACCGGGGTTTGTGTGAGTTTCTGGGTGCTGGTGAAGTGAGCACTGGCTGAAAGAGATACAGATCTAAGGAAAATGTGGCAAAAATCAAACGGTGTTGGGTGGGTGGAAGGTTCATCGACAGAATTCCAGCCTGTGGGGAAAGATGCTCAGCTTACCATGATGATGGCTGCCTGCTCTGACCTCCAGCCTCACAGAGGGAACATCTGCTGGTCGCTGGGGCGGGCGTGGGCAGTGTTTGAAATTAGCCAGGTGCCAGGCGCATTTTGCAACTGGCAACTGGCCTTTTGTGACTGGGTGGAGATGCCCAGCATCTCCAGCTGCCTGGTTGCAGTCAGCGGGTCTGCCGGGCACAGCAGCAGCAAAAGACATAGCAGACCCTCTGATTCACCTGGCAGCAAAACACAACACAACACAACAACACAACACAACACATAGTTTTTGCTGCCGCACTGCCAGGTGTTTGGCAGGGTAGAGCAGTAGCAAAAGACACCTATTTGGCTGCCACGCTCCTCTGCAGACCCCCCTGATTCACCCTCAGCATCTTTATGTTTTGCTGCAGGGCTGCCTGGTCTGGTAGTGTGGCAGCAAAAAAAGAAAAAAGGCACCTAGACATTTTGTTCTGATGCCCACAACCTAGGTCCCACGGGTCACATGGATCCTAGCATTCCTACCCCAGTTTCTAACACTGGCCATGGGGGGCAGCTTACAAGTGGGGAGAGCTGACAGAGAGTCAGATGCCAGAGAGGCCTGCAGGGTCTTTCTAGGAAGAAAGGCTGGAACTCCATGGTAGGTCCTGAGCTCAATCCCTGCTGGCTTCCCTACTTGCTGTGGGTCATTGTTGAGAATGCAGAGCAGGATGGAGCCCAGTGGCTTCCTATTGCTCCTTTCTGTGGGGTGGATCTGGTCCCCTATCCTGGAAGAGGAGGCTGCCTCTTTGCACATGCCATTTGGCTGACTCTTAGGTTGACTCTCCAGGCTCTTCTCTGCCTTTGGAGCCCCCCCCCATCCCTGCCAACTCCCCAGCCACCAGCCCTATAGATCTCGAGTCACTTTCTCTCCCCACCTCCCCCCACTCCTGCCAGGCTCCTGCAGCCAGGCATCCTTGCCCTGACGTTGATGAAGATGCATGGGGGGGAAGGCTTGCTGGTTATGGACCCTCTCACGGTAATTACTGGAGGCTTAAACGCTCCGGTTACTGCTCCCTTGCCAATGCCTCCCACTCAGAGCAGCGAAGGGAGGGGGGAGTAGGAGGGGCTCCTGCTCCCTTTGCCGCCTTGCCTTGAGCATTTCGTGGGCCCACAGAAGCTGACTACCATCAGGCTAAAAGCATCCAGGAGGCCCACCTGCCCAGCAGCCCAGGAGGCAGGGTTTGCAGGGAGCTTCCCTTGTGTGAAGCCCCCCCCCATGTGCCTTGGTCCCTGGCCTAGGGCTGGAGGGCAGAGGGAGAGGCCTCACTGGTTCCCCCAGGGGGATTTGCTGGGCAAGGTGAGCTCTATCCCAGCACTGATTCCACAGGGAAGACAACTTCCTGCCTGACCTCAGTTGTTACTCTAAAATTTATTGTGCAACACATGAGCCCCACCCCCATCCTCCGCAAGGGAATTTATGGGCATGCCAAAAGCATTTTTTATTTTGCTTCTTCTGTGGCACTTGGGATGGTGGGAATGTGGGATAAAACTCTGTGTGCGCATAGCATTTTTCAGCACAGGAGACCTTCCTCCCCAGGTAGGCACGCTCATTGTTTTCCCAGGCAGAGACCTGAGGTTTTGAACACCCCACCCCATCTGGCCTGCCCTGGGGCGGAAGGTGCCTGTGTCAGAGTCTCATGGCTTCCATCTCACAGGGTCAGCTGTGTTGGCGCAAGAGGATGACCTGGCCATATCCCTGCAGTTCATGAACTGGGGCAGCAGCCCCCTTTCCTCTGCGGAGAGCAAGCTGGACGCCCTCAAGACCAACTTCATCGAGAACCCCCAGTACTTCTGCAATGCCTGTGAGTGCCTGGATTGCCCCATGGATGGAGCAATTCTTCTGCGGGGGTGGGGCCTTCATGTGGGTATTTCAATGCATAGGCAGATTTTGCTGGAAAGGGGTGGGCCAGTGTGGCAATGGAGCGTGTCTAGGATAGGGGAGGGGGCTGCAATGTAAGCCCAGCGGGAGCTGCGTATATACCCCCAAAGTCCCACTGCAAAGGGATTTAGCAGGGCATCCTCATGCCCCCCCCACTTGACCCTTTAGATGGCAGGCAGCCCTGTCTGCTCTGTCATCCTCTCCTGTGCCAGTATCTGAGAGCCAGGCCATGGGGCAGGTTAGCCAAGGTGGGATCCTCAGGAGCTCTGCATACCCCATGAGAGTTTCTCTCAGCCTCCCACTTTGGACTCAGAGCTCCCTTTCTCCTCCGCACAGGTGTCCACCACATCAAGCGCAGGGACATCGTCCTGAAGTGGGAGCTGGGAGAGGGAGCCTTTGGCAAAGTCTTCCTGGCTGAGCGCTACAACCTCAGCTCTGTTCAGGAGAAGATGCTGGTGGCCGTCAAGGTGAGCCGAATGGACCCCTGGCCCCCTCCTCGGAGAGGCAAGGCAGGCGAGGGTGGCAGTTCTCCCTAAATTCAGGGCAGGTTTTCCAAAGTGTTTGTCCAGTTGCCATGAACTTCAAGCTGGGGTTCCCACCAGCTAAATTGTTCAGGCCTGTGCATCTCTGCCTCGAGAGTGAGATGGTTGAGTCCCCCACTCCCTCCGGCGCTGTGCCCTTCCTGCCCTTGCAGCAGAGCCTCCTCTTGCTGCTGCTCCTGTAATGAACCCAGCTCACCTTCCTTCTCCAGACCCTGAAGGAAGCCACAGAGAACGCCCGCCTGGACTTCCAGCGTGAAGCAGAGCTGCTGACAGTCCTGCAGCATGAGCACATCGTCAAGTTCTACGGGGTCTGCACCGACGGGGAGCCCCTCGTCATGGTCTTTGAGTACATGAAGCACGGAGACCTCAACCGCTTCCTCAGGTTGGCTGACTGCAGGGAGGGAGCACTGGGCTGGCAAGGCCGGAGGGAGGGGGCCAGACCCTGCTGGACGTGGTGGCAGCTTCAGTGTCCTTGTTTCATTTTATAAGAATAAGAATAAGAATAATTCATTACTTATACCCCGTCCACCTGGCTGGGTTTCCCCAGCCATTTTGTTTATAGCACAAGTTTCCAATGCCCATCAGCAATACTTCTTTCTTTCTTTTTGGCAGCATACAATTTAGGAACAAACCCATAAAATGTAAGAAGGCAACATGAGCCCAAACTCAAACACTGGTTAAAACAACATTGAAATGAAGCCACTAGCTCCTGATGTCTAAAAGCCACTAGGATGTGTCTTTAAAACCAGGAAGGCTGGGAAATGAGAAAGCTTTTCATCCAGCATAAGAAAGACCACAATGTGGGCCCCTCATGGTGGGGCAGGGGCAGTCGATAACTGGCACCACCACTGTACAGGAGCCCCCTGCCTCCCCTCTTGGGGGCGTGTCTCTGCAGATGGTCTTATGGACCAGGCAGGTCTATGGAAGAAGAGACTGACCCACTTAGACTAGCACCAACATTTTGAGATGGGCCCAGAAATAGGCTGGAATGCAGTGCAAATGCCAAAGCACAAGTGCAATAGGGTGATACATTGGTGCCCTTTTTGAGACCTGGCTATTTTTCAGTATCCCGTAGCAGTCCTTCAGCCCACACAGGCCAGAGTGTCCTGGACATGCCAGCTCTTTCTGCCCCTCTCTCTTGGTTCAGCACAAAAGGAGCCTTAGGCTGAGGGAGAGAAGCTGCCCAGGCGCCTGGGCTGCAATACACCCCAGGCATGGGCATTAGATGCAAGCACACAGGATCGCATCCAGCCAAGTTCTGCTCACTGCAGGCCTAGAAATCAACAGGCTGAAGTTATCCGCAGCCACTGATTTCAATGTGTTTGCTCAGTGTAGGACCCTGGAGGCAACCAGGGCTGGTCCACCCATGAGATGAGGGCAGCAGGATCCACAGCGGCACCAGATCCCAATGTGGATCTTTATTGCCCCGTTGTTCCTGATGTAGATATTTCCACACTCCTTCTTCCCTGGCATGGAGGGAGATTCCATTTGGTGGTTTGCCTCAGGTGCCAAAATGTCTTGGGCCGTCCCCAGCAGCAACAACCCAGTGTCTCTCTCTTGCACAAGTGCGCACACCCCCTCACAGTCCAGGGTCAAGTGTCCATGGATGAGCCAAGAGCTTAAATAACCCACAGACCCCGCCCCCCCAGCTGGTGAGCCAGAAGCTTGTGCAACGTCAACAGTTGCCTGAGCTTTGCAGCAGCTGCTCCAAGGATGCTGGACGTGCAGTCCAGCTTTCCCACCTTTGCTCCAAGGGTACCTTGCACAGAGACTGGCACCTGCTTGGTGTGCACCTGGACTGGGCAGAGGTGCCTCTTCCGTCTCCTCCCAGACGCCCCTGCAAAAGAGACTTTCCTTCCCTCTTCCTTTTGTTGTTGTTGTTGCACTGAAATGTCCCAGCCTGATCCTCTTCTCAGAGTCACCCCCACCTCCCCGAATGCCGCCTCCTGCTCCCCCTCCCCCACTCCATTACTGCAGCAGCAGCTTAGACGTCCCCCTCCCCCAGCTAATGCAATCTTCCCTTGCAATATTGATTAGATTAGCTGTCTGAGAGGCTCAAATTGAGGGGGATTGGCCATCAGCTGGAATAAGCAGAGTCTCTTTCGATTGGCCCCCCAGGTATTGCCAATAGACAGGAGCTGCCAACGGCCCCGATTAGCATCCCCAGGACAGGCTCAGAGACGCACGGATGGGGCGCTTATGGTTATGAGACTTGGCATTAATGGCTGCGCTTTACGGGAGACCTGGGCTCCTTGCCGCAGCCACTTCACCTGCCATTGTCTGCCAGGCTTAGCGTCAAGTGAGGAAAGGGCAAGACCACCTTGGGGCGCGGGGATCAACCCTCTTTAGGGGAACCCTGCCCTCCACCTTCATGCCTGGCCCCTGGTGGGCTTCCCGGGGGGGGGGCTCCTGGCTGGCTAGTGGCTGGGGAACAAGAGCTGGGAGAGGGGCCCCTTTTGGTCTGGTCTTCTCCTCTCCAGAGCGAGCGTGACCCTCCTGGCACACAGGGGAACCCATTTGCCACCCTCTTGCCCACCTCCCGTTCTCTCCAGGGTCACCAAGCACCCATTTGCACAGGCAGCAGGTGCAGCCACACGCTGGAGAGTAAGGCGCTTAACGGAAATGCTGGCAACTTCATCTGACGGCCTTTGGTCACTTCAGACATGTAGCCCACAAGCCAGGAAACTAAACTGAGGTTCACTTTTAGTGCTGTACAACCAAATCTGCATTGAGGAATAAACTGTGTGCATGCCCCATGTCCAAACAGCCACTAAGGTTCTACCCAATGTGGGTGTGGGTGTGATCCACTGCCTTGGCATTTGACCCTCCTTCCCTGCAGGTCCCACGGACCTGATGCCAAGATCCTGGACAATGGGAATGGACAGTCTTTTGGCCAGCTGAACCTTGGCCAGATGCTGCAGGTGGCCACTCAGATCGCCTCCGGGATGGTCTACTTGGCCTCCCTGCACTTTGTCCACCGGGACCTGGCAACGCGGAACTGCCTGGTGGGCCACAACCTGGTGGTGAAGATTGGGGACTTTGGCATGTCCAGGGACATCTACAGCACCGACTACTACCGGGTAAGTGCGGAAGGGAAACGGTCTCTGAGGGCCAGGCACCCTCCCTCTGCAGCCTTTGCCAGAGTCTCCTCTGCCAGGCAGGGGCCTTTCCATTCCAGATCCTGCCGCTTTGTCTTCCTCCTCCTCTGACTTGCATCCTTGGCTTCCACTCTGCCAACCCCTCCCTTCCACCCTCTCTTCTCTTAGGAGGCCCCTGCAGAGAGGCTGTTTCTCTGCCTGAGGTCTCCCCAGCAGCAGCAGCAACAGCAGCCTCAGTGGGTCATGGCTCATCCACTCTGGTGAAGATAGTGAAGGCCAGAGCTCGCCAGCAGGAAACACACACACACGGTTTTCTTCCTGGCTGGCTCAAGTTGGTCCCCTCCTGCGGGGCTCCCAGGGGCTCCTGACCACTTTTCCCTCAAGGGCTCTGAAGGGATTCACCTCCCTGACAGGCCGGGAGTCCAAAGGGGCCACTCCCAGTTATCTTTTTCCCTTTTAGCTTCTGCCCTGGACCCCTATTCATTTTTAATGGGGCCTACAGTGGAAAAAAACCTTGGAGCACTTAGCCGGTGGAAGGATGGGAGGCTGGCAGGCAGGGAGGGGAGCTGCCATTAAACGGTTAATTAAAAGCGGGGTGGAGTGGGGGGAGAAGAGCAGTTGTGGGGAAAGTCTGAGCAGGAAGCAGACTGGAAAGTTCCTGGCTTCCCAATGCCTGGAGAAGCCGAGTAGCAAAGGCTTCCCCTTAAGTGCACTTACAGGAACTCTCCGAAGTCGGGACTGAGTGTTTGAGACCGGACCTCTCCGCAAAGGCCGGGCCCAGTATGGACTCCTGGCTGCAAGGGAGGGAGGGTTCTCCACCATCCATTTGCAAGGAAGTGGGGAGGCTCTTCCAGCAGGCGAGGTCCATGGTGGACCTAGGAGGGGATCTCTCTCCTTTGGCTATCCAGAAAGAGCTGCCTGCCTGGAAGTAGCCAGCCCAACGGTTCAGCAGAGTGAGACAACTACCTAGCTCAAGCAGCTGGCTCTGGCAACCCCTCCTTGGCTGCTGCTCCTCTTTAGCCCCCCACCCCAGCCATTGCCTTCTGTGGTGGGGGCTACGTGTGCCTCACAGCCTGCCCTGCCCCATCTCCCACAAGCTAGACGGCTGCTGCTACCGTTCCTGGAGCTCAGCCTCACCTGCCTGTCCAGCCAGTTTCTGGATGCAGAATAGGGGAGGGGGTGGCCATCTTGTCCTTTGCTCAGGTAGCCCAATGGCTTGGCCTGGCCCTTCAAGAGAGCTGACAGTTGGCATTGCTCACCAACTGCACCTGGCGGATGATGGCCTGCCTGCTTTCTGCTCCAGACTTTTGCTAAGATACAACGGATTGGATGGGGTGGGGGGCTCACTTGTGCCTTCCTCACAGTCCCAGTTCCTCCTCTTTGTCCTCATCATCCCCCTTTCATTTTGCCTCCTGCACAGGTTGGGGGCCGGACAATGCTGCCCATCCGCTGGATGCCCCCAGAGAGCATCCTGTACCGGAAATTCACAACAGAGAGTGACATCTGGAGCTTCGGGGTGGTCCTCTGGGAGATTTTCACCTATGGGAAGCAGCCCTGGTACCAACTCTCCAACACGGAGGTAAAGGGTGGGGCGGAGGAAGAGTCATGCAGGCAGAGAGAGCCGTGTGTGTGTGTGTGTGTGTGTGTGTGTGTGTGTGTGTGTGTAGAGCTAGCCTCATCTTTTCAAAGATGCTTTTCAAGGACAAAGGTGTTGGATGGATTTAGATGAGTAGGAGAGGACATTTTATTTAGTAATTATCCTCCCTTACTTGTGTGCAAATGCAAATATCTATTTCAGCAGAGTTAAAAATCACCATCTGTATGTAGCTTATCTCTAGAAGCTATTAGGACAAGGTTGCATAACCTTCTAGAACAATTATGATATCCAAGCATGCTTTTGGCAGACTTGGATTATCTTCTCTCTGTTTTATGTTTCCCTTTTAACAAAGAAATCACTCCCAGATGGTTTAGCAAACAAGAAAAATACAAAGTTTACTCACATCAAATGCCAGGATTCAACAGATACAGTGATAAAAATTAGGCAGACAATAATCCTTGAATCCATAGTCCAGTTCAAAAGGAAGATTGGTGTCTGGAGGAGAGCAAAATGCAGTTAGGAAAAAGTGTACAGTATAGGGAACCATGGTCTTTTCCCACCACCAGCTTTGCAGTCATGACATCATAGAGTCCCCTCTATACAGGTTCTGAAACTCCGTAGTGCCATTGCCCTGTTTGTGACTGTCTAGCAATCATGCATTTGTGATTTCAGCTGCACCCCCTCCCATAAGAGGAAGGGAGGAATCTGTGTCTCCTCCCTGCCAGCCCTGTGAGCCACCTCTGAAATCTGAGGAAGCCAAAACACAGCATACAGGTCAGGCTAGGAAGACCCACAGATTAATTCAGGTTCAGAGGATTTCAAGCATATTGGTAAACCTGGAAGCCTTTTAGGAGAGCTAACAGCCCATCTCCCACCCACCCCAACAGTCCAGGGCCTTCTCACTTGGGCACCCAGTTTAAGTTCCAACGGCCTTCAGTAGGGCATCCTAATTTGCCCATCCGTGGGCATTGGCTGAGCAAGCTGAGAAGTTCCTTTCATTTTGGACAGGAAGAAACGGAGGCAGAGCCCAGCCAGAGCAGAGAAGGCAGTCATGTCTCTCTCAGGGGCAAATGCCTGAGTTCCACCCTCCATCTTCCCCCCTTCTCCCCCTCCCCACCCCAGGCTATTGAATGCATCACCCAGGGGCGTGAGCTGGAGAGACCCCGGACGTGCCCCTCGGAGGTCTACGACATCATGCAGAGCTGCTGGCAGAGAGAGCCGCAGCAGCGGCAGAGCATGAAGGACATCCACAGCCAGCTGCAGACCCTGGTCAAGGCGCCCCCTGTCTACCTGGATGTCCTCAGCTAAGGCTGGGGCGGGGCAGGAGGAGCGTGAAGGAGGGAGAGGTGGGCAGGCGGGTGCCAGCTTCTCTGCACCTCCCCAGCGCCCACCAAGAGTTGCACACCATGAACCCTGGAGACCCCGCTGCCATGGCTGGCTGCTGGATGGTGCTGGTGAAAGCTCTCCCCGTGTCTCCCCCCCCCCCAGCACCTCTATACCTGGCAGAGGAGCGAAAGGCAAGGCAGCAGGTTCCCCATCCACTAAAAGGGCCTCTTCCTTTGGAGGTCCCTAAAATGCCTGCAGAAGCCAAGAGGTGGAGCTGCATTTTCCTCTGGAGGCTGATGCTCCTTTCAGGCTTTTGCTCTGGTACTGGACAGACAACAAGATGCCCAGTTTGAAGGATGGGCACATGGGAGGCACGAGCTCCCCCTCTGTGTTGGGAGAAGGAGGATGGCTCAGCGCCTGGTGTCTCCTGGGACTGGACCTCCCAACCGCTTCCCTCCCTTGACTCACACCAGGATGACAAGGGGGGGGGCTGTATATATTCCACAACATGTTGGGGTTGGGATGGGGGAAGAAACTGTTGCCGCTGCTGCTAAGAAATAGCTTATTTATTGTCCTAAGCGTTAGATTTTCATTATAAAAATAGCTTCTGCAGGGGGTGGGGGAGGGGGGAAAGTGGGGGCCCCTGGGATTTAAAAAGCTTCATGAAGTGGGGTGTGTTTCCTGAGATGTGGGGGGCAGAGGAGTGGCTTCCCAATTAGGGGGTTAGAGACCAAGCCAGGGGGAAGGAAGGCCAAGTCCTGCCTGCTGGTCTCTTGCTTGATACTGAATTCTGAACCATCTGGGGCTGAAGCCAGAAGCAGGGAGCCGACTCTTCTCAAGTGGGGCTCTTGGAGCTCCCAGGCCTCCTTTCTCAGTTGGGGGGCTGCTTCTCTGCAGATGGAAGGTGGTCTCCCTGCAGGTGAGTCGCTAAAGAGAGGCAGGCAGAGGAGGAGACGGAAAATGGAGAGCCGAGCAGGGCCTCATCCATCCAGGGCGTGAGCGACTCTGGGGAGAAGCCTGAGGCCCAGCCTGCCATTTCACTCCCCAGAGACACAATGCAAGACAATTGCTTCCTTGTGTCAATGGGAGGGGGGGCTTGCCCTAACCCCTCCCCCAGCTAACCAGATTTCAGTCTGGATTCGTGCCAGAGGGGTCTCTCTGACACCCCTTTGCCGCTGACCTTAGTCCTGCCAGGGCTTTGATTTGGCCCATGGGTCTCTTCTGGGAGAGCCATGCCCACCTGGCCCCAGGTGATTGACCATGGGAGGTTGGCACTTGGGGACCCAGCCTGCTTCATGGTTTCACTGGGCAGCATCCATCCCCCTAGGGTGCCAGTGGCCTTTCCCCTCGACTGGACCCCTCCCCACTCAGCCCGGCTTGCGCAAGTTCACCACAGGCTGTGGCCCTTCGTCTGTGGGCAGGGGAGCCTCTCCCTCTCAGAAGGCTGCCTGTCACATTCTGAAGCAGATGCTGAGAATATACTGTGCTGAATAATGAAATAAAGTCTCCTGTCTGACTGACTCAAATCCCTCGGGCCAGACGTGTCTTTCTTCTGAGTTGCTCGCTATGCTTCCTCGGCCGCTGGCCTGCGCATCTCCAGGCTGCCAGGGTCTGCACAATGCACAATATGTGGGTGTTAAGAGGGGGCTGCCCACTTGGCTGTGTGTTTCTCTTTGCCTTCCTCCTTGCCCTTCAGTTGCACTCTCCACGATCTTCTTCCACATCGCTTATTTGCACACCACCTTTCCCTGGTCGAATCCATGCTCAAGGCAGCTTGCAATATGAGAAGATTTGCATCCTTACAAAGATAAATCTTGCACTACATAACTTTTTGGTTAACCTAAGATAGTAGCTTGGGATGAGGACTTATGTTATCCAGGTGGCAAGAGGAAAAAAGGGAAAAGGTTACGAAAATATATCAAAAGCAGTCATAAGCAATAAATAAAAATTTATAAAAATGTACATAACAAAATTAAACAACCTCTATGTAAGTCATAGTCGGGACGCGGGTGGTGCTGTGGTGTAAACCAGTGAGCCTTGGGCTTGCCGATCGGAAGGTCAGCGGTTCAAATCCCCGCGACGGGGTGAGCTCCCGTTGCTCGGTCCCTGCTCCTGCCAACCTAGCAGTTCGAAAGCACATCAAAATGCAAGTAGATAAATAGGTACCGCTCCGGCGGGAAGGTAAACGGCATTTCCGTGCGCTGCTCTGGTTCGCCAGAAGCGGCTTAGTCCTGCTGGCCACATGATCCGGAAGTTGTACGCCTGATCCCTCGGCCAGTAAAGCGAGATGAGCGCCACAACCCCAGAGTCGGTCACGACTGGACCTAATGGTCAGGGGTCCCTTTACCTTTACCTTTATGTAAGTCATAATAAGATCTAAAATAAATGTTTAAAATATCTATCTATCTCATCAAAACAGATATTATCCAAGAGCACCCAAAGGGCGCTGGGATGATCCAGAAGGGTGCTGGGTCCCATGACTGCAAGCAGGCTGAAGATGGAGGGGCTTCCCGGGCCAATCAAAGCGTCCCTCCACCCCACTATAGAGAGCCCTCTTCTCTTGTTCACCCTCCAGGGTGGATCGAAGCACTGCTGAGAGAGATTTTTGTGAAAACCAGTTACCCTGTTGCACCTGGAGAGAGCTCAGGAGGGGGCCTGCAAACGCCCCCCAACCCCCTGGCTAACTGGTCCTGAAGGGGGTGCAGAGCATGAACAGAAAGGCCAAGGAAATTCCATACCCCAAAGGGGTGGGTGGGAAATGGCAGACATGGAGTTTCTGGGTCTCAACCACATCTTGCAAGAAACATATTATTCGGAAATCGGAAATCAGGGTGGATGCTTGAGGTGGGCAGGGTGGTAATCTTCTCTCATTTCCCCCTGTGGTGTGATCCTGGCGCACCTCCACCTTGCCCATCTCAAGCATCATTTGCAACGGGAAGGAAGGGGCCACAGACAAGCAGAGAAACGAAGGGCCTTTTCCTCCTTAGTGGGGGCTCCTGCTGCGCTGTGGAGGGAGCTCGCATTAAGATTGGGGGGGGGGGGTCCAGCCTGTGACTGGCTTCATTTGCACATATTGATTCCTGCATTGCAGGGGGGCTGGACTAGATGGCCCTCAGGCTCCCTTCCAGCTCTAAAGTTCTATGATTCTGTGATTCAGATCTGGATCCAAAGGGGCCAGGGACCCACAGAGGCCAATACCTGGACATAGCTGTCAACTTACAGATTTGAAAATAAGGGACCAGCAGCCTTGAAAATAAGGGACCAGCAGCCAAAATAAGGGACCTGCAGCCTCACCTGTTCCAGGCACTCCAGTCTTCCTGTCCTCCTGCAGTCTGGTCAAATTCATGCTGGGTAGCTTCGAGAACACTGTCCAACCAACTTTGTAACCAGAGGTTCAACTGAATAGAATCTGAATCACATGCACCACAAGGCCTATGCAGCCTCAACTTAAGATGGCTCCCTGGCCTGGCTTTGCACTGCAAAGTTTGCAGCAGCATGTGCAACAAAACGGCGTCCAGCATTCAAAAACCCCCTCAGCTTGCATTAACTAGCCACACACAAGGCATGCAAGCTCCACCCCCCAGTCGTTCTTAGACTTCTTATTGGGTGATCAACACAGCCAAGCAACACAGTTGGAGCCTCCCTCCTCCCTGGCTGGCAGGGAGGGAGGGAGAGGAGCTGCTTCCTTTGAAATTTAAGGGACATCATTTAAGGGACATTTAAGGGACATCCATCAATAAGGGACAGCAGCGGGACATGGCGCTGGAATAAGGGACTGTCCCTTCAAATAAGGGACACTTGACAGCTATGTACCTGGACAACTCCCACCCCTGCTCTGGCTGTACCAGACTCTGTCACCTGCTCAGATCCCACAGCACGAGACTCCAGCCCCTGGCCTGACATGATGTCGCAGGAAGGAAGGCCATGCTTAAACTGAGCCAATAGCAGCTGGGTCTCCAAATAGTGTGATGCTGTAGATGAACTGAAGGGGAGGGAAGGAAGGAGAGAGAAAGAAAGAGAGCTAGAGGTCAAGGGCCTATTTATTTATTTATTTATCTATTTGTTTGTCTATTTCATTGCATTTATATTCCATCTTTTTCGCCAAGCAGCTCAAAGTGGCACACATGGCTCCCCCCTCCTCACTTAATCTCTACAACAACCCTGTGACAGACTCTCCAAGTGTTCCTATTTTCCAGGGACAGTCCTGAATTTATAGAAGATGTCCCAGTTTCTGATTTGATCCCAGAATGTCCTGCTTTTCCTTCGGACATCCCTATTTTTATCCGAGAAATGTTGGAGGGTATGGAGTTATGCAACCCCCCGAGCCAAGGAAATAAGTAACTATACAAGCTTTAGAAGACATCTGAAGGCAGCCCTGGTTAGTTTTATTATGTTTTTATATATGTTGGAAGCTGCCCAGACCTGCAGGTGGGATATTATTATTATTATTATTATTATTATTATTATTATTATTATTGAATAGGATGTCCCTATTGTCATCAGAGAAATATTGGAGGGTATGCTGTGAGACAGGTTAGGCTGAGTGGCATTGATCAGCCCCCAAGGTAACCCAGCTGGCTTCATCATGGCCAAGTGGTGGGATTTGAACCCTGATCTCTCCCAGCTCTTAATCCAACACTTCAACCGCTACACCACACTGGCTCTCAGAGGAGAACCTGTGCCAAGTTGCCCATGAGCACAGAAGCCCGGCCAGCAGTCATGTGGCCGCAGGTCAGAAGGTGTTGCCACTTGCCCTGACCCCACAACAACCCTGGGCAAGTTGGGACTGTGGAGTCCTGCCCAGTCCCATCCTGGGGGGCTCCCCATGTTTTCTGTCAGCCACAAGAAGCTACGGGGGGGGGAGGGGATTTTGATGGGGCAAAAAAGACCTTGATAAAGGAGAGGACCCAGATGGCAACAGCCCCTCTCCCACCCCAGCTACCACAAGCTCCTGCACTGAGCCTCTGCCTGGAAGTGGGGCTCCCAGCACCCCACCAGGGAGGGAGCCTTCCCTGTTCCTCTGCCAGGCACAGTGTCACCCTGCTGTCTTCTTCAATAAAAGCTCCTTTGCCTCCTGCCCAGCTAATCACATTACTTGCAAACTCTTTGTGCAAGAGGTTTGGTGGCTCATCATCGCTTGAGTCCTTCAATCATGATTTCAGAGCCGACTCAGAAAGGGGCCCTCGCCTGCTCCTCTTTAAGAGCTCATCTGGGATGACAGGACGAGTTATCAACAGCAGAGAGCAAGCAGAAGGCTGCCTCCCCTCACCCCCCACCACACACCTTCATTGAATCAAGCGCCTTATCAGATCCCCCCTAATCACATCTGCAAGGTAATGGGGGATGCTCTCGCCCGGCTGGGCTAATGGTAGCCCAGGGACTAGGCTGTAATGGGACTGGATTGATTTGATCTGGGTAATGAAGGAGTTGTGGCAATGCTGCTTCCAGCAGTCCAAGATAAAGGGCCAGAAAGAAGTGTGCGGCTAGTCCTGCTGGAAGGCGGGGTCTCCTTCCTCCCCCCTGCCAGGGCAACCCTCTTCAACAGACTCAGCTCAGTTAAGGGGCTTGAGCAACAGGGTAACTGGCCAAGACTGGGGGCTTCCGGGTGGGGGCTAAATAATATCACCACATGGGCAATCCAGCTGTTACAAATGGGTAATTGGCAACCGTTGTTTTTTTACATAAGATTTTCTACAGAAAGGGTAAGTCTGGATGAAATGAGATGGCGGAGAGATTCAGGCTGACATTTTGATGCCAGTGATGTCATGTGGGCACTGCAAAAAGTGAAGAAGCCTTGCCGGCCTGAGCATCTCTGGCCCCACAAGCAGCACCTACCTGGGAGGACCTTGTGTCAAAGGCAGGGGCAGCCCTGTCCTGGGAGAAAGGATGGCCTACGTTGGCTGGAGCCTGGCCGTCAAAGCCCTGCAGCTGGTGAAACTGAGGCACAGAGGAACTAAGGCAGGAACTTGCCTGCAGCTCCACCTTTGGGTTAAGGCACCAAACATGGGGGCAGGTGACTAAAGCCTTGAGCCATAGAACAGCTTGGTGGTTTTGGCAACCTGCAATGGAGTCAGCCCAAGGAAGGTATTGCTATGAAGGTTGCCCACCATCCCAAATCTTGCAAAAGCAAAATTCCTGGGGGTCTCAGGTGCTCACCCAGGGTCATGTTCCTGTTGGGAATTTGGGCACGTCAAAGACTGTAGTGTTTTAAGATGTATGGTTTATTTTACACTTATATACCTAGGTGGAGGAAGAGAGTTCACAGCATTACATCTCAGAGGGACTCGTTCCTCCCAGCAGAGCAGCACTAGAGTCCAAGGCAACCTGCATGCCACCTCTGTGCCTCAGCCTGCCAGGATGGCTCTGGCCAGCATGGCCTCTGCCTCCACTCCTGGCTCCTCCTTTCTCCTTCCCAAGAACCCTTGCCAAGTGCCTGCTCGCCTTCTCCAAACCTCTCTTTTAAGAGGGACACCTTTTTCCTGTGTCACACCATGCCCCCATCACCTTGGGAACCTCCCAAATATCCTGTCTCTGTCCACTCCTTGGAGCAGGGGGAAGGATATCATTTTGCATTGCCAATGGCCTCCAGTGGCCCAGTGTCTGGCTCCCCATTGTTTCTCAGTGGCTCTGCACCTAACTAGATTGGCCAGGTAGGGTTGCATAAACTAACCCTGGAATTTCTTGTCTGGCACAGTTCTGCAGTTTATATTTTCCATTCATACCCCAAATATTAGCCAAATACTTCCATTTATTAATTTCTACCATTCACTGACAGACTCCAGATCTATGACAGTGTTGTCTCACTTGGTCTGTCAGGTGCCCCTTCTGGGATGCCCAAAAGCAGAGCCTGAGGGCTCTCCCTGCCAGAGATGCTCCACGGTCATTCAGTCAGACCTCCTGCCAAAAGGAGCTGTTGGCCATGCAAATGTCAGGCAGGAAATGTGCACAATTTCTTTCAAGTGCAGAATTTGGGGTTTTCCACCCTGCAGCCACAGAGTCAGAGATCAGAATCTTGCAGCATCAGGGAGCAGGGCAGAACTGGGGAGAGACCCTGAATCCCTGGGAGCCTTTAGGGGAGGGGCATGCTGTGGTCACCCCAGCCCCATCTGCCTCTTGGGGTCCAGGGTTCTGACCCACTCATTGCCCACAAAGCCCCTGCTCCCTACCATAGTCAGCCCTACTCTCTCTCCACCCCCCTTCTGCTGTGAGCATCTGTTTCAGGGCAGACTGAAATACCCAGGAAACTTGACTCAGCCCAGGGGAGCAGCTCTCAAGCTTCCCTGCCACGGGCAGCCAGAGCCGGAACAAATCTTTTTCTCTGGAACTCCCATCTCTGCCATCCCCACCCCTGAATCTGTGCAGCAAAGAAGAGTCAGCGATGGATGAGCCTAGGGTGGGGTCAAGTTTCCGAGATCATCTCTTCACGCTTGCGATGTTGATAGATGACACTCAAACCTCAGAGGCGGCTGCAGATGCCAAAGGAGCTGTGAGCCTCTGCCAAATGGGATCAAGTGGAAATCAAAAGGAGATGCCCTCTCGGAGCCCCCTTGAACACGCATGGAGAGGGAGAGGAGGCAGTGGTGTGCAGGGGAGATATCATCACTCATGGATATTGATAGGAAGGAGCAGCCAGAGATCAGCTCCAAGGGAGGAAGGCGGCAGCATTGGAGAAACCGCAATAGAAAGAAATGCCTTTTTCGGCCTTCTTAGAATTACTGTATAGAATTGCAGAGTTCGAAGGGACCCAGAGGGTCATTGAGTTCAACCCCCCACAATGCAGGAATCTAAACTAAAGCATCCATGGCAGATGGCCATCCAACCACTTGGGGGTTATCTTGATTGACAGGTGACCAATCAAGGACTCAACTTTCTGTAAAACACCATCTCTTTCTGTGACATGTTGTGATGTTTGTAATATGCTTTTGGGAGTGGATCATTGTGGGGAAACTGTACTTTTAAAAGAAGCCGCACCCTTTGTCCAGGGCTTCTTCGTCTTTTGCTGTTTTAGAAGTAGAAAGCTTGTTGCCAACAATGAAGATCAGGCGTACTGATCTACCTTGTTTTCATATAACTGGTTGCAGCTTCTTACTTTGCTTTGACTGACAAGGGGACTGTGCAGAACCACGAGTCCCTTGGGCAAGGAGTGGACTGTAGCAGCCACCCCTGCATTCTTTAACATTGTCAACATCCATTTTAAATTGCAGTGCCCAGAACTGGACCAAGTCAGAATGGCGAAGTACTATTACTTTCCTAGATCTGGACACTAGACTTCTGTTGATGCTAAGGCTAAATTAATAGTTAATAATGTGGTGACAGAGGAATTCAAGATAGAGAAAGGTACACGACAAGGCTGCCCAATTTCCCCATTGCTTTTTATTTCAGTCCTGGAGGTTTTGCTAAATATGATTAGAAGGGACCGTCTGATTAAAGGTATACAGGTCGGAGCCAAACAATACAAACTGAAAGCTTTTGCAGATGACCTAGTTTTGACGTTACAGGAGCCAGAATCTAGTACGAAAAGAGTATTAGAACTGATTCAAGAATTTGGTCATGTGGCAGGATTTAAGTTGAACAAGTCAAAAACTAAAGTTCTGGAGAAAAATTTGACACCGATTGAGAAAGAGAGGTTTCAGAAGGAGACAGGCCTAACAATAGTAAAGAAAGTTAAATATTTGGGGGTTAACATGACTGCTAAAAACCTAAACTTATTTAAAGATAACTATGAGAAATGTTGGTTAGAAGTGAAGAAAGACTTAGAGATATGGTCAAACCTGAAGCTTTCCTTGTTGGGCAGAATTGCGGCTATAAAGATGAATGTGTTGCCAAAGATGTTATTTTTGTTTCAATCCTTGCAAATTTTGGACAAGATGGACTCTTTCAAGAAGTGGCAGAGAGACATTTCTAGATTTGTCTGGCAGGGCAAGAAGCCCAGAATAAAATTTAAAATATTAACTGATGCTAAAGAAAGAGGTGGATTTGCCCTGCCAGACCTTAAACTTTACTATGAATCAGCAGCATTCTGCTGGTTGAAAGATTGGCTGCTTCTTGAGAACACAGACATTTTGGACTTAGAAGGATTTAATAATGTTTTTGGGTGGCATGCATATTTGTGGTACGACAAGGTTAAAGCACATAAAGCATTTAAAAACCATATTGTCAGGAAAGCATTGTTTAATGTCTGGAGAAGATATAAAGACTTACTTGAAAATAAAACCCCAAGGTGGTTGTCACCAATGGAAGCAAAGGCTCAAAAAAAGCTCAATATGGAGGCCAAATGGCCGAAATATTGGGAAATTTTGGAACAAGAAGGAGACAAATTGAAATTGCAGAGTTTTGAGAAATTAAAAGATAAAGTGCGAGATTGGCTTCATTATTATCAAATAAGAGAGGCCTATAATTTGGACAAAAAAAATGGCTTCCAGGTGGAAAAATCAAAATTGGAAACAGAACTGTTAGATCCCAAAACTAAGATACTTTCAAGAATGTATAACTTGCTATTAAAATGGAATACGCAGGATGAAACGGTTAAATCTGCTATGATTAAATGGGCACAAGATGTTGGACATAACATTATGTTTGCTGACTGGGAACAGTTGTGGACCACCGGTATGAAATTCACGGCATGTAATGCCTTAAGAGAGAATATTATGAAAATGATATACAGGTGGTACATGACACCAGTCAAGCTTGCAAAAATATATCATCTGCCTGATAATAAATGTTGGAAATGTAAGGAAAATGAAGGTACATTCTTTCACCTTTGGTGGACGTGCCCAAAGATTAAGGCTTTCTGGGAGACGATCTATAATGAAATGAAAAAGGTATTTAAATATACCTTTCTGAAGAAACCAGAGGCTTTTCTCCTGGGCATAGTCGGCCAATTGGTGCCAAAGAAGGATAGAACTTTCTTTATGTATGCAACAACAGCAGCAAGAATACTTATTGCAAAGTATTGGAAGACACAAGATTTACCCACCCTGGAAGAGTGGCAGATGAAGGTGATGGACTATATGGAATTGGCGGAAATGACTGGCAGAATTCGAGACCTGGGAGAAGAGTTGGTGGAAGAAGATTGGAGGAAATTTAAAGACTATTTGCAGAAACATTGTAAAATTAATGAATGTTAAAATGATGCTGGATTGAAAATAAGTGGTATTAGCTACTAAGTTAATAAGAATATGCAAAAATGGATTGATAATGGATGAAAATATATAGTTATAATATGTTAAGATATAGAGTTAAGATAAATGAAAGAGGGTAAGGATTTGCTGATTTGATTATGTAAATGGGAATACAAAAAGGGGAGGCGTGAGGAGGTCAAGGAAACAAGCAAATGAGTTTAAAGATATAAAAAAATCGATTTGTTTTTAATTCCTTTTTTTACCTAATTGCTTTTTGTATTTTGTATTTTTATTTTTCTTCTTTCTTTTTTCTTCTCTATGTATTTTTGTATGTTTTTTCTTATTTTTTTTCTTTTTATATGCTTTCTTTTAATTCTGTAAATCTTTGTTTTTTGTAAAATCTCAATAAATATTTTATTTTAAAAAAAAGACTTCTGTTGATGCTGCCTAGAATTTATCTTTTTTGGTGCTGCGTCACCCTGTGAACTTGTTACGTTTGTGGTCCACTAAGACCCCTAGATCCTTTTCACATGTATTACTGGCCAGATATTCCCCGTCTTAAATTGGTGCAGCTGGTTATTTCTGCCTAAGTGTAGAACCTTGCATTTGTCCCTATTAAAATCCAAAAGCCTAGAACTGGGTTGTGACTCAGTGGCAGAGCACCTGCCTTGCAGCAGAAATTTCCAGGTCGATCCCAGAATTCCAGAATCATAGAATCATAGGGTTGGAAGGGACCTCAGGGGTCATGTAGCTTAACCCCCTGCAATGCAGGAATCACAGCCAAAGATCCCCTGGCCATCCAGCCTCTATTTTTTAGTTTATTTATTTCATAAAATTTATACACTGTGAAATATACTCAGAGTCGCAAAGTGATTTCATGCTCTTTATTCAGCTCATAGCGGCGAGGAGGAATGAATGAAAATCCCCTCAAAGTATCTGCTTTATATACATTATTTACACAATGGGCTGCACATGATTGGCTAATTCCGGAATTCTACTGTAAGCCAATCAGGTTGTGGATTCACTTCTATCTGGAGCATGATTGGGTGGTTCCTGCTAACCAATCATACTGCTGCATTGTTCTAGGACCAATCAGACTGCTGCATTCTGAATCCTATTGTTCTAGGACCAATCAGACTGCTGCCTTTTGGATCCTATTGTTCTAGGACCAATCAGACTGCTGCAGTTTGGATCCTATTCAACTCAGTGCATAACACCCCTCCCCTCTAAGTTCCAGTCCTGCCCGGGAGGTTGCATTCATAGTCCTCAAGGTACGCCGGCGGCCTACGTGTGCGTTGCGGCCTGGGGTGTTCCCTGGTCCGGGGTTCAGGTTCTGGCTCGTGTTCCAAGGATGCTGGCTGTGATGGGGCTGTATGGTCTGGCGCAACCGGCTCGCTCAGTCGTGGTTCTGGTTCCGGTGTCCTTTCGGCCTCATGGGTCCTCTCTGTATTTACTGATTCTGCCTCTCCTGCTTGCCCCTCCTGCTCTATGGGCCTCACTGCCCCACTGTTCCCTTGGGACTTCTCTGACCTGTCCTCCTCCTCCTGGTTTTCTCCTGGGAATCGTCGCCGTATCTGGTCGCAGTGGCGGCGCCAGCATTGCCCCCCATCTGTTAGCACCTCGTACGACACGGGGCCAGTGACCCTGGTGACTGTGGCGGGTACCCATGCAGGGCCTGCCCCAAAATTATTTGCGTACACTGGGTCCTGGGCCTCGAAGGTCCGGGGGTTCCTGCCTTCCCCCACCACTACCTCATCCTGAGCTCTATTGGGGTGAATGCGGTCCAATCTGATTGCAAGGCGCCGACCCATTAGTAGTTCAGCGGGGCTCCGGCCAGTCGTTGAGCTGGGGGTGCTGTGCTGTGCTAGAAGGAATGTGGCAAGGCGGTACTCCCAATCCCCTTGCGTCATGCGGCGAAGGGTCTCCTTGGTGGTCCGCACCATGCGTTCTGCTTGGCCATTGGTGGCAGGGTGGAATGGCGCTGAACGGATGTGGCGGATGGCGTTCTGCGCTGTGAAGGTTTGGAATTCTCCTGACGTAAATGCAGTCCCGTTGTCTGAGACGAGAGTGTCAGGGAGCCCGTGGGTTGCAAACAGCCTGCGTAGTACCCGGATGGCTGCGGACGTAGAAGTGGACGGTACCAGTGCGACTTCCAGCCATTTGGTGTAGGAGTCCACCACTATGAAGAATGTTTTCCCCTGAAAGGGGCCAGCAAAGTCCACATGCAGGCGTGACCATGGTACTCGGGCGGACTCCCAGGACTGGACTGGGGCCCTTGGGGGATCTGGGCGGGATTCTTGGCAGGCTGGGCAGTGTTTGACCCAGGCCTCTATCTCTCCGTCGATCCCCGGCCACGACACATAACTCCTGGCAAGGGCCTTCATTCTTACTACCCCTGGGTGTGTCTCGTGTAGGGCTGTGAGGACCCTTTTGCGGAGGGGCTGGGGAACAACGACCCTGCTTCCCCATAACAGGCACCCCTTGTGGGCCAACAGTTCATGTTTGCGGGTTGTGTAGCCGGCGAATTCTGGCCCGGGGCTGCTGCTGGGCCATCCCTTCCACACCCAGTCCAGGACCCGGGAAATGACCCTATCTTTCTTGGAATGGTGTGCAACTTCTTGTGCCTGAATGGGGCGCTCGGGAAGCAGCTCCAGGCTCATAACCTCTTGTGCAGGTGCTGGGTCGGGGCCTGTTTCCGGTAGTGGTAGCCTGCTGAGGGCGTCCGCATGGCCCATCGCCTTCCCAGGGCGGTGAATCAGTGCATACTGGTAGCTGGCAAGGAAAATTGACCACCTGAGGACACGAGGAGACAGCACTTGGGGGGTCTGCTTTTCGGGGGCAAACAAGCCAAGCAACGGCTTGTGGTCAGCAGTGGCGTAGCGTGGGTTGTCAGCACCCGGGGCAAGGCAAGTAATTTGCGCCCCTTAACCCGTGGATTTTAGCACTCGAGTGCGAGCGCGCCCCCCCCAGATGTTGCCGCCGGTGCGGCCGGCCCCCCCTGCACCCCCCACGCTACGCCACTGGGGCTGGGGGCGAGCGAAGGAGCCAAAGACCCCCCCAAAGGCTCAGCAGGAATTTATTAAATTTATTATTTGCGGAGCCCCCGCGGGCCGAGGCAGCCGAAGCCCCCTCCCCTCGGGCGCCTCCCCGCCCCCTCCTCTCCTTGGGCTGTAGGTGGAGCCCGTGCTCCGAGGCGCTCCAGATCCGGGCTTGGCGAGCGCCTCTCCTCCTCCCGGCCGGGTCCGGGGGCTTCCAGCCGAGCTCCATCCTCGCCCCCCCTCCCCCGCGGCTGAGACTTGCGCTGAGAGCCGGAGCCAGCGGAGCCCCCTTCCGACGGGAGACCCTCGCCCGCCCGCCGGCTTCCTCTCGGAGGGTTTTGGGGAGGGCAGGGCGCGTCGAGGCCCCTCGGAGCTCTCCTCCCTCCCAGTCGGCAGAAGCAGCCGCCGCCTGTGGCTGGGCCGAGGGGATGGCGCCGGCGTCGGCATCGGGGTGCGGAGGCTGCCGGTGCCCGGCCAGGCGTCGGTGGCGGCGTCGGCGCTGCTGCAGCGGCTGCTCCTCCTGCGAGCAGTGAGTGGAGCGCAGCCGCAGCGGCGGCGGCGGGGGGGGCGCGCGCTAGGGCGCAAGGCTGGCGGCGGCGGCGGGGAGCCCGGCGGAGGAAGGAACTTGTCCCTTCCCTCTGGACTCGCACCCCCCCCAGATGTTGCGCCCGGTGCGGCCGGCACCCCTGGCACCCCCCACGCTACGCCACTGGTGGTCAGTCACCACGGTGAAGGGCCGCCCGTACAAGAAATCATGGAATTTTTTTACTCCCTTCACTATTGCCAGACCCTCCTTGTCGATTTGCGAGTAGTTCCGCTCGGTTTCGTTGAGTGTCTGGGAAAAGTATGCCACCGGTACCTCTCTTCCATCCGGGAGTTGGTGTCCCAGGACAGCGCCAATGCCATAGGGTGAGGCGTCGCATGCTAGCACCACCGGCAGCCTCTCGTCGAAGTGTGCCAAGACCGAGTTTGAGACAAGCAAGTCCTTGACTGCCTGGAATGCGGCCTCCTGGCGCTGGCCCCACACCCAAGGGGCCTGCTTGTCCAGGAGTCTGTGTAGGGGCTCCGCTACCGCCGCCTTGTGGGGAAGGAAGGAATGGTAAAAGTTCAATAGTCCCAAGAAGGCCTGAAGTTCAGTCTTGTTCTTGGGCGCTGGGGCATCACAAATGGCCCGTACCTTGTCCCCAGTCGGGTGGACCCCTTCTGCGTCCACCATAAATCCCAGAAAGTCCACCTGAGGCACTACTAGTAGACATTTTTCCTGCTTCACCTTGAGACCTGCCGTCTGGAAACGGTGCAGAACGGTGCGGAGGCGGTCCTCAAACTCCTCGGGTGTGGGCCCGGCAATCAACACATCATCGAAGAAGGGGGTGACACCAGGAATCCCTTTAAGGAGAGAGTCCATTAGATTCTGGAATATGCCTGGTGCCACGCTGACACCGAATTGCAGCCGCTTTACCCTGAACGCTCCTCTGTGCGTCACAATCGTCTGTGCCTCTGCTGTGGCCTCATCTACTGGCAGCTGTTGATATGCTTGGGCCAGGTCCAGCTTGCCAAAAATTTTCGACCCAGCCAGGGTAGCAAGGACATGGCTGACCACTGGCACTGGGTATGCATGGGCCGTGAGGGCCTTGTTTATGGTACATTTGTAGTCTGCGCAGATGCGGACCGAACCATTAGGCTTGACGGGTGTGACGATTGGGGTTTCCCAGGGGGCATTAGGCACCGGCTCCAGCACTCCTTGCTCCACGAGTCGGTCCAATTCCTCGTCTATACGGGGTTTCAGGGCGAACAGGACCCGGCGGGCCTTGAGCCTGACCGGTCGTACTGCGGGGTCAAGCTGTAGAGCAATGGGGGGGCCCATATACTGTCCCAATTTCCCATCGAAAACCCCTGGAAATTCCTTGCATATGGCATCCACGTCCACTTGTAAGGTAGTGTGGTTTACCCCGGTGACGGCTAGCCCCAGTGGTCCAAACCATGCCAATCCCAGTAAGCTAATGTAGGGGCCCTTGACCACAAGCAAGTCCAGTTGCCGCGTCCGCCCTCGGTACTGCACCCTGAAGGTCCCCACCCCCATTGTGGGGACCTTACGTTTCTGGAAGTCCCGGAGGGTGAATGGGGCCGGCCTGAGTTTGGGACCCCCAGTAGGACACAGTTTCCTTAAGGTCCTTGCCGAGATTATGGATAGAGTTGAACCAGTGTCAACCTCCATGCGGCATGGGGCCCCCTCTATCTGTACCTCTACATAAATTTTCTCTACGTTGGGGTGGGGCAACTGGTATACCTGGAAGTCCGTGAGCTCCGTCGAGTTGCCTTGGTGCGTTGGGCCCCGGGACCTGGGGCTCTTGGATTGGTCATCTGATGCCTGGCGTCGGGTGGGCCGAGCCCGACACACCCGGGCGATGTGTCCCAATTTTCTGCACTGCCTGCACTCTGCGTTGCGGAAACGGCAGGTCCTCCTCTCGTGACTTTCTCCACAGCTTGCACAGTTCCCTCCTTCTCGTCGAGGCAGCTGTGGTATGTGGGCTGCTTGAGTGCGCTGCTGTACTCGGTGCACCTCCTCCCTGTTGGATCCTGAGTCGTCGGTGAGGTCTTCGTGGTGGACCCTCGGTTGGGACGGCTGGCTCGGCCGTGCCTCTTGCGTTGACCTCTCGGCAGCTTCCGTTGCCAGGGCCTCCTCCAGAGCAACCTGGAACGTTAGGTTCTTCTTAGCGTAGAGGCGTCGTTGCAGCTTCTCATCCTTCAGGCCACCGACGAGGCGGTCACGAAGCATGTTCTCCAGCTCTGAGAAGTTGCAGAACCGGGCAGCTTGGCGGAGAGAGGTCACAAACCCAGTTATGGTTTCCCCAGGGGCTTGCCGCTTTGCGTAGAAGGCATTTCGACGAGCCACCACTGAGGGCTGTGGCGAAAAGTGCCCCTTCAGCTGTTCCATTATTGTTTTGTATGGAACAGTAGCAACGTCTTCAGGTGCAAGGAGAGCCCGGGCGATTTCAAACGTCTCCTCTCCGCAGACGCTGAAGAATATTGCCCTCTTCTTGGTGTCTTCTTCATCGGTGACCCCTTTGGCTTCTAGGAGGAAGGTGAAACGGGAGGCATACGCTTCCCAGTCTCCAGATGCTGGGTTGAACGGTGAGAAGCTGTTGTCGGTTGCCATTCTGAGTTCCTTGTGTCCCGGAGCTGAAGCCTGGATACACGGTGTGAGGCAGCGGTGCGGCAGGTGGCGGTGCTGCGGTGCTGTGTGTGGCAGTCAGCTCAGCGGAATCCCACCTTCGTCGCCAGTGAAATATACTCAGAGTCGCAAAGTGATTTCATGCTCTTTATTCAGCTCATAGCGGTGAGGAGGAATGAATGAAAATCCCCTCAAAGTATCTGCTTTATATACATTATTTACACAATGGGCTGCACATGATTGGCTAATTCCGGAATTCTACTGTAAGCCAATCAGGTTGTGGATTCACTTCTATCTGGAGCATGATTGGGTGGTTCCTGCTAACCAATCATACTGCTGCATTGTTCTAGGACCAATCAGACTGCTGCATTCTGAATCCTATTGTTCTAGGACCAATCAGACTGCTGCCTTTTGGATCCTATTGTTCTAGGACCAATCAGACTGCTGCAGTTTGGATCCTATTCAACTCAGTACATAACACACTGCTTGATTGTAAACAACAACAACAACCTCAAAGAGGTTTACAAAATGAATTAAACAATAAAATTATTGGTAGTAACAGTTAAGAACAAGTATCTGAAACATTCAGCTATTTAAAAGTGTTTCCCTAGGGTTACCAGATGTCCCCCAATTGGCAAATCTGTCCCAGGGAAATGTGGCAGCAGCAGCCTCAGCAGCCTGGAGCCAGCTTGGTAGCGCAGTTGGCTCTGGTTGGCTTCAGGAGCTGCTTGCTGCCATGGCTCCCGCCATTTTTACTCGCTGGAAGTCCCCATATGATGTATCTTGTGTGCAACACATCATATGGGGACTTCCAGTGAGGAAAAATGGCAGGCAACACAGCAGTGAGCAGCCGCTGCCACTGCTGGTGGTACAGAGGAAAAACGGGGGGGGGGGGATTAAGGATGATATGTTTTGGATAATATGTCTTGTTTACATTTTCAATAATTTTTTTTTTTTTTTTTAAAGTGTCCCAGATTCATTGGAAAAAAACCTGGTAACCATATTTTGGAGGCTCTCCTCTTCTCCTGTACTGGGATAGGGGGTCTGTCCCTGGAGGTGGGTTTGGTCCCCCCATCCTCCTGGGGTGCCAAGCTTTGCCCAGGTCATCAAGCCCAGTGATGGATGGTACCAGGAGGCCCAGAGGCCGGAATGGAATGATGAGCGGCCTCCGACGGGGCAGCCAAACATTTCCTCTGGGTCTGCTCTCAGTTGAACCCCAATTATATAACATATGTGGCCTTGACTGCCTATATGTGAGTAGCAGGGGGGGCACGGGTCTTATTATGTAGAGGAGAGTCCCCTGATTGAAGGGCTATCCAACCTAAGTCTGATTTAGATGTTTTTGTGTGGGGCGCTTAGAAGGGAGGCTGCAGCGGGACGAGTAGCCTAGAAGTTGCCTGTCTGCACTTAGGAGTGTCTGGAGAGCAGGACAAACAGGGGCCAGGTCCCCCCAGCCCAGGTGGCTGCAACGCAGGTGGGGGGGCTGGCAGCTGCCTCCATGGTGGGCTCAGCTCAAAGGAGCTACCTTGGCAGATCCTGAATGAGGTCAACGCAAGCTGAAGCATAGCAGCACGAAACGTTTCAAGCGGAGCAGAGAATTTCAGTGGGGCTCGGATGTAACAACAAAAGAAAGGGGGAAAGACTCTGAGCTGCCATTCCTGTGAAAATGCTCAGCGCGTGCTGGAGATGCAAAGAGGTTGAGGGAATGTTCTTTCTTTCTTTTTTTTTAATAAGATTTTTATTAAGATTTTTACATTACAAAAAATAAAAACAAACAGAAAAAGAAAAAGAGAAAAAAACCTTTCCATCACATTATTTTTCATTTACTTGTTTCTTGGACCTCCTCATACCTCTCTTTTTTGTATTCCAATTCAATTTATTAACTCAGCAATTTGTTTCCCTCTTTATTCTACCCAAATCTTTATTCTTAAATTGTTGTGATCTTAAAATTTTACTTTTATGAACCCAGCGTGCTGGAGATGCAAAGAGGTTGAGGGAATGTTCTTTCACATGTGGTGGACTTGTAAAAGGGTAAAAGAGTATTTGGAAATGATCCATAATGAATAGAAAAAAATGTTTAAAAGTACTTTCCCCCAAAAAACAGTCCTTTCTGTTGGGGATAATTCAGACTGAAATTCCCAGGTGCCAAAAAAAGTTTATTTATGTATGCGACTACTATGGCCTGTGTTTTGTTAGCCCCAAAATGGAGAATGAGCGAGGTCCCAACCAAAGAAGAATAGCAACTTAAGTTGACAAAATATGTGCAGCTTGCAGACTTAACATATAGAATAAGAGAACAAGAAGAACATATGTTTAGAGAAGAATGGAAAACGTTTATTGAATATATGGGAAATAACTGTGTACAGCTGAAAACGCTGGCAGCACTAAGATAAATTCAACAGTGTAAATAAGTTATGATGGATGTAATAATGGAATACTGAACGGTATAGTTTCTTATGCAGAGATTTATGATATGTAAAATGAACCATGGAAAGAGAAGAAGGGAAGTCATCGATATTTTAAGGATATAAAAATGAGTATTTTAAATTGTAAAACAGAAAATTTAGTAAAAAATATACAAATAAGAGAGAAAACCTCCCCTGGCACCTCTGCCTTTGAGGGCGGCACCAGGATATGGCACTTCCTTTCACCATTGCCTGAAAATGACGGCATGGCCCAGCTCCACTTCTGTCTTCCTGAGACTGTCAAGAGCATCGGAAGAGGAGCAGGCCCAGACCCAAGGGCCCAGACCCATTTGGATATTTTCTGCATATCCAAATTAACTTAATTTGCCCATTTATCCATCTACTTTAAATATATGAATCAGGGGAACAAATAGGTGAAACTCTCTCATCTTGACTAGTGGCTGCTGAGGGCTTTCTTGTCCCTGCCCCTGCCTGAACCCCTCAATATGCCTCCCTAACTCCCCCCCCCCGCTGCTGCCTTGTGTGTGTTTGGCACAAACATTACCTTGGCATGAACCAAAGCAGCAGCAATCAAGGTTACTGGGTTGGATCCTGCCCCCCCCAGCCCTTTGCATCCAGGCTTTGGCATTGGGGTTGCTCCTCTTCATCTCCAGCCTCTCCTGTCCATCTCTTGTGCGGGGGGGGGGGGTCCTCTTTTCTTCCCTCTCCAACATGCACCGGCGGTCACTCTGGCCATGCCCCGTGGACAAGGCTAATGTGCTCAGGAGCTGAAGTTATTAATGTCTCCCAATATGAGGAGGCCTGGGAGGGGGAGAGGAAAGTTATTGATTGTCATGTCAGAGGAGTCGATGGAAATTCCACCGGGGGGGGGGATCATGGCTGTTTCCATTTCAGAGCCACCACCTCCACCACCCAGTTGCCCGAGCTGCCTTTCCTGGCCACCCTTTCCAGGCTGCCTCTAGGCCAGCAAAGTATGCTACTGCAGGGTAGTGCCCCTGTCCAGAGACACCCCCACCCCCAGCCAGCCTCTGCTGAAGATTTTTCCATCTTTCTGGCTTGGAAAACCTGGACAGACACAAACACACAGGATGTTCCTGTCATCTCTTCCAGGAAGTGAAATGGCAAATGAGCGGGGGGGGGGGGCGTTGATAGTACTGCTAATGCACTAATTGGCAAGAGGGCTGGAAAATGGCTTTGTGAGGGGTGATTGTTTGCTTTCAGTTGCAGTTGGCACTTGGCAAGCCAAGCTGTGTGGGGTGGGGTGGAGGCTTCTCTGACCCAGAGGCTGCCTCTGTTCCACAAGCGGTTCTGCAGGGAGGGGAGGAGTTTCACCCCACATTGCAGGGACAGCTTCATAAAGTTAACGGAGAAATCTGAGGGCTCCCTTGGACAGAAAACAAGGACACCAGCCAGGAATACCAGAGCAAAACAGCAGCCAGTAGGCTTGGTCCTTCTTGAAGACTCTCGCGACAGGACTCCCACCTGCCACCAGGTGGAACAAGATGGAAACCCCGGACAAAAGAGAACCGAAACTTTTTTTTTTTTATAATGATTTTTTATTACAGATTTTTATAACAACACAAACATATAACAAATACATAAACAGACACAAAAAAAACAAAAACAGAACAAAGAACATGTACCATTTCATATCTTAGTTTCTTATACCTTTCTTCCCCGACTTCCTCATGCCTCCCTTTTCTGTATTCCAAGTTCTTATCAATTACTCAGCAAATCTTCCCTTATTTTAATTAAAATTTAAACTAATCTTCCTTATTCTCCTTGTCTTAACCATTACTGATAGTAACCATTTACTTCCAGTCCAACATCATTCTAACTTTCATTAATTTTATAATATTTCTTTAAATAGTCCTTAAACTTTTTCCATTCTTCTTGCGCTGCTTCTCTTCCCTGGTTTCGGATTCTGCTCGTCATTTCTGCCAAGCCCATGTAGTCTATCACCTTCATCTGCCATTCTTCCAGTGTGGGTAAATCTTGCGTCTTCCAGTACTTCGCAATGAGTATTCTAGCTGCTGTTGTAGCATACATGAAGAAAGTTATATCCGTCTTTAACACCCCTTGGCCGACAATACCCAAGAGAAAGGCCTCTGGTTTCTTGGGGAAAGTATATTTAAATACCTTTTTAAGTTCATTATAGATCATTTCCCAGAATGCCTTAATCTTCGGGCACGTCCACCAAAGGTGATAAAATGTACCTTCCTTTTCTTTACATTTCCAGCATTTATTATCAGGCAAATGGTAAATCTTTGCAAGCTTGACTGGGGTTATGTACCACCTATATATCATTTTCATAATATTTTCTCTTAAGGCATTACATGCCGTAAATTTCATCCTGGTGGTCCACAACTTTTCCCAATCAGCAAACAAAATATTATGACCAATGTCCTGAGCCCATTTAATCATAGCTGATTTAACCATTTCATCTTGTGTATTCCATTTCAGCAGCAAATTATACATTTTTGACAAATTCTTAGTACTGGGTTCTAACAATTCTATCTCCAATTTTGATTTTTCCACCTGGAAGCCAATTTTAAAGAGAACCGAAACTTTTATTGGCTGCTAATCCCCATGTTACACCCCCCCAAACGACATCACGGTTACATCATGAAAGGGGAGGTCTGGTGGCCGGAATCTGAGCATCCTGGACCCTGCCCCATGGTTCCCCTTGCCCTCCACCAAACACCTATCAAGTGAAACAAAAGAGATATTTACATTTCTCTGTTTCTCAGCCAAGTTAATCACACTCTTTTGTCTTCATCTGGGTTTGTTATTTCTGGAACGCTACCTGTCTGGCACTCAGGTATTAGGATGCCAGGGATTATCCCTCAGGCAGAGGGGCTGCTGAGTAGCTGAGCTCACGTGTCTATATGAATTTCTGAAGTTTTCCAGTGAGTCAGTACATAGATACATTTATCAGTGATTTATCACATTTGGTATTGTGTAGCAGAAGCCCTTTGAATAGATAGGAAGAAACTGTGATGAAGTGTTTTGTGGGGTCAAATCACAAAAGTGATTGTGCTGATTTTGGTAGTGGGCTGCATGTGCATGATATCTGCTGGAGGAGCAGATACCCCCCATACATCAATTCCTGCAACAATAGGCCCCCAACTCCTGTCCCAGGTGTGCACTTTGAGCAACATGGAAGCAGGGGGCAGGAGGAGGAGCAGGGTCCTACCTGTGGTGGCCACCCAGTTTGGGGCCAAAATGGCTCAGAGAGGCCACAGAGACCACAGGCAGCTAAAATCCATGACTTGGCCCAAAACATTTCATTGCATTTACTTATGGCATTTCTATCCCCCCCCCTTTTCCTCCAAGGAGCTCAAGGTGGTATCTGTGTGTGTGTCTCTCTCCCCGCTCCCCTTTTAATCCCCTGGGAGGTAGGAGAGGCTAAGAGAGGCAGTGACTGGTCACACCCTGTAAGCTTCATGGCCAAGTAGTAGGATTCGAATCCTGCTCTCTTCCAAGTCCAACTCCAAGCTGTACATGTTTTACCACTCCGTTTCTCTTTGCTGGAAAGCCCAAGCACACCTTTTCATGCTAGCACCACCTTTTAAAAGTCCTGTTGCACCTTCCAAACCCCAGCCTTCACCCATCTGCACCCCCTCTCGCCCCCAACAAACCCACTGGCGGCGCCCTGTGGATCAGGCCCTGCCTGGGGGGCAGTCTGCAAAGGCATTCAAAGGGCATGTGTGTGTGTTGAGGGCCCCCCTGAAACGCTCCTCTAGCCCTCCCCGCCTTGAGAAGCCTCTGCAAAGCCCAGCTGCCGACGCCACAAGTACAAGAAGACACCCCTCATCCATCACAGGCTCCCCCCTTCCTCCTAGGTAATTGTAAATGATCGTGGCAGTTGCAGTCAAGGGGTGGGGGCAGATTCTGACCTCCATCCAGGCCAGACAGCTCCTGAGCAAGTGGCCCCCTTCTCCCCTCCAGCCCTCTGGAGGCTGTCTGTGGTTGCCCAGTGGGGGAGGGAGATAGGAGAGCAGGTCGGTCTCTGCACTGCAAGAGGAGGGCGAGGGGTGGATCCTAGGACTGCCTCCCCAAAGCTAAGGGAGAAGACAACCAAGAGTGTGAGTGCCCACCTGGCAGGGCTGGAAGTGGGATATCTGGAGAATAAAAGAGAATATTTGGAGAATAAAGAACCCCTTGGGAAGAGAGGGAACCTTCTTTTCTGAAGCCAAGATGACATGGACTAGAATTGACCAAATATAGGTAACTAGAGGAATGGCACCAAAGATAAAGAAAGTGGAAATCTGCCCAAAAACTTGCTCCGACCATAACGCTGTAAGGATGGAGATGAAGCAAATATCTGGCTGTCGCCAATGGAAGCTAAGGCAGTTAAAAAGTTAAATATGGAGTCAAAGTGGCCAAGATATTGGGAAATTCTGGAAAAGGAAGGGGACAAACTGAGATTGCAGAGTTTTGAGAAATTAAAAGGGAAGGTGAGAGATTGGTTGCACTATCACCAAATAAATGAAGTGTTTAAATTGGACAGTAAAATTGGCTTCCAGGTGCAAAAATCAAAATTGGAGATTGAATTGTTAGAATCCAGTACTAAGAATTTGTCAAAAATGTACAATTTGCTGCTGAAATGGAATACACAAGATGAAACGGTTAAATCAACTATGATTAAATGGGCTCAGGACATTGGTCATAATATTTTGTTTGCTGATTGGGAAAAGTTGTGGACCACCGGGATGAAATTCACGGCATGTAATGCCTTAAGAGAAAATATTATGAAAATGATCTATAGGTGGTACATAACCCCAGTCAAGCTTGCAAAGATTTACCATTTGCCTGATAATAAATGTTGGAAATGTAAAGAAAAGGAAGGTACATTTTTTCACCTTTGGTGGACGTGCCCGAAGATTAAGGCATTCTGGGAAATGATCTATAATGAACTTAAAAAGGTATTCAAATATACCTTCCCTAAGAAACCAGAGGCCTTTCTCTTGGGTATTGTCGGCCAAGGGGTGTTAAAGACGGATATAACTTTCTTTATGTATGCTACAACAGCAGCTAGAATACTCATTGCAAAGTACTGGAAGACACAAGATCTACCCACACTGGAAGAATGGCAGATGAAGGTGATTGACTACATGGGCTTGGCAGAAATGACGAGCAGAATCCGAAACCAGGGAAGAGAAGCAGCGGAAGAAGAATGGAAAAAGTTTAAGGACTATCTAAAGAAATATTACAAAATTAATGAAAGCTAGAATGATGTTGGACTGGAAAGTAAATGGTTACTATTAGTAATGGTTAAGACAAGGAGAATAAGGAAGATTAGCCTAAATTTAAAGTAAAATAAGGGAAGATTTGCTGAGTAATTGATTAGAATTTGGAATACAGAAAAGGGAGGCATGAGGAAGTCGGGGAAGAAAGGCATAAGAAATTAAGATATGAAATGGTACTTGTTTTTTGTTTTGTTTTTGTTTTTGTTTGTCTATGTAATTGTTGTTTTTATGTCATGTTTGTGTGGTTATAAAAACTGTTTAATAAAAAATATTTAATAAAAAAAAAAAGAGATGAAGCAAATATCAACTGGCTCCTTCAGATGGAGGATGAATGACACCTTATTTAGAGATGAAGAAGTGTATAAAAAGGCCCAAAAAACTTTGAGAGATCATTTTGAAATAAATATGAATACCAATGTAGAAAAAAGAGTAATCTGGGACGCAAGCAAAGCTGTTATGAGAGGGTTTCTGATACAACAGAATGCAATAAAGAAGAGAAGTCAAAATGAGAAGAAAGATAAAATTTTGGAGAAAATAAAAGAAAGTGAGAAGAAATTGAGAGCAAAACCAAAGTTGCAGGAGATTTTGAGAGAAATAAAATTATATCAAGTACAATATATGGAAATGATGAATCAGGAAATAGAATGGAAAATTAAACAAATGAGACAAAAAACATTTGAATCAGCTAACAAATGTGGGAAATTGCTGGCTTGGCAAATGAAAAAAAAGACAAAAATTAAATACTATTACAAACTTAGAAGTGGAAGGAAAGAACATACATAACCCAATTGAGATTAGAAACTGTTTCCAGAGGTATTTTAAACAATTATACACGCAAGGGCTACAGAAAGAAATGGACATAGACCGATTTTTGAAGACAAATGGATTACAAAAAATCTCCCAAGAAAGCAAATTAATGTTGAACTATAAAATATCTGAACAGGAAGCAGAAGGTGCCATTCAAAATATGCAATAGGGCAAATCTCCAGGACCGGATGGGCTGACTTTTAGATATTATAGATCTTTGAAAGAGTGGCTATTACAACCTTTGAAGGAAGTCTGCAATGAAATTCTGGAAGGGAAAAGGGCACCAGAGTCGTGGAAAGAGGCGTATATTACACTTATACCGAAAACAGAGACTGAAAAGACTCAGCTTAAGAACTACCGCCCTATATCGTTACTTAATGTGGATTACAAAATTTTTGCTGACATTTTGGCCAAGAGATTGAAAAAAGTATTGATGGAAGAGATTCATAAAGACCAAGCGGGCTTTCTCCTGGGAAGACACTTGTCTGATAATTTGAGGAACATAATTGATATATTGGAAAAACTAGAAGTGAATATAAACACTAAAGCAGTTCTGATATTTGTGGACGCGGAGAAAGCTTTTGACAACATCTCTTGGAGTTTTATGAAGAAGAACCTACAGGGGATGGGGGTAGGCCAAGGTTTTGAAAATGGTATAGGTGCAATATACTCTGAACAAAAGGCTAAATTAGTTGTAAATAATGTGGTGACGGAAGAATTTAAGATAGAAAAAGGGACACGACAGGGGTGCCCAATCTCCCCATTGCTTTTTATATCGGACCTGGAGGTTCTGCTGAATATGATTAGAAGGGACCGGTTGGTTAAAGGTATACAGGTCGGAGCCAAACAGTACAAACTGAGAGCATTTGCAGATGACTTAGTATTGACGTTACAGGAGCCAGAATCTAGTACTAAAAGGGTTTTAGAACTAATTCAAGAATTTGGTCAAGTGGCAGGTTTTAAACTGAACAAGTTAAAAACTAAGGTTTTAGAGAAAAATTTAACACCGATTGAAAGAGAGAGGTTTCAGAATGAGATAGGCTTGACTGTGGTTAAGAAAGTGAAATACCTGAGGATTAATATGACAGCCAAAAATGGGAACTTATTTAAAGATAATTATGAAAAATGTCGGACGGAAGTGAAAAAAGACTGAGAAATTTGGTCGAACTTGAAGCTTTCACTGTTGGGTCGTATTGCTGTGATAAAAATGAATGTATTGCCTAGAATGCTGTTTTTGTTTCAAACATTGCAAATTGTGGACAAGATGGACTGTTTCAAGAAGTGGCAGAGAGATATTTCTAGATTTGTCTGGCAGTGCAAGAAGCCCAGAATAAAATTTAAGATATTAACTGATGCAAAGGAAAGGGGTGGATTTGCCCTGCCAGACTTTAAACTTTACTATGAATCAGCAGCCTTTTGCTGGTTGAAAGAATGGCTGCTTCTGGAAAACACAGACATTTTGGACTTAGAAGGTTTTAACAATGTATTTGGATGGCATGCATATCTGTGGTATGACAAGGTCAAAGCGCATAAAGTATTTAAAAACCATATTGTCAGGAAAGCATTGTTTAATGTTTGGATAAGATATAAACCCCATATTGGAAAATAAAACCCCAAGGTGGCTGTCACCAATGGAAGCAAAAGCCCAGAAAAAGCTCAATATGGAGGCCAAATGGCTGAAATATTGGGAAATTTTGGAACAAGAGGGAGATAGACTGAAACTGCAGAGTTTTGAGAAACTAAAAAACAAAGTGCGAGATTGGCTTCATTATTATCAGATAATGGAGGCATATAATTTGGACAAGAAAATTGGCTTCCAGGTGAAAAAATCAAAATTAGAAACAGAACTGTTAGAACCCAAAACTAAGATTTTGTCAAAGATGTATAACTTGCTGTTGAAATGGAATACTCAGGATGAAACGGTGAAATCTGCTATGATTAAATGGGCACAAGATGTTGGACATAACATTATGTTTGCTGACTGGGAACAGTTATGGACCACAGGTATGAAGTTTACGGCATGCAATGCCTTAAGAGAGAATATTATGAAGATGATATACAGGTGGTACATGACCCCAGTCAAGCTTGCAAAAATCTATCATTTGCCCAATAAGAAATGTTGGAAATGTAAAGAAACTGAAGGTACATTTTTCACCTTTGGTGGACGTGCCCAAGGATTAAGGCTTTCTGGGAAATGATCTATAATGAAATGAAAAAGGTATTTAAATATACCTTCCTGAAGAAACCAGAGGCCTTTCTTCTCGGCATTGTCGGCCAATTGGTGCCAAAGAAGGACAGAATTTTTTTTATGTACGCTACAACAGCAGCAAGAATACTCATTGCAAAGTATTGGAAGACACAAGATCTACCCACTTTGGAAGAATGGCAGACGAAGGTGATGGACTATATGGGATTGGCAGAAATGACTGGCAGAATCCGAGACCAGGGAGAAGAGTCGGTGGAAGAAGATTGGAAGAAATTCAAAGACTATCTACAGAAATATTGTAAAATTAATGATGTTAGAATGATGTTGGATAGAAATTAAGTGGTTTCCAGCTGTAATGCTTTAAGAGAGTATGAAAAAAGGGTTATAAATAGGTAAAAATCTAATGGTAAGGATTTGCTGAACCAACAATTTGAAGTGGGATACAAAAAAGGGAGGTATGAGGAGGTCCGGGAAACAAGCTAAAGGAAAATAAGCAATGGAAAATCTGTGTGTTTTTAACTATTTTTATTTTGTATTTTTGTTTTTTTTTCGTTTTTATTGTAATACTTTAAAAAATCTTAATAAATATCTTATAAAAAAAATGGAAGTGGGATATCTGGAGGAAGGCAGAGGTGAGTGTTTCTGTTCAGCAGGCGGGGGAGAGTTTGGGGACCCCAAGTGGTTGGGGAAGGGGCGTTGGCACTTCTTCGGCCAGTAATCTTGAGCTCCACTTGTCCCGGCAGTTTTGCCGTGGATGCTTCCCGTCCCAAGGGTCAACAAGGCACGCTCAGCCTCGGGGCTGCGCTCATAAGAACTTCGAAAGAGTCTGCCGGATCAGGCCACAGGGCGCCCATCTGGTCCAGCCTTCTCTTCTCACGCTGGCCGACTAGATGCCCATTATGGGAAACCCGCAAGCAGGATCCGAGCACGAAAGCAGCCCTCTCCCCCAAAGGCGATTTCAGGGTCGCGACCGGCGCGGCCACACGGAGCGCCCTGCAGGGGGCGCCACAGCAATGCTTTACAGCGGAGAAGCGGCAGAGGCAGGCGGGGCCGCTGCTGAAATCTGAGAGCCCCAAGTCCGCCATGGTCTCCCCTCCTGTGGCTTCCAGCAACTGGCATTCGACCCGACTGTGGAGGCAGAGCACAGCCATCTCTCCTTCTCCATGGGTTGGTCCCATTCTCTTCCAAAGCCATCCCAGTTGGAGACGCGGCGTTTCCCTTCTGCTTATGGCGGCTTGAGCGCGCCACCTGGTGGCCAAGCAGGGGCTCCGCTCCGGTCGCTTTCCGGATTCCGGTCCCGTGTTAGACGGAGCGAGGGACTCAGACGTGCCTGCATTCAGCAGAGTCCCTGGTTTTCAAGGGAGAAGTGGAAGTGGCGGGGTGGGAAGAAGCCTCGAAGGGTCCATTGTCCCCATGGTGGACTCGGCTATAACTGTTTGCATTGTGTTATTTTGGTATTTCGTAGCATTTGTCTTATTGTAACCAGTATTTAAGACGGTTCTGCAGTAATACTTTGAAACTCGTTCTTCTGGTGGAGAAAATTCATTTCTACACAAGATCTGGATGAGGGATTCCTCTGAACTCCAACAAGCGGATATTTTGGGATCCATATAGAGGCGCAAACCCCAGAGCTTATCATCCCATTTCTTAGTGTTTAAACAACTTTCTTTCTTTCTTTTTAAAAATGTCCCTCAATTAAACAGTTGGTGCATTTAAAAAATGAGCTTTTTTTCCACCACCACCCCCCGCGCGCACACCTCTTTCTTCCTCATTTCCTTCCAGCACAAGCCTCCCTAGGCATTTGTTTCAGTTTCTTTGCAATTCTCCCCTGCCTGTCAGCAAGGAGCCCCGTCCCCAGAAAAGAGAGAAGCGCACGGTGTCTCACCCTTTGAGAAACAGAAGATTACCCCCAGCAGCCCTGCAGGGTAGGCTTCCTTAGGGCCTTTGAAGTTTGGCTTTGGCTGCGGCAGGCGGCGGGGGGGGGGGGGGAGGCTACCAGCAAAGCTTTTCTTTAATGCTTTATTGAGATTAAAAGGAAGTAACAAACAAAGGGGTTATCCAGAAGAGAGAAATGAAAATGGTAATATTTGTTACATCCCATCACATTACATTCTTCTTGAGTTTCTAGCGACTTCCCGTCACCCCATCATGTATCTACCACTTAGTCTATCTAGCCCACTGTTCATTTTCATTTTCTTTTGTTAATTTTCATCAACATTATATTCTCTTATAATTATCCATCATACCACAGAAGACATTCTAGGCCAGCCACTGACGTCATGTTTCCCTAGTAAATGTTTGATCAGTGTGACTTCTCAGTTTTTCTGTCATTTTTGCCAACTTGGCATATTCTAACAGTTTACTTTGCCACCAGCAAAGAAAAGCGAGGCAGATAAGACGGGCGGACCAAAGGCAGTGGAAGCAACTTTTTCACTCTCTATCCCCCCCCAAAAAAAACCCCTATGGGGTGTTGGAGCCTGGGGGGGTCTGTATATGCTCAAAGGCACGCCTTCCCTGCATGCAATTCCAGTTACAGAGCTATGAAAAGAGAAAAGGGAGCTGCCTGTGGGGCGAAAGTGTGGCCTGCACTGCAGGGCTGCTGTGAGCCCCCTCCCGCCACCCCACCTCTCAGCCACATGCACCAAGCTGCCTTAGGGGCACAATGAGAGTGGACTACACCATGTGGCTGTTGTAGACTCTTCTCAGCCACCATCCTCCTCCATACAGCAATAGAGCATCATAATACAAGTGGTCTACACAACAGGGTTGTTCTATGTTACTCCCTCAGCCTGCCCACCGTGCAGTATAGAGAGCAAGTCTATGGCAGGGCTGTTGGAGTCCACTGTCACCCTCTGCACCTTAAAAAAAAAGCTGAATAAAAAAATACAAAGTAAAAGGCAAGTTAGGAAGAAAAGCAGGGTTTGATTTGATTTAATATTTGTATTTCGCTCATCTGAAAACAAATTTTGAGCTCAAAGTGTTTCACAATAATCACAAACAGCATTATTGAAATCTCTAACATAAAACACAGCAGTATATGAATATAAATAAGACAAACGATGACAAATTCATTTAAAAAAATCGATACAATGCAATAAAGTCACAATAATGTCCTCCCTTTGGTGCTTTCTTTTTGTTTGCAGGGCGGGCGGACACGACAGCCAGTTGCCCAGCTGGTCCAATTTCACAGGTGGGGAAAACTGAGGCTGCTCAGAGCCTGCCACTTTCCCCAGGCAACCTGTGATGGCTCTGACCAAGACCCTCCCTGCCCCCCTGATCTCTGGCTCCTACTACCCCTCCACTCTGGTCTTGAGCCCCACCAGCCTCCCTGGTCTCCTTTGCTCCTCCCTCATCTCCCAATGATTTCAGTTTCTTCCAGAGATTCTATTTGGTGCTGATGTTTTAAGAACGCTGTTCAAAAAATCAACAGACCAGTATAATCCAAGAAGCAGCCCCCAGTCCGGGGCCAGCGTTCAAAACTCCCATTGTTCTAGGTGCGCTTTGCGACAGGGAATTTCATTAGTGCAAGCAGTTTCTGAGCTCTGGGCGCAGTACTGCGCCTAAGATTTCAGATTAAAACTGCAGAGTGGAAGGAAAGGAGGACCTTTTCCTGCCTCCCTGCTTCCAGCCACTCTCTGAAGACTGGAGAAGAGACCCTCTTAAGAATATTAGGGGAGTGGGCAGGGAAAGGACTAGACCATGTGAAAAAGGAACATAAGACTTTAGCTGCAGTTCATTCATTTTCAGCTTTGAATTCTTGTTATAAAAAAAAGTGCGCCTAGACATTCTGTTGTTGCACCCATAACCTAGGTTTAAGGTGTCATTTAGCTCCTAGCTTTCATATCTGAGGTCCCTCTGCTAAGAAGGTCCTGGGAAGTTCCTGATGACAGAGCAAAACTGAAGCAGATTCCTCTTTTCCCAGCTGGGTTTTGCTCTTCTGCTCCGCCTCCCCGACCCCCACCGACCCCCCATCGCCGTCATGCTAGCTTTGGGGCAACCTCAGATGGTGGTTCAGACAGTGCTGAGGAGGGGCTGGCCGGGAGCTGTTTTCTCAGTGCATATTTTGTGTGTTCCAAACAATCTTGTTCTCTTGCCAAGAAAAAAAGCGTGTTTTTATTATTCCTCTCCAAGTGCTCTGCTGAGTTTCCTTGTCAAAACTTCCTGAGAGCCGACAGCAGATCCCAGCCCCTTCCTGCCTTTCCTCCCTCCCTCCCTCCCTCCCTCCCTCCCTCCCATCTCACACTTCATCTTCTCTCACTCCCACTGAAGCCCCAGAGCCAAACAGATCAGGCTGGGGAGAAAGAGGCAGCTGGGGTCTCGCCTGTGCTATTCTGGCTAGGAACAGAGTGGCAGCTCAGAGTCTCTCTGGTTTCCTTTGCCCTCCTTGCATCGATAGGTTCTTGTAGAAGAGGTAGCACGGAGGAGGAGGAAGCGGATTCTCTGGCAGACCGTTGGCAAGAACCAGGTAAGTCCCAGGTGGGCCGGGCACTTTGCAGGTAACCAGGGGTCCTGACCGCTTCTCTCCTGGGCCAGCCAAGGCCACACGCTGCCAGGCCAGGGCACTGGAAGAAGGAGCTTTGGGTTGGTTGGGAAGGCCTTGCAGCTTGGCCAGAGTGGCCTTGTGAGCACCAGAGGCTGGCCTTGGCTACCCTAGGAGGCCAACAATGGTGACAGTTTCCCCTCTCAGGAAGAGGCAACAGGCCCAGGGTCTTCTGTGGTGGAGAAAGCTGTGCCTGGTGGCAACATGCAGAGGGGCAACAGGAGCCCTCTAGGCTCTGGCAGTCCTGGGTGGGAGAGAGAGAGTGGAATGGCCACCAGACACAACTGACAGGCACTCTCTCCAGGATACTAATCTAAGAGTATCTCTCCAGGATACTAATCTAAGAGGAGCAACTGGAGGTGGCCCAGGAATGAGCATGGAGAGAGCAAGACAACTAGGAGAGGAAAGTCTCAGCTCCAGCGATGGGGGGATTGTCCTCCCTGTAGCTTCTGTCCTGTGTCTTGTCCCTGCTCCTTCTGTTGTCAGGCGCTTGGGCATGTGGGGGCCTCTGGGGGTTGTGGAGCCTCCAAGAGTCTATCTCCTCTTCCTCCTCCTATCTGCCAGGCCAGCAAAGGAAGTGCATCACTGTGGGCACAAAATGCATCACTGTGGGCATTTGTGGGCGGGTGGAGGAGTCCCCCACTTTCCCTGACAGGATGGGGCAGGAAGGTGGGGTGGGAGCATAAGCTGCGTCACTAGCCACCGTGTGCCAGAAAGTTCTTTTTCAAGGAGAGATGCCACTTTTCTGAGTCTTTGGCCTGGTGGATAGAAGGGGTGTCCTCTCTGCCTCTGACCTTCCCCCTCCTGCGTTGTTGATCCCCCCTCCCTCTCTGTTGCCCCTCCCCCATGCCCGCACCCCACTCCCTCTAAGGTGCTGCTGGGACCCCAGGGCCTTTCCTGCTGCTGCTGCTGCTTCCCCTTCTCTTGCCCTGTGCAGGAGAACCGCATGCACTGCCTTAAAACTCATCTGGCCTGCTCCTCTCAGGTGGATTTGTAGCTGGTTGACTGACCAAACTCAAAGAGTGCTCATTAACGGTTCCTCATCATCCTGGGGAAAAGTAACAAGTGGGGTGCTGCAGGGTTCTGCCCTGGGCCCGTTGTTGTTCAATGTCTTTATAAATGACTTGGATTAAGGAATTGAGGGGAAGCTCATCAAATTTGCAGATGACACCAAGCTGGGAGGGGTAGCTAATGCCGTAGAAGACAGAAACAGAATTCAAAATTACCAGAATTCAAAAAAAGCTAACACTATTCTAGTCTGCGTCAACAAAAGTATAGTGTCCAGATCAAGGGAAATAACAGTCCCGCTTTATTCTGCCTTGGTCAGACCACACTTGGAATACTGTGTTCAGTTCTGGGCATCACAATTTAAGAAGGATGTCGACAAGCTGGAAGGTGTGCAGAGGAGGGCAACCAAGATGATCAAGGGTCCTGAAACCAAGCCTGATGAGGAACGGTTGAAGGAGCTGGGTATGCTTAGCCTGGAAAAGAGGAGACTGAGAGGAGGTGTAATAGCCATCTTCAACCACAGCTGCCACATGGAGGAGGGAGCATACTTGTTTTCTCTTGCTCTGGAGGGGAGGACTTGAACCAATGGCTTCAAGTTGCAAGAAAGGAGATTCCGACTTAACATCAGGAAGAACTTTCTGACACTAAGAGCTGTTTGACAGCTGTAGAACAGACTCCCCCGAGAGTTGGAGGACTCTCCTTCCTTGGAGGTTTTTAAGCGAAGGGTGGATGGCCATCTGTCCTGGATGCTCCAGCTGAGATTCCTGCATTGCGGGGGGTTGGACTAGATGACCCTTGAGGCCCCTTCCAACACTAAGATCCTATGATTCTGCCCCCGCCCCTGGGCATCCTGGCCAGAGGCATCTCCTGCCAGCCAGTTGTCCTCTTGTTGAGCCGTGCTGCTGCTGCCTTTCGTGTGATCTCTCCTCTGCTGTTGACACTCCGTTGCTCACCATCCACTTGCTCATTTCCTATAAACAGGAAAATGGAGATGAGGGTCATGTGTGTTTCCAAGTAAACAGCAGCTTCCTATCTCTGGGCGGGTGATGGAAGGGGTAGGAGATGAGGAAGGGAGGGAGGGAGGGTGTGTAGGGGGAGCAGCAGGTGAATCCTGTGTAAGACACTTGGAATCACCAAAGTCAGAGGAGTCAGGGCAGAAATGTAGTAACCCAGCAGCCCAGACTGATGCCTGTGTCCAGGCCCTGCTCCAAACACCTCCAGCGAAGGGAGGCCTTGACCTCCTGGGGTGGCAGAGGCCCCACAGCTGGATTGGCTCTTGCCCTCAGGCATTGTCTCCACATGTCTAGCTGATATCTGCCCTTCCTGCCTCTTGGCCCCCAGAAGATGCCCTGCGAAGGGCTTTGGATGAGCTGCATGTGTGGGGCGTGGCAAGTGGTGCTTTGTACTTTGGCGGTTCCCAGATCCCAGGACTTTTGCTCATTCCCTTCTCTTGGGGCTTTTGGCTAATAAAGAAGAGATGCCTGATGCCATGAGGTCCCTCTGGGCCTTATCCTGCTGCTGAAGGCCAAAGGAGGGGTGCATGGAGGGGGGCGTTCTCAGTGATGGGACCAAAACTGAGGCTGGCAGCTGTGTCCCCTCCACCGCAGCCTTTAGAGCAAACTCACAGATTCCCCTTCCAGCCTTCCTCATAAAAATGGAAGGCACTTCAGGGGACAGGCAAGAAGTCTTTGCCTGCAATTCTCCTCTCTTTCTCTCTTTCCCTTCCCACAATGACAAGGCAACCCTGGGCCCTGATCCTGAAAGGGTCTCCCTGTGGAAGCTCACCAGAGCCTGAGCTGCTGCCAGAAGCCTTTTGGTTGGAGGGGGTAACTTCAAGGGGGCCTGATCCTGCCCATTCCTTTCCCTCTTGGCACCTCCCAAAGGCACAGGCCACCATGGGGCTTGGGAGAGGGCTGTGCAGGCATCCCCAGCCATGCAATGGAGTTGGACTTGTTTTGTGGCTGGCTGGCAAGAAGGGCTTATGAAGTGGCACCAGCCCCGAGGGTGAAGTGGCTTAAGGGTCAGTCCTGCCTGTGCATCGCCGCTTGGAAATGGGTCTTTCGCTTTCAGCAGTGCCTCCCAAAGACAGGGTCCTCAAAGGCAGCTGTCTCCCCCTCCCCTCAGCTTTCGGGCCATGAAACATCCTTCTTTGAATGTTGAATCAGAGACATGTAGATACAGATATACTCCCCACAGGTAAAGAAGGGAATGGGGACCCCCAGGTGGAAAGCTTCCAGTGGAGTCAGATGCATCCTTGTGACTCAATATTGCATGACTTATTTTGAACAGGGGTTTATCTTCCATGGGATGGTAATGGACAGGAGGGAGAGAGCAGCTGATTATGCAGGTTTGCATTGTATGAAATTGAAGGGCCCCCCCATAGCTGTCAACCTTCTCTTTTTTTGACAGGAAATTCCCTTATTTCAGCGCCATTTCCCGCTGCTATCCCGGATTGTTAGATATCCCATAGACTGTCCCTGGGACAGGGGAGGCTGCTGATCCCTTATTTTCAAATCTGAAAGTTGACAGCTATGCCCCCCCCAACTGCCCGGCTGCTCAAGCCTCCTTTCCTAGAGAGCCAGCCTATGTGAGATCTGTGGGAGATCTGTCTGCCTCAGTCTGTGTGCTCAGATATGCAGCGTTCCTGGAAATGTGTTCCCTTGCAGGCATTTCCTGGCCACCCTCTGGCAGTGGAGCTCTCTCCCAAACTCTGTGCTTCCTGTGATGAAGTCATAGTGACAAGGAAGTGTGGCCTTGACGCAAGTGTGGCAAAGCGAGAGTCAGAGCAGTCAGCAGTAGGTGGGACTCTTGATGAGCTTCCCCCATGAGTGATGGGGAAGAGATAAGGGGGCCCAGAACTTGGGGGGCACATTCTCAGCCTCCAGCAGTGGCAGGTAGAGGGGCTCTGGGCACCCCTCTTTGCCAGAGGCCCTGGAAACTCATTGTGGGCAAGAGCCACATGCCATCATCACTTTTCTCTCTCCTTTCCCCATTAATAATAATAATAATAATTTTATTATTTATACCCCACCATCTGGCTGGGTTTCCCCAGACACTCTGGGTGGCGTACAGCACATTAAAAATGGCAAAACATTAGACATAAAAAAATTCCAGATACAGGATTGCCTTCAGGTGTCTTCCAAAAGTCAGAGAGTTGTTTATTTCCTTGACATCTGATGGGAAGGCGTCCTTCTGCCATGAGGACTTGCCTCTTGCTGGTCCTTTGCTTCAGCTCCCGCAGTTCTCTCTCACTGGCTGCCAGGGTCACAAGGACGGCCATTCTGCCCTTCCCTGTTTTTTGGGCACTTCCAGCCAGAAGCGCTTGGCTGGCTTGGCTTGAGCCTGGGCAAGGAGTGGGTGGGGAGGGAGCAGGAAGAGCGTGCCCTGCCCAGCCACTTGGGACAGGCCTTCAGCGTGAGGCCGTTCTCCTCTCCACACGTTTCTTCTGCTCTGACACTGTATGCTTGACCGTGACTCTTCAGCAAGCCAAGTTCTGCTGCAGCCCCGTCCCAGGGACCCATCCAAGTTTTTGCAGGAGGGGAGAGTCCAGCTTTTTCTGCCCAACTGACTTCATTGCTCAGCTGCTCTTAGAGTTCTTTGATATCCAAATTTACTTCCTGTTGTTTTGAACCTGTGGCCACCAGCAGCCCTCTTCTCTGCAATTACACTAAACACATACTCTCCAACATTTCTCCAGTGAAAATAGGGACGTCCTAACGGTCAGGGGTCCCTTTACCTTTATTCAATAGTAGTAGTAGTAATTGTTGTTGTTGCTATTTTACTATTTATACCCTGCCCATCTGACTAGGTTGCCCCAGCCACTGCGGGTGCCTTCCAACATATATAAGAACATAACAAAAGATTAAACATTTTTTAAAAAAATCTTCCCTATACAGGGCTGCCTTCAGATGTCTTCTAAAGGTTGCATAGTTACTTATCTATAGTTACTTAACTCCACACACTCCAATATTTCTCAGATGAAAGAGGGACATCCTATCATGCCCTCCAACATTTTTTTGATTAAAATAGGGACGCCCTAAGGAAAAGCAGGACCTTTTGGGATCAAATCAGAAACGAGGACAGCTTCTGTAAATCCAGGACTTTCCCTGGAAAATAGGGACCCTTGGAAGGTCTGTAAGCAGCTGTCCTTAAACTAAATGAGACGACATTCTGTCATTCTCGCTTGCGAGTCCTGGGCTTCATTAATGCACATTTTTTAAAAAGAGGATTGGCTCCAAGCAGTGCTTTTTGTCTAAAAAAATGTTTAGGGGTACTCTCATTTTCCTACACATATTGAAATACTGCCCCTCAATGAAGCCAAACTTACACACACAAAATGTTTAGGGGTATGTGTCCCCCCACGTCCCCCCGAAAAAGCACTGGCTCCAAGTAATATTAGGAGTGGCAGGGGGAAGAATCGCCTTGCTTAGGATGGAAAGTGGGCGTCGTTTCTCTTAGCTGAAAACTTATACAGTATTGGGGATTTGGAACCTTCTGCTTTTGCTGACTTCAGGCAAACAGGGCTGCGTTTCAGTTTTTTGGTTCAGATTTTTTGCCTGTTAAATCTCATCTGGCTGCCTGGAGCCCTCCCTCAGGCTGGCAGTGCCATTCCTGTGGTTTGGAGCTCATCTCTTCAGCATTAAGATGAGCGACACAAAGGCGGCAAGTGGGGGCGAAGGGAGGGAGGGTCTTCCTCTGCAGCATCAGTTAAGGAAGGCAGAGCGGTCCTTTCCAGGAATATGCAGCGCCACGGCTGGCACACACACTCTGAGGAGCCTGGCACCAGCGCCTGTGCTTCTTCCCACTGCCGGCACACAGTGGCATGGAAGGGCGGGTTCTGGCAGGAGTTCACTGCCTCTGAGCTGCCCAGGCCAGTCTGCTGGCTGCCTGCAGTTGGCAGGGGGCCTGTGGACTCCTGGGAGCCTCTGGCCGCTGGGCTTACCTGAGGGAACAAGGCTTCCCCACAGGCCTCTTGGGATCTGCCTCTGTCCCATCTTAGGGAGAATGAGGCACTGTTCAACTGTGGGATGCAATTGCCGTATTGCAGGGGGTTGGACTAGATGACCCTGGGGGTCCCTTCCAACTCTACAATTCTGTGGTCCTCTCTAAATCTAGCCTGCATGGGAGCAGGTTTAGAAACACACCTTCCAGGATGCTTTGGGGCTGGGCTGGGCTATAGCGTAGGAGTTAAGCAGCTGCATTAGATTTGCTGGGTCTCTCAACTGGGGCAGCAGGCCAGCTGATCCACTAGCATTAAGGATGTCCCCGCGGGCCTTCAAGGAATGTTCTTGCTCAGAGATCCACCCTGGCCAGAGAAACCGGGAAGTTCTGGCATTGCTGGGCTCTGACTGTGTGAGGGGGGGGCTCCTGGCAGGTTCCCTGCTTCCCACGCAGTGACAATTTAGCCGTAATTCAAGCCAGCCTCTCTTCCCCCTCCATCCCATCTCACCACCACCACCAGGGCTGGCTGAGAGGCTCCCCTGACACCCTGCAGGCTGTTTCTTCCGGGCCAGCCAAGCGCCACCTCAGTGCCCTCCAGGCCTCCCCTTCCCACTCTCCCCCTCAACTTTCCTTCTCTTCCCAGGCGCGTTGCTCCCTTTGGAGCTGAGCAGGCAACTGTGCTTGGCAGAGCCGGGCTCACCACCAAGGAAGCAAAAGCCCCCTTTGCAGGCTTCTGGCGCTACTTGGGGAATTGCATTCCGGAATCCTCCCCCAGGGGAGCAGCACCTCCCTCTTAATGCCAGACAACATTCCCCTCTCTGGAGTTGGGTCTTGGGCAAGCAGTGGTCCCTGCTCAGTCCAGGCCTTTGCTTGTAGCCCTGTACAAAATGAGCCTTTTTGTCTCAGGCCAAAATGAAAGGCTATAACTGGGTGAGGAAGAGCTGCAGGGTGAGAGTGGTGCACCCTCCACAAGACCCTCCTGCCTCCCCATTCAGGCCCCACAGGTGACCTTTCGGCAGCAAACCACGAAGCAGCAGCCATGGTGCTGTGTGCAGGTCCTGGCCTGGCTTCAGCGCACCCTGACATTTTTGTCCTTCAGGGCAACTCAAGAGCAGGCGGAGATGGGATATCCCCATTTCTGGCCACCTTCCTGGCGATTCCCAGCCACAAGGAGGGCTGCAGCGCTGGTGTCCTTGGCGTGGCTGGGAGAGCGGCAGAGCTAGGCAGCCCCTCTTTCCCACGCAGCAACCTCCAGCTGGTACTGGGATGGGGAAGCTCCAGGGGTCATTTCCTGTTTCCAGTCAGTTGCAGAAGGAACGTAAAATGCGCACCGCAAGCATTAATGGGGAGGGGTATTTAATTACACTAAAAAGCCACTACAGGGGGCTGATGGAGTCCAGATGTGGGCCTTGAAAGGGCGAGGCAGAGCTCGGCTGCAGAGCTTCCGAAAAAGACTTGCAGCCACTGGATTTATTTCAGAACCTAGACCAGCCTCTGCGGAGGCTGAGCCGCTTTTGGCCTGCTTTGGGGGTCCCTCAGTCCCATCTCTTATGGCTCCTGGGACGGGCATCTGGTTGGCCACTGTGAGGACAGGCTGGTGGGTCGAATTGGCTGCAGCCGCTCTTCTTAAGGTCTTCTTGCTGCTAGATGCTGTCTCCAGTTTCAGAGGTGGTGCTCATCTGAATACCAGTTTCTGGGAATCCCAAGTGGGGAGCATTGCTGCTCTTGCTTAGGCCCCGCTCTCGTGGGCTTCCCCTTTGGAGTATTTAGCTGGCCCCTTGGAGAACAGGGGGCTGTACTGTGATGGGGCCCCTCTGGCCTGATCCAGCAGCAGGGCATGGCTCCTCTGACGTTCTCATGAAGCTCCGACTTCTTATGTCGCTCTGGCTATGACTTGCGTCGTTCTGCCTCCGTCTCCCAGGGTCTTCCTTGGCAGAATGCGATGTCCGTGTCGAGGGAGGCAGAGTGAAGTCGCTGCTCACAATCAGGGGCTGGAACAGGCAAATCTTCCTGGATCTCTGGGGCTAGGGAGTGGGTGGGGCCTCCCCTCTCCAACTCCTCTCTATGTGCCTTTGGGGCTCCTGTAGCCGCAGGAATCTCGTTCTGTTCCTGAAGGCAATGCGGGGGCCACACACAGGCAGGCTGAGCTCCTCCAGGGCCCGGACAAGCCCTGGAACGCCTGTTCCAGCCAAGCTTCGGGGCGGGTCCAGCCACAGCCGGCCAGGAGCGCCTAGAAACTCCCACCCCCCCGCTGGGAATCCGCCCCCACCTGCCTCCCGCTCTCTATAAGTGACTTTTGGAGCTCTGCAAGGGCTGGGGGCTGGGAATGCAGCCTCCCGCCAAGGTCGTCCCCTCTCCTCCTCCACGGGTGGTCCCAGTGAAGGAGGGTGGCGAGCAGAGGCTGGATTTGTATCTTCTACACAAAAGCAGGAGGAGCCCTCTGGTCTGATCGGTTCCAGGCGCTCCTGGATGTGGTTTCAAGGAGTGTGTGCCCCCCCCCATTCTCTGGTGGAATATAGGTTGCCCAGCGAGGCAGAGGCGGAGGAAGGGGACAAGGGGGTGGTCCGTCCCAGGTGTCTTTGCTGAGGGGGTGACATTTGGCGCGCCACCCACCCGCGACTCCCAAGCCTACCCCGAGCCATCGGGGGAAGGGGGGAGCTGTGTGTTCTGCCCCCTTTGGGAGTGCGCCCGCCCTGGGCAGTGCGGGCTTATGCTCCGCCGCTGCAGCAAGGGTCCCCCCTTGTGCCCCTTGAGGGCTCTGGGCCATGCAGTCCCCCCTTCAGCAGCCTCACCTCCCCCCTTCGGACCCAGGCCAGCAGTCTGTTTCCACCAAGAATTCTCGGGCAATATCTTGAGCATCGACTCCCTGCCATAGGAGCCAGCTCCTAGGAGCCAAAGGGGATTCAGCTTCCCCAATAAAATATTTAAGGGGGGCCAGCCCCTCCCCCCCAGTAGATGGGCATTGCAATTCAAATAATGTGTGTGCATCGTGTCATGTGATCACTTATGCACGGCGGGGCTTACCTGCCCCCCCCCATTTTATTCGAGTTGGCACCCTGGTCCCTGCTGTCATTTGGGTGGCGGCTCTGTAATGCTTGTGAATGGTCCTGGGTTCAATCCTGGGGGCTTTCTCCCCCCCCCCCGTTTCACAGTTTCTGGCATTTCCCTCCTCCAAAAAACGCCTCCCCAGCTCAGATCCTGGAGTGGGTGGGGCTAACTGTGCAGAGCACCTTTGGGTGCTCCTCAGAGTCTCCTCCATGCCACCCCACCCCACTTCCAGCATCAGGGGGACGGCAGGAGGGATGAGGGAGGGGGACCCACAGGCAACAGCTTGCGCAGCAAATAACCCAGGAGAGTTGCTGCCAAAGGGAAGGGGGGCATTTAGGGCAGCCACCTCGGGAGGCAGGCGAGCAGGTGCAAGTAACCCGTTCACAGCTGAGACCTGCTGATGACTCTCCTAACTGCAACAGAGGACCCTTCTTTCCTGTTTAACAGACCAAGGTAGTCAATGTTTAACAGTGAGATAAAGCAGAGTCTCTCTCTCTCTCTCTCTCTCTCTCTCTCTCTCTCTCTCTCTCTCTCTCTCACACACACACACACACACACACACAAACGATATGTCCGTAGTGTTAATAGTGGAGGAATCTTTCCTTTCATTTTTTTAAATGTAATTTGTTCTGATAGCGTAACTGAAATCGTCTGTAAGCAGCGTGCAAGTAATTCAGTGCAACCCCCCCCCCCCCAGTTAAAACTATGAAGTCAGAATTCAGTTTAAATTCCCGCTGCAAGGCGGAGGGGGAGGTCTCCCATAGGTGCCAGAAGATCAACAGGGAGAATGGGCCTGTCTGACCTCAACTAGCGCATCTGAGCCATGGGGGGGGGGCTGGGGGTGACAGTGGCCCCTAACGACCAGCTCATTGGCAGCGATGGATGCTGCTGCCAGCTGGCTCTCCTTGTTCCCGTAAACGAAAGGCGCTGCAGCCATCATGGTGGCAAAAGCGCGTGTGAAGTAGACCCAAGAAACACGCTTTCCCCCGATGGCAGAACCTGTCCAGTTATGGAGCTGCCGCCGAAGGCTTGGCTGACCAAAAGACAAGCCACTGAGAAGCAGCAGCACTCAGGGCGTCCTTCAATGTGAGACCACGCAGAGACTCCTGGGCTCCTGGCGCCAGCTCGCATTCCGGTTTGGAAAACAGCCTTTTGCAGGAAACGAGCAATCGGCTCAGAGATGAGCAGCTGCCGCACCAGGAGCCTGTGCTGATTTGCCATAGGGAGCGAGTGGCCCCGTAACAGAGGCAGCGTCCGCCCAGCACAAGGCCAGGAAGGGGCTTCCTGCGTCCTGGGATGGGCTCGGCGAGCGGGATCTCTGTGGGGAGAAATGTTTGGCAGGAGGTGAGATGCGAAGGAGCCATGAAGTTCCCCTCCAAGCCTGCTGTACTTTTCTTGCGTGTGGGTGGCTGCAGCTGGCCTGAAAGGTGTCCCTGAAGAAATGGGGTTTGGAGGGGCCATTCTGCTGTAGAATAAATGCCCTGCCAGCAACCTCATCCTCCGAGAGCGGGGGGAGGCGGGACTAGAGATGTAAAATTTCCAAAAATTTTGAAGCCATGGGGGGGGGAACGTTCCCCCCCCCCGTTTTTTTCCTGGGAAAAATTGAAAAAAGGTTCGGTGTGGAAAAGTTTTACAAATTGTGTGAAACACAGTGTAGATAAAAAGTATTATGCTTGCAATAAAACAGGTAACCACCCTCCTTTCCCTCAAAAGCAACAACAAAAAAAGCAAGAAACCATCAACATAAATAATAATCAGATTTGCCCCTTAGCACCAACCGCAAAAGGGTGGTGCTGTGGTCTAAACCACAGAGCCTACGGCTTGCCGATTGGAAGGTCAGCAGTTCGAATCCCCACGACCGGGTGCGCTCCTGTTGTTCGGTCCCAGCTCCTGCCCACCTAGCAGTTCGAAAGCACATCAAGTGCAAGTTGATAAATAGGTACTGCTCCAGCGGGAAGGTAAATGGCGTTTCTGTGCGCTGCTCTGGTTTGCCAGAAGCGGCTTAGTCATGCTGGCTACATGACCCGGAAGCTATCTGCGGACAAACGCTGGCTCCCTCGGCCTATAGAGTGAGATGAGCGCACAACCCCAGAGTCATCCGCAACTGGACCTAACGGTCAGGGGTACCTTTACCTTTACCAACAGCAAATAAAATTAAAGTTAAGGTTTATTCTATCTCATTTTCTGAACTACAGCTATCATTTACCATTTCTTCTTCCTCTTCCTCTTTGTCATTTTTCTCATGGACTTCTTATTTATGTTGATGGCTTCTTGCTTTTTTTATATACACCGCTGTCAGGGAATCAGGAGCAGGAGCACTGGGGAGAGAGGATTGGGAGAGCGAAGGGGAAGAATCCGAGGGCAGCGTAGGGGAGTATGACAGTGGCCCGAGAGATTCCATGAGCTTCTCCAGCGAATCAGAAGATTCCCAGAAGGGGGCGCCGATGGTCAGGGCAAGGGGGGTCCCAGGGGGGACGCACCAGAAACAAGGAGCCAGAGGGGAACCCCAAAGCAGCAGTGGAGGATCGGGACCAGTTTCCCCACCAGAGCGTAGTGGGGGGGAGGAGTCACATGTGTCAGGGGCAGTGTCTCCTCCAGAGAGGGAGTCAGGGCTGACCACGCCTCCAACGGAGGGGAGGTCAGTTGCAGCTAGCCCCCCCGATGGGGGAAGCAGTGACAGCAGCAGTGGAACGGTCAGGAGGAAAGTTGCTGGCTGGGCGCGCGCGCCAAGTTCAAATGTGCAGGCGCGCGGAACAGCAGGAGACCCGGATGGGGAACCAGCTCCTAAAGCCCGCCGGAGGGAGGGAGAAGGCTCAGGGGAATCAGCGGGAGAAGAGGCTAGAAAGGGCGGAACCCCGGCGGGCAGGCGGACCCAGAGGAGGAAGGAGCAGCGGAGAAGGTGGAGCAAGGCTAGACTCTTAAATTGGTGTCAAGGGGGAGGAGACTCAGACGGAGCATCAGTGGTCTGACACTTTAGACGTGGGGCTGCGCGCTGCGGCTCTGGAAGTGAAACTGAACTTCAATAAAGGCTTTTATACTTAACAACGAAGCAGCGTTGGTCCTTTGTGAGCTGGGACCTAGGGTAGCCCTGACAGTATGCTCCGTCCCTCATAAAAACCTCGCAGCGTGAGTTGGTGCAGCGAGGGGCAAGACTTGGTGTTTTGCGAGCTCACGAAGATAGGCAAAGATGACTACAGAGAGCCAGGTGAAAGAACTGCAAGAAGCAGTCACGACGCTTTACGCGGAAGTAGCAGCATCCAGGAAAAGAGAAGAAGAAGCAGTAGCGCTCTGCCGGGATCTGCAAGCCAGGTGGGACCGTTGGGGGAAAGAGGGGCTGCCAGGACCCAAACCGGAGGGAGTTGGCCTCGGGAAGAGGGGGGGCAGCCTGGTGGCGCACTTTGATGGGAACCTGCAGCAATACCCTAACTTCAGAGCTGACGTGGTTTACGCGCTCAATTTGCTTCGGAAAGACTTTAGAGATGAGGAAGAGAAGGTGGGCTTCATAATCACTCATTTGCATGGGGAAGCAAAAGCGTGGCTGCGGAATTTGTGGCGCGAAAAAGACCCTGCCCTCAAAGATTCCGATGCATTTATCAAAGCTATGGACGCTTGCTTTAAATCTACGGTAGATGTAGATATTGCTCGGAGGGAAATGCATGGACTACAGCAAGGGAAAGCGACGGTGAGGCAGTATCACTCGCGCTTTTTTGCCTTACTGAACGTGCTGGGCTGGGAGACGGACTCCATTGCTGTCAGAGACCTGTTCTGGGAGGGGCTAAGTGGAGAGGTGAAAGATGAACTGGCAAGAGGAGAAAGACCCCAAAATACCCAAGAAGTTGCCCAAAGAGCGTTGGCAATTGGTGTGCGCCTGGAAGGACGTAAGGGAAGCACCCCAGCCAGGACAACCCCTTTCTTTCCCAGAGAGGCGGGGCGGGCGCTGTCCATGCCTCCTTTGGGAAGGGGAGAAGAGCCGATGGAGATTGGTGGTGCAAGGGCTCAGACTGCCAGCAGAGCCCAAACACCGGGAGCAGTCAAGGGGAAGGCTCCTAGAGGGACCAGGAAGTGTTACATCTGCGACAGTGCACAGCACATGGCCAAAGAGTGTCCCCAGAGGCTCCAGAAGCACACTGCAGCCTCAGCAACAGTAAAGGGAACAGGTGAGCAGCTGAAACAGCTGCAGGGGGAAGAAGAAGCCTGGTTGGAAACAGAGCCACTGGGGCCCAACCAGGCAAGTCAGTGAAGCAGTCCCCAGAGATTTTACAGCCCACAGACCCCCTCCCACCCAAACCAGTGGTGCAACTCACCGCATCGCTCCAGTTGCCCAATGGGCACACCATGCAAGTACCAATAACCATTGACTCTGGGAGCAACGCAGACTTTATTGGAGTGGACTTTATCAAGCAACATCGCATAGCACTCATGCCAGCCACGATGCCCCTAAACGTCGTCACGGTCGATGGCAGGAAGCTACTGGGAGGAGAGGTGGTACAGCAAACACCACCGATGGTGATGCAAATTGGAAACCACCGCGAAGTCATCAGCTTCAACGTCACCCACCTGTCGGACACGCCCATAGTGTTGGGTATGAGTTGGCTGGATAGGCACAGCCCGGCATTGGCATGGTACCAGCGGCAGTTGACCTTCTGTTCCTCCTACTGCGCAGAACACTGCATCCAGACCCGCCAGGAGGAGGAGGGGCAAGAGGATGAACCGCAGCTACACCTAGGCATGGTGCAAGCGGTACCCAACAAGTACAAGGAGTTTTTGGAGGTCTTCTGCGAGAGGGAAGCGGATAAGCTGCCTCCCCACAGGCCTTACGACTGCAAGATTGACCTCCTGCCGGGAGCGACGCTGCCGACTGGGAAACTGTATTCCATGTCTGAAGATGAACTGCAAGAACTCAGGGAGTTCATAGATCACAACTTGAAGCGGGGGTTCATCCAAGAATCTAAAGCAGTGGGGGGCAGTCCCGTGTTTTTCGTGAAGAAGAAGGACACGCCCCAACGGAGACTCATAGTTGATTTTAGGACCATAAATTCCAAAACAAAGCCCGCAGCATTCCCCATGCCCAAGATCGACGACCTGCTCGCGACGGTGAGGAAGGGACGGATCTTCACCAAGTTGGATCTACGAGGGGCGTACAACCTTATACGCATGCGGGAGGGCGATGAGTGGAAGACAGCCATGTTTACACCTTTAGGCACCTATGAATATCGCGTAATGCCTTTTGGTCTGCAAAATGGCTCCCATACCTTCCAAGCTTTCATGCATCACGTGTTAGCGGGACTCCTCTACAAGAAGTGCGTCTGCTTCCTGGACGATATCCTGATCTTCTCGGAATCGCAGGAGGCTCACGAGAGGGACGTCAAGGAGGTCCTGCAGAGGCTACGGGAGCACAGACTTTACGCCAAATTAGAGAAGTGCCAGTTCGACATGACGGAGGTGGATTTTCTGGGCTACAAGCTGTCCGACAAGGGACTCGCCATGGACAGCGCCAAGGTCCGCGCGGTGTGGGACTGGAAGAGCCCGCGCAATCGGAAGGAGGTCCAGAGGTTCGTCGGCTTCGCCAACTTTTATCGCAAGTTCATCAAAGGGTTCGCGAAGGAGACGGCGGCCATCACGGACACCCTCAGCTCCAAGAAGAAGAAGTTCACCTGGACGGACCAGGCGGAGCAGTCCTTTCGGAGACTCAAGCGTCTCTTCGCGTCCGAAGAACAGCTGCTACATGTAAACCCCAGCAGACCAATGAGGGTTGAGACGGACGCCTCAGACAGAGCAGTGGGGGCCGTCCTGTTGCAGCAAGATCCGCAAGGGGAATGGAGGCCGTGCGCATTCTACTCCAGGAAACTCAGCAAGGCGGAACAGAACTACACCATCTGGGACAGGGAGTTGCTGGCCATTCATGCAGCTTTCAGGGCGTGGCGGCACTTCCTCGTTGGAGCCAGACACACAGTGCAAGTCCGCACGGACCATAAGAACCTGGAGTACTGGCGCACGGCGCGGTTCCTGAACCAGAGACACATCCGCTGGGCGGAGTTCTTTGCGGATTTCGATTTCCGGATAGAATACATCCCGGGAGACAACAACGTCATGGCGGATGCACTATCCAGGAAGCCGCAGTATCTCGAGGAAGCGGCGCCGGTGGCGGCCAAGCACATTTTCGCACCGAAAGCGTGGGCGTGCGCTTCAGCTGCCGTGGACCTGGACGCGGTGCGTCGAGCGCTGCAGACGGATTCGTTCGCACAATCCAAGATGGAGGAGGTGCGAAGAGGCACAGCGAAGGACGACGAGTTCCAGATACGAGACGGACTGCTCATCCGCAAAGGGGCTCTCTACGTGCCCGGAGACGACCTCCGCGCGAAAGTCTTGCAGCAGCTACACGACGCGCCCAGCGCTGGGCACTTCGGCAAGGACAAAACGGCGGAATTAGTAACCAGAGACTTTTGGTGGCCCAAGGTGAGGGGAGAAGTCGCGGATTACGTCTCCAGGTGTGACACCTGCCAAAGGGCCAAGCCAGTACACAGGCAGCCGGCGGGTCTACTAGAACCCCTACAGACGCCGCTCGAACCGTGGGAGAGAGTGGCCCTGGACTTTGTCACAGATCTGCCCAGCTCGCGAGGCAAAACAGCGGTGCTCGTGGTCGTAGACATGTTCACCAAGATGGCACACTTTATTCCGTGCGCGAAGGTGGCCACAGCGGAACAGACCGCCAAGCTGTTCATAGACCACGTGTTCAAAGCTCACGGCTTGCCGCGGTCCATCCTGTCCGACCGGGGTCGCCAATTCGTCTCGAGCTTCTGGCAGAAGCTGCTGGGCATCCTGAACGTCAAGATCAACTTAGCGTCGGCACGACACCCGCAGACCAACGGACAAGCGGAGAGGGTCAACGCCATCATGCAGCAGTACCTGCGATGCTACGCCAATCAACAACCCTCGACCTGGGTGGACTACCTACCGCTGGCCGAGTTTGCCTACAACAACACGAAGCACGGGTCTACGGGAGTGACACCGTTCTTCGCCAATAATGGGCGGCATCCCAGAACTTTCCCGGGGTTAGAGACGACGGGGGAGGGGGAGCCAAGGGGAGCAGAGCACTTAGCAGCAGAGTTACAGGAGGTCCACGAGCAACTCCGAAGGCAATTGGAACTGGCGAAACACGCCTACAAGATGCAGGCAGACAAGCACAGGAGGGTCGGGGAGGACATCCAGGTGGGGGACTGGGTCTGGTTAGCAGCCCAGGCAGTGCCGGCCAGGACGCTAGCTAAGAGGAAGCTCAAGCACAAGCAGCTGGGACCTTACCAGGTCGCGGCGCAAATCAATCCAGTGGCCTTCCGGTTGACACTCCCGGAGGGCTCCAGAATGCACCCAGTCTTTCATAGGTCAGTGCTCACACCCTACAGGGAACCCCACAGGTTTCAGGCGACAGGGAACGCGCCAGACACACTTAGTGAATCTCCGAAGAGGGAGGGGTCACGGAGGGCGACGCCACTCAACGAGGTCACGGAGATTTTGGACTCGAGGTGGGGGGAAGAGGGGGTGGAATACCTCCTCGCCAGGGAAGGTACCCCAGCCAGTGCCAACAGGTGGGTACCGTGCTATGCCGTGGAGGAGCACTATCTTAAAGACGAGTTCCATGCACTCTTCCCACACAGACCTATGCCGGCAGAGTATTTCGACGACTGGCTCTTCACGCCCACACTGTCAGCCAGTACGTTCCAGGGTTTTTCATCAGCTGAAGAGACGACGCCAGACACTAGCTCCTCGGAGGGGTCTCTCTCGGGGTTTGCCACAGACCGCTCCTATTGGTGGGACACTCAACCGGAGGTGGGGTGGCGCAGGGAGCTGCTGCGGGGACCTTTGCAAGCTGTCTCACCAGAGGTACCCGGGGGAGGGGAGGACATGGACGTGTTGGGGGAGGATCCTGGATTCGAGCACATCAGCAGAGAGATGGAAGCAGAGGAAATCGACGTCGACGAGCCCGTTGCGGTTGGGCCGGATCCAGTGGACCGGCTACACACCAGGGGGGAAGAATGGTATCCCGCACTCACACCCACTGGACTGGAGCACCCGGAACCCACACCCGAAGAGGGGGAGGGGGGAAGGGGGGGCTTCGAGGGGGGGATGGATGTCAGGGAATCAGGAGCAGGAGCACTGGGGAGAGAGGATTGGGAGAGCGAAGGGGAAGAATCCGAGGGCAGCGTAGGGGAGTATGACAGTGGCCCGAGAGATTCCATGAGCTTCTCCAGCGAATCAGAAGATTCCCAGAAGGGGGCGCCGATGGTCAGGGCAAGGGGGGTCCCAGGGGGGACGCACCAGAAACAAGGAGCCAGAGGGGAACCCCAAAGCAGCAGTGGAGGATCAGGACCAGTTTCCCCACCAGAGCGTAGTGGGGGGGAGGAGTCACATGTGTCAGGAGCAGTGTCTCCTCCAGAGAGGGAGTCAGGGCTGACCACGCCTCCAACGGAGGGGAGGTCAGTTGCAGCTAGCCCCCCCGATGGGGGAAGCAGTGACAGCAGCAGTGGAACGGTCAGGAGGAAAGTTGCTGGCTGGGCGCGCGCGCCAAGTTCAAATGTGCAGGCGCGCGGAACAGCAGGAGACCCGGATGGGGAACCAGCTCCTAAAGCCCGCCGGAGGGAGGGAGAAGGCTCAGGGGAATCAGCGGGAGAAGAGGCTAGAAAGGGCGGAACCCCGGCGGGCAGGCGGACCCAGAGGAGGAAGGAGCAGCGGAGAAGGTGGAGCAAGGCTAGACTCTTAAATTGGTGTCAAGGGGGAGGAGACTCAGACGGAGCATCAGTGGTCTGACACTTTAGACGTGGGGCTGCGCGCTGCGGCTCTGGAAGTGAAACTGAACTTCAATAAAGGCTTTTATACTTAACAACGAAGCAGCGTTGGTCCTTTGTGAGCTGGGACCTAGGGTAGCCCTGACAACCGCCTTTCGCGCAATTTGTAAAACTACTCCACACTGAACTTTTTTTCACTTTTTCCAAAATGTCCATTTTTTCTGGGAGGAAACAAGGAAAAAAACTTTTTTTTCTCATGGCTTCAAAATTTCTGGAAATTTGACATCTCTAGATAAAACACAGTTAAAAGCAGGTATTTAAGAGTATTCGAAAGATGATTAAAGACAGCAGTGGTTAAAAGGAAGTAAATCGCATGCAGCTTCTACGTCTTCAGATGGGCTGGCCCTAACAAAAATGTTTTGAGCAGTTACTGGAAAGAGTACAGTGAGAGCACCTGCCTGGTGTCAGTTGGCAGGGAGCTCCAAAGTGGGGGTGCTGGAAGCCCTGGGGGGGGGAATGAAAAAATTGGGAGGGGGGCAGTTTCTTTCCTGTTTTTTCCCAAAGTCTTTTTTTTTCAGGAAAAAATTGGGGAGGGGGAAGTGTGTGGAATATTCAAACTATACCAAACGATTTTTTTCATTTTTTCTGGGAAAAAAAACGGCTTCTGAAAAAAAAAACCTGGTCGCCCCCCCCAATTTTTCTGTTTTTTTCCCAGGCCTTCCCATCTCTAGGTGGGACTGCTTGACTCTGGGGCTCATCTTGCCCCTTGGGCATCTAGAGGTGGCCCCGGCTGGAGGTGAGAGAGGAAAACCTTCTCTCTGCTCGCTTCCTGTTTTCACTTGGGGCTTCCTGTGTTTATCTCCGAGCTGGACAGCTGACATTGGCATTGAGGGGTGGGGGCTTCAGGGGGCATCAAGGGAAATCTGGGAAGTTCTTCTTTTAGAACAGAACAGATGAGGGCAGCAATCCAGAGAATAATGTATGTTGCTTGGCAGAGTCAGGTGGCAACTTTTGCAGAGACCCAACATCACCGATCTCTTCACCTCTTTCCTGAGGGTCATCTAGTCTCCCCCTGCAATGAAGGATTCTCACCCAAATCCTGCACAACAGATGACCATCCAACCTCTGAGTCTGAACCTGCACTGATTTGTTTTAATTAAACAACTGGATTCTATGTGCAGCTTCTGGCTGGGCTGGACTTGGGAGGCGTGGAGAAATCTTCCTGGAGCCCAGAGTCGCTCCCTGCAGGTGCAAAAGGAGTTGAATCCTCCACCTGCCAGCCTGTCTGGCATCAGCACAAGTGGCCTGATGGCCGCAGGGAGGGAGCGCTTGGTTCTCCTTCAGCAGAGGGCAGGAATACCAGTATCTGCAGTACCCAAAATGTTGCTTTGTTTGGCCCGTCCTCAGTTTTGTGTCGCCTTGGCAACAGAGCATTCAGCACACTTGCAAGGCTGTATTTAGCCTCGATCAATCTCTCGTGCCAGATACAAGATAATTGTGACAGATGACTTTCCCCCTTTGGAACACGGTCTGCCTCTCCTGGGCTGCCCCTCACTTCCGAGGCCAGGGCTGGGAGCTGAATTGTCAGGCGGCTTCCCTTGGAAGGGCTTTGGGTCTCTGGAGGCTCCTCCTGTCTCATCGGGACTGACCTGCCCTCCTCCCTCCTCCTCCCTAGGATGCTTCAGTACTCCATTCTCTTGCTGTGGATGCAACTGGATTGGGGCCTCTTGCTCAGTCCCAGCGACCCCAACGTGTGCAGCTACTGGGAAAGGTGAGGAACTAGGGAGACTTGGAGGGTTTGTGTGGAATGCATCAGGAAGTGGGTGGGAATGAGGCTCACATGGCAGAGGGATTGCGCGACTTAGAATCACAGCCCAAATGCTGCTGTTGTTATTAAAATTTCTATACCGTCCTTCACCCAAGGCTCACAGGGCAGTTTACGATATATGATACAGATATACGAGATGTGTGTATACAGATACACACACACACACAACCTCCCAGAGGAGGCTGGGGAAGTGGGCCACATACAGAAGGCCCTCCAGGAAGTTTGGGAACTCCCTGTGCACTAGCCCTGCACTTGTCTAGCAAAACGTGCATTTCTGATTTGGCTGCAAACCCCACGGAAGGGACCCAAATGGTCCTCTAGTCCACCCCCCGGCAATGCACGAATCTCAGTTGAATACTGTAATCCCTGCCCATGGGACAAAGGTCTCGGGGCTTCTCTTTCAGCCCAGCCACCCCAAGGCTGCCCCCTCTTCTTGTGGGGCTCTCACTGCATTTCAATGCCATTCAAATAAAGATCTGAAATAAATCAGAGGTAACAGGGTGCCTCCCTTTTTTTCTCAGGAGTAGAAATCTAAACAGAGCAAGTGTTTTGTGGGTGTTTATTTCAATGTGGTTGGGGAGCGGGATCCAGCTTGTTTTTGCCTGTGATCTGGGGATCTGCTTCCGCTGAGTTCTCGATGGCCAGCCAAGCCAGGCCAGTGACCCCCAGAGGATTCTCTTTCTCCTGCCTCCCCTCTCGCAGCTTCACAACCCCCTCCAAGGAGTCCTATGTGCAGCCGTACTCCCAGGCCTTCAAGGAGCCTTGCGACGGAGCGTGGCCCTTCGCCAAGACCTGCACTCGCCACAAGTAAGAGCCCGGCTCCTCATTGCATTTTGCATTTCTCCAGCAGGGGAAGCGGGGTGGGCAACGGCAGATGCTGGGTCCTGGCCTCGAGGGTCTCCCGGGTGAGGCAGGGGCATGTCCGCCTGGGATGCCGCGGGTGGGGAGGGGGCTGTCTTGTGCCGGCTTCATGCATGGAGAGGTGGCCGGGCCAGGCCTGCTGTTGCTGATGCTCCAATCTGAGGTTCCAGGGCTTAAGCTTGATGCTTCCTCCTGCTCCTTGCAGCAGGGAGTTCCAGAGGGCTACTCTGGCCAAGCCCAGCTGCAAGTGGCAGCAGGGAGATCTTTGCCTTGAGGGCTTCCACAGCAGGGCTCTTGCCTCTCCCAGTCGCCCTTTGGCAATATCTCTCCCCCCCAGGGGGGCATCAAGAGTAAGGGAAGGAGAAGGGGGCTGCTTCTCCTCCTCCATTGCTGCAAATGCAGTCAGCAACTTCCTTGGACCCTGGCCGCAGCAGCCCACCCTGCAAGGTAGGCCAGGCCCTGACCCTTTGGCCTCGCGCAGGGTTCTCTACAAGGCAGCCTATCGGCAAGGCGTGAAGATGGACTACAGGAGGCGCCATCACTGCTGCAATGGCTACTACGAGAGCGAGGAGCGCTGCGTCCGTGAGTCTGTCTGTCCGTCCATCCTCATCCCCAACCCCCACCCGGCCCAGCAACCAACCCAGTTGCTGCGGGATGTGGGGGGGTCCCCGAATCAAACTCTGCCTTTGTGCCATCCCTCCACCTGGCCTGGCAGAAGCCAAAGTGGGGAGGGGGCCAAGCGGCAGGTGGGGGGGTTGGCTACGAGTCTTTGAGGCTGGTCCCCTGCAAGGGGTGGTAGGGAGAGGAGGGGAGGGGGCTCGGCTTGCTTTGGCAAGCCACAAAGGGGTGGGGTCTTCGTTTGTGGGCCTCCCTCCCTCCCTCCTGCTCCTGACCTTCTGTCTGGCCGTCCAGGTGGGGCCCTTTCCCACGGCTGCCTGAAGCCCCCTCGGTTCCTCCACAATGTCTGGTCTCCCCCCGCCCTGCTTGACCAGCTCCCTCCTAGCCTCCCTGAGGTCCCAGTGGAGCTGCTTTTCCAGCAGCTGCCTGGAGACCTCAGAGCAGGCAGGATGTGTCCCTGACCCTGTGCCTCCTCCCCCCCCCCTGCAGCTAGCTGCACCCAGGAGTGCGTCCACGGGAGGTGTGTGGCCCCGAACCAATGCCAGTGTGCTGATGGCTGGAAGGGCCCCGACTGCTCCAGCGGTGAGTCTCCACGAGGTCTTTTCTTTGCTGCACAGTGAGGGCTGCCTACTTGGGAGTAGCTGGAGCTGCACCTGGGGGAACTGGGCCTGTTTCTCTCCCCCTGGCCTGTCGCCCCTCTGAAGCGGCAAAGCATGTAAAATGCGGTCTTGACTATGCTACCACTCAGTGGATTTGTAACTGGCTGACTGACCGAACCCAAAGGGTGCTCATCAATGGTTCCTCTTCATCCTGGAGAAGAGTGACTAGTGGGGTGCCACAGGGTTCTGTCTTGGGCCCGGTCTTATTCAACATCTTAATCAACGACTTGGATGATGGACTCAAGGGCATCCTGATCAAATTTGCAGATGACACCAAACTGGGAGGGGTGGCTAACACCCCAGAGGACAGGAACACACTTCAAAACGACCTTGACAGATTAGAGAACTGGGCCAAAACAAACAAGATGAATTTTAACAGGGAGAAATGTAAAGTATTGCACTTGGGCAAAAAAAATGAGAGGCACAAATACAAGATGGGTGACACCTGGCTTGAGAGCAGTACATGTGAAAACGATCTAGGAGTCTTGGTTGACCACAAACTTGACATGAGCCAACAGTGTGACGCGGCAGCTAAAAAAGGCAATGCAATTCTGGGCTGCATCAATAGGAGTATAGCATCTAGATCAAGGGAAGTAATAGTGCCACTGTATTCTGCTCTGGTCAGACCTCACCTGGAGTACTGTGTCCAGTTCTGGGCACCACAGTTCAAGAAGGACACTGACAAACTGGAACGTGTCCAGAGGAGGGCAACCAAAATGGTCAAAGGCCTGGAAACGATGCCTTATGAGGAACGGCTAAGGGAGCTGGGCATGTTTAGCCTGGAGAAGAGGAGGTTAAGGGGTGATAGCCATGTTCAAATATATAAAAGGATGTCACATAGAGGAGGGAGAAAGGTTGTTTTCTGCTGCTCCAGAGAAGCGGACACGGAGCAATGGATCCAAACTACAAGAAAGAAGATTCCACCTAAACATTAGGAAGAACTTCCTGACAGTAAGAGCTGTTCGACCGTGGAATTTGCTGCCAAGGAGTGTGGTGGAGTCTCCTTCTTTGGAGGTCTTTAAGCAGAGGCTTGACAACCATATGTCAGGAGTGCTCTGATGGTGTTTCCTGCTTGGCAGGGGGTTGGACTCGATGGCCCTCGTGGTCTCTTCCAACTCTATGATTCTATGATTCTATGATCCTCTCTGAGGGCATCTCCAGGCCAGCATTCTTGGTCCTTGATTTATGGGGGTTGTGAGTTGCTGCTGCGCCTTGTCCCCACCTGCTGCCCCTCTCAGAAGCTCAGGTGGTCACAGCAAGGCTTGGCCTGCGATGGAGGAACCAGGTGCACCACCTTTGCCCTTGTGCACATGCAGATGGACACACAGAGAACTGCCTCAGGAGCCCCTCCCCCTCCCATGCGCATAAAGGGATGGGAGGCGGGGCTCACTGTGAGCCTGGCAGGAGTGGCCAAGTGGGTCCTGTTTTCGCTGCACCAGCCTGAGGCAACAGAGGGGCCTCTTCCTCCAAAGGTCGTGGAGGCAGCCAGTTCCCAGGCGTCCCTCTGGGCCTGGAGTTGAAGGCAGGTCACTGGCTGGGAAACAAGCACTTCAGAGGGAACAGGGGCGGGCGGAGAGCGGGGGCTGCCTGCAAAGGGGGCTGCTGAAGTGTGCATGTGGGGGGAGGATCCTGCAGAGCCAGGCAGACAGGGACCGGCCTCAGGGAGGCTGCCACTGCTTTTGCTCCTCTGGGGCGAAACTCCTTCGGGCTTCCTGGGGAAAAGAGAAGGGGCTTTTCATGGCACGGGGGTGTGTGTGTTGGGAGCCTCAACTTCCTCTCCTTGGTGAGGAGAGCCAGCAGCCACCAAGGGCAGTTGTGAACAAGATGAGGGGTCTGTCAGGCAGCAGCCCTGGGGTGTGACACACTGCTTCCCCCCCCCAACCCCAGAAACCCTCACCCTGCTGTGCTCTGGGTGTTTGAGGGGGGGCCTGCCAAGCTCCTTATATATAGAGAGAGTGTATCTGAAGAAGTGTGCATGCACACGAAAGCTCATACCAAGAACATCTTACCGTAGTTGGTCTCTAAGGTGCTACTGGAATTTTTTTATTTTGTTTTGACTATGCAGACCAACACAGCTACTACCTGTAACTAGTTACAGGTGGGTAGTACAAAAGAATTTCAGAAATAAACTGGAAAGAAAAGTTGCTGAATTGCAACTTCTTACCAAACTTAAAACTTTGGAGAGACCTGGTCTGAGACATTGGATTCTTCTCTCATTATACATGATAAAGCTATTTTTAGCCATCTCACCCCTTGCTTTTTCCTATAAGACCAATTGCAGTCATTGACAGTCGTCAACAGGTTTACCACACCTACCAGCCAATCATCCATTCCCACCCCCCTTCTGAGTAACCCCCCTCCCCACCCTCCCACTACATATAAGGGTCTGGTGACTTCTGTTTCAGTGTATCAGAAGAAGTGTGCATGCACACAAAAGCTCACACCAAGAACAAGGTTGGTCTCTAAGGTGCTACTGGAAGGATTTTTTTTATTTCGTTTCAACTACGGCAGACTAACACGGCTACCTACCTGTAACTGAGGCTTTATTGTATGTTTTTTTGTATTTTGTTGCAAGGCGCCCAGAGTGACTGGTGCAACGCAGTCAGATGGGCGGCATGTAATTTTTATTTTAATTTTAAATATTATTAGAGCCTTGTGTGGGAAGACCCTCCCAACACTCACCCGGCTGGTGGGGGTACCCCATTTTGTGTGGCCACCCAGAGTTCTTGGCCATCCTTTGGTTGGTGCAGTCTGCCCTGAACCCCCCTTGCCTTTCCTCAGCCGCTCTCCCTTCTTCTTCCTCCTCTTCCTCCTCCCCCTCCCCCTCCAGGGTGCAACCGCCTGTCCTGGGGGCCAGACTGCCAGCAGCCCTGCGGGTGCCTGAACGGAGGCAGCTGCCACCCCCTGTCTGGGGCCTGCCTTTGCCCACCGGGCTACAAGGGCCCCTCCTGCGAGGAGCTCTGCCCCCCGGGTACCTACGGCCAGGACTGCCAGATGGGCTGCCGCTGCGAGAATGGTGCCCAGTGTGACACGGAATCAGGGGCCTGCCTGTGCGTCCCCGGATTCAGCGGCCCACAGTGAGTAGCACCTCGGGATGCAGGTTGGCAGACAGAAAAGCTGGGGGGGGCTGTAGACCTCTGGTGAACTGGGCTGAGGTCCGTTATGGTCTGGAGCTGGGTTCCAATCTCTCCTCAGGGCAAAACCTAGAATGAGTTTCTAGTGCTTCTGAGAGTCGCTGTAAAGGTGAGGCTGAGGGGAAGGGTCCTTGCCAGCTCAGCCTCACCCTTCCTCATCTCTTGCAGCTGCGAGCAGCCCTGCCAAAACGACACCAGTGGCTTCCAGTGCCTGGCCCTGTGCCCTTGCCAGAACGAGGGCATCTGCCACCCCCCTGAGACCAGCAAGTGCGTCTGCCCTCCAGGATGGATGGTACGTTTATGTGTGTGAGAGAGAGAGGAGGGGCCTGGGGCACTTGTGGTTCCAGGCCCTAGGATGGGGATGGGGGAAGTGGGCCTGCACTGTCCGTCCAGCCACTGACCTGAGTGCTCACCTGCTCAGGTGCCACCACAGGTGAGGAGAACGCAGGGCTCTGCCTTTTCAGCTGAGTCCCAACCTGAGCGAAGTGGGTTTTTGTGGGACTATTCAGGGATGCAGGAGAGGATATATTGTTCGATTATAGCCTTTCCAACTTGTGTCAACAAGTTCACAATTTAGCAGAGTAACATTCCCCCTTTTAAACTCACAGCAGATGCATTTGGTGAGGCTGACTAAAGCCTCTAGAATAACTGTTCTGGTATTTTCCCCTTATTACCTCATAAAAGATAAGACACGTAAAAGTCTTCTATAAAAGTATAAAAAGAGTTTACTCACTCACATTCTGTTCACAGTCGGATCCCAGAAGGCAGACTTAGCTTAGAAAATTTACATACACCTGGAAACTATCTCATAAGGAGACAGTTCCTTTGTCCTCTCTTGGCTGGAGGCCAAGAGAGCATCTTTGGCTAAGCAGATGTTGCTTCTTCAACGCATGTAGTCATAGAGAGAGAGATGGCTGCCCTGCCCTGTGCTTTTGTCGTTATCTGCACAGGTGAGGCCACGCCCACATCTAGTCACATGCAGAGGAAGTCTGTCCCAGCCCAGAAGGAAACAGGAAGTTTACCAGCTGGCTAGACAAACATTCCTCCCCAGGTGTAAACATGTTCACTCTAGGAATGTTGTACTTGACTGCTCTTGTGTTTCACATCCCACAGTTTTGCAGGGGGGTTGGGGGCAGCATCCATTGCAACCTACGTGGGGGCTGGGATTTCCTCCTGCCCCCTTGCTGCAGGGCAGGTGAGGGCCCTGGGCTTTCTGGCCTCACTTCCCCCCAGTTTGTATATTACTTCTCTGCTTAGGGTGTGGCAAGAAACGCTCTGCAGCTCCTCTTTCCTCATCTCCAGCTATCGCCTCCTTTCATTGCAGGCCACCTGCCTTCTTTCTCCCCCCTGCAAGAGGGTCCTCAGGGGCCCTTGAACTGTCCCTGCAGGGAGGCTTTTGGGGGTCAGGAAGAGTGCCCTCTTTCTCTGTGCACCCCATTGAGAGAGTCATTCCTGCTTTGACAGTCATGCTCAGGCATGATTTTATTTCATTTATTTTATTATTACTTTTGCATCCCGCCTTTCCTCCAAGGGGCTCTCCCTCTCCCCATTTAACACCCCCCCACAACAACCCTGTGAGGTAGGTTAGGCTGAGAGGTGGTGACCAACCCAAGGTTATGCCCAGTGAGCTTCATGGCTGGGGTGGGGGAACTGAACTCTGGCTTCCCCCCAATCCCAGTCCAACACGCTAACCACTAGGCCACGCTGGCCATTAGGTGCCCCCCGGCCTCCACCCAGGCAGGGAGTTGGTTGTTTCTTCTTGGACAAGTAGGATTGATCCTTGGGGGGCAGGGTTTGCGCTTGGCACCACTGTGATCGGGGCTCTCTCTCTGCCCCCCCCCATGCAGGGCTCCATCTGCTCCTTCCGCTGCCCCGAAGGGCGCTTTGGCTCCAGCTGCCAAGGGGAGTGCAGGTGCCACAACGGAGGCCTCTGCAACCAGGAGTCTGGGCAGTGCCAGTGTGCACCAGGCTACACGGGGGAGAGGTGAGTAGACCACCGGGCAGCAGGGGTGTCCACATGCTTAAAAAGTGAAGCAGGAAATGGGGGGGGGGGTAAAAAAAGTCTCAAGACTCATCATTTTGGGTACTAGGGAAAAGGACAGCAAAGGAAATAATGGCATCTATAGAAAACCCACTCACTGTTGACATTTCACAGCAGATGAGGGTAGAACAAGCAAAATCTCTTCAAGAGGTGAGTGAAATTAAAAATGATATGGACAGTTTGGATTTTAAAAATGACAAAAAAAATTTGGCAAGACCAGAAGGAACAGTTCATTGGGAGGCGTTCGGCTGACCTAGCATGTTGCTAGGATAGAAGAAAGGATTCTTCTGTTGTCTGGAGAAATAAGGTAACTAAATGATAGGGGAGACTTTGGAAAAGTGGAGTAATACACAGAGCGAGGGAAATATATTTGGATAATTTGGCATTAAAGGAGCTGAGAGAAAAGAGTTCTACCTAAAATTCAGGAGGGTGAAGACATTGGGGACAAAGTGATTAATTGCCTTGCATCCTTTTTGAGGGGAAGTGGATGAAATAAACAAAGCCTACAGAATTAATACACGTTCTACAAAATTAGCAACAGACTTTATGGAGAAATTCAAATGGGAAATGGAAGAAATGCTAACGGATGAGACTGAAGACATGGAATTGGGAGCTGTAGGTTAACAATGAAATGAAGCCAGAACTTTTCCTTCTAGGAGTAATGGATATATAATTAGAAGGACCATGGAACATTATTTCAATATATGACCACAGCAGCGAGACTTTTATTTGCACAAAGATAGAAAGATTCATCATTACCTACCATGGAGGAATGGTTGCTAAAATGATTGGACTTAGCTGAGATGTCAAAGCTGATGTGTTTAATTAGAGAAAAATAATTGTTGGTATTTACTAAAGACTGGAAATCCCTTTTGGACTTTTTGCATGAAAAAGGAAATGAACTTATGATATCTGGATCTGAGAATTGAAGAAAATATTGGTTTTTAGAAAGCGGAATAGTTGGGTATTACCTTGGAGTGGATGTTTTGAATAACTTTCTATATATAGCAGAAAAACAAAGAATCAGAAGTTTTCCTTTTATTCTTTTCCCTTTTTTTCTCCCCCCCCCCCTTTTCTGTTCCTCTTTTTGGCTTGTGTTTTTATTTTATTTCATCTTTGGGATTCTAAAAAGATATTGGATATTAGCGTTTGTATATCTTTTTTTGACTTTAATAAAACCTATGGCAAATAAAAAAAGAAATGATGATGGGAAGACAAGGGATACCTAAGTAGCATACCTGTACTGGCCTTACAAGGGTCGCCGGCAGGTGGGGAGCTTGTGCCCCTGGGTGGCCCAGCAGCCCCCTTCCTGGAGTCCCAGGGCTGCTGGACAGGCTGGCCCCACGTGGCCCCTTCTCCTTCTGCCCCCAGCCCCTCCTTCTCCCTGCTGTGCGGCTCAACAGCTGCAGCCCCAGTTGGTGAGTATTTGTGGAGGAAACCAGTTGGGCCCCCCCTTGGCGAGTGGATCTTTCCCCCGGGTGAGAAAAGGATGCAGCCTGGAGGGGAAGGAAACACTGCTCTCTGCCAGCTTTTTAATGCAGACAATGGAGGAGAAAAATTAAGCCCCTGATGGTTTTCCCATCTAAGTCAGAGGAAGGAGAGGAGGCCAGGGGATGCAGGGGGCTTCAGGCACACCTGGGGGGCATTTGTAGCACCCCCATGGAGCCTGCCTTAGCCCCATTCATGGCAAAAGAGGCTGAGATGAGGGGCTGGAGTGGGGAAAAGCTCCTTTCTCCTGGGCACCTCGCTGCACCAGTTCTCTCTCATCAGCTGTGCCAGCCACAAGGCTTGTCCCTCCCTGCCCCCCCCCATGAGTTTTTCCTTCATATAGAAAAATAATCCCTCAGACTTTAAAAGCAGCCACGAGGATGGTGTTAAATTCAGAATCTGTTGCCAGCTGTCATTGGTGTTTCATAAAACCGCATACTGAAGAACGATGTCCTTTCTTAAATGGATCTTGATCAGCTCTACATCCTTCTGCACCCCACCCCTTGTTTGGGGGGTGTCTGTGTGTGTGTTGATGATATACAGAGTGGCTTACAGCTAGGAAGCTAAATAACTCTTCTGGGTGATTGATAAAGACCATAGAATATCCAGACTCTTTATAGTCAAATAACTTTCCTTTCATAAACATATAACTGAGAACACACCTACAATCTCATGCTTATTCACTTTGTTCCTGCACAGGATTCTCCCTATTAACATTTCGGGATCTTCCTCTTTCTGCGTCACTTCAGGCAGATCATGCTGACAGGCACTCAGGATCCTGAAGAAACCTCTCTCTCTCAGCCATTCTCCCTCACACACAGGGAGAGAGAAGAGCAGAAAAGGCAGTTAAAAAACGACAGTTGCTGGAATAACAGTCACAACGGAATGGAATGCCTTTCCCATGTGACTCACAGTCAGCCAATCACATGAGAGAGCTATAGCCAAAGGGGGAAAATACCATACTAAAAATACACAGCAAATCCACCTAAGCAAACATTCCCATTTCAGGAAATTAAATTGATATCCATAACAACCGTGGTCTCTTTCTCCCCACGCTCTCAGGTGCCGCGAGAAGTGCCCCATCGGCCGCTACGGGCAGGACTGCAGGCAGGAGTGCGACTGCGCCAACGGCGGGCGCTGCTTCCACATCAACGGAGCCTGTCTCTGCGAAGCCGGCTTCCTGGGCAGCCGCTGCGAGGAGCGAAAGTGCCTGCCAGGTCTCCACGGCCTCTCCTGCCACCTGCCCTGCCTCTGCCACCCGCACCACACACAGAGGTAGGCGGGCAGGTGCCCCTCTTTCTCCTTTTGGTCACCTGCAAACCGGAAGCCTAGAATGAGACTTCCAGGTGGAAAAGAAGCTCTGGAAACTCCCCTTGCCCTCCCTGCCCTCTTTATTTGTACAGAGGCTGCCTGGATCTCTCTTGGCCCAGCCCTCCTTCAAGAGCAAGGTCCCACCTGAGTCCTCCTGCTCTGCCCCCTGGCAGGGGCGTCCCTGCGGGAGACGGGCTTCTCCACTGATCTGTCCCCATTTGGCAGATGGGGAAGATTTGCCTTTTGCACCCCCTGCCCCCCACAAAGCCCTTCTTCTCTGGGCCTCCCCCCTCCCCCCGGCCTCCAGGCTCAGAGAAGCTAGAAGCTGTCGAGGGAAGATGTCCGGGAGCAGCCATCATCTCCTTGTTTGCCCCCCCCCCCAGCTGCCACCCACTCTCGGGAGAATGCACCTGCAAGCCGGGCTGGGCAGGACTCTTCTGCAACGAGACCTGCCCCCCTGGGCACCACGGCTTTGGCTGCCAGGAGCCCTGTTTGTGCCTGAACGGAGGGACCTGCGACGGCGAGACGGGGCTCTGCGCTTGCCCGCCAGGCTACATGGTGAGTCCCCCTCGGAGGTTCCATCCTAGGCCCTGCGGTGGCTACATCTAGCATGGGCAGGAAAGGGTTGTGCCCCACTGGCAAGCAGAGCCTGGATCGTGTATTTGAAGGGGAGGGTGTGACAAATTGGAACTGCAAGTAAAATCGCTCTCCTAACCCACAGCCTGATGGCCACTCTGAAGGTCCTGTGGGCTTGCATTGCCAGGTGGGGCAGGCAGGAAACAGATTGGGGGGGTCTCAAAAATTTTAAAGGGCCATTTGCAGGAGAGAAAAACTTGGGCATCCTGATAGGGGGTCTCACCCCTGGTTCTGTGCTGGAATATTTTCCTCCCCTTGACGCCAGTGTTAAAGGAAAACTCCTGGCTCACTTGGATTTGCCAGACAAAGACACCAGCTAAGAGTACTGGAGCAAAACAGCAGTCTGTAGGCCTGCTTTTTATTCAAGGAACTGTTGCAACAGGACTTCCAACTACCACATGGAAGAAGCAGAAAGAAGCCCCAAAGAAAGGATGGCTCGCTGCTTTATAAGTTTCCCCTTTTACCCACAACACCCTGAGTGAAACATCACACATACATCATATACACAGCTATGTCATAATCTGGGAGGGGTCTTCTGGCAGAAACCTGAGCATCAGGTTTCCCCCCATCCCTCCCTTGACCTCCACCTCACACCCATTAAGTAAAACAAAAGGTGAGTATGTACATGTTCCTGTTCTCCCGGTCAAGATAAGCACACCCCTGGATCTTGACCAAGATCCTAATAAACTGAAGTTGGGTTTCTATTGTTTCTGGAATGGCTACCTGTGTCTGGCACTCAGAGGCCAGGATGCCAGCGATTATCACCCAGGCAAGGAAGCTGCTGAGTACCCCCAGATCCCCAAGCCAAACGGAGGACATAGATGATGCCTTCCTGGGACAGATGGCCAAGCATGCAAAAGGAAGGGAGATAGTAGTAATGGGGGACTTCAATTACCCGGATATTTGTTGGATGTCAAACTCAGCCAAGAGCATAAGGTCAAACAGATTCCTCACTGGCCTTGCAGACAACTTCATTGTCCAGAAAGTGGGAGAAGCAACAAGAGGAACAGCCATTTTAGATCTGGTCCTAACCAATGTTGATGACCTGGTTAGTGGGGTAGAAGTGGAAGGATCATTAGGCGCGAGTGATCATGCTCTTCTGAAGTTTGCTTGACTTTAAGAAAGCCGACTTCATAAAACTTAGGGAAGTGCTGGGTGAGATCCCATGGACAGTAATACTAAAAGGAAAGGGAGTTCATGATGGCTGGGAGTTTGTTAAGAGGGAGATAGTAAAAGCACAACTTCAGGCAATACCAATGAGACGGAAACATGGAAGGTGCCTAAAGAAGCCAGGGTGGCTATCTAAAGAACTTTTAACTGAGTTAAGATTAAAAAAGGATGTGTACAAAAAATGGAAAAGGGGGGAAACCACCAAAGAGGAATTCAAACAAATAGCCAGCACGTGTCGACACAAAGTCAGAAAAGCTAAAGCACAGAATGAACTCAGGCTTGCTAGAGAGGTTAAAAGCAACAAAAAAGGCTTTTATGGGTATGTTCGTAGCAAAAGGAAGAACAAAGAAACAGTGGGTTCACTCAGAGGAGAAGATGGTGAAATGTAAACAGGGGACACAGAAATGGCTGAACTCCTCAATGCCTTCTTTGCCTCAGTCTTCTCCGATAAAGAAAACAATGCCCGACCTGAAGAATTTGGAGCAAATGATTCAGCAGAGGAAACACAGCCCAGAATAACTAAGGAGATAGTACAAGAATACTTGGCTAGTTTAGATGTATTCAAGTCTCCAGGGCCAGATGAACTGCATCCAAGAGTATTAAAAGAACTGGCAGATGTGATCTCAGAACCACTGGCAGTCATCTTTGAGAATTCCTGGAGAACAGGCGAAGTCCCGGCAAACTGGAGGAGGGCAAATGTTGTCCCTATTTTCAAAAAGGGGGAAAGAGAGGACCCAAATAATTACCGCCCAGTCAGTCTGACATCAATACCAGGGAAGATTCTGGAGCAGATCATTAAGCAAACAGTCTGTGAGCACCTAGAAAGGAATGCTGTGATCACCAATAGTCAGCATGGATTTCTGAAAAATAAGTCATGTCAGACTAACCTGATCTCATTCTTTGACAGAATTACAGCCCTGGTAGATGAAGGGAAAACAGTGGATGTAGCCTACCTTGATTTCAGCAAGGCATTTGACAAGGTGCCCCATGATATTCTTGTAAAGAAGCTGGTAAAATGCGGACTTGACTATGCTACCACTCAGTGGAATTGTAACTGGCTGACTGACCGAACCCAAAGGGTGCTCATCAATGGTTCCTCTTCATCCTGGAGAAGAGTGACTAGTGGGGTGCCACAGGGTTCTGTCTTGGGCCCGGTCTTAAGATGAATTTTAACAGGAAGAAATGTAAAGTATTGCACTTGGGCAAAAAAAATGAGAGGCACAAATACAAGATGGGTGACACCTGGCTTGAGAGCAGTACATGTGAAAATGATCTAGGAGTCTTGGTTGACCACAAACTTGACATGAGCCAACAGTGTGACGCGGCAGCTAAAAAAGGCAATGCAATTCTGGGCTGCATCAATAGGAGTATAGCATCTAGATCAAGGGAAGTAATAGTGCCACTGTATTCTGCTCTGGTCAGACCTCACCTGGAGTACTGTGTCCAGTTCTGGGCACCACAGTTCAAGAAGGACACTGACAAACTGGAACGTGTCCAGAGGAGGGAAACCAAAATGGTCAAAGGCCTGGAAACGATGCCTTATGAGGAACGGCTAAGGGAGCTGGGCATGTTTAGCCTGGAGAAGAGGAGGTTAAGGGGTGATATGATAGCCATGTTCAAATATATAAAAGGATGTCACATAGAGGAGGGAGAAAGGTTGTTTTCTGCTGCTCCAGAGAAGCGGACACGGAGCAATGGATCCAAACTACAAGAAAGAAGATTCCACCTAAACATTAGGAAGAACTTCCTGACAGTAAGAGCTGTTCGACCGTGGAATTTGCTGCCAAGGAGTGTGGTGGAGTCTCCTTCTTTGGAGGTCTTTAAGCAGAGGCGTGACAACCATATGTCAGGAGTGCTCTGATGGTGTTTCCTGCTTGGCAGGGGGTTGGACTCGATGGCCCTTGTGGTCTCTTCCAACTCTATGATTCTATGATTCTACCATGGTCTCAGGCTTGAGGGATTATGGCTGCTGACATCCCAGACTCCCCTCTTGGTAGCCATTTCCTTCCTGAACAGAACGAAGTTGGAATGGTGCAAATCCAATACTGACTTTCTAAAATTTTCCCATTGGGCCAATACTTAGATACATTTATCAGTGAACTGTTGCATTTTGTAATGTGCAGTGGAGGCCCTTTGAATAGAGATAGGAAGAAACTGTGTGATGAAGTGTTTTGTGGGAACATTTGCGGAGTGATTGTGTTGAGTTTGGTAGTTGGGGGGTATGATGTCTGCTGGAGGGGCAAGCCCCCCAACCTTTCCATAAATTCAGGTAACACCAGAAAGGAAAGGGGTGCATTGGGGGGATTGTCCCCCCAGCTGTGCATGGCCCCTCCTTCCCCTCACACCCATCTTGTGCCCTCAGGGTGCCCACTGCTCCAGCCACTGCCCTCCTGAGACCTTTGGGGTCAACTGCTCCCTGCCTTGCACCTGCCACAGTGCCCTCGCCTGCTCTCCCATTGACGGGACCTGTGTCTGCAAGGAAGGTAGGAAAGGTGGGGGGAGACATGGGGAGTGGGGAGGCAGCAGGTTACGGGAACCCGCCTTTAGGGATACCTTGAGGTCATCCGGAGTTATTTCCCTTGGCCAGGCTTGGCATGTTCTGCTAGTGCAAAGCATAAGGAGGGGGCAGAAAATCCAGGCTCCATTTCTGTGTGTACCTCTGTTCTCCCTTTCTCCCCCTCCCTGCCTCGGGCACCTTGTTTCCTGCCAATTTTGCCTCCCCAGGTTGGCAAGGCGCAGACTGCTCCCTCCCCTGCCCCGCAGGCACCTGGGGCTCTGCTTGCAACGAGACCTGCCGCTGCACCAACGGAGCTTCCTGCAGCCCGGTCAGTGGGGCATGCGCATGCGCGGCAGGCTGGCATGGCCGCCAGTGTGAGGAGCCCTGCCCGGTAGGTGGCCCTTGGGGAAGGGAGGGTAAGGAGCAGGGTTAAGCTGCCACCAATATATAGACAGATTCCTTTGGGGGGCTGCTGTGGCTGTCCCGGGAGAGGCACTGAGCGGGGGGCTTTCTCCACTTCCTTTTCCAGGTCCCCCCACTGCACCAGGTGGGCAGTTTCCCCCTCCCCTCTTTACATGGCTCAACTCGGGGTATGGGAGCTGGGCATCACCCTGCTTCTGGCAAATGGATTGTAGTGGGGTGGGCAATTGCCCCTGTCTGTTGCCAAAGCTGAGGCTGCCAGCTCCTTGTGTGCCCAGTCTGGGTGATCCAGGATCTGCCTGACAGGAACAGAGCTTCTCAAAGGGCTGCTTTCTGACCCGTCTCGCTGCAGAGCTGGGGATGCGCCCTGGGCACACCTGTGGAGTGGCCTCCTGCCTTGGCACCTGGGCAGCTGGAAGAGGGCTATGCCTCTTGTGCATGAGACATCTTGCCTGACAAGTGGGGGAGCGGGGACTTGCCAGAGTTGTGCAGGGGATGGTGGCGGGACAGTCCCTCCTTTCCAAATCCAGGGGTGGCTAGCGAAGAGGGACAGAACCACTAGTGGGGAGATTTCTCTTGTGCCTTCCTGTCCACTGCACGGCTGAGCAAGCCCCCTTCTCCCTCCTTCCCCCAGGAAGGCTTCTACGGTCTCAGCTGCAGCAGCAGGTGCTCCTGCCAGAACGCAGAACGCTGTGATCCTGTTCTGGGGCAATGCCACTGCCTACCTGGGTGGACAGGTGAGCAGGGGCGGGGCTCAATCTCCCACCTGCCGTGGGTCCTGGGCTGGAGAGGGTTAGGGGTTGTCAGGCAAGGCTGGGGTTCCAGCCACCTGTGAGTGGCTTAAGGGCAAGGCAGGCCTGCTGGAGGAACCCTTCCTTCTTTCAGGGTGATCTGAAAGTGGGGCATGTTGACATCAGTCCCTTGTCAGGGAAAGATCACTTCCTGTTGAGATTGAGGCTTTCTTCACCTTTTCACCTTTGCAGAGGTGCGGGGGACACAGACCCCTATGAGGATGGTCCACCCTTGGAGGCTGATGGATCCAATGGGTTTCCAGACAGCTCAGGGGGGTTTTCCAGCTGATACGACTGGCGCTCCTGTTGAAGCCCTGGCCAAAATGTGGACTATCCTGATAGGCGGCTCAAATGCTAGTGGAGGGAAAGTCTGGTGAAATGCAACTGAACCTGGTGAGGGAGCCTCCCGAGTGGCAATGAGAGCAGCAAAGGCCTGCTCATTGTGCTGTCCTGCAGAGCTTTTCTTACAGTCTGGCCTGACAAAGGTGGCAGAGTCTGCAGGATCTGCTGTCAGCCACTCGCAGGTGGTGCTGAGCTGCTTCCTGCTCCTTTGTCCCCCAGGCCCCAATTGCAGCCAGGAGTGCGCAGACGGCCTGTGGGGGCCCAACTGCAGCCAGCTATGTCTCTGCAAGAACGGGGCCACCTGCTCCCCCAGGGATGGGAGCTGCGACTGCCCCCCAGGCTTCCGGGGTGCCACCTGCCAGCGCCGTAAGTAAGCTAGCCAGCCTACCAAGAGAGCCAGCCCAGTGGGGGGGGGGGCGTGTCAGATGGGCTGAGTCTCGGTGGGCTCCGTGGTGGCCCTGGCTGCCGGGGCAGACTGCCCTCCCCACGGGGACAGGCGGTGGGAAGCCCAAGAAGTCTGCTGCTCTGGCACTGAGCTCCCTCTCTCCCCCTCCAGCCTGTCAGCCAGGGCGTTACGGCAAGAAATGCTCTGTGCCCTGCAAGTGTGCCAACCACTCCATCTGCCACCCAGTGGACGGTTTGTGTGATTGCCCTCTCGGCTGGACAGGCAGTGACTGCTCCGAACGTGAGTTATCCACTTGTTGGAAGGAGACAATGCGGAGAGGAGGGGGAGAAACTTTGGCACATGGCCTGTCCTGGGCACAACCCTCTTGCTGGCTGCTGTGCCCCAAGGGAGGGTACCTGTGCTACCTGGCTGTGGAAGAGGAGGAGGAGGACCCACCTGGCCTGTGTAGCTGGGCTCTGCCTACATTTCAAATGGTGGGCGGCCCCCCCGCCGCCTCTATGCCTGCTCTGCTCTCTCCACAGGCTGCCCTGCAGGGTTCTTTGGGGCCAGCTGCACCCAGCGGTGCCAGTGTTGGTGGGTGGCCCCCTGCGAGCCAGACTCCGGGAGGTGCCTGTGCCCCTCTGGCTACACTGGAGCACACTGTGAGACCCGTAAGTACGAAGAGGCCCCCGCTTCCCTCTCTCCACTCCCATGAGTGAAAGGGGCTCTCAACTGCGAGGAGGAGGAGAATGCTTCAGCTGTGATTCCTGCATTACAGGGTGGGAGGTTTGGACTGGATGAGCCTTGGAGAACCCTTCCAATGCTAAAACTCTGTGGTTTGAGGAGGAGGAGGAGGAGGAGGAGGAAGAAGGGGGTGGCAGGTCAAAGTGCCCCTTGGGCATCCACCACAATAGACTTTTGTGAGCAGACACAGGTGCGGAGAAACTGAAATGGCTCTGCTCAGGTGGGGAGGTGAGAAGATCTCCTCCTGTCTGCCAGTCTCTAAATGGTGGAGGGTAGGTGGTCCCCTCTGAACCCAGGAGGAGAGAAGCTCCTGGAGGGGGGAGCTTGTCCACCCTCTTCAAGAGATGGGGGTCCCCATTTCTGGCAAGAAGGTGCAACTCTGCTGCCTCCCTGTGCAGGGACACTCGACCCGCCCCCCCTGACCATGGTTCCTGCCATTCCTGCTGGCAACCCCTCCCTGGGGGCCGTGATGGGCATCGTCACCCTGGCTGTCCTGCTGGTGGGCATGCTGGCGGCCTTCCTCTGCTACCGGCACTGGCAGAAGGACAAGGAGCATCGCCACATGGCTGTGGCCTACACCACAGCGAGGATGGATGCCTCAGAGTACGCCGTGCCAGGTGAGGACTGCCCCGCCTGGCTCTCTCTTCACGCCACCCTCACAAAGCAAGACTCAAGTCTTGGAGAACTTTCTGACAGTAAGAACGGATTCCCTTGGAAGGTGAAGAGGTCTCCTTCCTTGGAGGATTTTAAGCAGAGGCTGGGCAGTCACCTGCCAGCATGGCCACCCTATAGTTTTGTAGAGGGTTGGACTAGATGACACTTGGGATCCCTTCCAACTCTGCTATTCTGTGATTCAGCTCTACAATATCTATGAAATTGGGCTGGGGCGGGATGGTGAGGGCGGTGAATTTCCAGAGAATGGGGGGCTTTTGTACTCACCTGTCTCCGTCTGCCTTTCTGCCTAGACGTCCCTCCCAGCTGCACCCACTACTACTCCAACCCCAGCTACCACACCCTGTCGCCCTGCTGCCCCAGCCTCCCCTGCCCCAGCCCCCCTGAGCAGCCCGGCCCCAGCAAGGTAAGGATCTCTCCGGGGAGTGCAGCCCCACTCCGGGGCTGGCGGGGCCTTGGGCCTTTCACCTGGCGAGGGCGTTTGGGCATTCATTATGCAGTAGGCCCACAACTTACATGGGGGCTGCATTCTGGGGGTTTGTGCAAAATGGCACAAAGTCAGGAAGACCCCTGGAAGGGACAGGGGGCCTTGGTGAGATCTCAGGCAGCCCTTTTCAACTGCTCTCTCCCCACTTGGCATTCGTTCATTTATTCCTGGACCACTAACACAAAGCTGCCACTTCGTTAAGTTGCGGGTCTACTGTAATTTACAGCATAGGATTACAAAATTGCCAGGAAGTTTATTGTGTGTTGTCAGATGTGTGCTTTTAGAGTTGGAAAATAAAGAAACGCATGTCTAAAGGGACATTTCCTCTCCCATTTCTGAGAGGTGCGCAGGGACTGGGCTCTTTGCTGCAGGAGGCAGAACTTCCAAAGTGGTGGCAGCGTCACTTTCCTCCTTTTTACTGCACAAAAAGTCCACTCACCAGTCTGGGCACCTGTGTGCAAACCAAAACCCAAGTAGCTGTATGTTTGTTTGGCTTCTTCTGATTTGCACCCCTGGAGGGAGCCAGCTATGGTGCCAAGTGTGGCTTCTGCAGGGTACAATTTTGGTCACTTGCAAACCGCAGCTGGCATTGGACAGTTCCATGTTGCTGAGCCCCACTTGGCTGTGGTCGGTAATAAAGACAGACACTTTCCGGGATGGGTTTTAAACAGGGAGACGTGCCTGGAGCACAGAAGCCACGTGCTTAAACATGGACCTGGAAAGGGAGCCCCATAACAAGCCCCACCCCAAGGAAGGAATTTCATCTGCCAGGCCCTTGCCCATTCCACCCCTAGCCTTCACAGATGTCTTGGATAAAGAATCTTAATTGTTGGAGAGAAACTTTTGTTTGAGTTAGGGTCCCACGCAGTCTGGCGCCAGGGTGACTGCCTGTTTTCTTCCCCCTCCCCAGCTGATCAGCAGCACAAAGAACCTAGAGCGAGACTGGCCGGGAGTGTGTGGGGCCGACTGCAACGCCACGCTGCCCGCCGACTGGAAGCACCACAGAGCCACTCCAGCAGAGCCAGGTAAGGCTGTGGCATCTCCCTCCTCCTCCACCACGAGCCCTGGGCTGCGGCAAAGAGACCCACCTGTGCCCGTCACTCAGGAACACGGCCACTTTTTCACAGAGTGCCCTTGTCCCTGTTGCCGCTCCTGCAGAGACCCTTCCCCAAAGGGCGGCCACCCCAGCACACATTTCTCCCTAAGGGGTTTGGCCTTTCCTGCAAACCTGGAGGCCTCCCTGGAAATGGGGGAGCAAGGAATGTTCCAGAACCACCTTCAGCAACTTGATGGACCCCAAATGGCAGCAGGTGTCGCTGTGAGGCTTCACATGAGTCTGTTTCCACCATCAGCTGGTCAGGGTGTCCTCTCCTCCACATGTGCTGTGCCAGGTCTGAACCCCACTGATAGGTTCTGGGGCTCAGACCCAGTGAGCTTCACCCAACAGAATCCCTCCCCCTCCTGGACTCCGTTTCCTTTTCTGCAGGAGGCCCCCAGATGGACCGCAGCTACAGCTACACTAACGGACTTGGAAGGTATTACAGCAAAGGTAAGAGCATTGCCTGCCTGTGGAGGGCACAGCAAAGCCATCCTGGCGAGTAGCCATTGATAGGCCTCTCCTCCTCCACGAATTTGTTTTCTCCTCCATCCAGGTTGGTGGTCCTCCCCTCCTCCTGTGGGAGGGAGTTCCACTGATTAACTATGCCCAGCATGAGGAAACTCTCTTATCTGTCCTGAATCCTCCCAAAATCGGCTTCCTTGGGACGTCCAAAAGTTCTGGTGTTATGAGAAAGAAAAACTTTTCTCTGCCCACTTTGCCACACCATGCATCATTTTATACACTCCAATCATCTCTCCTCCTCCTCCTATTTTCTCTAAACTGAAAAGCCCCAAATGCTGCAACCTTCCTTTGTAGGGGGGTTGCGCCAACCCTGGATCGTTCTGGTGGGCCCTTTCTGGCCTCACTTCTGCCTGGTGCCACCAAGTCCAGGGCGGGGTCTGCGACTGCCCTTGCAGGGGGCCCGCGATACTGCTCAAAGCCCCTCCTCCCCTTCCAGGCTACGCTAAGGAGGAGACCTTGTACCGACGGAGCGACAGTTCCCTGAGCAGCGAGAACCCCTATGCCACCATCAAGGACCTGCCCGTCCTCACAGGGAAGCCCTCGGAGGGAAGCTACATGGAGATGAAGTCCCCCGTCAAGCGCGAGATGTCCTACGCCGAGATCGGCCTCTTTGAGGAGGCTGCCCAGAGCCTGGAGGAGGAGGAGGGAGGAAAAGGAGGAGGCAGGAGGTATTGGGGGGGGGTTATGACTCTCATTTCCCTTCTTGCTTGGTGGCAAGGGATGCAGCTCAGTGCCAGGCAGAGAGGCTCCCTGCCTGGACTCCTGGAGAGCTGCGGCTGCCAGTCAGTGTAGACAAGCCTGAGATGGGCTGTTGGTCTGATTCAGCAGATGGCAGCTTCCTCCGTTCCTCAACATTTCCATTTTTGCAACTGGGCTGAGCTTCCCCGTGCCCTCACTTTGCACCCTCCTCTGTGTCCCGTGGAAACGCTGACCACCTCCTTCCTCTTCCTCCCCATTCCAGGCAGCTGCTCGGCTGGCGCAGGAGGCATCTCTTCACACGCAGCCTCCACCATTCCCCCCAACCACTACGACTCCCCCAAGAACAGCCACATCCCTGCCCACTACGACGTGCCCCCCGTCAGGCACTACCCGCCATCGCCCCCCCTCCGCAGGCAGGACCGGTGAGGAGGGCCAGAGCCCCCTGCCCCCCCCCATCTTCTCAGGGAAGGACTGAGTTCCAACTGGCTCAGCAGCAGCAGGACCTTCATCCCTCCGGGCACCAGGCTTCTTCGCAGCTGCCATGGGGGCAGGACGTGGCGGATCTGGGCCCCAGCGCCACTAGAGGAACCACTTTGCCCAGTCTCCTGGGCTGGCATTTTGACTAGCTGGGATCATTTCCCAAGGCAGCCACCAGCAGAGGCACAGCATCAAGGGGACGGCTGCTTGGCTCCTTTCCAGCGCTTCTTGGGTGGGGGCAGATGTCTCTGTCTCTTCCCTGCCCCCAACTTCGACAGAGACTAGCCACTTCTTCAGTCCCATGAAAGAAAGCAAAGTGGGGCAGGGGGAAAGCACCTTATAGGCCAACGGGGGTTGCATCATGTACAGAGATCACCTTCATTAGAATCATAGAACTATAGAGTTGGAAGGGACCCCAGGGGGTCATCTAGTCCAACCCCCTGCAATGCAAGAATCTCAACTAGAGCATCCCGGCCAGGTGGCCATCCAACCTCTGCTTTAAAACCTCCAAGGACGGAGAGCCGCCACTTTCTGAGGGAGTCCGTTCCACTGTCAAACAGCTCTTGCCATTAGAAAGTTCTTCATCTCAGTGAACTACTATGTTCAAAGGAATTGTCTCTCTCCCCCCCCCCCTGCATTTTATAGCAGCCCCCTTCTTGAGGCCTGCTGCGTGTTTGCACTGTCATTCGCTCCGGATTACAAGGTGCAACAAGGACGACCCTTTGTTTCAAGAATCCCTTTCCCCAACCACAGCTTGCAATCTGCCTTCCCAAAACTGTCTCCTGTAAGGTCCAAACAGGCAGTTTCAGTCTTGCATATTTTGCAACATGAAAAGGCTTAACTGAGGATGAGCCAGCAGAACTCATAAGCCTGACTTCCTTGCAGGAGTCTGTAAATCCATGTACAAAGGGGTCACATACTCTCTGTAAGCCAAGTTTTGCACTGTCAGAAACTCTTGAAAAGTCTTCAAAGATCAATGCGCCAGGGAAACAGGGCACCTTTTCCAGTCAAAAGCCCACATTCCTTTATGAACCTTAGAGGCGCCACATGAGCACCGTGGGGACGCCCAGAGCTGGAACAGATGCACTTATATCACACACGTGTTTTTGTGTGTGTCCGTGTGAGGGGAAAATCTTCATGGAGCCAGCAGCTGATACAGAGGAAGAACCCCTCTCACCGCAGCGACACTCTCTTAACACACACCGCTGCAGTTGGGCTAATTATAAAACCACCTGGTCCCATTAGAAACTTAATTCCTATGGGAGGGAGGTTGGTTTCAGTTCTTCATGCTGGAAGCAAGTTTTAGCAGAGCTGCCTCTTGCAATGCTGATAAAAGAGGCGCCCATCGGGCTCACCTGGACATCTCTACAGGAAAACAAACTGGTTTATTCAGAGTTCAAAGGCTTGCACTTCACTTTGTGGAAGCAGCCGATCACATCCAGCAATAACAAAAGCACCTTTGCAGTAATGGGGGAGAGGAGGAGCAGCTCATGCAGCCCACCCACCCACCCACAGCCAGCTCCAGAGATGGGGCTCTTATGTTTATACCCTACTTTTCTTCCAGCACAGAATCCAAAGCAGCACAAATGGTTGCATGGAGAGAGGATCCCCCCATCCAGGGAGTGACCTCACCTGAACCCCTTAGTTTCAGCAAAATACTGACCCCCCAGTGCTTCTAGTCCACATCTGGGGAGGCCAGTGAAACTGCAGGATCTCGTCTGTGACAAGGAGCAGGCATTAGGACTGAAGTGGCCACTTGGTCTGAAGAGATCCTTGCAACAGCTGGGAAAGTGCAGTGGGGAGGAGGCCCCAGCTGCCGGGCCAGAATCTGGGACTTTGCAAAGTAAGGCCGCACTGGATGGGAGACTTCCTAGGAAGCCTCTCTCAAGGCAGTTAGTTACTCTTCTATTTATTAAAAAAAAAGTATGCCAGTCTGGGTGCCATTCTGAAGAGAGGTGAGATATAAAGGAAAGAAGGTAACTCCTCTGGAGTGGCTGTGGGGATGAACACATTTGGGGCCCCTCATCCCCAACACACCCAGAGTCAGGAATGGGCTGTGGGAAAGTCTGCCCATCCTTCGACCTTCCCAAAGCCAGGGAGCTCTTCAGCCAGTCCATTTGGCCTTCAGCTTCCTTCACAGGCGCTGGCTGCACCTTTTAGCCCCATGGCCCAGGAGTTCACTTGTGCACCAGTCCCACAAAGGAGCGTGAAATCCCTGGGCAAGGCTGCCACGGGGAGCCTAAGTGGATCTCTGGCTCCTGGACCGCTGAGGAGAGCCAGTTCGCCCCCAGCAGAAGGATTGCAAATTCTCCCCACGAAGCCACAGCCCACAGTGATGGGGGGCAGGGAGGAGGCTGCCCACAGCACCCCCCTGTCCAAAGTGGCTGAAGGGAGAAATGCCTGCAAGGCAACCTGCAGGCAGCCAGAACGGGCCAAGGCCCTCGGGAAGAAAAGGAGCGCCCAGTCAAGTCATCTGCTCCTAAAAAGAGACTCCTTCCTGTCACCCTGAGGGAGTGTCACCAGGTGGTCCTCCCCCTGGAAGGGGTCCTTTCTCTGCTCCAGCCGCCATGGTAGGCAGCCCAGAAGCATCCTGGCTTTTCCGCAGGTCCCAAAGAGGGCAAGGGGGGGTCTCCTGTGAGGTGGGCCCCAGGGTGGTGCCCTTCTTCAGAGGCCCACCTTCCCATTGGGTTGGCAGAAGTTTGTAGGCTGGCTCTGCAAGGGGTCCCTGCCAAGGCCCAGAGCGAGGAGTGGGCTGCCGTTGAGGATGGGGGCGCCCTGAGGGGGGGCCGGCTCAGGTGCTGCTTCCTCCTCCTCCTCCCCACTCAGAAGTAGCTGCTCCGTCTCTGTGTCCGAAGCCTCCCAGGAGCTGCAGCATTTGTTCTCCAGGCTGTAGAAGAAGGAGTGGGTGCGGAAGGCGGTGCTCATGTCGTCCTTGATGCTCTCCAGGATCTGGGCGAAGGTGGGGCGGAGGCGGGGGTTCTGCTGCCAGCACCAGGTCATCAGCTCGTGGCTGGAAGATCCACAAGGGCGGGAGTGGGGTGGAGAGTGAGAACGGCAGGGGGTCACTTCCCCCTCCACTACTGCACCACCCCCACCCCAAAGGCTCCACAAGGCAGCCTTGACACCAGCCTGCTGCTGGCTCCCAAGAGGAGGAGTGTTTCAAGCCGCCTTGCTGTGGGGGCCCAGATGGGGAGGCCCCCACAGGCCATGCACAGCCCAAGGACTGCCAGCAAGGGGCCCGAGGGGAGGGGAGGGGGAGGGAGGCGCATCTGCCTTTGCACAGCCCAGATGCTACCTGGATGGATGGACTGACAGACAGACACTGCTGGGGCGCTTACAGCTTCTGGGGACAGTTCTCTGGCTTCTCCAGGACGCCGTTGTCCATCACGAAGTGCAGGACCTGCTCGTTGGACATGCCCTGGTAGGGCTGCTCAGCCAGGGTCGCGATTTCCCACAGCACCACCCCAAAGGACCTGCAAGAGAAGAGTCAGCCTCTTCCTCCTTGCCTCTTGCCACAGGGCACAGGTGAGGAGAGGCACCCAGGACAGCCATTGGGCACAGCTGCTCTTCGCAAGGTTTACGGTGGGAGGGAGCGGACAGGCCCCACACACGAGGGTCCAAACCAAGATGCTGCTCAAGTGCAGGGCCTCCGCCTCCTCCCTCTGCCCCACAAAGACCAGCAAACAAGACGTGGCTCACTAGAGAGTGCCATGAGCAGGAGCCACACCTGCCACCCTCAGCCTCTGTCACACACATCCTTGAAAGTACCTGCTTCCAATCCCAGATTATCCTTGAGTGAAAATACCATGGAAGGGTAAACAAAGGTGACAAGGTGTGCCAGAACTCCCTGGGACTGGAAACCTGCCGCCCCCGCCCCCTGCTGCTCTGGAGGACAAGCCTGCCCCTTCCTCTCCCAAACACCCACCAGATGTCCGAGTGTGTGTTGAAGAGGCCGTCCTTCAGGGCTTCCGGGGACATCCAGCGGACAGGCAGCAGACCTTTCCCCCCTTTGCGGTAATAGTCCGTCTCATAGATGTCCCTGGTCATGCCGAAATCTTTTGAGGGGAACCAAGATGAAGAGAATTTGGCAGGGAGGGAGACAGGCAGCCAGAGGAGCTGCAGTCGGAGCTGCAGGGAGCCCTCGGGGCACCAGGAGGTCTGCTCCAGGGAGGTCGGGGCCACCAGAAATGGGGGAGGGGATTGTTGCTGCAGCAGCAAACAAACGCTGCTACCCCCCTGGGCATCCGAGCCTCAACCACGACCACCTCTACTCGTAGAGAACGACAGTGATAACACCCCTGAACCCCAACCTGGCCTCACCCCCAATCTTCACAGTAAAGTCCTCTGACACCATGCAGTTGCGGGCAGCAAGATCCCGGTGGACAAACTTCTTGGCGTTCAGGTAGGCCATGCCATCCGCGATCTCGCCAGCCATCTGGATCATGTCCCTCAGCGATGGGGGAGGCAAGCCAGGGTTATTCTATGAGAAAGAACCACAAAATAGCCTGTCCCAGGGCAGGGGGGAAGAGACCAACAGGACTTCTTCTCTGGGAAAATTTCCTCAGCCACTCCCGGAGAATGCCATGTGCTCAGTCTGTCTCCATACTTTGGTTTTGTCTTCCAGCTACTATTCGAAGCTGGCAAAAGCCGGCAGGCAAGGAGACCCCAGACTGGACGCCACCCTCCAAGATGGGAAAGGAGTTTATGAACTCCCTCAGTGCCCTGGGCAATGGAACTTCAGCACAAATGAAAGCCCAGCTTCCCATAGCGTAATGTGGGCAATCCCCACCCTCTGGCTTTGGACTGTATTGGCGACATGTTGCTCTGCTGCAAACAGGTGCAACTGCTTCTCCACCCAAGCAGGCTGCTTTGCTTGAGCCCTAGAGGAAAGCCTTGGGGAGGCTCTGCACGTCACTCACCTCAGCTTCCGGCCTGAGGGAACGGAGGTAGCTTTTCAGGTCCCCCCTCGTCATCAGCTCCATGATGACCAAGGCAGGCTGGCCCTGGGAGACTACGCCAAGAAGACGGACCTGAGAGCCAGCAGAGATAAAAGAGGCCAGCTGGCATGTAGAGGATGCTCTCAAAGTGCTCAGAGCACACGCAGGAGGGGGGTCTAGTAACCCTAATGCCACCCCCACAGAGTAGGCCAGTATTAGCATTCCCACACTGCGGAGTTGAATGGGGCAGGATGAGCACCTGGCAGATCACCTCCAACCCTCTAGCAGAGCAAGACGGGGGCAACGACTTTCCCTCTTTGCATTGCTGCAGTTGGTCATCCAACTTTGGCACAGCCCACGTCATCCAACCACATGGAAGCTGAAATCTAGCCTGTTCCTCTCTGGGAATCCAGGCAGGGCTGCCCTGAGGTATTTTGCAGCAGACGCTGCCCACCAACCCACAGATCAAGTTGCATAATCCCCAAGGCTGATCAAGTTATTTTGGCACCCGAGGCAGAATGTCCCACGAGCGTCTCCCCCAGGAGAACAAAGCACAACAATAGCAGCTCTGGTACCATATGCTGCTTTTCCTCAGCTGTCCAAGGGGAGGGCCGGCCCACTTACCACGTGGTGGCACCTGAAGGCTTTCATGACCGAGGCCTCATTCAGGAACTCGATGCGCTCCCGCGTGGTGGCCAGCTCGTTGACCGTCTTCAGGGCCACCCTGGTCTTCTCTCCCTCCTGCTCAATGTCCTTGGCAAGCCCTTCGTAGACCATCCCAAAGGAGCCCTGGCCCAGCTCCCGCAGCACCGTTATCTTCTCCCGCGGCACCTCCCACTCGTCCGGGACGTACACTAGCCAAGGAGAGGCACCGAAGGAAAAGCACAAAGCACTCAGTGTGGGGCACACACATATGCCCCCCGGAGGCAAGGCTGGGGGGCCTGGAAGGAGGTGGAGTGGCAAGGCCAAGGGTAGAATCAGGTGGGGAGTCCTCCTGCACAAGCCCTGCTGCAACACTGAGGGGGGGGGCACAGCTGCTGCTTCCCCAACCTGCTGCCCTCTAAAAGAACTGGACCAAAACTCCCATCAGTCCCAGCGTGGTCAGGGATGATGATGCAAGCCGGGAGTCCAGGAAAACCTGGAGAGCCCCCGGCTAGGGACAGGGGAGGCTTAGGGCAGCAGCAGCAGCATCAGTCAGTTCCATAGCAATGCTCCACCTTTGCCCTCACAGACAGAGGGCGCCCCTGTGGAAATGGCGTCCTGCCCACCTCTGCCTCTGCCTTCGAAAGGTGAGCCGTACTCACTGTTTGAGGTGCTGAAGTATTCAGGGTTGACTGAGGCGTACAGCGTGCCACTGGGGTATCCCTCTGTGCTTCTGGGAGGGAGAGACAAAGGGCTCAAGGTCCTTTGCATGGCAGGGACCACAGTGGCGGTGAGTTCCCCTCCCCCTTAGGACCCTCCTGTGGGATTTTGGTCCAACGTCATTGCTGACCTGGTCCATGTCAAGTTAAATCAACACTTCTCTGCCAGTAGAAAGTGTGAGCCGACCCTTCCCCAGAGAAGGTTCTGGAAGGGACACACACTGACCATCAGCCAGGCTGGCTCTTGGGGGATGGAGACCCACAACATCTGGAGGGCCACGGGGGGGGGGCATCTCTAACAGCGCCAGTGTCCTGCCGGCTCCATATTACCTTTTCTTGTTGTATAAGAAAACAAAGACGGCCAGGCAAGTGATCCCCACCATCAAGACAACGGGCATCAGCGTCAAGAGCACATAGAAGTTTCCGGGTTCCTCTTCCTCTACTTGTAGGGGGGTTCATGATGGAAGTAAGTTTTGGAGGGCAGAGAAAGAAACATGTAATTATTACATAACTATTTAACATTGATCAAACCACTTGCCCCAACTGGGTTTGTTTGTGTGTTTTTAATATCCTAAGGGGGAATCCTGGGCCATTTCAGGCTCTTAGAAACGACATGTACACAACACACACACACACACACACACACCCCACTCAATGGCTACTCTGAATTCCATTTGCTGGTCTGGGGCAATATTTTGTCTGCTTTCCTAACATTTGGCACCACGTGATAAAAAGGATTCTAAATTTATGCACTAAATGACCCACAGCATTTTGGTACAACTGCTGGCCATCATTTGGGCTCCCTAATTAAGTGGATGGGACATGCTAAGCCTCTGAGGAATAGAAATATTGTCCCCATAAACATCCTCCCTTCTGCGCTCCTAGAGGTAGAGAGACCACATCACTTTCTGCACAATGGCAGCCTTGATTACTGGAGACATAAAGCAGTTGCTCCCTTTTCTGTCTATTAATCTCTAGACACTTGGACTGGAGTATATTGTTTTGGGAGGGGGGTGTTAAAGGGGGTTGTTACTGATTTTTTAAATCTTTATTTTAGATTTTATTATGATTTATGTGGAAATTGTCCAATTTGGCTGTGTATTTTTTAATGTTTTATTTATTGTTGGTGATTATTTCTGTAATACTGTATTTTTTCATGTTGTAAGCCACCTCGAGCATGGTTTGAACTATGGAAAGGCAGCATACAAATAAAATTATGTATTATTGTGAGTTTGTGGGAGCCAGACTACTCTAATCCCTGGATCTAGCAAGTGTTAAAATCTTAATAATAGTAATAATAATAATTTATTATTTATACCCCGCTCATCTGGCTGGGTTTCCCTAGCCACTCTGGGCAGCTCCCATCATCATCATAATAATAATAATAATAATAATAATAATAATAATAATAATAATAATAATAAAGCAATAAAAGATCAAACACTGAAAACTTCCCTAAACAGGGCTGCCTTCAGATGTCTTCTAAAAGTTGGATAATTGTTTATTATGGGAGGGTGTTCCACAGGGTGGGAGCCATCACCAAGAAGGCCCTCTGCCTGGTTCCCTGTAATCTTCTCGCAGGGAGGGAACTGCCAGAAGGCCCTCGGCTCTGGACCTCAGTGTCTGGCTGAGTGATGGGGATGGAGATGCTCCTTCAGGTCTACTGGGCCAAGGCCCTGTGGGGCTTTAAAGGTCAGCACCAACACTTTGAATTGTGCTTGGAAACGTACTGGGAGCCAATGTAGGTCTTTCAGGATTGGTGTTTTATGGTCCCAGCAGCTGCTCCCAGTCACCAGTCTAGCTGCCGCATTCTGGATTAATTGCAGTTTCCGGGTCACACTACATAGCCCCACATAGAGTGCCAGGCTAGGTTCCTGGGTGATGCTCACTTTTGGGGCTGATTAGTCTCCTTTTGTCACCAAGGCCCACAAAGCCACCATCTATTTATGGAAGGGGGTGAGGACTGGACTACAGCTCCTACCAGGTTTTCAGGCAGCTGGTCCTGCTGTCTCCTGGGGCTGGAGCCCAGGAACAGCAGCAGGTTCCCCTCCCCTGTTCTTATTCATCCAAGCAGCTGTGTGCTTCTCCTCTTTGCCCCGAAGGGATCTCTTTCACCATTCGCCCCCAAGGTTGCCCTGAAAGTGGCCTAAAGGAAAACTTTTTTTCTGGAGTTCCCCAGAACACCCCACCTGCCAGCATCTGGGGCCACATTTTCATGAGAAGTTAAACCAGAGATACAAACTGTTCCAGGCGTCCTTGCTTGCCCTGCCTCCCGCTGCCCCCCCCCGACATCACAGGGTTTCTCCGTTGTGTCACCAGATGAACCTCCCTGAACTGCCAGGGTTGCTTAGTCCAAGTCCACCATTCTCTTTCTTGCGCATGCTCAGCCTCCACCACCTACCCGGCCCCAGGATGTAAAACTTGATCAGTCCGGTCCACGAGCCGTTCCCTGACAGTGAAGTGGCCCGGACCTTGGCAGAGTAATTTCCAGGCTGGAGGAGGTCGAGGAGGTAGCCCCCGTTCCGAGTGTAGCGGTGGCGAGAGACACAGACAACCGAGGTAACTTTCTGCAGGAGAGGAAGAAGGAAACCGAGGAGGAGACAGGCGTGAGTGGTGCCTCAGGGCAGTGGCGTAGCGTGGGGGGTGCAGGAGGGGCCGGCTGCACCGGGTGCAACATCTGGGGGGGGGGCGTGCTCGCACTCGAGTGCTAAAATCCACGGGTTAGGGGGCGCAAATTACTTGCCTTGCCCCGGGTGCTGACAACCCACGCTACGCCACTGCCTCAGGGGCCTGTGGATCACTCTTTACAGTAGGCCTGTAGGTGGGAAAGTTTGAAACCCCAGGCTTGTGGCTGCTGGTGGGGGGGGGCAAGGATGCAGTGGCTGCAAGTGGCAGGGTCTAGTTAACCAGAGCCAGGGTGCCACTGCTGCTGGATCAGGCCAAAGGGGGACCAACTACTCCAAAATCCTGCTCCTTCTCACAGTCACCAACCAGATGCCCCGAAGGCATCTATCCCCACTGCTGGTGTTGTTGAGCACACTGCCTCTGATCCATCATGACTACTAGTAACATTAGAGAGCCTTATCCTCCATTAACAGCTCTAATCCCTCTTTGAAGTCAGTCACCATCACTACCTTGTGCGGCAGCAAATTCCTCTCTCCTGCTTGTCCTGAATCTTCAAACCTTCCGTCTCCTGCTGCTAATAAATGTTCCAGCGCTTGGCCCTGCTGCCACCACTAGGCCTCCAGCCCCTTCCTCACCTCACTCTCCCGGCTGTACTTGATCTCGTACTTCAGGATGAGCCCGTTGGGGTTCTTCGGCTCCTCCCACTTGAGGAGGACTCGGTTTTTCCCTGCTGGCTCCCAGGTCACGTTGCCAGGGATGTTGTCTGCTTGAGCTGAGCAGAGAGAGCAAAGCAAAGGAACTCCTGAGTCGGCTTCAAGTGGAGTCAGGTGTGGGATTTAGTACGGCTGACAGAAGCCCATCACACTCTCCCTTCCTTCCACCCTTTGCCCAGGCAGGGCGAGAAGGAGCACAGAGCTCTTCATAGCTCATGGGACACCTTGTGCAAAATGCTCATTCCTGGATCACATTTGCATCATTCCCAGAGCTGGACCACCCATGAGGCAGACTACGGCAACCGCCTCAGGTGGCAGAATCCAAAGTGTGACTCCACAAACAAGCCCCTGCCACCGTCACCACCAGAGAAGCGGTTGCAGCAGCTTCCAAGTTCCAGCAAGATCTCATGAGAGCCCTGCGCAACATTCCTGAGACCCCAGAAAGTGAGATGGAGTGCCTTGCTGAATGAAGTCTTGGGAAGCTGGCGTGTGGCCTCTGCATGATCTCGTCAGAACCTGGAAGCCACAAGGCGGAGACCCGCAAAAAATCACAGGCGGGAGAAGCCTGTGAGCGTGGGATTCGGCGGGCACCCTTTGCGCCTCCCCTACTCGCAGGGAAACCCGGTTTCAGGGGTCCGGAGCGAAGTGGGGTGAGTGGCGCGGTGCTTCGAATCGTCTGTTTCTTCCATGGAGCAAAGCCGCATAGCTGTTGCCGGAGAGCGCTGACTTTTTCCTGTGGACAATTTGATTTCAAAGTAATTACCCGTGAGTAGAGCTGAAGCGGGAGAATTGGATTTTTAAACGTTTAATTTGGTATCGTAACGGGGAGGTTCAAAACAGGAAGTCCGCCTTCCCCTTTTGTAAATAGACTGAAGCAATGAGGCTGCAAGCTGAAGTCTTGGAAAGCCTATTGTAAAAGACTAAATTTCCATTGGTAAAGAACATTAAACCCCCCTTTGGAGGCAGGAGAAGGGGGGGGAGTTGTGGATTGAGTATCCCTGCAGGAGAGAGCGAAGAGAGCTAAAACACCGCCGCTCTGACCTGGAAACGGGCTGCTAGTAGGACTGACGTCTTTTGGAATGTTCATTGACAGCGTTTAGAACGTTCATTGACAGCTAGCTAAATAAGAGAAATACATTGTTTCTACTTCTCCAGCTGCTTTTAAAAGGGAGTAAAAGTAACTAAAAACTGAAACTAACTTTGGATTGTTGTAACTGTGTTTAAAAAGAGGACATTACTGATTAATATAGATAGAAACTGTTTCCCCCTAGTGGAAGCCTTTGAAACTGGTTGTTTACAAGAGCTGGGCTAGGGGAATTTCCAGCTGCAAGATAAAGAACTGTGAGATTCTGGGACTGACCTTGAATCTTTTAAGTGTTATGGTAAATGGAAAGGAAAAAACAGACCAGTCAACTGCTGAAAAAACATTAAGGTCTGGGAGGACTTGGCAGCAACCTAGGAGAGCCTCAACATCAGGCCCCTCTGCCTCTTCTGCTGCTGCTTCAGCACCAGTACACTCAAAACCAAGAGGAATGTCAACAGAAGAGGCCTTAGCGGTTGCATTAAATAAGATAAATGATTCATTGGAACAGCTTAACAAGAAAGTGGATGCCGCAACTACTAAAATTGACTTAAATACAGAAAGTATAAATAATCTGGGACAAAAGGTGAATACCAATACAGAAACTATCCAGAATTTGATACAGGAATCTACTTTGATACGGCAGACTGCGGAGGAAGCTAGGGAGAAAGCTGTTGCTGCTGAATGTAAAGTAACACAATTGGAGAGAGAGTGAGTCCCAGCCCTACAGAGGCAACTTGATGACCATAAGTTGACGCTTGCTATGATTGAACTTAAAGAAAAACAGACGAATCTGAGGATCAGAGCCCTACCTGAATTGGAGAAGGAAAGTTTGACAGACTTTCTCACACAGGAAATTGCTAACTTTTGGGACCTGGACTTGGGTCAAGAAGAGTTCAGAATTGTGAGGGCCTTCAGACTTGGAAGAGGAGGGAAAAAAGAGAAGAATAGAATAAGAGACTGTTTGATTTCCCTTCAAACTAAAGAAGAGAGAGATAAAATATTGGGTTGGCACTACCAGAAGAACCTAGAAGTACAACAGTCAAGAGTGGAAATTTTTAAAGACGTCCCGAAATATCTTTTGGATCTTAGACCTGTCTACAAAGATTTGGTTGCCCTGTTGAGAAGGAACAAAATCATTTTCAGGTGGGAGTTTCCCCAAGGTCTGTCCTTCAGTTTCAAAGGAAGGAAAATAAAAATAAGATCAGTAGAAGATAAAGTAAAGTTTTTGGATAAATACGAAGAAGATCTGCAGAAGGGACTTGGAAAAGAGCCAAGAGCATCGGATAGAAGATCACCAGATAGAGGACTAGAGCAAAGAGCATCGGATAGAAGATCACCAAACAGGGGAATTCTGGATATATCAGCATTATCCTTCGGATTGGACCTCCCAGTGAACGTGTCTCCACCACCACCAACAGAAGAAGAGCAAGCATTGGGTGCAGTTGGAGGAATATAAGTGTAATTACACGATGGCGTTGCAGGTTTCGAGCTGGAATGTTAATGGACTAAATTCCCTGGAAAAAAGGCGGAGAGTTTTTCATTTATTGAAAAAAGAACATTTGGACTTGATTTGTTTGCAAGAAACACATGTGATAAGGCTACACAGGAAGATACTCAGTAATAAAAGACTGGGCCAAGAATTTATCTCTTCAGACAAAGTTAAAAAAAGAGGAGTGGTCCTTTATGTAAAGGAGAGCCTATCACCGAAATTCATATTTAAAGATGACCAAGGAAGATTTGTTGCAATTGAAATTCAATCACAAGTAGAGAAATTCTTGATTGTAGGTATTTATGGACTTCCGGGGTCGGCGCCATCGGCAATGGCGGATTCCCTCTAACTTTGAGGGAGTTAGCTCCGCGGAAATCGGGTCTTGCCGCTACGGCGAAGCAGGGACCCTTTAAAAAACCACAGGCGGGTGAAGCCTGTGATCGTGGGACTTGGCGGGCACTTTCAGCGCCCCCCCCCCAATTTGCAAAGGAACCCGGCTCCGGGCTCCGGAGCGAAACGGGGTGAGCGGCGCGGTGCTGAGAGTCAATTGCTTCTTCCGTGGAGTGAAGCCACACAGCTGTTGCCGGAGAGCGCTGACTTTTTTCCTGTGACAATTCGGCTATCAAAGCAACTACCCGTGAGTAGGTTAAACTTAAAGATTTGAAAACAAGGGAAGAAAAAGCATTAATTTGGCACCGAAGCGGGAAGGCTTAAACAGGAAGTCCGCCTTCCATTTTTTGTAAACAGATCAAAGCAAAGATCATCTAAGCTAAGACCTGGAAAATCGCTTTAAAAGGACTTAAATCCTAACATCAATACAAGAGATCTCCCTCCCTGAGCTGCAGGAGAGGGGAGGGAAAAGTGAGAAGTATTTCTGCCTGCAAAAAGAGAGGAAAGGAAACAAAGACCACCGCTTAATGCCTGGGAACGGGCTGTCAATGGACAATAAGATTGCCGTACTGTGAATCGTGCTGTTTATGGACAATGTAACTTTTTGACAGTTAACTCTGCAAGAGAGATACTTTGAGTCTGACTGGTTTCTCCGGACTGTAAGGAACTGTAAATTAACTGAAATTGAAACTGTTGCTTATTTTGTTAAATGGGGGACTTGGGAAAGTTATTTTAATGCAACAAGTATTGACTGTTACTGTGTCCCCCTAGAGGAACTTTGAAATTGCTACAACTGGCCAGGGAATTTTCCACTTTAAACTGGCCAGGGGAATTTTCCACAGCAAAACAAACTCCGGCCGTGGGATTGACCTTGAGCCTTAGATAAAGTGTTATGGCAGACTCGCTTCAGGAAAAAACAACAAGATCTGGTAAAATTCGGCAGCAGCGAAGAGCATCAGCATCTGGCCCTTCTGCACCACCAGGGGCAGCATCTGTTCAAGTTGGGTCAAAAGGAATGGCATCTGAAGATGTTTTAGCTTTGGCATTAGGGAAAATCAATGAATCTTTGGAAAAATTAAGTAAACAAGTAGCTGAAGCAACAACTAAAATTGACCAAAATACTACAAGCATTAATAATTTGGGACAGAAGGTGAACTCTAACACAGAATCTATTGAGAAATTGCTGCAGGAATCTACTTTGACCCGAAAGACAGCTGAAGAAGCAAAGGAAAAAGCACTGGCCGTAGAGGAAAAGATACCACCGATATGCAGGCAACTTGAGGACCACAGGTCAATGTTGTCCATGATTGAACTGAAGGAAAGACATACAAATTTAAGGATCAGGGCTGTACCTGAACTTGAGAAAGATAACCTAAGTGACTTTCTTATGCAGGAATTTGCAGACTTTTGGAACCTAGATTCAGATAAGCAAGATTTCAAGATAGTAAGTGCTTTCAGGCTTGGAAGAGGGGGGAGAAAGAACAGGGTGAGAGACTGTTTGATTACCCTCCGAACAAAAGAGGAGAGAGACAAAATATTGAGTCTGCATTTTCAGAAGACCTTGGAAATACATCAATCAAGAGTGGAGATATTTAAAGACATCCCGAAATATCTTCTGGATCTTAGGTCTAACTACGGAGATCTGGTGACCTTGTTGAGAAGTAATAGAATTGTTTTCAGATGGGAATTCCCCCAAGGCCTATCTTTTACCTTCAAAGGAAGAAAGTTAAAAATAAGATCAGTGGATGATAAAGAAAGATTTTTGAAAGATTACGGAGAAGACCTGCAAAAAGAATCTGAAGAAGAGCCAAGAGCATTAAAACCAGGAATACTAGACATAGCATCACTATCTTTTGGATTGGATAACTCAGAGAAAGTGATACCACCGACAGAACAAGAACAATTACTGGGTGCAGTTGGAGGAAAAGTAAAGTAACCACGCCATGGCTCTGCAACTATTAAGTTGGAACATTAATGGTTTTAACTCCCCGGAGAAAAGGAAAAAAGTCTTTCATTTATTGAAAAAGGAACAATTGGACTTGATTTGTCTACAGGAAACACATGTGATAAGGCTACATAGGAAAGTATTGATCAATAAAAGATTGGGTCAAGAGTTTATTTCATCGGATAAGGTTAAAAAAAGAGAAGTAGTGATTTATGCAAAAGAGAGCCTATCACCGAAATTTATTTTTAAAGATGAGCAAGGAAGATTCGTGGCAATTGAAATTCAAACACAAGGAGAGAAATTTTTGATAGTAGGAGTTTATGCACCAAATGAGGGGAGATCTGAATTTTTTAAAAAGTTGCATGAGACATTGCTGGACTATATGGATTACAACATTATTATGATGGGAGATATGAATGGAGTGGTATCTACAAATATGGACAAGGCACAGAGACAGGTAGTCAGCAAGGATGGCAGACTACCAAAAACCTTTTTTGAGATAACTGACAATATGGATTTAATTGACATTTGGAGAACAAAGAATCCCTTGGGTAGAGAGGGAACTTCCTTCTCTGAAGCCAAAATGACATGGACAAGAATTGACCAAATCTGGATAACTAGAGGACTGGCTCCTAAGATTCGAAAAGTGGAAATTTGCCCTAAAACTTGCTCCGACCATAATGCTGTGAAAATGGAGATGAAACTAACACCAACTGGTTCCTTCAGATGGAGGATGAATGACACCTTGTTTAGAGACGAAGAGGTTACCAAGAAGGCCCCAAAAACCTTGAGAGACTATTTTGAGGTAAATATGAACACTACCATTGAAAAAAGAGTAATCTGGGACGCAAGCAAAGCGGTTATGAGGGGGTTTCTAATTCAACAGAATGCAATAAAGAAGAGAACTCAAAATGAGAAAAAAGACAAAATTTTGGAGAAAATAAAAGAGGGTGAGAAGAAACTGAGAGCGAAACCAAAGCCACAAGAGATTCTGAGAGAAATAAAGTTATACCAAGTCCAATATATGAAAATGATGAATCAGGAAATAGAATGGAAAATTAAACAGATGAGACAAAGGACATTTGAATCGGCTAATAAATGTGGGAAACTGTTAGCTTGGCAAATGAAAAAAAGACAAAAACTTAACACCATTACTAATTTGGAAGTGGAAGGAAAGAATATACAGAATCCAGTGGAAATTAGAAAATGTTTCCAGAGGTACTTTAAACAGTTATATACACAAGGGCCACAGAAAGAGATTGATATAGACCAATTCTTAAAAACAAATGGATTACAAAAAATCTCTCAAGAAAACAAGTCAATGTTGAACTATAAAATAACAGAACAGGAGGTAGAAGGTGCCATGCAGAATATGCAGTTGGGCAAATCTCCAGGGCCAGATGGTTTAACCTCAAAATACTATCGATCTTTGAAAGATTGGATAATTCAACCACTAAAGGAGGTTTGTAATGAAATTTTGGAGGGGGAAAAAGCGCCAGAGTCGTGGAAGGAAGCCTACATTACACTTATACCGAAAACTGAGTCTGAAAAGACACAACTTAAGAATTACCGCAGAATCCGAGACCAGGGAGAAGAGTCGGTGGAAGAAGACTGGAAAAAGTTTAAAGACTATTTGCAGAAATACTGTAAAATTAATGAATGTTAGAAAAATGTGGGGATGAAGTTATATGGCTTTAGTAGAAATGTTATAAGGATTTAAGTATAAATAGATTAATAGAGTTAAAGGAAAAAATAAGGTTAGACTATGTTAAGATAATTATAGGATAGAAAACAGAGGAAGATGGAAAGGAATTGCTGAAACAATTAATAGAAGTGGAATACAAAAAGGGAGGTGTGAGGAGGTCATTGAAATGTGAATGAAAGATAAGATATTGAAATTGTTTGATGTGTTTTAAACTGTTTTTGTTTTGTTTTGTTAGTTTAATGTGTCAGCGTTACGTAGTGTTTTTGTATTGTATTGTTCTTTTTTTTTGTATTGTTCTTTCTTTGTAATGTTTAAATTGTTGGAAAAGTAATAATTTTTTTTTTTTTTTAAAGAACCTGGACGCCACAGCCCCACAACTCCAGTAATCGAGGCATCAGCAGGGGCAGCAAGGGGGGGGGGCAGATGCACTGGGCGACATCTTCCCATTTCACTGCAGGTGACGAATTGCGACAGGCTGCCCCGATCATTCCGGTAGGGAAGAGCCAGTTGATTCAGACGATGGACTGCACAGGCTACTTACCAGCTAGCGATGGGGACGGGAGTTGTACAAAGAGGCAGGACCAGGGCTGGCCTTACCGTGAGGCAAAGCAGGGCAGACAGGCATAAAGGGGCAGCTGAGCTCTCTGCTCCTGCCTGGGGCTGATGCCCCCCCATGTGGCTTGCTGGGGGTGCTCTCTGGCACTTACGTTCCGGCATGGTTCTGGCAAAGACAAAGGTGGCAGCGCTGCAGCCCACAGTCTGCGCAGCATGGTTGCAGGCATGGATGTCGATGCGATACTCAGTAAAATGGCGCAGGTTAGAGATGGCCGTCCGATCCCGGACCACTTTATCCTCAAAGATGCGGAAATCCTTCTCAGCTTTGGGGCTGCTGGACCCTGTGCGGTTTGGGGTCACTCCATTCCCCAGGACCTCTGGGAACGATGTGTTGGCAAAGGCATGGCCAGGAAGAGGGGTTACGGCAAAGGTGTCCCTGCGCCTCTTTGGGATCCTGTCACAGCAGAGGAAGCAGAGCGGTGAGGCCTTGGGGCAGAGTGTGGGGTAGGGCAGGCCTGTCTGCTGGGAGATGCTGTTTACCCTACACCTCAAGGTAGACGACGAGTGTCATGCCCAGCCCTTAGTCCATAGAGGACAAACAAGGCACAGTCGGGTTAGGGTCCAAACTCAGTCCAGCCCCCAAACCTATTACAATAGAAAGCTGAACAGGAGTTTCCACAGTCCTTCTGCCTGTGATACTGATTTCCCCAGGATCCCCCAACAGTTAAGAGTGTGGGGTTGTTGCCTGAGGCTTGGTAGGCAAAGGCAGGCAATAGGAAGAAGGGAAACTTCTGGTCCTGCAGGGGTGGGGGAGAGGGGAAGAGACCCCCTTTTCTTCCTAAAAGGGGTCCATTCTCTGCAGCCCAATATTGCAACCTGAGTGTCTGCACTGTCTGTGCATTTTGAGAGAGCCTCCAGATGGTGGGACAAACTTGAGGCATCCCTTTAAAGAGATGTTTCTAGTCCTCAGGAAAAGCCTGAAATGTGCGAACATTCCTTTTCATTTTCAGCTACACTCTGCAGCTTACCTGTAAGAGATCTTGTTGATGGAAGTGACTTTCCAGGGGGGTCTGAAAAAGGACAAAGAAAGTGAAAATCTCCGCTTACTACCCCCTGGCTCCAGCCTTCTCCTCTGCCTCTGGTGAATATTTCAGCTGATGAGGGCACAGCCACAGGGGTGGGAGCAGGTGAGAGTTGGTGGCCCAAAACATCCAGGTTGGAGTAGGCTGAGGTCGCAGGTCACTGGGGAGGGGACTCCCCACCCCCATCTCTGCCTCAGACAATATTGGAGAGCTGCTGTTGCTGCCAGTCAGAGTAGACATTACCAGGAGAGATAGGTGAAACCACCCTGACCTAGAATAAGTCAACTCATGCCAGTCTTTTCAAACTTTTTCAGACTAGCGCTGCAGGACACTTGTGGAAATAAGGCTCGGGAATCTCCAGAGCCCCAGTTTGGGGGGGGGGGTTGCTGGGCTTGCAAACAGTTGACAGTGCCATTCCTGCCTAACATTTTCAGGCTCAAGATACATGCTCTGCAGTTGGGGAAGGAGCGCTGGGAGTCAGTGGAAGGTTTGGAGTGCCAAGACGGCAGAGAGAGCCACCACCAGTTCTGACAGGTTCTCCCGCCAGCTGACCATTGCTGCTGTCAGCCCTGACTTCCGCCCACCCACCCGCCCATGGAGTCACAATCCCAAACCCCACAGCCTGGCCTGCACAGCTCTAGCCCCGGTCACCTGGGGATGATGATGGAATTATGCAGGAAGTTTTCAAACTTCTTCTGGAAAGAGACGGTTTCATCCCTCAGGGGGGTTTGCCCCACAGGGCTTTGACACGGGCAGCACTGCTGCTCCTCTCCATCCTCCTGGCCTTCGCCATCGTCTGTGTCAAAGCGAGTGTCTGCGCTGCTGGTGGGCAGGCGGAGGCCTGGCAGGGCGAGAGGAGAGAGGGTGTGAGCAAGGGCCCTCTGGGGGCTGCGCAAGGTCCGTGCGCCACGGAGCAGGCCAGCCACCTCACCTTTGTGGCAATAGTCATTGACAAACAGCTCAGAGTCCTCAGCCAGCTGCTGCCACAAGACCAAGTAGTAGGTGATGTTGCCATTGGGCTGGCTGGGTGGCTTCCAGCGGACAATGAGGTGGGACGAGGAGTTGGACATGGAGATGACGTCCCGGGGAACTGTTGGAGCTGGACATCGACGGGAGGGCAGGGGAGTGTAATTGAAAGAGAGAGAAAAAGAGAGGGAGAGAGAGAACCAATATACAGAGCCAGTGTGTTGTGGCAGCTAGAGTGTCAGACTACAACCTGAGAGAGACCAGGGTTCAAGTCCCCATTCAGCTATGAAGCTTTCTGGGTGGCCCTGGGCCAGTCACTGCATCTCTCAGTCTAACCTAATCTCAGCCATCTTTAAAGTTTTGAGGTGGCCGCAGTGCAGCCCTCCATCTCATGCTAGGCCTCTTCTGCCTCCTTTCAAGGTCCCTCTGCTGCAGGCCCAGACCCCCACAGCATCCCAGCAACTCTACTCAGAGCCCGGTCCCCGTCCAAGGAGCGGCTCTGGCACCCAGGGGTGGATGACACTGGTCACAGGCCCCTGCTCCTCCCGCCCACCCACCCGCGTTACCTGCAGGCATGGTACGGATGTAAACCACCTCGCTCTGAGCCCCGTAGTTGCGCCTCTCCTCGGCGGTGGTGAGGGTGATGGCACGCACAAAGATGGCATACTGGGTCCAGGGCTTGAGGCTCTGAAGCACCACCCCCGGCTCCTGCTCGTTGTTCAGGGGCGGCTCCACGTCCACCACGTTCCAGCTGTTGGCACCGCAGGCGTCCTGCCCAATGTATTCCGTCACGTTCTGGAAGGGCCTGGGGGATGAGGCACCCAAGGGAGGGTCAGGCCTGCAGGAGCAGCCGGGAGGGAAGGCAGCTTGGCTCCCCTCCTGCCACCTCCACTGGCTCTCCAGCTGCCGGCACTTGGCAGACCAAGAAGGACGCGCAAAGAGGTCCGTTTTGGCTTCTCACTTTCCCCACCTTCAGTTCAGTTCTCCACATTTCCACATCAGTTTGTGGATATATATTTTTAAAAAGCTTCTCCTAATACACACATTCTTGCAAAGCAAGGTTCCCAATATAAGGCATTTCCTTTGGACTTTTCAGTAATATATTTATTTTTATGCACACTGCACCCTCCTAGCCTGTGCTTTTCAGAACACATTCAAGTTTCACTGCAAACTGGGTCTTGGCTTGCATACGGTTCCAGAAGGGGCGGATTTGGTATCTTCCCCTTCAGGTGTGCCGGGTGTCCCCTGCAGCAGCAGCAGCAGCAGCAGAAAAGAGCAAATCCCCCCCCCCACGCACACCTGAGGCTCCCCAAGGACTTACGATTCTTTGTAGTAGATGATGTAGCTCAGGCGGTCGTGGTACTCTGGGGGCCGGTAGCGCTCCCACTTGAGGAAGATGCGATCTGACTCAGTGGTGTTGGACACAAAGCGCAGGATTTGGGTCTTGCCTGAAATGGGGGGGGGTTAAAACCTGGAAGGAGTCTTGAAAACTGGCAGGGGCGAGGAGTGGGGGAGGAACACAAGTGGCTTCAGGGAACAACAGTGGAACTGGCAAAGAGCTGGAAAATTTCATGGGCAAAGGTCAAAATGTCGCTTTCATTTCTAGCTGTGCAAATGACAAAAATCCCAAACCCTGTTTTCACTGAAAATATTCTGGGAGAAAAGACCTGGAATAAAAGTTGGTCGGGGGGAGGGGTTGGGATGACAGCTGCTGCTGCTATTGGGGTTGCAGGTTTCGACTGCGGCACCCTAAAGATTTAACAGTTTGAAGGTCTCTTGCCTTTTTGATGCAGCAGATGAACAGGGCTGCTGCCCCTCTGAAATGGGAGACAGACCAATGAACAAAAAAGCTGGGCTCCATGAGCTCTGGTAGTGGCCAGTTTTAAGCAGTGAAGCCAAAAGGACCAACCAACCACAAGTCCAGCCTTTCTCCAACTTGGTCCCCCCCCCCGCCAGATGTTGCTAGACTCAAGTTCACCTCATCATCTCCCCTGACCCTTGGCTGTACTGGCTGTTGGAGCGACTGGGGGACAAGAGGAACAACAGCTGGGGGCACCAGTTTGGGAAGGCACCCCAACTTCCTTGTGGGGCAACCCCCCTCTCCATCTCCGATTGCCACTGCTACCCTCATTTCTGCCTACGAGGTGCCCACCAGGGTCCCTCGATGCTGTGCCCCCCAAGCCCTCTGCCCCCCAGAGCAACTCACAGGAGGCTCGGTCGCCATTGGTCCGGGGATTGATCTCTGCTTTGTTTTGTCTGCCCTTTGTCCCTGTGATCTCCTCCATGCGGTAAATCTCTGACAGGCAGAGCCTGGGGTTGAAGGCAAAGTACATCTTGCCGACGGGGATGGAGAGGCTGTGGTGGCTCCAGTCCCAGAGCTGCTGGAGGTTCTGGTTGTCCAGCACGTAGAGCGTGTAGTTCCTGGAGGCAAAACGGAGTCGGGTGTTTTACAGCCTGCCCTGCCGGGGGGGGGAGCCGTGCCCTTGCCCATGACTCACCCGTCCACCATGGAGTCCCCTCGGATGAGCTTGAGGTTCTTGAAGAAGGACAAAGAGATGAGGGCAAAGGAGTGCTTGATCTTCAGGAAGCCTGTGATGGTCTCAATGAGGCCTAGGCTGCCCTGCAGGGCGGAGGCCAGGTGATCTGTAGGAAGGGAGAAGCAGCTTTTAGGCTTTTTGCATGTTTGAAATGATTGGCTGGTGCTGTGCTCTTTCTTCAAGCGCTTTATGCTTTTCAACACACATTTCTTTTACTCTTTTAAAAACCTGTCCCAAGAAAGGGGAGGTGGCTTCCTAACTGGCATGATTAATAATAATAATAATAATAATAATAATAATAATAATAATACCTTTATTTTCAATGTACAACCTGTATACAATGAAATTAACCGAGCCTCCTTCCCCCACAAACACTCAATCTCATTGCACTCTGTGCTTGTTGCACAACACACCAACCCCAAAAGTCAGTTGCACTATATTATTTTCCATTCAGCAGCCTAACAGCCCATGGATAGAAACTGTTTTTTAGCCTGTTGGCACGACTGATTATACTTTATCTCCTGCCCGAGGGTAGAAGATTAAAGAGGTGCTGGCCGGGGTGTGAATCGTCCCTGAGAGTTTTTTTCACTCTCCTAAGGCAATGATCCCTTGCGATGTCATCTAGCGGGCTCAGGGGACAGCCCATGATATCATGTACTGTGTTCACCACCCTCTGTAGAGACTTTCTGTCCGTGGCTGTCAAGCCAACGTACCACACTGTGATACAATATGAGAGGACACTTTCTATTGTGGACCGGCAGAAGGAGGTCATCAATTGTTGTTTAACACTGTTCTTTCGCAAGACCCTGAGAAAGTGGAGTCTCTGTTGGGCCCTCCTAACCACCTGAGTTACATTGCTTTTCCAAGTGAGGTCTTCACTAAGGTAAACTCCCAGAAATTTAAAGGAAGAGACTCTCTCCACACAACCACCCCTGATATACAACGGGGCAGGTTCCCCTCTCTTCCTCCGAAAGTCCAACACCATCTCCTTTGTCTTGCTAATATTTAGGTGTAAGTTATTCTCTAGGCACCATGTAGATACTTTTTGAACCCCCCCCCGTACGCTGATTCATCTCCACCTGTAATTAGACCGATTATGGTAGTATCATCTGAAAACTTAATAATTACAGTGGATGGATCAGATGAAATACAGTCATATGTATACAAGTACAGGAAGGGACTCAGCACACATCCCTGTGGGGTGCCAGCGCTGAGCTTCGGGGTCCTTAAATGATCCTTCAGCTGCAAAGGAAAAGAATATAGATTTCCCCCCCCCCCCCGAGTTAAATCTGAGGAAATCTGAATGCATGGCAGGCTCACCCCTCAAGTCATCCCTCTACAGATTCGGTCCCTCAGTGGGCAGAGGCCAGACCTCCCTCCCTGGAGCGCCCAGCACCCTGGGGCACAGCCACTCACCTCCCCGGCGGATGTTCAGGATGAGGTTGCCCTCGATGAGGGTGCAGCCAGCCAGGTCCCTGGCTGCCCTTGTGGAGTCAATGGTCTTGGTGCCCACTTTGCATTCCTTTGGGCAAAGCCCCTCACACTTGTGGCAGAAGATGCTGAAAGAAGGGGGTTGGGGGAGAGACCTGGGGATGACGCACCCACAATGCAGGGAGAGGCTTCTCTCCATCCCGCACCCCTCAGAAGCACCTTCCCCCAAAGAATCCCTCAGCCCCCTTAGCAAACCGCGGTTCCTGTTACTATTTGTAATGTAATTTCATTGGAACTGCATTTCACAAAGACGAAATGGTAATGGGGAAAGGAGGTGGCAGTTGGCAACTGGCAGTTGGGAGTTGGGGGGTTCTCTCTGAGAGTTCTGTCTTGACGGGGAAGGTGAGCAGGGAGGGGACTTCTGGCAGACACTGTCTGCAGGAGTCTGTAAATAATACTTGTGGTTCAACTGTAGCCAACCTGTCAAGTAAAAAGATTTATCTTCAGCTATCTGCATAAGGCATATATTTTTTTATCACAAATAGCTAACAGTTCCCAGGATTTCTCTGACAGACAGGAATGTCTTTTAAATGGATAGCAGGGCAGCAGCAGCAACCACAAAGAACCAACTTTGGGTTCATGTTCACACACTTTCATTCTCTCACACAGTATCAGCCAGGCACAGTATCTCACACAGCAGGCAGGATCAGGGCAGGACCCAGACGGTGCGCATTTCCTCTCCCTGGCCATGTGAGTTTGTGTGTGACCTGTACTTGTTCTTGGGATGAATGGATGGGAAATGAGATTCTGATTCAACATTAGGAAGAACTTTCTGATGACAGGAGCTCTTTGAAAGTGGACGGGGCTCCCTCAGAAGCTGGTGGACTCTGCTTCAGTGGAAGTAGTCGAGACACACACTCTGGACTTTAAGGTGTCAGTTTCGAAAACCTGAAGGAGCTACTGGGTGTGATCCTGTGGTCAGATATACTAAATGAGAAGGGAGTCCAAGTAGGATGGGAGTTTCTAAAAGGAGAAATATTGAGGCCCCCAAGGAAACCGGTGTGGCTGCATAAGGAGCTTTCAGATGAGCTGAGAGTTAAGAAGAGCATGTATACAAAATGGAAGAAAGTGGAAATCACAAAGGAAGAGTATACATGTGAAGCCAACAGTTGCAGAGAGAAGGTCAGGCAGGCTAAAGCTCAGAATGAGCTCAGGCTTGCAAGAGAGGTTGAAAATAATTTTAAAAGGTTTCTTTGGCTATGTCCGAAGTAAGAGGAAGAACAAGCAAGTGGTAAATGTGGGTTGAATGAGGAAACTGTCAGGTGGATTTTTAGCTAGTTGATTGACCGAACCCAAAGAGTACTCATTAATGGTTTGTCATCATCCTGGAAAAAGGTGACAAGTGGGGTGCCGCAGGGTTCTGTCCTGGGCCCGTTGTTGTTTAACATCTTTATAAATGACTTGGTTGAAGGAATTGAAGGGAAGCTCATCAAATTTGCAGATGACACCAAACTGGGAGGGGTAGCTAATGCCACAGAAGACAGAATCAGAATTCAAAATGACCTTATCAGATTGGAGAACTGGGTGCAAGCTAAAGACAATAGGGACAAATGTCAGATTCTGGACTTAGGCAAGAAGAACCAGATACACAAATATAGGATGGGGAACCCCTGGCTTACTAGCAGTAGATGTGAAAAGGATCTAGCGGTCTTGGTACCCCTAGCTTCACATGACTCAACAGTGTGATGCAGCAGCAAAAACAGATAATGCTATTCTAGGCTGCATCAACAGAAATATAGTGTCCAGATCAAGGGAAGTAATAATATCACTCTATTCTGCCTTCGTCAGACCACACTTGGAATACTGTGTTCAGTTCTGGACACCACAATTTAGGAAAGATGTCGACAAGCTGGAAGGTGTGCAGAGGAGGGCAACCAAGAGGAACAAGAGTCTTTGAGGAACGGTTGAAGGAGCTGGGTAGGTTTATCCTGGAAAAGAGGAGACTGAGAGGAGACAGGAGAGCCATCTTCAAATACCTCAAGGGCTGTCACCTGGAGGAGGAAGCATGCTTGTTTTCTCCCACTCTGGAGGTTAGAACTCAAACCAATGGCTTCAAGTTGAAAGAAAGGAGATTCCAACTAAATATTTGGAAAAACTTTCTGACATTAAGAGCTGTTCAGCAGTGCAAAAGACTCCCACGAGAGTGGTGGACTCTCCTTCCTTGGAGGTTTTTAAACAGAGGTCGGATGGCCATCTGTCCTGGATGCTCCAGCTGAGATTCCTGCACTGCGTGGGGTTGGACTAGATGACTCTTGGGGTCCCTTCTGATCCTACAGTTCTATGATTCTGTGAAAACGGGGGCAAAAGTGTTTGAAGTGACCTGATCAGTCCAACACTTGGCAGAACACAACTGAGCTCTCGGGCCCTTGAAAAGTGTGGGGCGGGCCGGCTGGCCCCCTCACCTGCTCTCGTTCCTCTTGTAGCCCGAGGGGCACTCCGAGAGGCACTGCCTCTGGTGGATGACAAACTTGGAGGAGTCGCGGGGGTTCTCCGACACCTTGCGCAGGCTGGCGCAGTGCTCCGCGGTCACGCAGCGCCACCCCTCGTACTCGTAGGTCAGCTCCGGGCAGGAGCTCAGGCAGTGCCCGTTGAAGTAGAAGTGGCGGCAGGCGGTGCAGGCGTGGCTGTCTCCCGGGCGGCGGCAGCTCCCCAGGCACTCCCGGTGGCAGCACTCGGAGGAGCTGGTGCAGGCAGCGCCACCCGCTTTGCAGGGACACACTGCAAGGGAGAGAAAGGGGGCGGAAGCTGGAGTGGGAGGCAAGAGCAGCGCTGGGAGAGCTGCCCCTCAGCTTCTCATTTCCCCCCAATCTTCATTTTAGCTCCCCTTATTCCACACACACCCATGTCTGCAGATTTTTAAAAAGATCCACATGAAAATCACAGGTGCATTTTTGCTCACATTTCACCCAATATATGTATTTTTGTACACAATTTTGCTTGTATGCCTCTTTGCAAACACACATTTTTGTGTGTATATTTCACTAATACAGTAGACCCGCAATTTATGTGCAGTTAACTTGTGTGCATTCAAAAAAATTTGAAAAGGGAGCAGAAAGAAAAGGGAGCAGAAATGTGTTTTGACTATACATGCTGTTTGCTTTATTTGCTATCTCTAATGTAACCTCTGTGTGAGTTGCAAGTCTACTGCAATGGAGGAGTGAGAATTTCGAAAAGCAAGCTGAGTTTTATGGGTATTGGTTTAGTTGAGAGCCTGGCCCTGGCCCAGTGTCCATATGACTGACTTCCATTCTATTTTATGCTTTGTTTTAGTAATATTCTATTATGCCACCTTGGAAAAACATTTCTAATTTGAAAGGTGCCATAGAAGTTGGGGCCGGCCCACCCATGAGACAAGGAAAGGTGAATGCCTCAGGCGGCAGGATGCACAAGGGCAGCAGAACACAATGTAGTGCTTTATCTCCTGCCTTGTTTCTGATGTCATCAGCATATAAACTGATAGTAAACTCCACCCTGTCTTAACACTTTTTAGTATTTCAAATCCTAAACCTTCAGCTAACAGCTCTGTGGAAACAGCAAACAGCAAGGCAGAAGCAGGCAACCTCGCCAAGCATAATTTAAGTTAGTTGCCTCCATTTACTGGCACATAGACATTTGGGTTTGTATGGGTCATCCTAATTCATACCACAGATTGACCTCCCAATCTGTACCAGTCTGTTAATGAGTTAATGAATCAGAGGAGCCCTCCTGGCTCAGGCACAAAGGCCTCTTTCACCCTCTCCGCTGCCCTAGAGATGGTCCAGTCCAGCAGGAGGTTGGTCAGGTGGTGCTGGACAGTGATGCAGAAGGGGAAATCTCAGCTGCAACTCTTGAAACACCACACATCTACACAGCCGTCCTGAGAGGCACAGCTGGCCGCCTCGCCCAGCGAGACAGGAGGAGGCCAAAGGCCCGTCCATGAGGGAGAGCGCAAGGCCGCTGGAGGAGGCAGTTGCATGCGCACGATAACGATCTGCCTGTTTGCAGTGTATATTTCATTAGCAGCTCTCTTGTTGACAGCAAACAAGCCCAGGAGACTCACATACTTTTATGAGAGTTTCACAACGGTGAGACTGGGCTGCAGCTGATGGGGGGAGATCTCCCCCAAAGGACAACGCAAAGGAGACCAGGAGGGCATGGAGGGCTGATTCTAAAGAAGTAGCTCTTCTCAGGTCACTTACTAGATACTACACTGGCCTAAGCTTGCTGCCTTTCCAAAGACAAGTTTATCCCACACAGAATAGATTCCACAGATCAGCTGGGGTACTGCTCTGCCACTTGGCAGCCCAGAGCATTTCTCTAAGGAATCCTGAAGGATACTGAAAGGGTCCAAAAACTTGCCAAGGTGATGCTGGGAACGCTGGACCAGCAGCAGAGAAAGAGCCTGTGGGATCAGGCCAAAGGGGGCCCTTTCAGTGCAGCACCCTGTTCTCACAGCGGCCACCCAGGTGCCTTTGGGGAGCCCACAAGCAGAACCTGAAAGCAACAGCAATCCCCCCCCCCCCGACTCCCAGTGACTGGTATTATTCAGAGGCACACGGTTTCCAGAATACCCATCATGGTTGAAGCCTAAGGCCAAGCTAGGAGTCATCACAGGGCCTTTTCAGTGGCTGCTCCCAGATTCTGCAATTCCCTCCCTGGAGAAGCCGCACTGGCTCCCTCTTTGCTGTCCTTCCACCGGCAGGCAAAGACTTTCCTTTTCAACCGTGCTTTTGGGAACAGACTGCTTTTAATGAAATGGCTGGGGCCATGTTGTTGTTTTGTAATTATTTCCACAGGTGACAATTGTTTGGGGAGTGTCCAACTGATGCGCAGATCCTTTTGGAACTGGAAGAGGCCAGAATGGGGGCAGAACGGGGCATGCATAGACATGCTCTGCCGACGAGTGCAGGGGCCGGGAACAAAACCCTCGTGCGAAATGGTTGCCGCCTATGTTTTAAACAGATTTTATATACGTAAATAGTTTTAATTCTATCCATGTTTTTTTAAAAAATATTGTTGCTTTTGATTGTTTTTATCTGTAAACTGCCTTGAGCCCCATTAGGGGGAAAGGTGGGGTATAAACCAATGTGTCGTCGTCGTCATCATTACTTCCTGTGGGAAATGAACAGAACTGGGGGTCTGTCCTTCTGCGGTGGCATTTTTTAAAAACCAGGTGCTAGAGGGCAGGCGAGAAACGCAAGCACCCAGCAGGGAAACTAATGACATCACCAGAGTACCTAACTTGCGCACCTCATGCCTCCAATTTTGGAGAGCTCCTAAAAATAGGCCACAAAGGAATTAAAAAGTAAAGCACCTGTTTCCTAATAATAGTTCCTCTGTGTAAACACAGGAAAGAACAAAGTTTATTGGGCCCTTGTTTTGAGGAGACTTATGCAGAAGCTCCCAGGCCGGATCATACTAGCCACACCTGTGTGTCTCCAGGCAAATAGCCAGCCAGGCTCCCAAGATAGCCGTGTCAGCAGAATGAGCCATGAGCCCAGCCAGGGAGGAACGTCAGTGCGTAAGGAGAGAGGGAAGGGGGCCCTCCCAGCTCAGGCAGCGGCAGCCTGAAAGGAAGGGGTTAAAAGGACACAGGCATGTCTTTTGTAGAGCCTGGCTGCAGCTGGATCAGGCCCAAAGGGGCTCATCTAGCTCGGCATTCAGCCTGCTGGATCCGGCCAAGGGCTCCTCTAGCCCAGCATCCTGTTCTCACAGGGGCCAAACATTTTCCTGTGGGAAGGCAGCAAGCAGGACCCGAGTGCAAGAGCCCTCTGCCCTCCTGTGGTTTCCAGCACCTGATATTCAGAAGAGCAGAGGCATCGCGGCAAGAAGGCATCCTTTGAGAGCCACAGCAGGACCTGTGCTCTCAAAACCCAGCATTATTCACAGTAGCCACTGACCACCTTGTCCTCCATGAATGGGTCTAATCCCCTCTTAAAGCCACAGCCACCTCCCCCCACCGTGCCTTGTTTGGTCCTGATTCTCCACTGCCCTCGGCAACAGCTAGTCATATGATAACTGTTGGATTTGTGGCTGATGGACTATAAATAAATTATATTTGGGTTCGGATTAACTCTTGTTTTTGCTGTTCTCGTGCCAAGGAACTCTTTCTGAAGCACAATGGGAATCAAGTGACCCCTAAAGCCCTTCTGCTCCCTTGCGAAGCTCAGCCATTCACAAGCCCTTTTCAAGGCTGCCGCAGGCACCACACGCCCAGGGTGGACCTGGGTCAACCGACCTTTCTGGCAGTTGCTGGAGGTCCAGCAGCGATACTCCAGCTGCCCCTTGAGGCTGGTCTGGGTCTGGACGCAGGGCTTCTCCACGTCCAGGATGCCCGGGCACACGTCAGCACACTCCTCCGCGGGCTTGTTGTGCAAGATGATGTTTTGCTCCAGGGCGTGGGGGGTCTGCATCAGTCCCCAGTCGATGGTGGAGATGTGGCAGAGCTCCTGGTTGCGCTCGATGCGCACGGAGCCGTTCAGGATGTTGGTCAGGCTGTGCAGGCCGATGTCACGCAGGTGCGGCATTTCAAAGATGACCAGGGCGTAGTTGAAGAAAAGACTGGTCCCCCGGATGACCGACAGGTTGGGGAAGAGGTCGCGCAAACTCTCCAGCCCATAGACGCGGAAGAGCAGGAGGTACTCCGTGATCATGACCAGGCGGGGGAAGCTGAAGGGGTGGAAATCCTCGCTGCTGGTGGTGAACAAGAGGAGGATCTGCAGGTTGCCCTCGATGATGGTGCAGTTCTCCAGATTCCGCAGCTGGGAGACATCGACGCGGATATCCATGCTCTCGCAGACTGGAGAAATGGGGAATGGCGGGGAAAGAAAATGAGTCACCAGGACATGAAGAACAGCTCATGCTCTTCACCTCCCGCACTGTTCCAGCACACAGGACTCTCTTCAGACTGCAGCATTTGACCCACACAAACACCCCTCAGGCTACAGACTCATGGAGTTGGAAGGGAGCCCCAGGGTCATCTAGTCCAGCCCTCTGCAATGCAGGAATCTCAACATTCTTGCACCACCTGTTTGTGTGAATGGCCCAGGAGGAGAGGCTGCTCTTTCCAACCTCCTCAGAGGGCCTCTGCCTGACACAGGGAGCCTCTGTCTGTCTGAACAGCCAGAAGAAGACAGGATGGACAGACCTCTCAAATTTGCTTTCCCATTTTCCCAATCTTACATTCAGCTCACCCCATTTCCACAACAGTTCTTAAGCCCTCGTGAAAACCCGCCAGCACTTTATTTATTTAGAAAAGTATTTATATGCTGCCAACTCAGCTGGCCACAACAGGGGGCAGATGAAATGTATATCTCACCATTAAAAAGCAGGACAAAACAATCATTAAAAGCACCGTACTAAACTCTCCTAGTTTCCCCCGATGCTGCATTTTATGTTATTTTCACTAATACATAACAGCTTATGCACTCTTTCTCCTAACATATTGTTCTAGGTTTGTGGGTGCCAAACCCCTCTTATCCTTGGATCCAGCAAGTGTTAAAGCTAAGCCAGGCAAGCTCCCTGTTGAAGTGACTGACTGGGTGATGGGCCATTAAGAGAACAAAGGAAAGGGGGCTCTGCGCCAGACAAAAAGTGGGTGGGGGCCCTACTTCAACTCTCAGATAGCTAGAAGGACAAAGCCTGAGTTTTACAGCAGAGTTGGTGTGAGCTAGAAGTAAAGCAGCAAGGAGAGGCTCAGAAAGCAGTGTTTGATTTCTGATGGGATCCAAGGCTGTGACTGTGGGAGAAAAAGAAGCAAGACCTTTTGGGGGTTTGGAGGCTGGGAGCCCCTCCTGTGTGGGCTCAGTTTGTATATATGTGTAAATAAACCACATATCATAAAGACACCGCAGTCTCCTGTGTGCCTCATTCCAAAGGGAAACACGAATTCTGGGAAAGCATCCAAAACCCCTGGGATCTCTCAGGGCTCAGAGATTGGGGTGGCCTGAAACAAGACAGTGCAGTATGCGCTTTTGAAAACAGAACAGGAATTACAAGGAAAAGAGACGGCAAAGACGCCACATTGCTCCTCTCCCCACACCCTCCACCAGGGAGAGACCCAAGACCCCTGCTGGGACAGACGCCCCATTTTCAACACCCGTCTTGTTGCTCCTGATGGAAGGAAAAACCCTCCTCCCAGACCCTGAAGCAGCTTGGCTTATGGATCCATTAGTCGTATTTCTCTTGTCACAGTGGCCAAGCAGGACACATTGAACAGAAAAGTAAAACAATACTATAGTAAAACAACAACAACAACCCTACAAGAAGCTTTAAAATAAGCTTTATCCCACGTGTCCTCTGAATTGCTTTGCTCGGCAGAATTGGCACCGCTACAGGGGCCACGCAGTAGCCGTTCTGCATTTACGGGGTTCTTGGTTTGTTCTTGTTCTTGTTTTTATTATCTATTTTGTGTTTTCATCTTGTATTTTTATACTGTGAACTACTATGAGAATTATGGAGGAAATGCAGTATACAAATTTAATATGAATGAATAAATGAACCAGGTCATTTAGGGTGGCACCAACACTTTGGAACTCCCTGCCTATTGAGATCAAGCAGGTGGCTCTGCTGGACTCTTTTTGGCTCCTGCTAAAAAATTGCTTGGACAAGCCTACCCAGATGCTTAGAAATGCTGCTGGGAATTTTTTTATCTGTTTTAGTATTTTAACTTCTTGCATGTTCTAAGTATTGGAAATCTTTCTTAATTTTCTCATTTAATCATTTTGTAAACCACTCTGAGGTTCTGTTTTTTCCTTTTTTTGCAATCAATATTGTTATTATTAATGCTTTATATTGTTGTAAATTGCTAAGAGGTGGGGGGGTGGAGGTTATACAGTGGTACTTTGGGTTACAGACGCTTCAGGTTACAGACTCTACTAACCCAGAAATAGTACTTTGGGTTAAGAACTTTGCTTCAGGATGAGAACAGAAATCGCACGGCGGTGGCGGCAGCAGGTGCAGCGGGAGGCCCCATTAGCTAAAGTGGTACCTCAGGTTAAGAACAGTTTCAGGTTAAGAACAGACCTCCAGAACAAATTAAGTTCTTAACCCGAGGTACCACTGTTTTTAAAAAATCAAGTGGTGCTTTTATTTACGGTAAGTACTGTACACAGTCTGATCCCAATGATGCCTGACAGTTGAAGCCGTTTCTCTGAAATGCACTGGGTCTTCATAAAGTGATTTATTATGAATTTTGGGTGTTTAAGAAGGTTTTTTATATACAGTGGTACCTCAGCTTAAGAACTTAATTCATTCTGGAGGTCCGTTCTTAACCTGAAACTGTTCTTAACCTGAAGCACCACTTTAGCTAATGGGGCTGCCGCTACGCGATTTCTGCTCTCATCCTGTAACCCGAGGTACCACTGTGTATATGTATATATATAATAATAATAATAATAATAATAATTTATTATTTGTACCCCGCCCATCTGGCTGGGTTTCCCCAGCCACTCTGGGCGGCTTCCATAGAAAACCAAAAATACACTAAGATATCACAGATTAAAAACTTCCCTGAACAGGGCTGCCTTAAGATGTCTTCTGAATGTCAGGTAGTTATTTATCGCTTTGACATCCGATGGGAGGGCGTTCCACAGGGCAGGCGCCACTACCGAGAAGGCCCTCTGCCTGGTTCCCTGTAGCTTTGCTTCTCGCAATGAGGGAACCGCCAGAAGGCCCTCGGCGCTGGACCTCAGCATCCGGGCAGAACGATGGGGGTGGAGACGCTCCTTCAGGTATACTGGGCCGAGGCCGTTTAGGGCTTTAAAGGTCAACACCAGCACTTTGAATTGTGCTCGGAAACGTACTGGGAGCCAATGTAGGTCTTTCAAGACTGGTGTTATGTGGTCTCGGCGGCCGCCCCCAGTCACCAGTCTAGCTGCCGCATTCTGGATTAGTTGTAGTTTCCGAGTCACCTTCAAAGGTAGCCCCACGTAGAGCGCATTGCAGTAGTCCAAGCGGGAGATAACCAGAGCATGCACCACTCTGGCGAGACAGTCCGCAGGCAGATAGGGTCTCAGCCTGCGTACCAGGTGGAGTATATATATATATATATATATATATATATATATATATATATATGGAAGGCTTGCTTTCACTCTGAGGTTTGCCATCCGCTCCCCTTGGCGCTCTGCAAGGCAGAGGTGGGCTTGTGGGAATCCTGGCTTGGCTCTTGTCGGCCAGGCTGCACACTGTGGATCTGCTGCAAATGCACACCTGCTCCTGTCCTCTGCAGCAGCCTTTGGGCCTCTGGGAGTGGTTGCCTTTCAAGGCCTTGGGCCGGATCCGGCAGCAGCAGCAGCAGCAGTCAGGCTCCCTGGTGTTGGGCGAGAGCCTGGTCCCAGTCTCTCCCCAGAGAAAGGCAGATAAGGAAGGAAGAGAGGAAGGGCACTACAGAAGGAGGCCTGGCATCAGCCCAGCTCTAATCTCTGTCCCCGGATGCCAGTATTTACTTGGAGGTGGGGGCAGGCCCTCAGAGGTCATTTTCATTACCTCCTCCTGGGCAACGTGAACAGCAAGGCAAAGAGACACAGCTGTCTGCTTCCCACCAGTGGTAAATTTCATCATGGCAGCTGCCACAGCCATGCCCAGAAGGAGACTCCAAGAGCTTGTGTTGATCCACTTTACAGAAAAACTGGCCCCTGGGTTTGTTACCTCCTCCTCCCTCCCCAGCCACTTTCCTTTGGTGTCATGGCTTTTAAGATGGTAGAGAACTGCAAGCTGCTCTGGGCCCTTCTGGGGCTGGAAAGTGGGATTTTAAAAATATTTAAATGGGATATCACCATTGTCAGGGGCTCAGGAGCAGGAGCACAGGGGAGAGAGGAAATGGAGAGCGAAGGGGAAGAATCCGAGGGCAGCGTAGGGGAGTATGACAGTGGCCCGAGAGATTCCATGAGCTTCTCCAGCGAATCAGAAGATTCCCAGAAGGGGGCGCTGATGGTCAGGGCAAGGGGGGTCCCAGGGGGTACGCACCAGAAACAAGGAGCCAGCGGGGAACCCCGAAGCAGCAGCGGGGGATCAGGACCAGTTTCCCCACCAGAGCGTAGTGGGGGGGAAGAGTCACATGTGTCAGGGCCAGCGTCTCCTCCAGCGGGGAGAGAAGGTGAGTCAGGGCTGACCACGCCTCCAACGGAGGGGAGGTCAGTTGCAGCTAGCCTCCCCGAAGGGGGAAGCAGTGACAGCAGCAGTGAAACGGTCAGGAGGAGAGTTGCTGGCTGGGCGCGCGCGCCAAGTTCAAATGTACAGGCGCGCGGGACAGCAGGAGACCCGGATGGGGAACCAGCTCCTAAAGCCCGCCGGAGGGAGGGGGAAGGCTCAGGGGATTCAGCGTCAGAAGAGTCTAGAAAGGGCGAGACCCCAACGGACAGGAGGAACCAGAGGCGGAAAGAACAGAGGAAGAGGTGGAGTAAGGCTAGAGTCTTAAATTGGTGTCTGGGGGAGGAGACTCAGACGGAGCATCAGCGGTCTGAAGTTTGAGACGTAGAGCTGCACACTGCGGCTCTGGAAGTGAAACTGAACTTCAATAAAGACTTTTGTACTTAACAACGAAGCAGCGTTGGTCCTTTGTGAGCTGGGACCTCGGGCAGCTCTGACAACCATATATACTCTCTTCCCCTCCAACAGCAGCTGTATGCAGTTTGTTAGCATCAGCCCACAGCTGTAGGCTAAAGTCAGGCCCCAGTCAGCAATAAAACACCCGGTGTGAGTGAAGTTGACTCTTTATTCAAAGAAACCGAAACAGTGCAGGCCTAGAGATCACAGCAACTCTTCCCCGTAGACCTTGCCCCAGTGGGCCGTTAGGAGGACTGCCCACCGCTCTGCAAGGCTCCTTCCACAAATTAAACCAGGGACCTTCTGCATGCAAAGCCTGGACTCTGTCCCACCGACCACAGCCGCGCACTAAAAATAAAGCAAGGTGACACTCCTCAAAGTTTCCATTTAAGTAGAAACATAAAATGTTGCTTTTTACCTAGATCTATTTGCTTAACATTGTCTGCACTGACTGGCAGCTGCTCCACGGGGTTTCAGAAACAGGAGGCATTCCCAGACCATCCTGAAAACGCCAGGAATTGAACCTGGTGCCTCCTGTGTGCAGATCATGTGCTCTGCTGCCAAGCATTTGAACTGGTGGCTCTTTGAACTCTCGCTGAAAAAGCTCCCCAGTTGCTTTGCTGTCCAGACGACTACGAGTGGCTGGAAAATGAATGGTCCTGAAAGGGGCTTCCTGGCTTCCTAGTGACGGGGCTGCAGCTTCCCAAGCGCTCAGCTTCCATCTTTCACAAAAGGAGAATCTGGCACCTGCCCAAACTTGCTGCTTCCTTTCTCTGGCTAATGGTGTGTTTGTGGTACATGGACAAAGGCAAGAGCCTTACAATGCTCGGCAAAGGCACAAGAGGAGAAGGCGCTGCGCTCAGGCATCATGTCCAGGGGGAAAAGCCCTGTTTGATCACCTGTTTAAACAGTTCCGCTTCTGTTCCGGAAGGTCTGAATAGCCACGGGTAATATTTGCTCACAGTATTTTGATATCTCAGTGTTTGCTAAGTATGACAAAACACTCACGGGGGGGGGGGCTGTGAGGAGAACCGGGGAGGGATCCTCCAGCTTTGCTTGTCAAAATGGCAAGGGAAGGGTGGTGCTTGGGAGGTGAGGGGCCATTTTGAAAGAGCTACCTGCCCACCTGGCACACACGGGGGCTTGAGGCGCTCTTGGCCCTGAACTGGAGCAAGTCAGCAAGGCCTCAGGACTGGCTGCAAATCGTCTGCCCCAGGTGGTAGTGGGGGCGGTCAAAGGATGCTGCCCCATCCCCAATAGGCACCACCAGTGCTGTTTTTCTAGAAAAAAGAGGTGCTGGAACTCGCCATGCGCCCCTCTCTTGTTCTCTTAGAATGGCAAATGGCGCCCACCTGAGAGGTGCCAGAACAGAGTTCCGGCTGACAAGAAGCCCTGGTCACCCCCCCCCCTTCGTGTAAAAGGCTTCCCCAGGAACGTGCAGAAATAGACAACCTGCTCAGAAGTCCGTCCCCCCATGGCCGCAAAGGGCAGCAAAGGAGACCCTGTCTTGGCGTGGCTCCGCTGCTGCTGCTGCTGCTGCCCATGCTCCTCTCTCACGGTGTGTGCATGTGAAACCTGAAGCCAAATTATCACCTCCAGAGCAACGTTTCAGTCCAAACTGACATTTACTATAAACACCGGGGCTAAATTCTGTAAACACAAACTTCAAACCCCAAACACTGCACCTGGCAACAAGAGAGGATCAGCCTGGTGCTCTCAGGAGGCACAAGGGAAGGGGAGCGAAGGGGGGCCCAGCTCCCCTCAGAGACCACCAGGCACCAGCCGGGACTCTGGCTTGCCCAGGGAGCCGGGAGAAAGACGGCTGGACAAGGCAAGCTCATGCCTAGAACAGAGGCACTTGCTGGCACAGTGGACTAGAAGCCCCAATCACCTCTCTTCAGATGTGGGTTTTTGTGAGTGACAGGAGCTCAGCAGTGGAACAGCTGCTTGGCATGCAGAAGGTCCCAGGTCCGATTCTCTCTGGCATTGCCAGGCAGAGCTGGGAGAGGACCCTGAGTGTGAAGCCCTGGAAAGCCACGGCCACAAAGCGTAGACAGTACTGAACCAGGCAGACCAGTGGTCTGACTCGGAAGAAGGCAGCCTTCTCCCTATGCAGGGGTGCCTGTGATCTGATAGAGACTATCATGACGCTGACTGACCAGCTACAGAGAGTCCACAGCTTTGTCCTCCCAACACCTCAGCACCAGCCGCCTCACTCTGCCTAATGGTAGGGCAAGGTTTTCAGCCAGCTTTCTCAGTTAAACACCACCATCCCAGTGGGCTGGTGGGGACGGGGTGGGGGCTTCTCGTTAGCTAAAATTGTAGTGCTTCGGGCATGAGCTGCTTTGAGCTTTCCAAGGCAAAACTAGCACCATGTTAACAAAGGGAGGCCACCTGGGCAGCCTGGCGGGCAGATGCTGGCTGGACTCCAAGGTGATCCTCCTGGCAAGCTGGCCCCATTAGGGCGAGGGTCAGCCTCTTCCATGTCTCCATTCCTGCCTTTCCCACCTGGAGTTAGCTGGAAGCTGCCCCCCACCAACCCACAAAGACTCATCTCTGGTCTAGGGCTCTCCTGTTGCTGCCTCGAGAGTTGCCACCCAGGCCTCCTGTGACTCCCCTCCCTGCAGTCCGTTATGCCCCTGGAATCCAGCAAAGGGGCACAGGAAGCGCCTTCTCCCCACCAAAGGCTCTCTCAGGCAGCAGGATCTAGGGACAGAGGAAGCTGCCTGGCAACACGTCGGACCCAGTGCCAGATTTACATATAAGCTAAACAAGCTATAGCTTAGGGGCCCACTCTCTTGTGGGACCCCAAAAAATGTAAAGGGAAAAAATGGATGTACATTTCCAAAATATAAAATAAAACTTACATACAGGAACAGTGTTTTGTGTTGTGTAGGCTCCTATGATGTAAGTAATGGGCCCCACCTGCTCCCTAAAATATCACTGGTTTGCTCATTTCTATATATTGGCTGCCTACATTCTGCGTGTGCAAATGGCTTTAGATACCTATTAGGTCCATAAGTTACCATATAGCATATATTCAACACAAAAAACAGCAACAATTTGTTGTTGACAAAGGGCAGCTGGACATTTAAAGGGCCCCATTACCTTCAGTAGCTTAGGGCCCCATCAAACCTCAGTCCGGCCCTGGTCAGATCACTGGGGCCCATTTAGTACAGCAATACCTACCCTGGCCAGCAGCAGCTCCCCAAGGTTTCAGGCAGGGAGTCTTTAACTTGTGAACACCCAATGAAACTGGTTATTGGAAAATTCAGGTTTGACAAAACGAAGGACTTCTTTGCACAGAGCGCAGCTAAACCACAGAACTCTCTCCAACAAGAGGAAGTTATGGCCAACAGCTGTAAAAGAGGATTAGGCATACAGTGGTACCTCGGGTTAAGTACTTAATTCGTTCCGGAGGTCCGTTCTTAACCTGAAACTGTTCTTAACCTGAAGCACCACTTTAGCTAATGGGGCCTCCTGCTGCCGCTGCGCCGCTGGAGCACAATTTCTGTTCTCATCCTGAAGCAAAGTTCTTAACCCGAGGTACTATTTCTGGGTTAGCGGAGTCTGTAACCTGAAGCGTCTGTAACCTGAAGTGTCTGTAACCCGAGGTACCACTGTATTCAGGGAGGGTAGGCATGATGGCTGTGTGCTGCCTTCATTGCCAGAGGGAGCAATTGCCTTTGAATAATACCAATTTCTGGGCAACACAAGTGGGAAGAGGGGCTCGGGTTGACCTCATGATACACCAGTCGACTCAAGCAGGGCTGGGAAGTGCAGGGTAAGTTTCCAGTTTGCAGCTCTGTGAAACTTGACGGTCCTGGGGGGCTTAAGAGCCACACAGCCTGGTTTCTGCCATTCTGCTCACAGCAGCAATGCCTGGGATCCCTCTTTGCCCACTGCTGGCTCTGCTGCCGGGGGTCTTGTTAAATCCCCACAACTGCCGTTTTCCAGGGAGCCCTGCTGCCACTCACTAGCATCAGACCATCTGTTCCTCCAACCTTTTGCTCCTGACTCAATGGGCTGGGGGTTGAGGGGTGGTTTCCCCTCTTAAAAGGTAAAGGTAAAGGTACCCCTGCCCGTACGGGCCAGTCGTGTCCGACTCTAGGGTTGTGTGCTCATCTCACTCTAGAGGCCGGGAGCCAGCGCTGTCCGGAGACACTTCCGGGTCACGTGGCCAGCGTGACAAGCTGCATCTGGCGAGCCAGCACCAGCGCAGCACACGGAAACGCCGTTTACCTTCCCGCTATAAAGCGGTACCTATTTATCTACTTGCACTTGTGGGTGCTTTCGAACTGCTAGGTGGGCAGGAGCTGGGACCGAACGACGGGAGCTCACCCCGCCGCGGGGATTCGAACCGCCGACCTTTCGATCGGCAAGTCCTAGGCGCTGAGGCTTTAACCCACAGCGCCACCCAAATTCTTCCCTCAGTTGAGCCAAGCACAACCTGCTTTGCAACAACCTCTGTGTTTTGGTTCTGCTCTGTTTGCCAACAGAGAAAGTTACTTTTGTGTGCCTGGCCTATAAATCCGGCCAGTTTGCACAAGATACATGGGTCCCTGTTCCCTCACACACCTGCTGTCCTCACTTTATCCACAACAGCACAGGTAGGTAGACGCCAAGGGTTGTAGTCCAACCACAGCTGGAGACCCAAGTTAGAGAAATATTGTGTGACTAGGTTGCCAAAGTCTGGCATAAGTGCCCTTGTGGATTACAGTCCACTCACATCTGACAAAGTAAACTGTTGCCCATGAAAGCTTAGGCCATGATAAATATGCTAAGTCTCTAAGGTGCCCCAAGTTTTTCATTCATTGATTCATTCATTCACCCTTTCTTCCCAAGGAGCCCAGGGCAGCAAGCAACAAGCAAACAGTTTATTGTTTTAAATAGATTTTTTAGATGTGCTAAAACAATTCCAGTCCAGATGCAGACTTTTTATTGAATTTCCCCAGAGGAAAAAAATTAATACTTATGCTCAGCGAAGACCAATAAAACAAACACACAAAGTAATTCTCCCTTCTAGCAGCTAACACACACGATAAACTCATCAGTAAATGAGACTCTCCCTTGGCCAACTCATCTATTTAAAAACAAAACACGCAGAAATATGAACACACTCAAGACAACGTGAGTCAAACATTTTCTTCCTCTCTTAAATCTTATCCAGAGAGCCAGTTTCACCACCAGCTGGGGGCTTCGTAGCTGCTCTCGTGTGTTTTTTGCGGAGTTTTAATTCTAGCTGCAATTAGTTTATCAGTCAAGAGTTTTCCTGCCTTACATCATTCTTAATAAGCGGATCAGGACAACTGATGGGTTAAATACCAGGAGCTCTTGCCCAGTGAGATCCTTTATTACAATAATTAACACACTCCAAAGGGAAGCTCTTTCCCCCCTCAAATGTGGAACCCAGTCAGCCCGGGGGGCTCTCAGCACCCCCAGCATCGCCCAGCTGCCCATAATAGACAGTCTGAGAACAACCACCCCCGGCCACCCGGCCTTGATCTGCCATAGTCCTGCATGAAGTGTACGGTGGGTGTTTGTTTGTCCCGGCCAACTCTTGAGCGCGGAATTGGAGATCTCCAAACTCCGCTCTGGGCCAGTTTGCAGGGCGCTTGGTGAGGTGAGCAAGTCGAAGGCTTCTTCCTACCTGGGCTGACGCTTTGGGGAGGGGGGGGAGAGTTGAGTCTGCAGCAAAGCACCACCTGGGCACCACTTCCCCGCCCCCCGCCAAGCACTTCTGCACCCCCGGCTACCCAGCAGCTGCCCAGCTCAGGAGGCACTTACTTTCTGCTGCAGCGGGTTCAGGCGGAGCCAGCCAGAAGAGGCAAAGGAGGAGCAGGGCTTCCTTGGCCGGCCAGAAGGCGAGAGCGGGGCTCCCTCCTTTCACCTTCCGCTCCATGGTCCATGAACAACCCAGTTCTGGAGGGCAAAGGAGGAGAGGAGGGGGCAACACTGGGGGGGGGGGGAGGTGGAAACGTTGGCTGGGCTCCACTCTCAATCACAAGAGGCCGGGGTTTCTCTTTCATGGGGGGAGGTAGAGAGCCCCCCTCTCACCCCAGAGGGTCAGGTCCACAGCAAAGGGGTGAGCAGCAGCCCCTGGGCTCTGGCTGGTCCCTCCCGGGGGCGGCAGCGGCTGCTCTCCATCCTACAGCCCAGAAGCATCTGGCCCCCCTGGGACTCCGGCACCGGGAAAGGAGGGAGAGTGGAAACATCCCCGCCAGGGCAGCTCAGGGGCGGAGCCAGTCTGTCTTTCTTGCACAGGCAACACAGGACCTTTTGCACACAAGCACGGCTTGCCCGTTGTGGTTGTGTGTGGCTGGGGGGGGGGAGAGAAGCAGCCCGCCTCTTGCTCGAGGGCTGGAGAGCCAGAACTGGGCCAGTTCCAACAGTTTGTTTTCGGTTGTTACTTCAAAATATTTAGCCTGACAACTGGAGCAAGATGAGGTTGGACGGAGGAACTGGCTTCCCTTTCTTGTTTGGGAAATAAGGAAAGGAGTGAGGAGCAGCCGCTGGAGGGAGAGAAAGTGGGGGGCAATCAGGAGGGGTGGGGGGCAGGGAAAGCACCTCAGGGCAGGAACGGGGTGCAGAGGCGAGAAGAGCGGGGCTCAAAAGGGGCGCCAATGAAAGAGGAGCCGAGGGGAAATCAGGGCAGGAAACCGGGTGGGGGGGCAGAAGACCAACTGCACTAACTGGCAGGGGCGCCTCCTGTTTGGGAAGGAAGGGCGAAGCTCAGGGGCAGAGCAGCTGCTTGGCATGCAGAACCCAGGTCCCCCCTGGCACCATCTCCGCGTGGGAGATGCCCTGCCTGAAAGCCACGGCTGCCAGTATTGTGTAGACAACGGGGAGCCAGATGGACCATTGCTCCGATGCAGTATGTATAAGGCAGCGTCGTACGTTCCTTATTCAACATTTTCTGAGAGGAGATTTCCTTCTTCTTCTGTCTAGAGCACAGAGCAGAAGAAAGTCCCCATTTCACAGGTGGAGCCAATATTTGTTCCAAGGACAGGGACCGCTCTCTGCTTCTCCAACCAACCTTGCTGCCCCCTAGGCAACATTTGGATGCCTTTCCTCTAATCTCTAAACGTGGGGACTCCCCCGTTCAATGCACTCTGCACGTGCTCAGGGGGACTCTTCACTGCAAGCACCAACCCAGCCCTGCCCCTCTGCCCTCCTCAGCATCCCCACTCAGATCCCTCCCAGAGGTTGGCTCTGCAGCTCAGTTAGCTCAGTAGATCACATGAGGTTTCTGTCGGTCGCCTGAATGGCTGAGTCACATGGTACTCATTTCCTCTTCCTTCTCAAACCATTTTCCTTTTCTGTCATGTTTTTAGATTGTATGTCTGAGAGCAGGAACTGTCTTTATGTTTTTAAAGTAATTTGTAAGCCACTGGGGAGCATTTGTGATGGAAGAGCAGGATAAATAATCATTTAAACACACATACTAAATTATAAAAGGTACACCACTATCCTTCCTGTTGGGATTTCTCTACCTAAGGCAGAGATGTCCTAACTTTAATGGGTACTTGCAGGCCTCCAGACACTACTGGGACTCCCAGCAGCCAGTGTGTCTGATGCTCTGGGATTATGGGAGTTGTAGTCCAGAAACCTCAAGTGTCGCTTGCTGCTTCCTTACAACTAAACCTTGCCAACTGCTGACTTTTCAACCAGTCAGAGTCCGGTCAAAGTAAACTCTCATTCACCCCTTCATGAACTGCAAACTTTGCAGAAAGAAAGTTTTTCTTTTTTACAGGCGTCAGGCTTGGGGTTCATTTTGCAAACAGGCTTGTTAGTTTTCTACACAAAGTTGGGTTTCATTATAAACTCTGTTTGCTCCTTTCTTCACTAAAACTGGAGGAAGGTAACAACCTGCTAGAGACCAAAGGTGGGACTTTAAGGTTAGGGTTCCTGGCCCTTCAGCCACTAGGTTATGTTGTCAAGTTTGGCTTCTATTTGATTTAAAGCGCTACACCTTTAAAGTGCATTTCTGCTCCCACCCACTCCATGAACCCTGGGAACTGTAGTCACAGAACTACAATTCCCAGCACCCACAACATACCACAGTTCCTAGGATTCTTTAGTGGGAAGTCATGTGCTCTAAATGTGTGGTGTGTGCACAATCTCAAATCTTTTGTGCTTCACCTTCTGGCTGTGAAATAGTTTTCAAATCTGTAAAATTAAAGCTGCTACCTTGAATTGCAACCAGAAGGGCCGCCCAACTTGCTTTAGTCAAGACTGAGGGCATGACTGACAGACTGACAGCTCGAAACAGAAAAGGCGTTGGATTATTCAACATGATGAGGGAGTCCCAGCCCTTGGCTGCAACTGCCACACCAGTAATCAGGTGGCTGTTTAGTCGCTCCCTGTCTCACTGTGGCTTTCCAAAAGCCAGCCTGTTCAACTTGCTCAATTAACGACTTTAGGTAATGATTTCAAACAGTTCACCCCTGGCAAAACAGGTTGCCTGTGAAGTATCCAGGCAATTGGCTAAGTAACGAGCCGCAGAGCAGATAATAATCAATCAGGCACAACTTGACAGATCGTACAAACACTTTAATCCCTGGACAGCCTTTGCCAAAATCTAGGCAGCCAAAGCTGAAACAATGAACAGGCCACACAAAAATCCTGCATCCCCAAAGGTCAGTCCTGCATTGAAGTAAGCGTGGCGTCTGTGATGACTTGTGCTCTTTAAAACTATGTGCATATATATATTGCACGATGTGCACACTCCCTCTCCCGCTGGCCTTCGTGCTCAGTTGGGGCACATGATGTGCAAGAACTGACAAAGGAGGGCCGTCACCTAGGTCTGCTCTCGCCAGAGGCCTCCTGGTGTGCGCATGTGCAGAGTTGTCTTGGCCAAGTGCAACATTGCAAGCAAGGCTCTTCCCTCGCCCTGCTCCAGAGGGCACTTCCACAAACACAAGCAGGCAGGTCACTAGCCTTGTGCCAGAGTCACGCACCAGGACGGCGGCAAAGGCAGCCTGAGGAGAAGAGGCTCCAGAGCAGCGGACGGGAGAGGAGGTGTGATCGCTTGCCAAAGAGGAGGAGGAGGAGGAGGAGGAGGAGGCCCTCCGCCCCAAAGCAAAAGGAACAGAAGAATCTTGCGGCACTTTAAAGACTAACAAATTTATTATGGCATAATAAACTTTTGTGGGCCACGGAGGCCTTGTGCAAAACCATCAGCTGTCCAGTAAAGTCACAAGTGGTGTACGAAAATTTAAGACATACAAAATATATCAAACAAAGCGGCATCAAAGTGGTGGCGGAGTTGTAAACAGGGGGGTCAGAGGAAATGAAACACAGGGCAAGACAAACAGTGATAGCTGCATAATTAACAGAAACAATTCACCATGTTGGTAATACTTTTTACAATTCTTTCCACGAGTATGAAAGTGTGTGTGTGAATATCTAGAAGACCAGAGTCCTTATATACTGGAGCACCCTCTGCTGACCACAAGAAGACCCTTTTTACTCCACCCCACAAAAACCACCCTGAACTCTTCACACTGGCCCTCCTGACCTCCCTCCCCATGGTCTCAGTCCTTGCATTGTGGTGCCCCCTGCTGGCCAATTCTGCCCACTGCAGCCTCCGGAATGATTTTTATCTGCTGTCTACTCTGGGAAGCCCCTTCATGGATCACTGCCTTGCCGTGGCGAAGGGGCTTGAATAACTCAGAGAAGCTATGAGCTATGCCGTGCAGGGCCACCAAAGATGGACAGGTCATAGTGGAGAGTTTTGACCAAACGTGATCCACCTGGAGCAGGAACCAGCAAGCCACTCCAGTATCCCTGCCAAGAAAACTCTATGGACAAAGGCAACAGGCATGAAGACAGGAGTACCTGGCGTGCTCTGGTCCATGGGGTCACGAAGAGTCGGACACGACTAAACGACTAAACAACAACACTCTGGGAAGAGGACAGAGCCAGGTGCTTTGCCCTGCTGGGCTCAAGGCCCCCTCGGCCTCTCCCACCTCGGCAGCAGTGGGGGGGGGGCAGCAACGTGTCGCTTGGCTTGGGAAGGACCACCGCGGCTCAGTGGCAGGGCATCTCCAGGTGCCGGTGGGAAAGGCTTCTCATCTGAAACCTTGGCAGGCCACTGCTGCCAGTCAGTGCAGGCAACACTGAGCTAGATGAAGCCCAATGGCAGCTTTCTATGCTGAACTAGTTAAACTACAGGGTGGCCACTGAACCCTCGTGGCAGCATCTCTGCAAGGTGGGCAGATATTACTTTTCCCCCAGTGCAGACTGTGTGGGTGGGAGATTATAGGTGCTGAGAGAGAGGGGGGGGAAAAGAACTTGTCTACAGTCCCTTTATGAAATCCTAGAAAGAGGGGACACCTGAAACCTTGGGAATCACTCACAAACCACTTTGTGAAGCAATCGTTTATCTGCTTGACCTTTTAACATGAACCAAATTCAGCAAAAACAAAAAGCAGCCGAGCAGGAAGACACAGATGTTTCATTTCTTTGCTTGTATAGATATCATTAACGCTATGCACATTATTAAAAAGTGACCAGGGACCTTTTTTGGTCACGAATTCCTGGAGGAAGGGATGGGTAGTGGGGGGGGTGTGCTGGCATGGGGGGGAGCGGAGTTCTGTTCCCCCAAGTAGGTCAGAAATAGTTGGGAAGTGAATCTCCTGCTCCCCAAAAGCAAACATACATACAAAGCATTTTTTTTAAGAAGCCGCAAATGCTTGCCTCTGCTGGAAGCCATCTGACCAAAACGCCAAGCCCCAGGGTGCTGGAGGCAGAGAAAGAGCTGTCTCCCGCCCACAATGGGAGCCCCCCCCCCTTGGCACAGCAGGAGTGTGGGGCAATGCAGGCATTTAATGCTGGGCTCCCTCCCAGCAGGCCCCTTCCCTGTCCACATTGCAGCAACCATGGGCTGGTTGTCGAAGGCTGGAGCTGCCCGAGATGCTGTGCCGCACCCTCCTGGGTTGGTGAATGGATGGGGTTGGAAGAGCAGGCTGCCTCCTGCCTCCCGGTGTCCCTGATCACGAGCAGCTGCTCCTTCGCCTGCGGAAGAGGGTGACGGGGCTGCTGGCCTCCCCCTCCTGGTCGCTCTCGCAGCCGCGCTGTTTGGGGGGCAGAGGAGGGCAGAGTGAAGGGGACGAAAGCCAGGCCAGGGTGGCTTGGGAGGGAAGACGTGGGGGTCAGAGGTGGGGAGGGTTCCCGGACCGGCCCCCTCCTCTTCGTCAGGAGTTGAGAAGCAGGGCAAGGAGGCCATCGCCCAGGAAAGGGCACTCACCAAGTTCTCCTCGTCCCGCTTCTGCTGGCACAGGAGGCCCATCCGGCAGAGGCGGTTGCAGGCCGACACCATGTTGTAGGAGAGCTGGAGAGGAAATGCAGAGATGAGGCGCACAGAGCCTCTCGCAGGAAGACATTGTGCCCCCCCCTCACAGCCCACAGGTGTCTCTTTCAAAAAGCCTCTGAAGGGGAGATGGTGAGCTGTTGGGATTTGCCCTGGATTTGAAACTGGGCTTAAATACAGTCATACTTTGGTTCTCAAAAGGAATCCATTCCGGAAGTCCATTTGACTTCCGAAAACGTTCAAAAGCCAAGGCACATCTTCCAACTGGCTGCAGGAGCTTCCTGCGCTCAATCGGAAGCCGCGGATGTCTGAGTTCCAAAGAACCTTCGCAAACCGGAAGACTCACTTCCAGATTTGCAGTGTTCAGGAGCCAAATCGTTCGAGTCGCAAGGCACAACTGTATGCAATTGCTGTTTTGATTTTTGAATTGTTTTCATGTGTGCAAGCAACTGTTTTTATATAGGCTTTTGTTTCACTGCAGAACACTTCAAGTGCCTCATAGGAAGCAATTCGTAAGTGAAACTATAATAATAATAATAATAATAATAATAATAATGGTTCAGGTCAGAGTAGGGCACCCCCACTGCCAAAGGACAAGTGTCCCGCACCCTCCGGCTTCTTTTTGCTGACTGGCTTTGAAGGTGCAGGCGGGGGAGGGGGTTGCTCAATTTACCTTCCACTTCCGGCGAGCATTAAACTTGCGGAAGTTCTTCATGTTGATGGAGGAGCGGCTCCGGTTCGCAACCTGCTTCCGGGTCAGGGGCTGGAAAAAACAGGCACCTGCAACTCTGCCCGTTGCCAAAATCCTCCTGCCTGCCCTCCCCCATCAGTTCAGGCCAGGATGGGGGCAGAGAAGAAACCAAGGAGGGTTCCCGAAAATCTCAACCTAGAGCTCTAGGACAGATCCCAAAGGTCTGGCTCAGTCTAAGGCAGCTTCCCCAGCCAGCCTCCCCTCCCAGGCTCTGACCTTGATCCAGGGGTGGATGAGGCATTCCTCGGCCGACATTCGGTCTCTGAAACAGAGGAAAAAACGCACATCTGACTTTCTGTCATTTCCCTGCTGGAGGGGAGAGAGAGAGGCCTGCAGGAGAATCCCTCTGGGGACTGAGCCAAGGTCCCACCAGGAGGGAGAGAAGGAGGGGGAGAATCTCAAAGGCAAACCTCCCTTGTTTGCACTTTCCAGAACAATTTGAGAAGCAAAAGGTAGTCATCCTTCAAAATTTGCACTCCTCTGAATGCAGCTTCCAGCTAAGTTGTGTGTTCATTAAAAACACACATATTAGTAAAAGTAAGACACAAAAAATGCATTATGGAAGCATTGCAAAATGTGTCCACTAGGAGAAATTCATCCCAAAATGCTGATGAGGAGGCATTTTTTCATTGCAGATTGCTGTTGAAATGTGGAGAACTGAATTTAGGACAGGAAAACTGAGAACCTGAGAGAACCACCCTGGAGAGATTCACCCCTGGTGGGCCATTACCCAGGTTCCTTCACCAACAGCTGCCGGATGAAGTCCTTGGCCAGCTCCGATGTTTGGCTGAAGTACTTGTCCTCAAACTCGTAGGTGCCGGAGACGACACTGGTCAGGGTCTCTGCGTCCGTCTCTCCCTGGAAGGGGGACATGCCGCTCAGTCTGCAAAGGGCAGAGAAGGTAGGATCAAAAGGAAACCTCACGGCGGGGATCAAGCAGGCATTATTCAGAGCAGACAAAATTATTCTTAAAAATAATTTAAGAATTATTTAAAAACCTGAATTCTTACAAGGGAGCTTGCACTTACTGAAGGAGCCTTGTGCAAAATCAACAAATGTCCTAAAAAAATCAGCTACGGAAAGTAGCTAATGAGGACCAATAAAGGGGGGAGTTCTTCTGCCCTCCAGGTGCCATTTCCTCCATTGCTCCTACAATGCTGGCAACCTGCAGAACGGAGGGGCATTTGGGAAGACGCAGCTTCCTTTATTTATTTATAGACTGCCCTTCATTACGTTGTCATTGCAGGAGAGCTTCCAGTAAAGGTGCAATGAAAACATACTATACAACACAAAAGGGGGGGGGGGGATCCAATACAAAACCTTGGCCAGGAGGAGAGCAGCCAAGCAGCAAGGCCAGACCTCGAGACCAGATTCTGGAATCAAGCCATTCAGGTCATCAAAGGCCTGAGACGACAGGGAGTCATCGTCTTCAGCACCATTTTAAAAAGTATTTTCTAATTGTTCTTTTCCTCTGAGGACGAATTAAATTTTTTAATGGATTAAAATGCATCCTAGGTGTAAGTAATTTTGAGGCCCTGCAGTGCCATCACCAGCACTGCCCACTCCCACCCTCAGCCTCAAATACAGGGAGTCTCAAGGTACTTACAATATATAGGTAATCACGCCGATGCTCCTGGAAGAAAAAGGGGGGGAGAGAGAGAGAAGCTGAAGGGAGCACCCAGCAAGTACATTCCTTGACAGGACACCTGAGGACTGGGGGGGCATGCAAAATCCAGCGCGGAGGGCGGGAGGGCTGTGGGGTGGGCCACCCCAAATAGACAGAGGGAAGACTCAGGGAGGACTGGAGGAAGGCCTCAGCCTGGTGGCGGGTGTGGGTGGCTGTCTTCATATTAGACAGGTAAAACACAAACCCAACATGAGCTTAGCCTGTGCACCTTTTTTCCTGTGGTGCTTTGGAGGCCTGAGTCTGGCACGTGAGCACTTCCTGGAGGCCCTGCTCACTCCCTCAGTCGCTCGCTCTTCCCCACCTGCCCCAGCCACCCAAGGGCATGCAGGATGTTGGCACAGAGTCTCTCTCTCTCTCTCTCTCTCTCTCTCACACACACACACACACACACACACTTGCTACTGCTTCTTACCACATGTCCGTTGCTGTGCTCAGAGCCTCATAGTTGATCACTTCAGGAGCTGAGGAAGAAGAAATGGGCAAAACGGTGTCAGCGCTGAGAAACCAAAAAGGGGTTCCCATTAAACCAGAGAGACAGGACACTTCCCTGGCCTTCGGGCCCCAGAGAGCCACCACAGCCTCGGTGCTGCCTAACCTCCTCCTGGATTTATTATCTTCAGCTTTAAAAAGGAGCCCCTCCGAACCCAAACTCTGGTGATCTCCACCACCATCACCATCCTTAACTCTTGGCTGCTGGGAGTCCGAGCCCACCCCCGACTGGTCTTGGCTTCCCTGCTCTAGACAGTGTCACAGGACTGAAACCCCCGTCCTCCTCCCTGGCCGCTGGCTGGCTGGAGCTCATGAGCAGCACTGCCCTTATGCCCTGGAGCTCACGGGCTGCGCTGCCTTTGGGGGAAGTGTCTGGGAGAAGGTTCCTCCGCAACAAGAGCAAGCAGCAGGCAAGAAATGGGACGCCCTTTGGGACACTCTCGCTTCGCTGCCAAAACATTTGTTTTCATTAATTGCAGGTGTTTCTGTGAGGAGAATGTGTCTCTTTTATCAGGTATGCTTAAGCTTTTAAAGGTGTTGTTAAGTCGCTTGGAGATTTTCTTGTGTAAGAAGCAACTAAGTCTGACAATCAACAGCAACCTTTTCTCTGCTGTGACCAAGTCCAGCCCGGCCCCCAGCAGGGGCTGAGCTGCTGGTTTGAGGGCAGGGGAGATTCCTCCGCCGGGGGCTCTGGGACAGGAGAGGACCCCAGCTTGCTCTGCCCTCTTACCAATGTACTGGGGAGTCCCACACAAACTTTTGAAGGTCACGCCTTCCTCGAGCTTCTGGGCCAGGCCAAAATCGATGATCTTGATCAGGGGGTTGGGGGCGTCCTTCTGGAAGAGCATGATGTTCTCTGGCTGCAGAAGAGATCAGGGAAGGAGATAGGACCAGCACGCCCTCAGAGAAGACTCCTGTGTTGCTCAAAAGCCTCCAGAGATCCAGGAAGCACCTCACAGGGCTGGTATACCTTGAGGTCAAAGTGAGCAATGCGCCGGGAATGCATGTAGGCCAGGCCAAGCAGGATCTGCTGCAGGAACTGGATGGCTTCTGTCTCCGTCAGAAGCTCCTTCTCTGCGATGAAGTCAAACAGCTCCCCTCCGTGGATGCTGGAGGGAGAGGGAGGGTGGATTTGGGGCAGCTGGCCCGGCGTGTGTCCCGGGGCAAGCCGCCTCTTCCCATAGCTGCCCCACTTTGGGAATTAGGAGGAGGAAAGAAACACGAGGCGCTACAAAATATTGTTTATTTTGCAGTCTTCTCAAAGGTGTCATGAGACCTGGAGTCGTCCCCCCCCCGATAGTAGTGGCACCCCCAGTTTTATGAGCAACTGGGAGACAGAAGTCTCAAAAACAGTTAGATTTCTACTCCTTCCCCTCGTACAGGGTGTGTCTATGCCTTCCCTTTAGTAATTTGTTCATCTCATGCTTTTCTATGCATTTCTCCATCACCTTCCAAACCATGAACAGCCCATTCATTTTTAAAAGTTGATTTGCTGTGCAAAGGTGACAGAGACCTTTGACTCCACCCTTAATTGTGCAAACCAGAAGTGCAACTGAGCCCCTCCTGCAAAATGCTGATAGCTTGGGGGCTTCCAAACAGGTTTATTGTTAAAGGAGTTTTTGTGGCCTGGAGGTCACTTTGCGGTCATTTGCATGGAGGTTTCCTTGTTAAAGCTAGGAATATTTTCAGGTATCACAAGGCAACTTGTTGCTTCTGCTGCAGCAGACTAAGCCAGAGTGTGGGCCCCAAAAGCAAGTCCCTCCCCTCCGACACTCACAGCTCCAGGATCAGGACCACCTCGCCCTTCCCGGCAAAGACGTCATGGAGGCGCATGATGTTGGGGTGCTGGAGCTGCTGGAGAATGGAGACCTCTCGCTCCACTTGCTCGCGGTCCAGGCCCAGGCGGCTCCCCTTTCGCTTCCGCACCTTCACGGACTTGGCGGCATAGAAGGAGCCCGTGCAGCGCTCCTGGCAGCGCCTGACCACCCCGAAGTGCCCGCTGAGTGGGGAGAGGAGGGGGAGACGGGCAGCAACGATAAGAGCACAGCAAGAGACCTTTGGTCAGGTCAGAGCAGCAGGGGTCATCGAGCTCTGCACTGTCTACACTGACTGGCAGCAGCTGTCAGGAGCCTCTCCCAGCTTCCCTCTGAGATGCCGCTGGGGGCTGGGCCCAGAAGACCCGTTCTGCTGTCCCCAGACCCTCCTGGCCCTGCTCTTCCCACCGGCCGCCGGTGCTCCTGGATCCTCACCTGCCCAGCTTCTCCAGGAGCTCGTAAAGCTCATCCACGCTGCAGTGGCGGAAGGTGGCTGACGTGGTCCAGCCCGGCAATGGGCCTTGGCCGTCGGGGCTCTCAAAGACCTCGTCATTGTCCTCATCATCCAGGTTGCACAGGGCCTCCTGCAGAGAGCAGGGATGGAGGGCAAGGTCAAAGGATGCCACCCTCCCCACCTGCCACCCCCAGCAGGACCCCCACAGAAGCTGACAGATCCACTCCCCACATTCTGCCTGCCGTTGGTGTGCAAGCCACCCTTTCCCTGAGTGCAAGGTGGGGGGAGGAACTTGGCAAGGTTCACTGTAGGTGGCGGCAGCAGCAATGCTGAGCAGAAGGCAAGGCAGGTGAGGGCTGAAGGAGAGATTTCAGGGCATCCAGGCTGGGGGGAAACTGGACCTTGTGGAACAGAACCAGCCCCCCCCCAAAGACAGAGTGGGAGCAGGTGGCTGTGTCCCCTTAAAGCCCACTATGTGTTAGCAGAACAAGATGTCCTGGGGAAATGCCGCACAGTCTTCCCGACTCATATGGGCAGCCCCTGCGGGGGGGGGGGCACCCTGGTCTCAGCCCTTTCCTGCCACCCACCCCACAGTCATAATTAAACTCTACCAACTGTAGTGCAACTAGGCCATTTTGGACCCAGGGCTTTATGGTCTTCTGCAAGTTCCCCAACCTCTTTAGACATTCATATTGTTATGTGTTTGTGGGTGCCAGACTCCCCTAAATCCCTGGACCCAGGAAGTCTTAGAATTTAATCAAGGTTCTTGGTAATAGGGTAAGAGAGCAGGAAAAAAATTCACATCCTGCAACCAATGCGCCCTTTGGTTTCAGATAGTACATGGGTAGACAAGTCTGAAAAGCCAGGGACACAATTTTTCACAGCCGTCTAGTGACTAAGGTGGCTCATTTACCAGAAGTAAGGTATTTAATGTTAACTCTGGTAGTGGAGACTCCATTCTGACCAAACTAAGCTTCCTAGAGCAAAATATACATCATGTCAGGAATGAACGCTGAGCGGTCCTGAAACCCCCGGGATCTCGCACAGCTCAGAGATTGGGGCAACAGGCAAACAATATGCATTCATTCTGCTCTGACACACACAATTTTCTCCCCCCCCCCATGCTTTACAAAGAAATAAACCCACTTGGCCAACCCTGATTTAAAAAGAAAATAAGCACCCTGAGCACATGTTGTGAGAGGTTTAGAACTTCCTGGAACCACAGAAGTCTCTGGTGGCTAAAGGAAGGGCTCTGTGAACTGAGCATGCCGGGACCCCAAGCTGGGACGGGGAGGGGCAGCAGCAGCAGCAGCCCAGGCCCAGCCCCGGATGCCCCACTCACCTCGGGGCTTCTGGCTAGGCGCCCCCCCTCACCACTGGCAAGGACCTCGCCCCCTCCATCCTTGGCCATCAGCTGCAAAAGAAAAGAAAAGGAAGCGGTCAGCTGCTCTCCGCCCCCAGCAGTATCTCCGCCGGGACCGAGGCCCTTCCGCACCCGCCCCAGCACCGGGGAATTTCCTATCTGCTTCCAGACCCCACGTCCCACACTTTCTCACGGCCCTTCTACACGTGCGCGCGCGGGAGGGGCCTCTCCCCGGCCACCCCCGCCCCGCAGTCCCGCTCCCTCCGCGCAGATCTCCGCCTCCCCGCCGGGGGACGGTCGCGATTCTGCTCCGCGGGCCTAGTCGACGGAGAGAGGAGCAACTTCCTCATTGGGGGGTCCCTCTCTCTCTCTCCGCAGACAGGCCGGATTCCCCCGCGGGGCGACCAGAGGCGGCAAGAGACGGAGCCCCTTGGCCGGCGCTCGGCTCCCCGCACTCACCGCTCGCTCTCACGGCCCCTCTTGCCGCCCTCGGCGCCTCGGAGCTCCGGGAGGCACCTGCAGGCGACCATCGCGACCTCCGGGCGCTTCCACTTCCTCCTCTTGGTGCTCCGGCAGCGGCGGCAGGCGAGTCCCCTCCCAGCCGAGGAGCCTCGCCCTCCCGCGGAAGGAGCCCTCGGCACACCTGGCGGGAAGGGGCGGAGAGCCGAAGCGCTCCCCGGAGCTGCTTTCCACGCTCCCGATCCGCCCCGGGGGGAAGCGGGGCGGCAGCAGGAATGGGGGGGGGGTCTCGCGGAGGAGGCCGCGCACGCAGGGCGCACCCGGGCGCCTTGGGATCGCGCTTGCCCGGCGATTTGTGCGCGGCGGGCTGCGCTGCAACACTTCCTGCAAGGTTTTGGACTCGGCGTTTGCTGCGCGATGGCGCAAGAGTCGCCCCTCCAGGGGCAGCCGCAGAACAAGGAGCAAAGCGGGATGCGGGGCGGACGGGCCACTCGCAAGCAGCTGCTAATGTGAGAGCGGCCTGTTCCGTAAGAAAACACAACCCCGCCTATGAGGTGCAGGTCTGGGGCGTCTGCACGCATATATATCTACATCAACAAGGCTCTGAATGCCCGCCCTGGGGGTCACAACAGCAGGAGGGGCGACTGGGCTCACATCGCGCTTGCAGGTTTCTCTGGAAGGTCGAGCACTGACTGTGGCTCTTCGGGCTTTCTCGGCCCTGCGGGGAGATGCTGCCAGCGGGGACGGAATCCGGGACCTTCTGCACGCCGAGCAGCTGCTCTGCCACCGAACTCCGGCGGCCCATCCCTTTGCCAGGAGAGAGACCAAAGGCTCGGGAGGGGGCGAAATGCCGGACAGGGGGCCCGCTATTGTCCAGGCAGCTAAAGCGGGAGGCAGGAGCAGGGGGGGGAGCCTGCCAGGAGGAGAGGAGAGGGAGGGAGGGGGCCTTGCTTCACGGCGCCCCCACCCAGAAAGAAGCCTGCGCGTTCAAAAGCCGCCCCGCGTAAACGGGCCGCGGGAGAAAGGCGAAAGCGAGCAGCCAGGCAGGCCAGTGATCCCACGAGCCAGGCCGGGTCCCCGGAGCACCAGCAGCCTCTTTCCCATCTCGGGCAGCCCGAGGATCCTCGCCCTGGAGACGGGGAGGAGCAGGGCGGGCCGAAGCATCCATCCCGGCGGACACATTCCTTCCCCGCCTGGAGCTGGACGGCGCTGCGGCTCCGGGGGCGCATTTGTCTTTCCAGCTGGCCTCGCATGCCCCAAACGCAGCAGCAGCAGCAGCACAAACACCTTATTTGAGGCAGGAGGAGAACTCGGGGCGAGGGCGGTGGAAATATGTCGCAAGCGGCAAATTCCTGGACTCGGAGGGAGGGAGGGAAGCGCGCAGCTCCGGGGAAGGAGGGCGGATAATCCCGGGCAAGCAAATAAACGCAAGGAACCAGCCAGGCGGCGTTGGTCCCTGCTGGGAAAAGGTCCTGGGGCTGCGGGACTGGAGACCCTGGAACAGACCCTCCCGGGCGGATCGTCTCCCCTCCAGACACCTCAGCTGCGCTCTCGAGGCGCGAGGAAGGCGGGCCGGCGGCGCCTCCGCCTTGGGATGGCGCGCTAGAGGAGCCGAGTTGCGATCCTCGGCCGCCGCTTTCCTGGGAGAAAAGCCCGCCTGGCCGGGCGGCAGAAAGGGTCTGACTCCCGAGGAAGGAGCTGCCTAGTGGGACCGTCGTCTCCGCGGGGGTCCCCTGCTTCAGGGACGGAGGAGACTTGCCTGGCCTTGGATGCGGCGCAGCTCCATTGCGGGTGGGGAAGGAGGCAGAGTCGAGCCCCTGCTCTCGGGCTCCCTTCAGAGCAGAAAGGCAACGGTCCCCCCTCGGCGGGACCGAAGCGCAGCCGCCCGCCGCGCCCTCCGCCCTCCTGCCCACAGCCCGGCGAGCCCCGAAGGGGGATAGACAGGGCGCTTCTCTCCGCCGCCGCCCCGCTTACCTCCGGTCCAGCAGCGCCGGCCCGAGAGAGCAACCCAGCCCTCCTGCTCCGGCTGCAGCTCCGACGGTCTGGTCCTGGCTCGCTCCGAAGAGGAGGAGCCGCCCCGCCAGCCCGGGACCCTTTCCTTCCCGTGGGCGCCTCGGGGGCTGCTGCAGGGCGCGCTCCGGCCGGGGAGTCCCTTCCGAGGGGCATCTCCGAAAGACGCCTCCGGCTCCCTCCCCGCAGGTCGCCCGCCGGCGGAGGAGGGCCCTGGAGGGGCTCCTTTTCCGCTTGCAAGGAGAGGCCCGGCCGCAGCCCCCTCCTGACCAGGCCTCCCAGCCGCTGCCCAGCGAGGACCTTCCATCCTTCCCGCTGCGGAGCCAGCAGGCCTCTCCCTGCCCGCGCCCAACTGCAGCTCTGACAGAGCCCCCTGGAGCAAGGCAGTCAACCAGCTGTTGGGTGTGTAGAACAGGGAAGGTTTCTTGCTGACTTCGGACCCACCTGGACTGCATGCGCGTTACTTCCAGCAGCCTGGGCACAGACCCTTCAAGGGGTGGGCTGGTGGCCCAAGCTTAAAGAACTGTCACCCAGACTGAAGGTGAAGTTAAAACTCTCTCAACCCTTCCCACTCTGCTTTTCTCTGCCTCCCTTGACCAGCTGCAAGGCAGTAGGTATCTTTTTGAGAGCCTCTGGCTGTAGCAAACTTGGGAAAGCCTTGTCTGCACACAGTAACCAGCCCTGGCAGCTCAAGAGAGCCTCCTTGTTTAGGAGCAGTATACTGCAGAATACCAAGCAGTGGGGGGGGGGGGTTCTTGTTGTTGACTTCATATTGTGCTAGAAACGCTTCCTTGGGCCAGGGCTGCTCTGATTTCTGCAGAAATCCCATCCTCACTTATCAGGGGTTGGTTTGGATGATGCTGGAGAGCAATTACCTCCTGTCTTTGTGTTCCTGTAGCTGCGGCTCTGAAAAATCCAGGCTAAGGTCAGGCAAGGTGAAGCTGTTATTACACAGGCAGAGAGCCTAAGAGGAGTCTGGCTGCAGCTGGACCCAGCCAAAGGCCTGCATCCTGTTCTCATGGTCAACCACAAGGACCTTAAGGGGAAGCCCAGAAGCAGGACCTGAGCTGAACAGCAGTTCAGGAGTTCAGAAATGCATGAAATGGTGTCTGAGCCAGCCCAGAGAGCCCCACTGCCCAGCGGGATAGCTGGCCTACTGCGCCTTCTCTGGATGCCTCCTCCAGCCCCCAACTTGCTGATCCTGTACACCTCCCAGTGCTTCCTGACCTGGGGCAGGAGAGGAGTTATTTTTAATCCGGCTGAACTGGCCTAGCGCCTGCTGCCCACTTCTGCTTGGCTGGGACTCCTTATCAGAACGGACAGGAAGGCAGACGCTCCCCCAAGACGTGGCTGGTGATAGGAGAAGGAACACGGCTTCTCAGGGCCGGATGGGAGAGAGCAATGGGGAAGAGGAGGCCCTTGCCCCTGTTCTGCCCCTGGGCCAGAAAGAGAGATTCAACCACAGCCTCCTGGCGTTGATTGTTAGGAGAAACCTCCCACGCCCTATTCTGCTCACAGAGATAAAACCTACAAAATTCATTGGGGAGAGGGAAATGCAAACTGTAGCTCAGAGGATCTCCCAACCGCTATGAGTGCCCTGGCCAAACTACAGTTCCCAGGATTCCTGGGGGAAATCCATGACTGCTCAAAGTGGTGTGGTGCTGCTTCTCCCCCCCCCCACATCGGGGCCCAGCTGTCACCCTGCAAGCCCCTCGGAGGCACGAAGCGTCCCCAGGAAACACAGAAGCTGCCTGAGGCCCCTGGGTTAGAAAGGGAGGGAAAGGAGTCCGAAGGGAGTCGGAGGGTGGAGACTGAGGGGAGCCCAAACAAACCATACTAAAATGTTCTGAGGGAGGGCAAGTTCATTTAAAAGTTTTATTCTTTTATAAAATCTCTTTCCAGACAGTTTCATAAGATAACGAATAAATTACTGAATGAGAGCTTTATTTTGGAATACTGAAAAAAAGAGAGGCTTTTCTAAGTACTAAAATGTTAAGGGAAATAAACTAGAAATTGCTTTTTTTTTTTTGCTTCTGTTTAGAAAAAAATAATAATACCCTAAATACAGAGACATCATCATTCACCCAGAAATTCTGCCACAGTGAGGGGGACATGCCCTCCAAAAATGGAAAACGGGCTCCAATTTGAAAGACAACAACAACAATGAAGAGAACACAACAACCCCAAAGCGGAGGATGTGAGACCAGAAGACCAGGGATTTCGAGGGCTGCTTGATCAGGCCCAGCAGCAGAAGAATCTGAGGTGGGGCAGCAAGGAAAGAGAGCAAGTGTGTGTGCCCCAGCAGAATTTCCCGTCTGGCTCCTCCCACCTGGAATCTGGGGAGGGGAGGGGTGGCAAGAGAGGGCCCGCCCCACAGTCACAATGGGGTCTGGGCAGAGGCCCCAGAAGCCAAGAGAGTGGGAAGCCCAGGTTCATCCAGGGGTGGAAGCCCAGAGGGTGGGTGCTGCTGCAGGCCTTGGGGCAGGCTCTGCTTGCCGCCCTCGCCCTGGGCTGGGGGCACCTGAAAAGCAGCCAGCCTCCTGGAAGTGCACGGATCCCGCTAGCACTTAGCCCAAGTACTGTTAACAGTGATGTGTCCTTATGGCTTTGGGGGAGAGATCACAGGCCACGCACCTTCCAGCCCTGTCTTGTGCTGAAACCCAAACACTGTCATCGAGGAGGCTGCCAGGAGAGCTTCTGACGAGAAACAAGGAGGGGGCTGCCCCAAACCCACAGAAGATGAGAACTCTCCTCTGCCCGGAAGGGGAGGGCAAATGGTCTGGAGCACAAACACAGAGAGACACGAGAAGAACAGGGTGGGGGGCAGGGTGGGGCAGCTACAGAAGAGCACTCAGGGACAGTCCTGCCCCCCACCCCCGTGGTTGGGTGGACTGCCTGGGCTGCCCCACCTCCTGCAAGGTGGGCAGTTCCAAGGGAGTGAGCAGCGCTGGTCTCCCCCCAGCTGACAGGGGCCTCGTCCGTGTCGCGTCGGCTACTGGAAAGAAAAGGGGCTTGGGGGTGCCAGGCAGCCTAGTGGGCCAGAGCACTCCTCTGCATCCCTCTGCCAAAGACCCCTGCCGGGAAAGGCAGCGGAGGCCCCCCCAGGCACATGGCCTTGCGCCCTTCTTCCCTCCGCAGGCCCCTCTCTTCCTTTCACACAACGTGGTCTGGGGCTGGCAGCTTTTGCCTGAAGGGGCTCCGAGGAGGCAGACGGGCCCTAGAATCCATACTTGGCCTGCGTCTGACGCCGACTGAGCTTGTTCTCGGCCCACGTGTTCTTCAGCTCCAGCTCACGCTCTTTTGCCTGCCCCAGAAAGAGAGGGAGGAGGTGGAGGCTCAGAGGCAGGGCCCTTCGCTTGGCAGGGCGCCTGTCCCACCGCACCACCAAGAGCAGACACCAAGACACCCGCACTGCCCCAGTGGCCTGACCCACTCTTGAAAACAGGGCTTGGTTTGGGGTTTCTGGACTTCAGCCGCAAACGGGCAGCAACGCTGAGCATCAGGCAGGACACATGGTTTTCCTCCCAGAGGATGCTGGACTGCATCTCCCATCAGCCCCAGCCGTCAGCCTGGAGGTGATGGTGGATGTTGCAGTCCCAAAGTGTCTAATTTGTAATAGTTTGGAAAATCAATAAAAATAATTGGCAAAGTGTCTGGTGGGCCATGGATGGCCCACAGCCCCTGCTCTAGAGCAAACCCCATGGGAGCCCTGGGCAGGATCTTGACAGCAGGGCAGAAGAGGACCCACTTTGCCAACTGCTGCGGCTCCCAGGGCACAAGATCCAAACTAGGGTGACCAGGGGGGCAGGGAGGGGGCAACCCGGCAGCCTCACCTGGTGAATCAGATATGTGATCTGGTGCTTCCTCCGCTGTTGCCCCGTGGGCTGCTCCCCTTTTTTCTGGAGAGAAACAGAGACAGTTGTTGAGATTACCAGCAGAGCAGGAGGAGGGAGGGAAGGCCCCCCCTGCGAGGGAACGGAGGGGCCCCCTCACCTTGCTGAAGGACTTCATGTTCTGTTCCTCTGTCAAAGACTTGGTCAGCCACTGCTGGGCGCCGCTCAGCTGGTCGTCCCCCTTGATCTCCACAAAGTTGATCTCTTCCCGCCCGCGGTTCCGCTTGCCTTGCAGACGCTTGAACTGAGCAAGGGACGGGAGGAGGGAAGAGGGATTCAGTCTGCTGAGCATCCCAAACACGATTAATCCCAGGCCCATAGAGGCCGGGCTGGAGCTGAAACAGCCAGAAGCCCCTTTTGCAGTGTCCACAGCCAACCAGCCCCCCTCCTGGACCTCCTGCAGAAGAGCAAGTGGATGCAGATGAACTGCCTCCTTTGAGCAGTCCCAAACCAACCCCTAACCCTCACTCAGGGGACAGAAATGGGGGTGGGAAGTGGGAGGGAGAGGCCATCCTTTCATAAGACCAGAGAACAAAACCTTCCACTTCTGGGGGTCCTATCCTGCCCCCCGGTTCTAAGCAGAAGGCCCTGTTTGGAGTTGCTGAAAGCTAGAAGCCAAGAAGATGTCAGACCTGCACCCACACCTCTTGGGTGGGGCTGCTTGTCCCTACCTGCCCGGCAGCCTTGGAATCCAAGTTCTGCAGTCCCTGCCAAGTCCCAGAGACCCCCTCGCCCCCAAACCCTGGCAGGGCCACCACAGCCGGAGGAGAGGGTGCCCCACCACCCCACCAGTAAAGGGGGCCCTGCTGAGAGCAGCTTCTCACCGCTTCATCGTCCATGAAGGAGGAAGAAGCGCCTTCGCTGCTCATCTCTTGGGGTGGGCCCAGCTCCGGGTCTGTGTCCGAGTAGTAGCTGCTGCTGTAGTAATCCTGCTGCCGAGGAAGCCAGGTGGGAGAAAGGATCTCCTCAGCACCAGGAGAGGAATCTGCTGCAGGACCAGCCACTTTGCCTGCCCACCCCCCATGCCCATCCCAGCCTCCTTCCCGGAAGCCGCTCACCCTCCCCACTGTGCCAGCCACCCTTGAGGCTCAACCCACCAGCTGCAGAAGGAGCCTCTGGCTCTGCCCCTCTCACCTGGTAGTAGGGGCTGGGGCCGCCTGCATCGCTGCAGCCAGGGTAGGGCGCATAGTGCTGCCCGCCATAGTCTTCACCAGGCTTTGGGGCCCAGCCGTGGGAAGCTGAGCTGGCCCCCGGCCCCGTCTTGAACTCCAGCGGGGCGTTGGCAGCTGCGTCCTGGCTCTCGGGCTCAGGGTCCGGCTCTGTCCCAGGGGGCAGATCATCCGGCACCACGGGGCCAGGGTAGGCGTAGGCCTCTGGACTGAGGGCTGGTGCATCGCTCCGGTCGGACAGGGAGAAGTAGTTCTCGGGGGCCACCTCCTCGTCGCTGTCATTCTCCTCCTGCGTGATCTGCTTGGTCACCTGCAGGGCGGCGCTCTTGGCGGCCGCCTTGATGGCTGATGGGGAGGGAGTCGTGGTCGCTGTCACGGCCGAGGGTGCCTTGAGGGGAGGCTTTGGCTTGGAGGAGGAGAGCAGGCCTTTGGCAGACTTGGCTTCCGGGGAGCTCTCGGCAGCAGCAGCCGCTTTCCTAGAGAAAGCATAAGGGAGCAGCAGCCGGTTCGTCTCTTTCACCGTCAGGTTCTTGGGCTGAGGAAGTAGAGCAGACAAGCCGGAGCCCTCGCTCTGGGCCTGGAGGGTGGAAGACACAGGGGAAGGTGAGGCAGGGGCAGGAAGGACTACATCCACCTGGGCCTGCTGGCAAGGGGACGGCGGGAGCCACAGCAGCCCCTCCTTCACCCAGGAAGCTGCACCATGAAGCAACACCAAGCCAGGCCACATAGCTGCCTCAGGGCCACCTGCCTCAGGGAAGAAGCCAAGCAGGAACTAGCCATGCCTTCGCAGAAAGACACGAGCTGTGGCTGACCGTGAAGCCTGCACTGACAGATCGACCGAACTTTGTCTCACATGTGAGATTTCACTAACATGACTAATCCAGAGAGGCAACTCAACCCCTGAGGTCCAGAATGGACATTCAGGGTCCTCTGCCTGAGTAGGGGCAAACACTTTTCACTGAAAGCAAGGTGCTCCTGCCCCCCCCTTTACAGGAGCACCACTTGCCCAAGTCCTCACCTGGAAAGAGGGATGCTTCTTTGCTGGTTCATCTTCCTCGGAATCCGACTGAAAGAGAGAGAACAGAACTGAGTGCAAGGAGAGAGAGAGAGGGAGAGAGAGAGCGCTATTTTGAATCCAATACAGATCTGGACTGGGACAGAGGTAGACAGTGCAAAGGGTCTCTACATTTTCAACTAATATATATATATCTACCTCTGTCCCAGTCCAGATCTGTATTGGGTTCAAAATAGTTTTCTACACAGGAAATTGTGTGAACATATGGAATTGTTTTGTCATTGTTTGTATATATGAAATTGTTTCTAACACTGATGCTACCCCTTAGAGAATTTTTGTGGGAATTAATCACAAAGGCGATAAAGTAAGTAACAAACAATCCTTCTCTCAACTTAATTCACTCAGATCTTAACACTGCTAGGCATGTGGACTGCAAAAACCTATATTTGCAGTACAGCTTTATCTTACGCTACCTTAGTCCTACTCTGAGGCCCCTACTGAAGCTAATGGATGTGACTAAATAGGGTCCAAAAATTTCAACTGGTCTAGTCTAACTTAGCTAAATAGAACCCAAGTATTGTTTGTATTGTGGGCCTTGGATGACTTATGCATGAGAAGGGTGCACATAAATTTGTTTTTGTTTAAAAAACAAAAGAAGGTTTCCCTGTTGCATGGATAGGAAGAAACATTTAGCAACTCCTCCTCCCTTCCCTCCTGCTGCAAGTAAGTGATAAGGACAGATCCAGCAGCTCCTAGAAAGCAGAAACAGCAGCTGTCTTTGTGTGGAGCTTTGCAAGAGGGCCCAGTGAGCTCCTCCACCAGCACCACTCCCTGAGGCGAGTGCCCTTATCACCACAGCCTTCCTTCTTCACCCTCCAGTTTTAGCTTAGAAGTGCGATCCAAAGGTCAAGGAAGGAATCGGACCACAAAAGGCAAACCTTTGCACTCCAGCCAAGCAGAATGATGAGCATCTTGGATTCCAAAAAAAGCAGCAGGTTCCCAAGCTCTCACAAAACCTATCAGTTGCTGGGCAGTGCCCACTGCGGGTTCAGAGAGCTGCGGGCGGGGAGCCTTGAGTTCATCAAGTCTTCACCACTTGCCCATGTTTGCTCCCTCCGCTTTTCAACAAGCTGCAATCTACCAAGTCCATCTCCCTTCATATACACTGACTGGCACACGGCATTCCCAGTCCTACTTGCAGAAGTAGGGGATTGAGCCTCCTACCTTCTGCATGTAAAGCAGATACTCTAGCAATAGGCTGCAGGCCTTTCCCCCAAATAAAGTTAAGATTCTAGTCCTCATGTTTCTAAATAATACTGAGTCTAAATAATACTGAGTCCATCTTACTCAGTACTGTCCAGACTGGCAGGTGGCAGTTCCCCAGAGTTTCAGGCAGCGGACATTGCCAGTCCCACCTGGAGACAGCCCACCCAGACCCACTGAAGCAAACGGACTTGATAGCCACTGTCAGTCACAATGGGTCCCCTCTGAGTAGGACAAGATCCCACTTGGGTCCAAAGTAACAAAATGAATTTCACAAAGGACAAATGTAAGGTTCTGCACTTAGGCAGGAAGAACCAGCTGCACAAATATAAGATGGGGCACCTGGCTTGCCAGTAGTACCTGTGAGAAGGATCATGGGGAAGACAGGTGAACTAATACCAGTGGACTGGAAGAAGCAAAGATCACCAGTGTTGAAGCAATGATTCTTCAACATCAGCTTTGTTGGACTGGTCATGTTGTGTGGATGCCTGATGATCGTCTTCCAAAGCAACTACTCTATTCCGAACTTAAAAATGGAAAGTGTAATGCTGGTGGTCAACAAAAGAGGTTTAAAGACTGTCTCAAGGCAAATCTTAAAAAAATGTAGTATAAACACTTACAACTGGGAAACACTTGTCTGCGAGTGCTCCAGTTGGAGAACAGCCTTGACCAAAGGTGTCATGGGCTTTGAAGACACTCGAACTCAGGACGCAAGGGAGAAACGTGCTAGAAGGAAGGCACGCTTGGCAAATCCACACCGTGATCAACTCCCGCCCGGAAACCAATGTCCCCACTGTGGAAGGACATGTGGATCCAGAACTGGCCTCCACAGTCACTTATGGACTCATTGTTAAAACCATGTTTATGGAAGACAATCTTACTCGGCTATGAGTGATCGTCGAAGAAGAAGGGGTCTTGGTAGATCACATGGCCCAAAGGTGTGATGCAGCAGCAAAAAAAGGTAACACTATTCTAGGCTGCATCAACAGATGTATAGTGTCCAGATCAAGGGGTAATAGTCCTGCTTTATTCTGCCTTGGTCAGACCACACTTGGAATACTGTGTTCAGTTCTGGGCACCACAATTTAAGAAGGATGTCGACAAGGTGGAAGGTGTGCAGAGGAGGGAGACCAAGATGATCAAGGGTCCTGAAACCAAGCCTGAGGAGGAACGGTTGAAGGAGCTGGGTGTGCTTAGCCTGGAAAAGAGGAGACTGAGAGGAGCTAGGATCTTCAAGAAGGGCTGTCACATGGAGGAGGAGGGAACATGCTTGTTTTCTCTTGCTCTGGAGGGGAGGACTCAAACCAATAGATTCAAGTTACAAGAAAGGATATTCTGACTAAACATCAGAATATGTTTAGTTTCTGACAGTAAGAGCTGTTTGGCACTGGAACAGACTCCCATGAGAGTGGCGGACTCTCCTTCCTTGGAGGTTTTTAAACAGAGGCTGCCTGACCATCTGTCCTGGATGCTCCAGCTGAGATTCCAGCATTGCCAGGGGTTGGACTGGATGACCCATGGTGTCCCTTCCAACTCTAAGACTCTATTATTCTAAGGCTTGTTGATAGCTTTCATAAAGATACTAAATATTTCATTTAGTATTTTATGCTGTGTATTTTGCTACAGTATTAAAAATTGCTTTCTGCTTTAATAGCGAGTTCTTAAATTGTACATGTTTCCTGCAGAAAGGTGTGGCAAGATGGGAAGATGCCAGCCGAGTCGGGTCAGCTCCAAGCATATTGTTTTCAAGGTGCTACCACGAGACCCTCTGGGCTGCATTGCACACCAGTCCTACTCAGGAGGAGACCCACTGGCGATAAGGGACAGGGCCAAACGGGGACGCCAGTGGCCCCATGCCTCCGTTGCCGTGGGTCTACTCTCGAGTCGGCCTTGCGGCTGCGGGCTCCTCCTGTCCCTCCCTGCCGAGGAAGCGGGCGGGCGGGCGGCGAGCCCGATCCTGCGCTCTTCCTCCACGAAGGGCCCCCAGGACACTCACGTCCCCCAGATGAGGCGCCGCGATCCGCACGGGCTGCGTCCTCTTCTTGCCCGGGGCCCGCTCGGAGGCGGCAGCGGCCGGGGCCAGAAGCGGCGGCGGGGACGAGGCCGGGATAGGCCGCGGCGCCAAAGGAAGTGGAAGGCCGGCTGCGAGGGGCCGGTGGGGCTGCTGCTGCGAAGCGAAGCCCGCGCCGGCCTTGGGCGGCGGGAGGGCGGAGAAGAGTCCGCGGCCGCCTCCGCCTCGCCGGCCCAGCTCCCGGCCCCTCTCCTGCTCCTCCGTCGCTTCTTCGTCGTCGTCGTCGTCGTCTCCGTCTGTTCCTCCTCCCTCCTCCTCGGCCGCGTCGCTCTCCTCCTGCTCCTCCTCCTCGCTGCTCGCGTAGGCCACCAAGGACATGGCCTCCCCCTCCTTACCGCCGGCTGCTCCTGCTACGCGTGGCCGAGGCTGCGCCCGCCGCACTAGGCCGCGCTCGCTTGAGCGTGAAGCCCGCTAGGCCGCAGCGGTCGCCATGGCAACGGCCCCGCCGCCGGAAGGAAGGCCGGGCGAGGAGGCGGGCTCCGGGCTCCCCCCGCCCCCTCTTTCCCTTCTTCCTTCCTTCTACAGAGGCGGCTCGCTCCAACCTCCGACTCGGCTGCGGGCAATGGCGGCCGCCGTGGAAGGAGGAGGCGGCGCGGGGGCTCTCGCCTTCTTCCTCCCTCAGGGCGGGAGCGGGGAGGGAGAAACTACGACTCCCAGGAGCAGCCGCGCCGGAAGTAGCCGCTGGGCCACCGGCATGGTGGCGCGCGGTGGCTGCCGGGAAGCAGAGTCCTGGGTGGCGTCCGCGCCGCTTCCCTTTCCTCCCTCGCCTCCGACCTCCAGGGAGGGAATGTCACGGCTCCCATCAGGCACCGCGCCCGCCCGCGCGCGCTCAAACCTGCCGCGGAGCCAAAATGGCCGCGGGGGCGGGGCTCCTTTGTCAGCCGCCTGAGGCGCCTGGCCCTCGAGAGGCGGACGAAGCCTCCCATTGTGACGCCTTGCAGCGAGGCTGCGGTTTCAACTGGCCGGGCGGTTCATGGTTGCGAACCCCGTAGGATCTCCGCCCCCACCCCTGATTCAAAGCGAGCAACCCCCCGCCCCGAGTCCGAGCAGCGCCCCCCCCCGTGGCCGGGCCACTTGGCTTCTGCCGGGCAGGCGCCACTACAGATCCCATCGCCCCGAGCGACTGAGAAGAAAGAGTCGCGTCTGAAGCGAAAGGCTTTCCCGGCGGCGGCGGTTGCCTCAAGGGCTCCACGTGCGCGGCGGCGGCGGCCGTGAGGATCGCGCATTTTCCGCGCAGCGAGCGGCTCCTGGGCCGGCGCCACCCGGAGGGGCGCCCGAGAGGCTCCCGGAGCCGCCTGCCTCCGCCTTCCCCGCCGCCGCCGCCTCCCTCGGGGCGCCCCCGCCTCCTGGCGGCCGGGGGCGGGGAAAGGCAGCGGCCTCGTCGGAGGAGGCGGAGCCGGGCCTCCCTCGCCAGCCTCGCGTTTCAAACACAAACAAGCGCCCCCGGGGAGCCCAGGCGCGCCTCGCCAGCCAAACTGTTGCGCGGCGGCGGCGGCGGCGGCCCGGAGAGCAGCGCCCGCCCGGAGGAGCAGCCGGAGCCGCGGCGGCAGCAGCAGCCCCCGGAGGCGCGGCGCCCGGCAGCCCGGAGGAGGCAGAGGCAGGCCGCCCGCCGGCCCTCGCGCCGCGCCATGTCCCGCTCCAACCGGCAGCGCGAGTACAAGTGCGGCGACCTGGTCTTCGCCAAGATGAAGGGCTACCCGCACTGGCCCGCCCGGGTAAGGCGCCGCGGGAAGCGCTCGCCGGGGCGGGAAGGGGCCTCGGGCGGGAAAGAGGCCGCGTGGCCGGGCGGCGGGGGAAGCGGCAGTCCCCGGGCGCCCGGGCGGGCCGCAGACGAGCGCCAGGCGGGCGCTGCCAGCCAGAGCCGCCCTCCAGGGCCCGGAGGGCTCCCTTCGGCCTGGCCGCGCGGCCTTTGGGGCTTGCGTCCCCGGGCGGGCGGAGCGCGGACATGTTTCCGCGGGGAGGGAGAAGGGGGGCTCCGCTGGGGAGTCGGGGAGCCCCCTCGCCGGACGCGGGGCCGCGAAGCCGAGCCCCCTCGTGGCCGGGAGTTCCCGAGGCGGGTTCCCAGCCAAGGCGGCAGGTTGCAGCACGAGGCGCAGGTGAGGCCTGCTCCAGGCAGCCGCCTTGCCTTCCGCGCGGCCCGGCCGCCTCACCTGCGCCCGCTTTCTGCTCGGAGGGGAACGGGAGGCCCTTTCTTTAGTAGTCATTCATTCGGTAGAAATAGTTGCCTGCAATTATAGCAATATACTGATACTGAGGAGCTGAATTCTTTGGGAGAGAAAAGCGTCCAGTTATTTGCTTAGAAACCCAAGTGGCCGCAGCACTTGCTAAATCCTGGCTGCTGCCCGGTGCATTCAGCCTAAAACTGTGCTTCCCAAAGTTTGGTCTCCAGGTGTTTTTGGACGACAATTCCCATCATCCCTGACCACTCGTCCTGCTAGCTAGGGATGATGGGAGTTGTAGTCCAAAAGGACCTGGAGGCCCAAGTATGGGAAGCACTGACCTAAAAGGAGGAAGTGGTTATAATGCCCTCCAGGTGTTGTTGGACTACAACTCCCATCACCTCTCACCATTTTCCATGGTGGCAGGCAGGGACTGATAGGAATTGGAGTCCAGCATTGTCTGGAGGGCACCATGGTGGCTATTCCTGACCCAGAACGCTGTTGGGTGGGCAGTACCCAACTAAGTCCAAACCCTCTGAAAATAACAGCCCCAAGTTAAGTCACAATCATTCATTTCAGTGAATTGAACTAACACTGGATACAGTTTGACGGACCCCCTCGGAGGTGGTGAGATCTTCTTCCTTGGAGGTTTCTGAGCGGAGGTTGGACAGCCATCTGTCAGGGATGCTTGAGCTGATATTCCTGCATTGCAAGGGGTTGAACTACCTGACCCTTGGGGTCCCTTCCAACCAGACTGTGCTATGATTCCAGCCCTTTCTGTTGAATCCCACTGATTTGTCATAGGCTAAGTTTACTACACGGGTGGCGCTGTGGTTTAAACCACTGAGCCTAGGGCTTGCCGATCAGAATCCCCATGACAGGGTGAGCTCCCATTGCTTGGTCCCTGCTCCTGCCAACCTAGCAGTTCAAAAGCACGTCAAAGTGCAAGTAGATAAATAGGTACCGCTCCGGCGGGAAGGTAAACGGCATTTCCGCGCGCTGCTCTGGTTCGCCAGAAGTGGCTTAGTCATGCTGGCCACATGACCCGGAAGCTGTACGCCAGCTCCCTCGGCCAGTAAAGCGAGATGAGCGCCGCAACCCCAGAGTCGTCCGCGACTGGACCTAACAGTCAGGGGTCCCTTTACCTTTAAGTTTACTACATGGTGTGGTGTTTCTCTTCTTTTTATGGGTTTTCTTAGCCACCCTGGGCTGTGAATGAGGAAGGCTAGCATGCAAGAGGTGGCACTGATGTGTCTGTCCCAGGAATGTGGTTTCTGAGGTCAGAGGCTTCCTCCCACCAGCAGCCAAAACAACTAATCCCCCCCCCCATTTACACCAGATCTCCCTGTTTCAAAATTGCATCCTATATTGGTGCGGAGCTAGCTTCTACTCAGAGCTGCAGGGCCTTCTCTGGCATGGCCCCAAGGCTATGGAAATCTCCCTCGAGAGAGAGATCCACCGGGCCGCTTCTCTGCAGACTTCTCAAAAACAGATCATGGAGCATTTTGTTTCAGTTGACTTTCTTTGAACAACTTTCTTTGCTGGCCTTGCTGTTTGTTTCAACCCCACGCCCCCTTTTTTGTGGAGTTGGATCATAGAGTGGTAGAGCTGGAAGGTTACCCTAGGGGTCATTGAACCCACCCCCACCCCAATCACAGCTAAATAATTCCTGGCAGCACCTCTGCATAAAAACTTCCAAGGAAGGAGAATACACCACCTTCCCATGGTGTTTTATGATTATTTCTAATAAAAATAATAATAGTTGTTAGTTGCTTTTTAAAAGAAATACTCTTGTTCCTTGTTGGATGTTGTGTTGCTGGGGGTGTCACTTTCCTCATGCAGACCTCCTGTGCCGCCGCAGAGTTCCCCTGCGTGATTTTTGGAAAAGGGTCAGAGCTGCCACAATGGCCTCTAAAGACCCCTTTACTACCTTTGCTTATGGCAGTTGGATTTGGCTGGGGTGTCCCCCCATTTTGAATGAGGATACCTACGCAAAGGGGGTGAGTGTAGTGTTTGTTGGGTCAAGAGCAGCGTTAGAAACTGAGACATGAAATCTAGGAGCTAAATGGCACCTTAAACCTAGGTTATGGGCACAACAATGGAATGTCTAGCCATGCTTTTTTATAATATGAATACAAAGCTGAAAATGAATGAACTGCAGCTAAAATCTTGTGTTCATTTTTCACATGGTCTAGTCCTCATCTGAAGACTGCAAAAAACTAAGCCATGCTTCCCCTGCCCACCTCCCCTAATATTCTTACGAGGGTCCCTTCTCCAATCCTCAGAGAGTGGTTGGAATAGAGGAGGCAGAAAAAGGTCCTCCTCTCGTTCCAGCCAAGGCAGTTTTAATCTGAAATCTTAGGTGCAGTACTGCACATTAGTGAAGTTCCCTGTCGCAGAAGGCACCTAGAACAACAGGAGTTTCGAACGCTGGTCAAGAGCATTAGCCAAAAGCCGTGGTCCCACGGGAGTTGGAGTTCAGCATCATCTGGGGGGTGTCGGATAAAGGGAGGAGCATGAGAAGCTGCCTTATACTGACTCGGGCCATTCATCTGACTGACTGGCAGGTGTTCTTTTGGGTCTCTGGCTGGCAGGCTTCCCCAGCCCTTCCTGGTGATGCCAGGAGTCGCGGCTGGCACCCTTTGCCGGCAGGGCATATGCCCCAGCGCTGAGCTTTCCCCCAGGAACTTACTTTCATTTTCACAGGTATTTAATTCCAGTAATCAGGGTGGGATGTTTTACATCAGGGCTGTTTGCGATTTTAATTCAGCGATTCTCCATTCCCCAAAGGCATCACTTTTAAATCTCTGGATCAAATCAACGTTCCAGTTTTCCACTCTAATATATATGTTCTGGAGTGGAAGCATACACATCAACTGGGTATCTTGTTTCCAACCCAACTGAACCTTGAATGCTACCCAGGAGCATAATTAGAACCTCTCCAGCATCAGAGCCCACAAAGGTTTTGCACTGCAAAATTTAATAGACTCATAGGGTTGGAAGGGACCCAAGGGTCATCTAGTCCAACCCCATATGATCACAGAACTTGTATCTGCTTAGGGGAGCCGTTGCGTATAAGGGCACTGAGGACACATTGGATGGGAAACTGCGCGTTGCAGGGGGTTGGACTAGATGACCCTCAGGGGCCCCTTCCAACTCTTCCATTCTATGATTCTAAGCAAGATCACTTCCTGGCAGGCAAAGTGCCAAGAACTTTCCAGAAGTAAGGGCGGCTGGTAGGTCCTGGGCAGAGGAGTGTTTCTCCACGATAAGAAAAGTAGATGACCACGCTGTTCGTTTGGCATAAGCCGATATAAACGAATGGTAGAATAATAGACGGCCTCTTGTGTCATATTGATGGTGCTAGACCTCAAGAGTCTCATCTTTGCTCCTGATTCACTCTCTTACAGAGGAAACGGGGCCTGCATTGTGCTTGTAAGGCGGCCACGGATTCTGGCGACACTGACAAGCTCCTGTTCCTTTTATATGTTATACTGATTAAACATTACATAAAGATAAACAATAAATGAGCTAGTCAGGGAACGCAAGGGAGGTGGAATGAGCTATGACCTAAATGCGTTTCTTTTGCATTCAGGTATTTCAAACCAGGTTGTTAAGGAGCGTCGAGGCTGCAGTCCCACACCCAAAGCCACTTACCTGGGGGTAAGCCCCACTGAATTAAAAGAGACGACTTCTTTTAAGTAGACATGCATAATAGGATTGTGCTAATGTAGCTCCACTTCTAAAATAATCCGGATTAAACTTCAGAAAAGCCTGGTTTGTGTTTTTTTAATGTACCATTCCATGGGGCTGCTGCAGCTGGCCATGGGGGTCCTGAGTCCGTCCCCCGCCCCCAATCCTGGGGTGGCACTTTCCCCCATCTTTCATTCCATGGGACCTGGGTTTCCCCACATCAGACACCCAGCTCCCTCTGCTGCCCCTGCAGGTGCAAACGTCCCGCTGCTCCAAAGGGAGCTGGGAGCCGCCCCAAGTGTGGGGTGCCCTATGGCGGCGTCTGCTAGGCCTGTTAATTTGCCAGGGAACCTTCTCAGGGTCGTGGCTTGATTTGCTGCGAGGGGCCAGGCGCGCCCAGAGCGGTCGATGGGGAAATGGATTTCTAGGTTGCCATGGCAGGAATCGAGTGGTCCTGTGGGGGGGCCTTTGGAAGACTTCCCAGCCGCAAAGTGGAGGCCTGCTCAGGCCTCTCTTTGGAAGCACGGGAGTTATGGGCACCCAGCGAAAATTTCCTCCTCCTCCTCCAGGCTTTCCTTGGTGCACAGCCATTTTTGCCTCTGCCTGCACCGGCCGCCGTGTTTGCTGGAAACCCTGCTGCCACAGGGCCTGGGAATGGCTGCCTTTTGTCATTGCCGCTCTTGCAAAACAAAACAGAAGCCGCCTGGCTCTCTTCTGCTGCCGCCTCTTTTGCTGTGGCCGTTGGGGGAGAAGGGGGGGGGAGGAGGCCTCTCCTCCTCTCCCAAGAGGGAGCCAGGAAAGCCTTGCGGTTTGGGGGGAGGGGGGCTCTGTCCTCCACGCACAGATGGTCCCTGCTGGCTCTGCAAGAGGTGCTCCTGTTTCAGCACATCCAAGGTCCTCTGGGCCCCCACCCCATGGAGGCCAGCAGAGCAGGACCCCCGGCCTTGCTTGGCTTCTGGTGGATCTCCCTGCCCCCACTTGGCATGTGCATCCTCCTGATGCAATTTCGTCTTCTATTTTCTATGTGCTTGGTGCATTTTGTGCAGTTCTAACACTTGGCCATCTTACATTCCCAGCCCAAACAATTGCAGTCTATTTTAAAACCCATCAGAAGTTTTAAATGAGCACAGAAGATTGACCCAGCAGACCCGATTTAACCGTCTCCATTTAGGCAGCTCAGAAGTGTTCATTGTTTCGATGCTGAGCGAATCAACCTGTTTGGAGGGTTTCTTAGCAAAAGGATGCAATTTATAGAGCTGAGCTCCATGGGGGGATGACCTAACATCGCATTCCTTATGGCAGCTATATTGGAGCTGTTCAGTTTACAATTTGCAGAGTTTCAAAAGTCAAAAGTGGGCAAATGGCTTACAGTCCAAAGCAGAAAATACAGAAGACCTGGAGAGATTGAGAGGAAAGAAAAATGGATGTTACTGCTATTATTTTATGGCTGTTAAAATACCCAAAGTTGGGTTAAGAAGGGAATAAACAAAGCGGTCAAAGTCAAGCAAAGTTGAATAAGAAATAAAGCAGAACGTAACTAAACAACCTGGTGATATAAATGCAGCGATTGTTAAAGCATGTTGAAATAAAAATGATTTATTCAGTGGAAGGAAGAAGTCTACTTGTGGGTCTGCACGGGGGGGGGGCAGGATAGGAGCTGGTGCCACATCAGGGGCAGGATTCAACCATGCAGGGCAAGGAGGGGGCTGGCAAGGCTTTGGGCATCAGGGCAAAACCCATTTCTCATTGCCCAGGCATTGTAAAGACCCATTTACCCTTTTAATGATGTTTTGGGCCTGTTTCCTATTATAGGGTCACTTCTGGTGATACTTATTGCTCTGTGTTCTGATATCTGTTGATAAAGGGTAGTTTGTAAGTAGCTTGGTTATTAAAATAAATTACAGACTTGGGTGGGTTTGTTTGAGGGCTGGGGCAGTTCACTGAAGCTGAATGTTGGAAGATTCAGGACTGCTGCAGTGAGAGTTAAACTGTGGAATTCCCTCCCACTGGAGGTGGAGATGGCCACCAGCCTGGGTGGCTTTAATAGAGAGTGGGACAAAGTTATGCCAGAGAGGGGAGAGGGCCATGGAGGGCTCCTAGCCAGGATGGCTGTGCTCTGCCCCCACAGCGGGAAGCAGCAATGCTGCTGAATGCCAGTGGCTGGGAGACGCAGGAAGGGAGGGGGCCCGGGACTTAGGTCTGCTTGGGGGATTTCTGAAAGAGGCATCTGGTTGGCCACTGAGAACTGGATGCTGGAGTAAATGGGCCCCCTTGGGCCTGATCCAGCAAACGGGCTCTTCTTAGGTTCCTATGAGATGGTGGGAAACAAATAGGGCTTGTTTTCCCCTCTTGTGACTCTCTTGGAAAGGGGGCTAGTGGTTTCTGGTGATGGGACTCTTGGCTCCCAGCCGGAGCAGCAGGCAGAACTCGTCCCTCTGTTCCAGGCTGCTTTTGAACCCTGCTCCTTCTGCAAAGAGCAAAAGGAAAGCCACTCTCTCTCCATTTGCTCAGGCTCTGCGCTTGCGGAGTGACAGGGGCCTCATCTCTGCACATCCTATTGCAGGCCTGGGGCTGGGCCAGATGACCCCTGGAGGTCCCTTCCGACTCTACGATTTGGGTTGATCCAGGGTCCGGTCTGGTTGCATTTGGGGATCAACCAGGGAGTGGGGAAAGCGGCTTCTCTGGCCCCCAATTTGCCCACCCCCATTCCACATCCCCACACTGAGCATCTTGGAGGCCCCTGCCTGCTGGCCTCCCTGTTGCAATCAGGCTCTGCCCCCCCTCCCAGCCAGGGAAACCTGTTTCCCAGCCGGCCTTTCCTGTTGGCCCAGATGGTCTCCTCCATCGCCCGCCACCCACCAGAGACCCAGGTGCTCCTTAGGGTGCCCTGCCCACCTGCACAGATTGGTTAGGCTGATGTCCCACACGCACCCCATCCTTTTCCAGATAATCCTGATCAGGTTCCCAAAAAACCTCGGGTGGAAAAGTGTTTGGGAGGGGGAACCCCCCCCCCCCCCCGTCTGCCACTGCCTGGTTGCCCCACAGGTGGAGAGGCATGGGGCTGGCAGGGCAAAGCCAGGCCTGGGGGGCAGAGCTGGTTTTGTGGGCCTTCTTGCTGCTGCTGCTACTGGGCTAAGTGTGCCTCTGGCCCAGCCTCCTGGCGGAGGTGCCTGGCCTGTGTGTGCTTGCATGTGTGTGTTAATGTGGGGCCAGTGCCAGGGGGCAGAGGGCAGAGGCCTGCTCTGCTTTGCTTTCCTCTGCTTTGCTTTCCTCTGCTCTGGCCCTCTGCCCTCTGGCTGGGCTCCCCTCCCTCCCCTGTCAGGCCAAAGAGAGGCAGAGAAGAGAAAGGCCTTCACACAGAGAGTTAAACTTTGGAACTCCCTCCCACCGGAGGCAGGGGTGGCCACCAACGTGGGTGGTTTCATGGACAAATTCACGGAGGAGGAGAGGGCTATGGAAGGCTAGGTCGTTGTGCTCGGATCCTGCTTGCCAGCCCCTGTGAGAAGAGGAACCAGGCTCTTCTTGTGTTCTTATGAAACCTCCGGGTCCAGAGGCAGTCTATCACAATCCCTAAGTTTTCAGATTATATTGAGCTGATGTGAGAACAGGTGGCTGGGCTAGATGGGCCCCCCTTGGCCAGATCCAGCAGCCAGGTTCTTCTTAGGTTTGTATGGAGCCTCCAGGTCCAGAGACAGTCTATCTGGATTCGGGAGGCTGGACTAGATGGCCCCCTTGGGCGGCTCCAGCGGGCTCTTCCTGGAAAGGCCTCCTGCCTGGGTGAGGTCCGTCTTTGCACCCAGTTGCAAATTCCAGCCAACCTTTGCACCTGCCCCTTTGCTCTCTGGGTGGGTGAGGCTGCCCAGGGCGCCTTGGCAGGTGCTGGGGCTGGGGTGTCCAGGCCCTGCTGGGGATCTCCTTCAGCCCTCCATGGCTGCTCTTGAGGGTCCAGAAGCCCCTTTGCTCAGCTGTCTGCGTGGGGCAGGGGGTGCCTTTCCCCATCTCCATTGGGAGGCATCAGGGGTTGAACCCGGGACCCTTCCCAGGCCAGGCAGTCTGCTCCCCCACTGATCTGTGGCCTTCCCTCTGGAAACACAGTTAAGGTCCCAGTCCTCACGGTTCCAAACATCGGGAGCTGCCTCCGGGTCTGTCTCACTCAGTATTGTCGGCACGGGCCGGCAGCAGCTGCTCACTAGAGGGATTTGGGTTGGTGAAGGCATTCCCAGCCCTACCAGGAGATGCTGCCTGCGGAGAGGAAACCTGCAACCTTCTGCCTGCCAAGCAGCTGCTCTGCGGAAGAGGGAGGCATTGTTGACCCTCTCCCTCTCCTCCCACCCCACTGATAATGGCTGGAGGGTGAATGGGACCGGCCCCCTTGGCCAGATCCCCAGGTGGGACAAAGGGCGCTCTCTGGGGTGCCCCCCCCCCTTGGCGCGTGTGGCCCCTCCCTCTCTGAGGCTGAGAGGCAGGAAGGGGCCTCCTGGCGGTGACTCAGCAAGGGTGGCGGCGGAGGCCCCTCCTCCTCCTCCTCCTCCTCCTCCCCCCTCCCTCCGCTGTGAGTCAGGAGGGCGGCTGGCAGGGCAGGGCCAGAGGGAGAGGCTTCCGGATCAGGCCAGAGGCCCCTCTGCTCCAGCCTCCTCTTCTCCCAATGGCCAAACCCCCCTCCAGATAGACTGCCTCTGGACTTGGAAGCTCCATAGGAACAGAAGGGGAGCCTGGCTGCTGGATCAGGCCTAAGGGGGCCTCACAGGGGCCGACCAGCGGCTCCAAAGGAAAGCCCCCCCCCAAGAGCCTGTGAATTCTTCTCGTCCTCTTTTCAAGCCACCCAGGTTGGCAGCCCTCACTGCTGCCTCTGGCAGGAGACATTGGCCTGACGCAACTGCAGCCTGTTCTGATGGAGCCTCCAGGTGCAGAGGCAGTCTGTCTAGACCCCTAGGTTCTATGGGGCATTTGGCCAGTGGGAGAGATGGGCCCCCTTTGGGCTCTTGCTGAGTTCTGTGAGTGGGGGCTGCAGCCCCCCCGCCCTTTGGAGGCGCTGGGCCTCTTCCTCTTCCTCCTCTCCAGCCCACCTGCCTCCTTCCCTCTGAGCCTCCTTTGTTCCCCTTTGCGGTTGGGGGTATTGGGTTTCCCCCACACCTTCCTCCTCCCCCAGGAGAAGCAGCACCTGCCTCTTCCTGCAGCTCAGAAACGGCTCAGGGGACCTGGGAGCAGGATTAAGCCTTTTGTCTCTCTCCAACCTTTTTTCTTTTTAGCAATCACCAGATTGGGGAGGGGGAGCTGTTGTCTGGGTCATGGAGGGGCCCACATGGAGGGGAGGGGCATTTCTCAAGCCAGGCTGCCAGCAAACAGCTTCTGGACAGAATCATAAAATAACTGTCGAGTTGGGAGGGACCCCGAAGGGTCATCTAGTCCAACCCTGCAATGCAGGGATGGCCGCTGAAGCATCCAGGACAGGTGCCTGGAGGGGGCAGACAGAGGCCACAGATCATGCACAAAGTGCTTTGCTGGCCTTTGGGGATCTGCCCGCCCCCCTTTAAGAAGCACCATCTGGGTCAGAGGAAGACTCCTGCCCCTGTGAGGCCTCAGGCAGCCATGGAAGTAGCCAGGGGGAAGGCCATCGCAGGGGCCCATGGAGCCCACCACCCTGATTTCCAGTACCCCTAAGGACCTAGGAGTCAAGATAGACTGCCTCTGGACCTGGAGGCTCCCTAAGAACATAAGAATCTTCTGGATCAGACCAGTGGCCCACGAAGTCCAGCATCCTCTTCTCCTGTGCAGAAGCCAGTCATTCGCTTGGGATAATGAGGACTAGAATATTGCTTTGTGTTTAGGGTGAGAGCCTGCAGGGCAGCTGCTTTGCTTGCAGAAGTCCCTGGTTGTTGGCCAAGCCAGCTGGGGGTGATGGGAGCCGTGGGTTTGGGGTTTGGTTTGAGGAGGCAAAAGGAGCCCCTGGGGGCCAGCTGTGCAGATCAGAGCGGCCCCAGGCCAGCAGGTGGCTTTGCAGTGCCAAAATCACATGGGAGGGAGGGAGCTGGATGGCCTTTGTTAGGCAGAGAAGAAAATCCAGCAGGAATTTGGAAGTGCTCCTCCTCTCTTCCCATCTGCAGGGGCCGGTAGCAGCCTGGCCATTGTTCCTCCCTGCCCCCCCATCCCTGCTCATGCCCCCCCCCCCAGCTGCAGAATCTGCTGAGCTAAATTGGCGCTGCAGTCTAGACAGGAGCTTACCATTGGTCAAAAGGGGGCAGGGAGCCCTTGTCCCCTTGCAATCCTGGCCCTGTGCCGAACATAAGAGTGGCTGCCTGCCAGATCAGTGCCCCCCCCCCCGTGTGTTCCCTAGCACCCAGGAGGCTGGCCCTCCCCACCGCCCCCCCCCCCAAAGCAACCTGTAAGACAGGGCCTTTTAAGCAGAACCCAACTGCTGGGCTTTTTGTTTCAACATTCAGTGTTCATTTGTCCACCATCTTCCTCTGTTGCCACACCTGAGGCGGTTTGCAATCCGAAGAAACAACAGCATATGCAATAAAAGTCACATATAATGATCCAATCCCGTGTAAAAAAGTCATAATATAAAAATATGACTTTAAGCAACTTAAAATAAACAGTTGAGATTCCAGCCTTGCAGGGGTTGGACTAGATGACTGTGGGGTCCCTTCCAGCTCTACAATTTTGTGGTTCTTTGAACTTGTATCACATAATGTCCAATAATCCATTTGAAATATAAGGTAAAGGTAAAGGGACCCCTGACCATTATGTCCAGTCGTGGCCGACTTTGGGGTTGTGGCGCTCATCTCGCTTTATTGGCAGAGGAAGCCGGCGTACAGCTTCCGGGTCATGTGGCCAGCTGCTTCTGGCGAACCAGAGCAGCGCACGGAAACACTGTTTACCTTCCCACCAGAGCGGTACCTATTTATCTACTTGCACTTTGACACAGTAAGATTAACTCAAAAAGGTCAGTGATTAATAATAGAGAAGAAGAGTTGGAACAAATCATTGATAAACTATAGCTGATAAAAAATAACAGCAAGTCGGAAGACATTAAAAAATGCAAAAGGATCACACTGAGCAACAAATTCACATAACTTATTTTTGAAAATCCCAAATATATATATATATCCTAAAAATATATTTATCCCCCCTCATCAGACTTAGGGGGTGGAGAATGTCCTGGTGCCCCCCGTGGCCAGTCAGCTTAATTCAGAGCCCTCGTGCGGGATGCAGAGTCCGTCCCCACCCGCTTGCTGCTTTCCTTTCTCTTTCCAGTGGTCCTCTGCGATAGACTGCCCCTGAGCCCAGAGGCTCCATTGTGGTCTCTAGCTCTCTCCTCCGTGGCTTTTGCCTGGACTTAATGCGCCTCCATCTTTTTGATGATACCAGCAGAGGTATATGGCCAAAAGAATTGGCCTTGTCTGTGATCTTAGCAGTTCAAACAGTCATTGCAACCTTAGTCCCAAAATCTGACACTGGGCGCTTAGCACCATTGCGGAGCTATTGTGGAGAAAATTAGGAGATACTTTGAGATTTCAGTGCAGACTAGAACCTGCAGAAGCTTTTTGTGTGATTTTGTTACATATAAAGTGGAAGCCTTGTTTTCAAGGCAGCCCTCCTGACCAGCCTGGCCTGGAGCTAGAGAATGACCTGATTCCTGCCGTCCGACCCCACGATTCTGTGACTCCAAAAAACGTCTTATTCCTTTTCCTCTCTGTCCAGATCGATGAGATGCCAGAGTCCGCTGTGAAATCGGCTTCCAACAAGTACCAGGTCTTTTTCTTCGGGACCCATGAAACGTGAGTAGAAGGAAGCAGCCAGTTTCTCCTTTGCCAGGGGGATTCGCTTCTGCACCCGAACAGAGCTGCGCATGTGGATCTCAGACTTCGGAGCTGCTGCTTCCTGTGTGATTTGGGGCTGGGGTCCAGCACGGGGGTGTCAGGAGAGAATGGCTGCGTACGATTGCCACTGGGAAATTCTGAATATTGAGCCAATGTGCTAATACCGGATAATCATAATTATAATTAAGTTTTTTAAGTTTATTTTTTTTTTAGGCATTCCACCACCCCCTGGCCAGGACTGTGAGACAAAATGTTGAAAGCCTATTGGAATTGTAGAGTTGGAAGGAACTCCCAAGGGGCCACGGGTTCAAGTTCTCCCCTCTGGAGCAGCAGAAAACAGGCTGGCTTCATGGGATGGCCCTTCAGATATTAGCTGGCCATCATGTCACCTCTTGTTCTCCTCTTTTCCAGTCTGAACAGACCTAACCTTCTCATTATAGAAACGGCCGTTTACAAATTTCTGCCTGTGTTTTGAGTTTTCCTCCTCCCTCCCTAACCCATTTCCCTTGTGTGTTATGTTCCTTTACTGTAAGCCTGTGCAGGCAGAGACTGCCTTGTTGCGCTCTGGGAGCATTTTTTTGGCTGAGGAGCAGGCCATACAGATGCTCCACAGAAACGCATAAATTAAAAAACTTGAAGCGAAGCCTACCACGCGTATAGGCTTCTCCAGTGGGGCTTTCAGGGGCCGGTCTGGGCCAGCCTACGGCCCTTGTTTGTGTGTGTGTGACGCGCGGCTCCTCTCTCTCCCCCCAGGGCGTTTCTGGGACCGAAAGACCTCTTCCCGTATGAAGAGTGCAAGGGGAAATTTGGGAAGGCCAACAAGCGGAAAGGCTTCAGCGAAGGCCTCTGGGAGATAGAGAACAACCCCACCGTCAAGGCGTCCGGGTACCAGGTGCGCTGTGGGGAGGGTTGCCTCCTCCGCCCAAGAGAGCCGCAATTCCCAGCGGCCCAAACACGCTACAGTTCCCGGGATTCCCGTGCGCCTTAAGTGTGGGGCGCAGCCAGGGTTGCTGCTCCTTCTGTGGGGCTGGCTTCCCGGCCTCCGGGGCCCCAGAGATGGGAGGCCTCGTTCCGTGGCTTCCCAGTGGGGAAACCGAGGCTGAGTGTGTGCTTTCTGCCGCTTCCTCCGCAGCCAACCCAGAAGAAGGGCCCCACGGAGGACGCGGGGGCCGAGCGGGAGCCGGAAGCAGGGCAGAAGAAGGAGACCCCCGAAGGGAGCAGCGACGAGGAGGGGAACCTGGTGATCGATGAGCAGACCAAGGAGAAGAACGAGAAGGCCGGGAGCAAGAGGAAAGCGGAGGGGCCCCTCCTGGAGGTAGGCGGGGGGGGGGGACCACGCGTGGCCCACCCCACAGCCAGCCCTCTTGCAGCGGCCGGCTGGGGTGCAAAGGATTAAAAGCGAGGGCAGGAAAAGGGTCTGTGGCGGCTCCTCCCGTGGGGCTCCCTTTCTCCTTCTCCCGGGATACTAGAGGGGTTCATTGATCGATCAATTGTGTTCCTGTCCTGCCTTCTCTCCCCCAAGGAGCTAAAAGTGGGGTACATGGCTCTCCCCTCCCTATTTAATCCCCACAACAGCCCTGACAGGTAGGCTAGGCCAAGAGCCAGTGACTGGCCCCCCTGGTCACACCCAGTGAACTTCCTGGCCCCCCACGGCCGTTTGAGCACCCAAATGCAGGTGGCTCATTCTGGTGGGGCGAGGTCCCTCTCTGGGCTGGAGGCCCCTAGCAGATCTCTTGGGGATCTGCTCCTCCTGCGCTCCCACACGTGAGCTGGTGCCGGAAGCTGCTTTAATCCCAGCTCAGGCCGAGCGTCCATCCAGGTCAGTGTTGCCTGCTCTGACTGGCGGCAGCAGCAGGGGCTCTCTGGGGCTCCAGGCACAAGACCCGCTCCCGGCCCTGTCTAGAGAGGTCTCTGGTGTGGGATGTGAGCATGCAAGGCACGTCTGCCCCCATCTGCAGTGTTTTCCCAGGGACGCATCCTGGGTGCTGTGTCTTGGGGGTCCCTGAGGTCCCTGCATCCCTGCACCTCATTTTATCTCTTTATAAAAGTACTGCTACACCGCTAAATCACAAGATGTACCAAAGCGTTAAAATAGCATTAAAAATATTTTTGTGAAAGCATTAAAAATATTAACAGCAATTTCAGAGTAAGAAAGGTTAAAAGCCAGGATCGACAAACAGTTGTGGGGTTTGCACTCTTTTAATTGCCTGCATAGGAATAGAAGCGTTTTTGGCAGGTGTTGAGAAGTTGGCACAGAAGCCGACTGCTGCGTCTCAAGTGGCAGGGAGGTCCACAGGCCGATGACACTCAAGGCTGGGTTTCTCGTCGCGTCATTCTGTGCTGCTGCTTTATCATCTTCTGCATTTTTATTAATTTGGCGCCCAGCTTTTGACCCTCCCCCCAATATATTAATAAGGGTTCCTAGTTGGAAGGGGATCCCCAAGGCTGATCCAGCCCCCTGCAAGGCAGGAGTCGCAGTCAAGGATCCCCGAAAAATGGCCCTCCAACTTCTGCTGAAGAACCTCCAATGAGCCATGAGGTCGTAGTGTCGGAAGGGACCCCCTGAGGCCATCTAGCCCAACCCCTGCAGCACAAGAAGCACCACAGCTCTTGAGCTGCACAGAAGTGCTGGGGGGAGACAGGCTGGACCTCCCTGACCCCCTCTGTCTGCCTTGCAGGACTCCTCCCCCAAGCGCGCCAAGGAGAGCGAGGACCAGGAGGGCGCTGGGGGGGTGAAGCCCAAGGGCTGTGAGGGAGACGCCCCCAAGGAGACCGAGAAGCCCAAGAAGCCGCAGCCCAGCAGCCTCCTCCCCGATGGCGGGGAGAAGGAGGAGAACAGCAGCCGAGCCGCTGACGCGCCGGCCGGAGGCGAGGGGAAGGAGGAAGAGGACGAGGAAGAGGACGAGGAGGAGGAAGAGGACGAGGAGGAGGAAGAGGACGAGGCCAGCAGAGACCACAAGGAGAGGTGAGGGCTCCCTGACCCAGAAGCAGCCTGGCCCCGGGGTCAGGAGAAGGAAGGGTCCTGGAGGGGGGAGGGACCCCCAGGGGTCATCCAGTCCAGCCCACTGCAATGCTCCCCCTCTGCTCTCTCGCAGCCTGTAGCCGGCCGACCCGACCTGCTCTTCTCCTCATTCTCCGGACCCGATCCCGGCCTGCTGGCGGTTTCCCTGGGTGCTCAGAACCAGACTCCGACCCGCTGCCTGTGCCCCTCGTGGGGAGGGGGGGTCAGGAGCCCCGTTTCTGCGGAAGGAAATGGCTCTGCCCCCCCTCCCTCTCTCTCTCCCCTCTCCTCTCCTCTCCTGGCCCCGCCATTTTGCGGGTCCCGCGCTTTGAGTTAGTCCTTTCTAGGGGTTGGGAAACGCTGGTCAGCCACTTTGAAATAAAAGCAGTTGAATGCCTTTTTAAAAAAACAACCCTGGCTTTGGATTTGCTTCCTGGCGCTCTGGGGTGAAATTGGGAGGGGGGCTGGTCCTTTGCACCTTCTACAGTGGGGGGTGGGGTGGAATAAAGGGCATTTGGGTCTGCAAGGCCTCACCCTCAACCCCATGAAATGAGCCTCCAATGCCGCCATCTACATCCCCCTCCCCAGGTTGTCTCAACGCAGGCGGCTGACGTCTGCTGGGCAGGGGCCACGCAGGGAGAGCCTGCCAAGGTCCTCCAGAGCTCACCCCCCCCCCACTGGCCAAAAGGGGCTCCTGGAAGACTCTGGGCAAGTGCAGCGATTGCTGGCTGGCCTTTTTTCCTTTCAAACAACTCGTTTGGCGGTGCTTTGGGGCCACCCCCCTGCAAGGAGAAGGAAGGTGGGGAAGATTCAGCCAAGGGCCCCCAAAGGGTCAAGGGGGTGGGGCGACTTCCAGGAGGAAAGGTTGCACCCTTCGGGACTTTTTAGTTACAGCAGTGGTGTCCAAACTTTTTTCAAAGAGGGCCAGATTTGATGAAGTGAAGGGCCGTGAGGGCCGACCATAGTTGTTGAGCTTTTCTTAGGATTTTACCCCAGGAAATAAACTGCCACAGGGGCCGGATTAAACCAACCGGCAGGCCAGATTAGGCCCCCGAAACAGACTTTGGACATCATGCCTGGTTGAGAGAAGAGGCAACATGATAGAAGTTTATAAAATTGCACTTGGCACAGAGAAAGGGGACAGAGAAAAGATGGGTGTTGGGAGACAGAACAGACGAAAGTCCTGCCTAGTTAAAACTTTGGACCTCCTTCCCCCAGAAGGCTCCGATAGCTGCCAGCCTGAATAGTTTTTAAAGAGGATTGGGCACATTCATGGAGGAGGAGAGGGATATTGATGGCTACTAGCAAAGATGGCCGGGCTCTGCTCTCCACCCTCAGCCGTGCTTCTGAATGCCAGTGCTGGAAGCCACGGGAGGGGAGAATTGCTCTTGTGCTTGGATCCTTCTTGTGGGTTCTCCCGAATAGGCTTGGCCCCTGTGAGAACAGGATGCTGGTCTAGATGGGTCCCTTTTGGCCTGATCCAGCAACCAGGCCCTCCTTATGTTTGGAAATCACCCAAAGGGGGAAGATGATTGAAGCGGAGGCCATTGAGTGTGTCCTCCTGTGCTCTGCAGTCGCTGATAACTGAGCCAAGCTGAGTGGCACTTGACAGGGTGAGGTGGGAATCTGGGGGGGGGGACCTGTCTCAGATTCCACCCCCAACAGACATTTTTTAATCCAGAAGGACCCTGTGAGCAATCCTGCAAAGCACTATTTCTGGTTCTTCGTCCTGCACCTCAGAGGCATCTTGTAGAGCAGGGAGGCGTTCAGCAAAGGGCAGCCCAAATGTTTGCAAGGATGGAGAGAGGTTTTTCTACCTTGCAATCATAGAATCCTCCAGCTGTAGAGTCGGAAGGAACCCTGAGGATCATCTAGTCCAACCCCCTGCGATGCAGGAAATGTGCAGCTGTCCCCTGGTGCTAGACTGCAATGGGGTCATCCAAGGAATCTGAACGTTTGAGGACTGGACAGGTGAAAGAACGTCATTCAAACACATTAAACTGTACAATGCTCTGCAAGAGATTGCAGTGGTCTCTAGTTTGAAGAAGAAGAGGAGTTTGGATTTGATATCCCGCTTTATCACTCCCCTTCAGGAGTCTCAAAGCGGCTAACGTTCTCCTTTCCCTTCCTCCCCCACAACAAACACTCTGTGAGGTGAGTGGGGCTGAGAGACTTCACAGAAGTGTGACTGGCCCAAGGTCACCCAGCAGCTGCAGGTGGAGGAGCGGGGAAGCGAACCCAGTTCCCCAGATTACGAGACTACCGCTCTTAACCACTACACCACACTGGCTCCAGTGTTTGGAGGACTTTAAAGGGTTTAGATGAATTCACGGCGGTGCACAAGGCCCTTGGGGGCTGGGGCTGCTGTTCCCCCCATAGCTGTGTCCAGTACAGGGAGGCAGTAAATTCCCCCCAACACAAGCTGCTGGGACCCATTGGAAGTGGGGACAGCTCTGCTTGTGGGCTTCGCATAAGAGGCATCTGCAAAAACACAAGGCTGGACCAGATGGGCGCTGAAATAAAGGAAGAAAACGGAAATGGAAAAACCAGGGTAGTTAAAAATTAGAATTCCATCCCTGAGAGCCCAGGGTTCAAATTCCCACTCGGCCACAAAGCTCCCTGGGCGACCTGGGGCCCGGTCTCAGGCTTTCGGCCTAGCCTACCTCACAGGGTGTGAAGATAATTTGCAGAGGGGGAGAGCACCTCCTTGAGTTTCCCAGAGGAAAGGTGGAATATTACATGGAAATAAGTAATAAAATACACAAACGTGGGAGCACAAACGTGTTTTGTGAAAGATACCAAGAGGTGGTGAGTGTGGGTGCGCACCCAAGCAGAGAGAAGGTGGCTCCATAAAGCAGTTCAGCCTCCACACTAAAATCAAAAGGCAAGAACGTTCAAACTGCTGGAACCGACAATCCACAAGGAGCACATGGAGAACCTCCAGCCAGCCAACACCTGGGCGGACAGGTGAGTTTTAAGGAGGCACCAGAAACTGGACCACAGTTGAGGCCCCTTACTTCCTGCAAGGCTGGGGGTGTTTGGGGGAACTCTAAGGGGAGTCTAGATCCAGCTGCCTACCCCCCCCCTTGGTGGGGGGTAAATTAAAGGGTGGGCCAAGAGCTGGGCAACGTGGCAAGTGGGGCCACAGGCCAGGGAAAGAGAGTTTCCACCGGGGCCCAGAGTTGGCAGGGGAAGACCTTGGTCAGGCTCTGACCTCACAATCGACTGCAGAATCAGGAATGTCTGTTTCCCAGGAGACCAGGTGAGCCGTTTGCCAGGATCCTCAGATCAGTTGGAAGCACAGACAACAGTCTCCTTCGGATCAGTTGACATCGCAGACGTCTGCTTGCTTTTTTTTACAGACCATTTAAATTCTGATTTATACAGAAAAGAAACAGTGTTGAAGATGTAATATGTCTGCATATCCTTTGCAGGTAGGTGGGGGAAATAATTCTATTTTGTTTTCAAATAAATTGGTTAGTAAGTTTTATGTTCAATAAACATACTGGGTTTTCCACTCTTGTTTAGCGGAAACTCGGAAAAGTTGTCCCGCTTATTCTCTGGGGAGGGACCTCTGAAACCACCTTAGGCTGAGTTAGACTGCTAGTCCAACTCTCTCCACATTGCCTGCACTGACTGGCAGCAGCTCTCACTCCCAGCCCTTCCTGGAGATGCTGCCGATGGGACCTTCTGCATGCTAAGCAGCTGCTCTGCCACTGAGCCACCTGCCTCCTGACCCCACAGCATCCCCAAAGTGTCACAACAGTGTGATGCAAATCTTGACCATTAAAAGCCTTAAATTGGGGCCCAGGCTAAAGAGCAACAGCACAGTCTGCATCTAGGGGCCCAGTTTTTACCCTACTCCTGAGTAATGGGTCTATCCATGAGGAATCAATCCCTGAAATGGCTCCATTGTTAAGGATAATGGTTTAATTTCCTGAAATGGGAATGTTTGCTTAGGTGGATTTGCTGTGTATTTTTTAGCATGGGGTTTTGCCTTTGGCCGTAGCTCTCTTATGTGATTGGCTGACCGTAAGTCACATGGAAAAGGAATTCCATTCTGTTGTGACTGTTATTCCAGCAACTGTCATTTTTTTAACTGCTTTTTCTGTTGTTCTCTCTGTGTGTGAGTGAGGGACAAGGGCTGCTAGAGAGAGGTTTCTTCATGCTGCTGAGTGCCTGTCAGGGTGACCCGCCTGAAGTCAAGCAGACAGGAAGATCTCGAAATGTTAACAGGGAAAATCCTGTGCAGGATCTCTCTATAAGAAACAAAGTGAATACTGCTGAGGTGAAAGTGAAAACCTTTATACGAAGCTGTAAGGCCTGAGAGAGGTAAAACTCGGGTGCAAGTCTCAAGACAGTTTCGCTTATGTCTAACTAAGACTTCAATCTACAATTCAACTGAGAACATTCCCACGTTTGAATAAGCACAAGATTGTAAATATATTCTTCTCAGTTACGTGTTTTGAAAAGCAAAGCTCTTTTGAATATAAAGAGTCTGGACATGGTATAGTCTTTGCTAAGAAGCTATAAATCACCAACAGAGTGTTATTTAGCTTCCTAGCTGCCCTGGAGAGCCGTTGCTGCCAGTCAGGGTGGGCAGAATGGAGACAAGATAGGCGCAGGGCGGCTGTCCTGGGCTGTTCTGCATGGGGCGGACTCCTTCCCCCTGGAAACCCCCCGGAAGGTGGATTTATGAGCAGCTGCTGTTGGCGCGCTGTCCACTAGGCGGCGCCATTGCCTATGGTTTGGGGAGCAGGTCCCAAGAACGATTCTTTTATGGGGTTCATGGTGGGAGGACGCATCCAAATTTATTCACTCACATTTTACCGGGAAAAGTGGGCGGCGGCGGCGGGGGGACTGGATGTCAACCCCTGTTTGCAACCCGCCCCTCTTTTCCCTCTGATCCGCCTGCCGTTGCCCCTGCTGCGCAAAAGCTGCCTTGACCAGGACAGGTGTGGACGCTCCTCGTGGGCCTCGGGGTCTGGTTTCCAGGGACGGATATTCCCTCCCAAGTTCGGCTGACGGGGAGGCTCCACCACTCCGCAGCGTAGAGTCAAACTATGGAACTCGAGGCCACAAGGTTTCAAGGCAGCATGAAAGCGGGATCACGCAGAGGGCGGGCGGGCGGCCCTGCCTGCCTGCCATAAGTCCGGGATTTCCCGGGCACACGCGGGATTCGTCCGTCGGAAATAGCGTCTGGGCGGGATTTCCGAAAATCGGAAAACCCCGGGCGTATGGCAACCCAAGTCTGAAAGTTGGGGGGGGTGTTTTTAGTTTAAAAACAATTTTCACTCGTTGAAATATGGCAGCCCTAAGTGGCCACGCATTGTGACGGCTGAGCACAAGCTCCACGTTCAGGAGTAGTCTACCTTTGCACCCCATGTGTTGGAGAGCTGCTCTTGCCCTCGGGCTCCGCTTGCGGGCTTCCCAGACTAGGCGTGGCCACTGTGATGCCCCCTCCCTCCCTGAGCCTGATCCAGCCTCTGGGCTCTTTCGGTGGTCCTTCCGAACCTGCTCTGCATTGCTTTCCCCTTCAGTCCCTCTGGCTACCTCGACACCATACAGTGAAAGCGCATCCCCCTCCCCCCCCCAAAAATGAATTCTGGGAACTGTAGGCTTTTTTAAAGGGGGGGTTCTGGGAACTAGCTTTCCGCACCGTTCCCAGGATTCTCTGCAGGAAGCCAAGGGCTTTGAATTTAGATAGGAACCTGTATTCTCCTCTCCAAATTTAGTCCCGTTTTCGTCACGTGGTGAATGAATGGAGAGGAGGCAGAACGGGGAAGGAACTGAGGCGCAGATTCAGAAATTCATCGCGGGGTGGGGGCGGGCAGAATAAGGGGGGCCCGTCGCAGAAAGTGAACGGGAACAGCTGGTCCGCCAGGGGGACAGAAGCTGCACCCCCCCCCGGTTGAGGGCTGCCCTTCACTGGAGGCATTGGCTGGACTCGCAAGATTCCTGCGCTGAGCAGGGAGAGGTTGAGTGGATGACCTCTTGGGTGCCCCTCCCAGCTCAACGATCCAACGAACAGCGCATTGGATCGACATACGCACAAACCGCCCCGCGTACCGGGCGCTGACAGTTGTCAGAGGCTCGCAATTTCCTCTCCTCTCCAGATTTCTTGGCCACCCCCTGCCATCTGAAGCAGGAGGGGGCAGGAAGGGCTCTTCCCTTCTCTTGGCCTTGGAATCCTAGAATCTCAGGGTTAGAAGGGATCCCAAGGGTCATCCAGTCCAACCCCGAGCAACGCAGGAAGCACCGCTGACGCGCCCATGACAGGTGGCCATCAGCCTCTGCTTAAAAACTGCAGAGGAATGTGGGAGCCCCTTCTCGTGTAGAACTGCTCTTACTATCGGGAAGGTCTTCCTAATGTCGGGATCTCCTTCCTTGCCACTGGAGTCGGGGTCCTGCCCTCTGGAGCAGCAGAAGACCAGCTGGCTCCGTCTCCCCTGGGCAGCCCCTCTGGCATTTGCTGCTGGGCTCCGCGCTGCTCCTTCGTCCGCCTTCCCTCGAGTGAGGGGGGGGGAGGGATTAAGGCCAGCCCCCTCCCCTCGGAGCCCTCCTCCTCCTCCTCCTCCTCCCGGCCAGTATGAATAGCGGTGCTGTTGCGCCGGGGCGCTTGTTCGCTGCCCAGGACCGTCCGCCTAGCTCCGGGACTCCGCCTGCTTCTCGGTCTCGTCTCGATCTCGCTGCCGTCCAGCCAGGCTCCCCGGCGGCCATGGAGGCGTTCGTGGGCTCTCGTGCCTTGGGCGAGGAGTCCCTGCAGATGTGGGACCTCAACAAGCGGCTGGAGGCTTACCTGTCGCGCGTGAAGCACCTGGAGGAGGAGAACGAGGGGCTGCGCGCCGAGGTGCAGGGCTTGCGCCTGAGCCCCGTCGAGGGCTCGTGGCGGGCGCGCTACGAGGGCGAGGTGGCGGCGCTGAGGGCCACCCTGGAGCAGGCTTTCCGCGACAAGGCGTCGGCCGAGCTGGCCCGGGACGCGCTGCGCGACGAGGTGCAGCAGGCGACGGGCCGGTGCCAGCGGGAGAGGGCGGCCCGCGACGAGGCCAAGAGGATGCTGTCGCGGAGCAGGAAGGAGCTGGAGGAGGAGCGCCGGGCGCAGCTGTGGCTCCGCGAGAAGGCGGCGCAGCTGGAGCAGGAGGTGCGGGCGCTGGACGAGGCGCACCGGGACGAGAAGGCGGCGCTGGGCCAGGAGGCGGCCGGCGTGGGGAGTCTGCAGAGCGGCCGGCGCGGCGCCCCGACGGCCGAGGGCTGCTTCCAGCCCGCCGAGGTGGAGGACTACGCGCAGCGCCTCTCCAGCATCTGGAAGGGGGCCGCCGAGACCTACAAGGCGGAGGTCTGGCAGCTGGAGGCCGCCCTGGGCGAGGCCAAGGAGAAGCTCTGGAGAGCCACCGAGGGCAACCGGCAGGGCCAGCTGCGCCTCCAGCAGCTGGAGAAGGAGCTGGCCGGCCTGAAGATCCGCAAGGAGGTCCTGGAGGAGAGCCTGGCGCAGCAGTGGCAGCAGCAGCACGGCGAGGCCGGCCAGCTCCAGGTGGGTCAGCAGGAGGGCGGGGTGGGGCGGCCCTCCAGTGCACTGAAGCGAATTGGGCTACATGGCCCTTGGGGGTCCCTTCCGACCCCATGGTTCCAGGTGCAGCTTGTGCGATTTGGGGGCTGGGGGCAGAGACCCCCTCTGCTTGGAAAGGCACCCGAGGAGCGGCAGCAGCAGCGAGAGAACTGCCAGGCGGCTCCTCTAGCGTCCAAGTGACCCGCCCACTAGGGAACCGAGTGGAGATGTTGGGTAGATGGGGCGGCCTGTGGGTTTTATCTGCCCATGAGTCAAAGAGGGTTGAAGCCAAGCCTGGTCACTGAGGGAAGGGGGTTCATAGAGCAATAGAGTTAGGACCTCAAGTGTGGTCAAGTCCAGCCCCTGCAATGCCGGAATCCCGCGCAGAGAATCCCCAAGAGGGGGCCATCTCAGCTCTGCTTAAAACCATCCAGCACGGGAGAGCCTGTCACCTTCCAAGGGGGTCTGTTGCACGTGCAGGACATTGCGCCTGGACCCGTCTGGGCGGGGGGGGGGTCTCCTGCCAGACTCCCTACTCTGAGCGTGCAGGAAGAGGGGAGATCCCAAGAGTCTGCGTCTGTGCCAGGGGGTGGGAGGGGCAAAGCTTTGGCTTTTCCCAGGACAAGAAAACTCCCATTTTACCTTGGACCCTTTTCCACATGCCTGGCCCTTGCTGGGGGTAATAAGAGCCTTCTCTCTTTCCTATCTGCATCAGCTTTCTAGACTGCTGCTGCTTCTTTTCAAAATATTCTCATTTGTGCTGGACCTCCGGCCTGCCCTAGGGTGGGTTTCACTTCTACTCCAGTTTGTATGCTGTTCGCGGGGAGGGTCTCTGCCTAAATGGTCCCTCTCCTCACCTGTGGTGGAGTTTTAGGGGCCCCTCACTGCTCCCTCCATGGCATGAGAGACTATAAGGTCCAGCTGGCCAAAGGGGTCCTGCCTCGTCCAGCCGCCCCTCTTCAGAGTGGCTGCCCGGCTGCCCATCATTCCTGAACTGAATGACCCTTTGCGCCACTTCTGACTCCGCCATTCTGTGATTTGTGCCTCTTTTGTGGTTTGTGTGCCGCCATGGGCTTGGACTCCAGGTGTGGAATCGGGGAGAGATTTGGGGCAAGGAGGGGTGGGGGGACAGGGGGGCAGGGAGGTTGTGGTTCAGGAGCAGGATTGGGATTTCTGCTAATTCTCGCTCACTTGGAAAGAGAGAGAGGTGGTTTTGGAGACAGCCAGGAAGCGGCAGTGTGGAACTTCTGGTCCTCAGATATTGCCGGCCTCCAGCTCCCTTCAGCCTTGACAATGGGTCATGCTGGGGGGAGAGGAAGCTTCAATTGACCACATTGGGGGGGCCCTAAAGGTTCCCCCATGTAAGCTCTTTGGGGAAGCCTGTCTCCATTCCCCCTTCAGCAGGCCCAAGTGATGCTGTGCTGCAAGGCAGAGTGTCACTTTGTCACAAGGCAGACCCTGGAAGGATCACAGAATCCTAGAATTGTCGGGTTGGAAGGGACCTCAGGGGTCATTTAGTCCACCCCCTGGCTGATGTGCCCTGGCGAAGGGTGTCTCCTGAGCCAAAACACCCAGAGGAAATGCTCTCCCTGCTGCCGTGCCCATCATCCTAGTGGGCACCATGAGATTATCTGTACTTCCTGCATTGCGGGGGGTGGGGGTGAACCCTTGGGGCTCTATGGGAGGTGGAGATTCCTCTGGCAATTCCCAGGCCAGGGCCAGGAGCTGCGTCCTTCCCTCCAGTCCGCTTGCCGTGGTGGCTCTTCCGTGAGCTGAGGGAGCCCCCTTGGCTGACAGACGCCTCTGTCTCTCCTCTGCCTCAACAGCTGGCCATCGAGTCCCTGGAGGAGGAGAAGCAGTCCCTGCGGGTCCAGATCGCCCAGGTCCTGGAGGAGCGCCAGCAGCTGATGCACCTCAAGATGTCCCTCAGCCTGGAAGTGGCCACCTACCGGTGAGAGAGCTCATTGCCCCAGGGGCTACTCTGGTGAAAGGTGGGGCCATGTGATGCCTGGGGGGTGCGACACAGGAGCAGACTGGCCCTCTGGCCTCTTCCCGCCCTGGCTTGGCTCCTTGAGTGAACTTCAAAAGAGCCCTGTAGCTGGATCCAGCCAAAGGTGGACCATCTTGTCCAGCCTCCTGTCCTCACAGGGGCCAAATGCCCCAAAGAGCTTGGGAAGTTAGATAGACTGCCTCTGGAGCTGGAGGTTCCATGAGGACCACAAAGATCCTGGCTGCTGTGTCAGGCCAAAGGGAGCCCATCTAGTCCAGCTGTCCGTCCTCGCAGTGGACAACCAGATGCCTTTTTAGGGAAACCTGCAAGTAGGATCCAAGCACAAGGGCAACCCTCTCCCCTCCTGTGGATTCCAGCAACTGGGATTTAGATGCATTGCTGCCTCTTCACTACGGAGGCAGAGCAGAGCCAGCACGGCTGGTAGCCATAGAGAGCCTTCTTTTCCTCCTCAAATTTGCCCGATCCTCTTTAAAAGTCATCCAAGTGGGTGGCCTGCCAGGAAAGTGTCTTCAAGTGGTGAGTCTTGCCTCTTGCTAGCCTCAGTGAAGGTGCAGGAGGAGAAGAGAGGGATGTGAGAGAGAGAGAGAGCTGGGTGTGGAAACCTCCGGCTTTTGCATGGCTGGCATGTGGAGAGGCATCTCAGTTGCTCTGCCCACCTTTTGCCCCTGGCCCCGCCCATTGCTGGCATGCGGCCCCTGGGAGGCTCCTCACAAGGAGAGGCAGCCCTTGGTCTGATAAAGCTTCTCTGTTTCTGATTTTGGAGGCCCAGAGGAGGCCGGGGGGGGGGGGCGACCCTTGGATCTCAGCCGCTGCCTCCTTCAGGGAAGGGCAAGTAGGGAACAGGATCTGGCCCATGAGCCTGACGTTTGCCACATGTGAATGTTAGACTGACTCACCCCTGCTAAAAAAGCAATACAGCTCTTTAAAAAAAGAAAGAAAAAGAGGGGAGCAGCAGCAACTCTCCCCTCCACCTTTCCAGAGACCCTTCCCCATTTTGATTGATTTAATTGATTTCTACAGCTCTGTGATTCTGTGGTTTATTTCTACACCAATTTCCATTCAAGCGAATCCCAAAGTAGCTGATAAGCAACAGTAACTTAACAGCACATCACAAGTGCAACATAAATAACAAATAATCAGTAAAAGAATTCTGATCTATAAAACTGCACTAAAACTTCAGCAACTCAAATAACAACAACTACAAAGGGAAGCATCCCAATTACAACATAAGTTGCATTATATGATTAACAAATAACCAGTAAGGCATTTATGATCCAAAAAGCAATATTAACAAAACAGCAACTAAAAAAATCCCCCTTCTTCACCACTTGTTCCTGGAAAGGCAGAAGCAGACTCTATAAAAGGCCTCTTCCAGGCGTCTCCTCTAACTCTCCCCAGTTGGGTGAAGCGTCTGGGCTTTGGCACCCTGCTTTCCAGGCTGTGTACTGGGTGCCCCCCCAAGGGGAAGGAAGAGGGCCCCCCCAAAAAACACCCACAGCCCCTTCTCTCCATTCCTGGGGCCTGTTTTCTCTTCTCCCTCGACCCCCAGAGACCCCTCCTCCTCCTGGGAACTGGGCTCGGGTTCACAAGCCCCTCCCCGCATGGCTCCTCCAGGACAAAAGAGGGCTGGCCGCTGAGGGGGTTCAGCGCTGCCATTAGCATGAGAAAGGGGGGCCCTGTCTAGGAGGAGGAAGAGGAGGCAGCAGAGGCTGCCCATGACATCACCCCAATGGGCCCCAAATGCAGCTGCAAAGGATGTCGGAGCAAGGTTTCACACCCCTCTGTGTGGCTGGGAATGACTCTCTTAACATGCTCAGAAATCTCCTGGCGTGTTTTAAGTGACGAGGTGGGGGCTTTGCAGGCTCCACGCCTCCACAGGCACTGCAGCAGTTGGTGGCTTATTTTGCTGGAAGACTCAGGTCAGATAAAAGAAAGGGCTTCCCCACCCTGTATAAACTGTGGAACTCCCTTCTGCAAGAGGCAGGGGGGGCCGTCAGCTTGGGTGGCTTTAAAAGTGGGCTGACAAGTTCATGGAGGAGGAGGAGGAGGAGGAGGAGAGGGCTCTTGACGGCCACCAGCCTTGATGTCTAAGCTCTGCCTCCACAGCTGGAGGCAAAAATGCTTCTGAATCCCAGTAGCTGGAAATGGCCGGAGGGGAGAAAATGCTCTTGTGCTGGGATGCTGCTTGCAGGTTTCCCATGGAGGCATCTGCTTGACCACTGGGGGAGCAGGAGGCTGGGCTGGCTGGGCCAGGGTCCGGATCCAGCAGGCTCTTCCGAGGTTCTGATGGCCTTCCTCTGCCCCCTCTAAAATGGGTTCTGTGCGAGAACAAATCTTGAAGGATTCGGTTCAGTGGAGGGGGAAGAGGGGGGCTGGCTCTGTGGTGAGAAAGGCCACCTTTTGCAGGCCAAAGGTCCAACACAGCACGGGCAGCATCTCCCAACAGGGCTGGGGAGAGGCTCCCCTGCAGAGCGGCTGCTGCCCGTCAGGGCCAAGGGAAGTCAGCTAGAGGGGCCTGGGATATTAAAGAAGCTTGCAGTGCCCCCAATGCAGGCAAGTGCCCTGTCTTCTCCCCAGAGACCCCCACAAACCAACTAGCCCCTCTCCCACTTTTCTTTCCAGGACCCTCCTGGAGGCTGAGAGTACCAGGCTGCAGATCCCAGCTGCCGACTTCAAACTGATCAGTGGCATCAGAGGTATGTATAAGCAGGGCAGAGAGAGAGAAAGATGGAGGGAGAATGAATGACCGGAATGGCAATAATCCCATGGGAGAAAAGAGGCTTATTAGGACTGCAGAGCTGGAAGGGAACCCCAAGGGTCATCTAGTCCAACCCCACTGGAATGCAGGGATCACAAGCTAAAGAAATGTTTTGCGTCTCTGTTCTCTCTACAGATGGGAAGCTGGAGTTGAGCAACGGCCTGTCCCTGGACAGAGGCCACCTGGGCCCCCGAGACCCCTGGCTGAGCCCAGCCACCTTCCCGAAGGCCAGCACAAAGCCCCGGATGCCCAGGGTCCAGAATGAGTCCTCAGTGGGCAGCTTCACTTCCTCTGCGCCCCCCAAGAGCAGGAGCCCCTTGGCCAGGGATTTCCAGAAGGCCAGCACCATCCTCCCGGATCCCTCCACCATAAGTTTTGAGGACCCCTTGCCAGCCAAAGACGTCCTGGCTCCCGTCGACTTGCCCGCTTTTGAGCAGACTGAGGTCTGGACGGCCACCCAAATCACAGCTGTCTCCCAGTCACTCTTGCACGAGTCCCTTCCGCCTTTCGACGCTGCGGCTCCTGACGCCTTGGAAGAATCCAGCTTGGGCACCGAGCAGAGACTCCAGGCGGCCGGAGCCATGAGGGGTGGCAGAGAGACTGAAGCAGGAGAGAAGGAAGGACTTTGTGAGGAGGAGGAGGAAGAAGAGGAGGAGGAAGAGCAAGAAGAGCAGTGTCTCAGCAATGAGCCAGCAGGGGAGACCACGACCCAGAATGGTCCTTACCCTGACCGGCTGGTCACAGAAGCATTGGAAATCGCACTCAAAGTAGTCAATGGGGCAGATGTCCGGCCAGAGACCGGCTTCCTTGAGGGCTCCAACTCCCCAAACAGCCTCCCTCTGGACGGCTCTCCCCCCTTAGAAGATGAAGGCAGAGCAGACCCTCCTCCCAGTACAGAGTTGGTGAAAGAAGCTGCAGAGAAAGTGCTGAAAGAGCCCACAGGGGACACTCTGTCAGGGGCAGACCTTATGTGGGGCATCCGAGGCTCTGAAGATCCCCCAGAGGCGAACGGCAGCCCCGGTGAGGCCTGCGCAGAGCAGCATGAAGGAGAGACTCAGGGGGCTCTGGCAACAGACCCCCCAACTCCACAAGAAACGGAGTTGCTGGAGGTAGAAGGGGAGGCCAGGGAAACTGCAGACGGCGGCCCGGTCACCGGGAGGATCGAGGCCTACCAGGAAGTGGTGCCTCCGGGAGAGGAAGGCGAGGAGCTCCCGCCGTCATGTAGCCCAGAGCATGGCGGGCACAGCAATGAGGAGGTGCCCGAGTGCCCAGAAGGGGCAGGTGCCCTGGGCAAAGATGCGGCTGTGGCGGTGAGGGAGGGGAAGGAGAGCTGGGACCCTGGCGCCAGCAGCCCCCCAGAGGAGCAGGCAGGTGCCACGGGAGGGTACCTGGAGGAAGCGGAAGACCTGGAGGTGGTGAGCACAGAAGCCCTGCACCTGTCGGAGGATGAGGAAAGGAGGGAGCTGTGGAGCCCCTCCAAGGAGAACGAGGAGGAGGACTTGCAGGCGCTGGAGGGGGAGCTCCTGCAGGCAGAAGAGTTTGTTGCTTGTGAGAACGTGGCACCACTGAGCCACGTGGCGGCAGAGAGTTGCTCAGAGCAACCCTTTCTTCAGCTGGAGCAGGCACAGCTCCAGGCGCCAGGAGCCCCTCTGGAAGAGAAGGATTTGGCCCTGCGGGAGGGAGAGGTGGGAGAGGCATCCCAGGAACCTGACGCCTTTCCTGCAGAGGAGACCCCCTTGGCAGAAGAACACTCCGCAAGGGAGGAAGGAGAGAACGTGGAAGGGGAGCCCAGAATGGTGGAAAGTGCAAGGGATGCTGAGGGGGGCAAAGAGAGGGGGGAGGAGGAGGGAGACATCCCCAGGCCCCCGAGAGAGGATGGGTTGGGGAATGAGGATGTCAGGGAGAAGCAGGGCTTCTCAGACACGGAGCCTGTCTGCTCCCAAGAGATGGAGGTTGCCTTGCGAGGCGAGGATGTCCCGGAGCAAGGAGAGATCTCCAAGGCAGAGGAGCAGGATGTGGCAGGAGATGCTTCGGAGGAGCAGCAGCAACTGGCAGAGGAGGAGGAGGGAGCAGGAGAAGGAGGAGGAGAGATCCCAGCAGCTGCTCTTGACGCTGACAGAGACATCCAGGAGGGAAGCTTGGTGGTGGGCCCAGAAGCCTCCAAGGCTGAAAGGGAAGAGGAGGAGGAGGCAGGCATTCTAGAGATGGAAGAAATAGCAGCCCCCTTGGAGACAAAGGACCTGCCATGGTGCCCGGAAGCGGAACAGGACGAGGCCGATGGGCAGGCAGAGGAAGAAGAGCAAGCAGTGGCCAGAGTAGAAGAGGTTCTCCAAAGTCAGCTGGCCACCCACCTGGGCGAAAGCCTGGCCCGCCCTGCTGACAAAGAGGTGGAGGTTCCCCCAGAAGTGCAGGGCAGCCCCACTGACGGGTTTGAGGGCAAGGACCAGGCCGACACCAGCTATGGTCAGTCGCAAAGTGAGTCTTTGGGGTCTGAGGACTCCCTTGAATCTTGGGACAGCTCCCCAAATGCCAGCCGTGAGACCGAGGGGATTGAGAAGGGCCTGGAAAGTGGCAAACCGATTATGCTGGAGGAGACTCTGCCGGATCACACCCCCTTGCATCTGTATGAGGGGCAGATGTTGCCTGCCTCTGGGGAGCCCCAACAAACGCCTCCAGAGAGCCAAGAGGCTGCAGAACTGCCTCTTGTGACCCAAGATGGATCTACGTCTTTAGAAGAGGTGCAACATCCTCCAGCAGAGGACGAGAGTTTGCACAGCCCCCCAACAGAGGAGAACATCAACAAACAAGAAGGTGCAGAAGAGGAAGGGGGATGCGCCATAGAAGCTGCTCCCATCCAAGGCACAGACGATCCCAAAGTTTCAGAAAAACCTACGACAGATGCTCTGGAACTCATCGGAAGTGATGGAAACCTACTTGAAGAAGACTCCAAAGTGCTCAGAGGGGAGGAGGTTGCAAAGGACTCTGCACAGTCGGACGCAGAATCTGAGAAAGAGTTAGCTGGTGGGGAAGTCCCCCAGAAAGGAGGCGAGGTAGAAGAAGAAGCCCAGTTTGTAGAACAGTTCTGTGAGGAAGAACTTGGCCAGGATTTTGCTTGGGGACCAGAGGAGGACAGCACTTTCCAAGTAGAACGGCTGGATCCCAGCAACATGGAGGAAAATGCCTTTGCAGAAGGGGATGGTCCATTGGAGCTGGGTGACCAGGGCGACACAGAGGCTGAAGGTGGCCACAAGGTTTCTCCCCTGACCAGCGTGGCTGACTTGGGTGAAATTGTGCTGGAGGGGGAAGAAGGGTCTTTGGATATGCAGGGAGGAGACCTCACGGGACCAGAGGCTCCAGCATGTGGCAAGGATGAAGATTTGCCCTGTGCCCAGGAGACAACGGACCTTGAAATCTGCAGAAGAGAAGACCAGGTCCCACAGGAAGATGTGGCTGAGGGGGACCCACGTGGCGAGGATCTCCCAGGTGAGACAGTTGCAAGCATCTCAAGAGAGAGCATGAAAGATGCTGACATCCTGGAGATCGTGGAACAAGCTCTGGAGTTCAACCAGGAGCTGATCAAGGCAGCTGAGCCGTGTGTTGAGGCCGAACCAACAGTGACAGGAGGGGAGGAAGGTCCATCCCTGGAGAATGAGGAAGAGGAGAGCCAGGCTGCACCAATTGCCTTGCCCGATGTCAGTGACTCCCAGGTCCCCACAGAGGCCCCAGAAATCTCCTTCCCCGATGCCAAAGACCCAACAGAATCAGGTCCTCTGTGGGCTGACAGCAATGCTAATGGGCTGCAGCAAGACCCCGGCGTTGCCAATTTCACAGAGGAGATCCTGAATGGGATTGGGGTCCTCCAGCCTGGTGAGACAGAGTGCAATGGAGGCATCTCTGAGGAAGAACCAATGAAGAAGGTTACCATCACCCAGCAGTTCCTCAGGGAGGAGCTGGACAAGCCCTCCGCGGTGGAGGTGACAGCAGACCAGAGATCGCCTCAAGTGCCGTCCCATGAAGAGACACCAAGGATCGAAGATGTGGAGCCGGAAGTTCATGAGAAGGTTCTGCTGGGACATGGCAAAGGCCTGGAGGCCACGGATCCCAATGAGAACCTCTTTGTCGACATCTTGCAGGCTGCCTGTGTCAAAGGGGGGAAGGGCGCTGATCCAGGGGCTGTCTCCATCCCACCACACTTTGGGGATGAAGTTCTCCGCCTGGAGTCCAACCAGCACCTGAACTTCCGGACAGAAGAGGAGGAGGAGCAGAGATGGTCTTCAGAAGACAACTGAAACCCTGCCTTTGTCCCTCCCAGCAGCTGACTCCTGCCAGAGGCAAAGCAAGATCTCTAGGGGACCAGGAGATCACTCTCTTCCCATGCCCCACAACCTCCACCACCTTTTTAGATTTTGTTTTTCTAGATGCCATACTACCATTTTTCATTTAAAAAATAAAAATAGGCCGTCAAATTGACAATCAAAAGCTTTGATTAGATAGAACTCTTCTTTTTTAAAAAAACCTCCTTTGAGACTTTATGGTAGCGATGTTAAAAACCTCCTGTTTGTTGGAGTGAGCATTCGAGCCCAGTGCCTTATAGGGTGGCAGAATATAGGGCCAGGGTTTTAATCACGATAGGCCTCCCCTTCCCCTGAAAGTGGACCCGGTTGTTTGGGAGAGGGGGCAGTCCAAAGCCTTGTGACACCTGTGGGCCTGGCTGCTACTGTGGGGGAAGCGGCTGGATCTAACACCTCAGTGCCAACACTCGAGCCCTCTGGACCTTAGCGCCTTCAATCCTCCGACCGTCAGCCTCCCCCAAGTTACGTTGCAAAAAACAAACCCCCAACGCAGCTTGGCACATCCCCTTTTCAGTATTTTGTGGCTGGCACAGCAATTCTTAAGCTCCTCGACCCACAGATCAAGGTATCGCTGAGCTGGGTCCCACCCTCCTCGCTGTCTGACCGCCTCCTGCTTCTTTGGGGCCTGATAGTTTATGGAGATTAAAAAGTGGGTTTTAAGCTGCAAAAATGTTGGTTTCTGTGCAAGTCAGGCCAATGTCTCCCAAGTGCAAATTTGAAGGGAGTGTGCGTCTTCAGGGGCTGCTTTGAAGTTCACCCTATAAGCAAGCCAGCAAGAGGAGTGTTTGCAGAAGGCCTGGGGCAGGCAGCAGATCCTGGGGTGTGGAGGGGCTGGTGGTTTGGTGTGGACCCTGTTAGTTGCAGAGAGAGATGCAGCTGCTCCCTGGCCTTGAGATGCAGGACTTAAGAATTCTGCTGCTTTGTTGCCTTCAGATATGGAGCCAGCAAGACGGACCCCCGGCTTCCTACGACTGAGCCTCCTTGATAAGCTAATAAAAGCAATTTGTTTCCCACCACTTGCAAACTCACAGCGTCTTCTTTTTAAAACTGGACTTTTACAAAGAATGTGTGATTTGCAAAGCATTATATTTTGATGTGGCTTTTTCTTTGGGTGGGTGTGGGAGGGAGAGAGACAGAGAACACAGGGCACATGGGCTTGTCAAAGAAAATAGGCTGGTGATCTCAAAGAGGTCTTTGAATGCAAGTCTTCATTTCCAAAGTGGGGGGCTGTGGTTCTCCAGGGGTTGCAGAACGACCCTTGTCCCCACCCCTTTCCATCAACCGTGCTGGCTGCTGGGGCTGGTAGGATATGGAGGCCAACATCTGGAGGGGCACAGATGTCATAGAATCATAGGGACCCCTAAAGGCCATCTAGTCCAACTCCCTGCAATGCAGGAACCACAGCTAAAGAATCTCTGACTAGCATCTGGTTAAATACCATTAAGGAAGGAGTCCCCCACCTTCCAAGGGAGTCCATTCCGCTGTCAAATGGCTCTTGCCCTCAGAAAATTCTTCCTAAGTTCTTCTTTTCTTGCCATTTGAATCCATTGGTTTGTCCTACCTTCCAGAGCAGGTGAAAACAAGCTTGCTCCCTCTTCTATGTGACAGCCCTTCAGCTATCTGAAAATGGCTGCCATATCTCCTCTGAGTCTCCTCTTCTCCAACTCCCTCCACCGTTCCTCATAAGGCTTGGTTTTCAGGCCCTTGATCATCTTGGCTTCCCTCTTCTGCACACCGTCCAGCTTGTCTACATCCTTCTTAGCTTGTGGTGCCCAGAACTGGACACAGTAGTCCACCCTCCCTGCCACAAAGAGGTGCCTTCCTTGAACTTAGACATGATGATCAGGCCAAGGGCCTACTGAGGCCAGCAGTTCCGAGTGGTCAACCAGGTGCCCTGATGGGAAGCCCATACGCCAGAGGTCAGGAGCCCAGGTGTTGCCCGGTCCTTCTTGCATGACCCCACTTCCTGCCTAGAGGATTGTGCCTAGCCATCATGACTAACATGAGCCATTAAGCAACTTTGTTCTCCTCTGCTGTGAATTTGTCTGGCTCCCTTTGAAAGCCACCACTGCATCCGAGAGCAGCGACTTCCACATGTTTAACTGCCTGTGAAAATGTCCTCCATCCTGAATCTTCCAGTGTTCAGCTTCGCTGCAGGACTTCATGACCTTCTGTGGCACAGTGGGAAGTATGTCAGACTAAGACCTGGGAGACCATGAAGCTCACTGGGTGTGACCTCTCAGCCTAGCCTACCTGCAGGGTTGTTGCTGGCGGAATTAAATGTGGGGTCGGGGGTAAGAACCATGTATTCCACATTGAGTTCTTTGGAGGAAAAGGCGGAATGGGAGAGCCAGTGTGGCATGAAGGTTAGAGTGTTGGACTAGGACTGGGGGAGCAGGGTTCAAATTCCCACTCAGCCATGAAGCTCACAGGATGACCTTGGGCCAGTCACCATCTCTTAGCCCAACCTACCTCTTCACAGGGTTGTTGAGAGGGTGAAATGGGGAGGGGGACCACCATGTACACCACCATGAGATTGTTGGAAGAGAAAGGTGATATAGTCAATCAATCAATCCACCCCTACAGTTTAGCCCCTGCCTCTTCATCCACTCTAGAACTCCAAGTGGTGCTCATTCACATCAACCCGAATGGAAACTGGCCACCCAACCTGGCACAGATGCAGACCTGGGGTGTGTGTACGTCTGGCTGGCTTCAGGGGGCTTCAGCCCAGACCCCCTGGGAACACAGCAAATTTCTGCAAAACTTGACTCACCATGAGGAAGCCTCCTAAAGTCTCTGAGCCAAGGAGGATCCCTAGAGGAGAAACCTCCCTCCCCTGGTGGGGATGTTCCCTGGCCAGCATCCTGCCTTTGTGGAAAGGGTGGCAGACAGGGAGGGGGGAGATGGTTGCATCTTTTTATAGCCAGGGCCAGAAAGCAGGACTGATGGAGGGCCTCAGATATGCAGGTGGCTGATGCAACCTCATCTCCCTGGAGGGCAGGAATATTTTGGGAAGCAGGGAAGGGACTTAAATGCTTCCGACTTCTCTCCCCCTGCTGGGACTGAGAGCAGGCAATGCCAGTGGGGCTGAGAAGAGGGTCCCTGCATCCCCTGGGGGCAGGCAGAAGGGTTTTCCCTGCCGGCTGCATTGTGAGGCTGACTTTGAGGTCCTGGGTCCCCATTCCTTCTCCTCTTCTCCTTTAATTAATTTAAAAATCATGAAAAGGAAAAAAACATTACAGCTGGTGACACACTATTATACACTTCGAAAACAAACTGACATACTGATAAAGCCCTAAAGAAAGAGAGAGTAAATAAATAAATAAAACAAAAGTAGGCAATGGTGGATCTGCGTGGATCCAAGAGTCGACTCTATCCTAGCAGAAGGCGGCGTCCGATGTTCTAGAAAGAAGGAAAGAAATTCAGCAGGTTTATGAAAGGGTGACTGGATTGGAAAAAGGTAGAGAGCCCATGAAGGCGCAGGGCAAAACAACCAGAATGATCAGGGTTGGGATGGATGTCCTCTCAGTGTCCCTTTCAGCCCTGTAAATTGTATAGCTGTATGACTGGAGTCTACATAAGAGGAGAATCACAGATCATTTTATTTAAGTAAACAGCATGATCCATCGCCCTTTTGTTGGGAGGAGGGTTTTCTACAAACTAACAAGATGGGTAGGACAAGTGACTTGTTGCCATAGGGCATAGTGGTTGGGGATCCTTCTGAAAGGGGACGAGTCTCTCTGCCCTGGCCAGAGGTGATGCCATCGTGGTGTCTGTGGGTCAGAGGGGAGGGGCAGGTTGGCAGCTGGAGTTGGCAAAGACACAGTGACCCAATTTTCTCAGCTCTGGCTCTGGCTCCCCACCACCACCACGAAATCCAAGGGGGGAGCAGGATCTTTCCCAACCCAAGGGCCACATTCCTTCATGTGCAACCTGCTGGGTGGGTGTGGCCAGAGGCTAAAGTGGGCAGAGCCATGGATGTGCCAGAGGTTTCTCTGCTCCCCACTTCTCCATCATCTATCCAGGCCAGCAAGGAGGGTACAAAGGAAGACCATGTGTGTGTGTGTGTCACTCGGCCCTCGGGGATAAATCGTACCAGCCTTAACTGTTAATGTGATCAATCATTCATCTTATTATTTACTCTATTCCTCAGTCGTCCTTCACCAGTTGAGACCCCAGGGGGGTTTACCACATATTCAATACATTCAATATAACATATAAAAAGCATATATCATTACAGTACAAACTCTTTAATTTTTATTCCCTTTCGAAACATAACTTTTAGGATGGCAGCCATTCTGTTGGCCAAAAGGCGAGAGAAAGAGAGGTTTTGCTATCCTTTTGAAGGGACTGTTGCATCTAGTCCAGCCTCCTGATCTCTCAGTGGCCAAATGTCTCTGAGAACCTACATAAGCAGATCCTGCAGATGAAGCCAATGGCCCACCTAGTCCAGCCTCCTCTGAGGAAACCCACAAGCAGAATCTGAGCAGGAGAACTTTTGTCACCTCCTTTAACTCTTTCCAGCCCAGCTGGGTGCTAACAAGGATGCTACATCTGAGAGCTGCTAGCCGAACTCACCTATTTTTCCTCCTCCCTCCCCAATCCCTTTTCCTTTTGTGCTGTGGTCTTTTTATATTGTATTTGGAACTGCCTTGAGGGGAGTCTTCTTCTTTGGCTGGCCAAAAGAAATTGGCTTCAAAATAAATAAATTAAAATGCTTTAAATAAATAAATGACAAGGCTGTTTTGAGGTATGGCATGCGGTGCCCACCCCTGGCACTGCCACGGCATGCCATTCCAAAAAGCGCATTACATGGCATGCCTCAATTGGGCCTTTTGTGATGGCGCCGCTGAGTCACGGGAGGCAGAGAAAGGGCTGCCTTTGTGCTCCCTGGAGGGGAAAGGGTCTGAGTCACCCAAAGCCTGGCTTGGAGGTGGCTGGGTGGGCTGGAGAATAAAAACAGGCGGGTGTGTGTGTGACGAGGATTTCTCTCTCTCTCTGGCTTTTCTGTTTAGATGACCAAGACAGAGAAACACAGACTAGTGGTCAAGTTATGGACAGCATGAATATGTGCAGTTTGGAGACGGGGGATAGAGAAAAGAAAGATGGGTTTGACTCAGTGTAGTCTCGCTTTAAAGCATTAGTTAACGAGAGTCCCCCGAGGTCCCTTGTATTCTCAGTCACAACAGCCACTATGGAGAAATTATCTTTTAACACTTTAGTTCAAAGTATTCACTGTGGGGGGACGTGGGTGGTGCTGTGGGTTAGACCACAGAGCCTAGGACTTGCCAATCAGAAGGTCGGGGGTTCAAATCTGTGATAGGGTGAGCTCCCATTGCTCGGTCCCTGCTCCTGCCAACCTAGCAGTTCAAAAGCATGTCAAAGTGCAAGTAGATAAATAGGTACCGCTCCGGCAGGAAGGTAAACGGCGTTTCCGTGCACTGCTCTGGTTCGCCAGAAGTGGCTTAGTCCTGCTGGCCACATGACCCAGAAGCTGTACACCGGCTCCCTTGGCCAACAAAGCGAGATGAGTGCCGCAACCCCAGAGTCGTCCACGACTGGACCTAACAGTCAGGGGTCCCTTTACCTTTTTATTCACTGTGGGTGTGAGCTTAATCCATAATGTAAAAGATTTTCCATCTGCTTTGATGCCACGTGCACCACTGCATACAAGACTTTAGCATCTGTGCATGTGTTTGTGCTGGTAGGCAACAATTTCAGCACAAACACAATGGAAAACTTTTTTTAAAAAAAAATCCAATAAAAATTGAAATAAACAAACAGAAAGAGGATAAGAGAGAAGTTTCTCTTCCTTGTCTCCTAATGTTCGAACTTGTGGACTTCCCAATGAAGCTGAACATCAGAAGAATCAGGACACAAAAAAGGAAGTCCTTCTTCATGAAGCATGTGGTTAAACTATGGAACTTCCTCCTTCAAGAGGCTGCGATGGCCACCAACCTAGATGGCTTTAAAAGAGGATTAGACAAATTCATAGCAAAGAGGCCTATTGATGGCTAGTAGCCAAGATGACTATGCTCTGCCTCCATGCTTGGACGCAGCTGTTGTTGGCATCCATTGGTCTTGAGAGACAATGGAGTGGCCTCTGGGGGTGAAGTCAAACCTCTGGATTAGCAGCACCAAAGGGACCTCCCAAGGACACAAGCCTGGGCAGTGGGTCTGGAGGCTGCCCAGACCCCCCTCTCGGCCTCACTGATGTGGCCCAAAGGAAAGCAGAGAAGATGTTTGGCCCCAGCTTGGCTGCCAGAAGGAGGTGCACAAAGCGCCATCCTTAGGGACTCCACTCTGGATCTGTGCAGGGTTTATCTTCCAAAGATATTCTGCAAGGCAGAGGAGGTTTAGGAGCAGAGCCTTCCTTCTCCTGGAGGGGCTCCCTTTCCAGGTGGAAGAGCCCCGTCTGCCCCTCACTTCCCTCTACAGCACATGCAGAAGCCACCTTCTTGACCACTGGACACCCTCTTGGTCTCGTCCACTCAATATGCCAGAGCCTGTCTTCAAATACAGGGGAAGTCCTTAACACACTGAGGGCTGGAGACCCATCGGCTGCCCTCACCTGGTTTAGCTGGCCATTTGATGCCGTTCCCGGGGTGTGGCTGCTGACAGCTTCCAGGAGCCGCAGGTGAGAGCGGAGTGCAGGGTGGGGACCAAAGGTGGGCAAAGGGCCCCAGAAGGAGCAAGGTGTGTCTCCCACCAGAAGTACCTTCCCTCCCCTAACACCCCATAAACCCCTGGAGGCAGCAATGCTTCTGAATACCAGAATCCCATGATGCCACAACGCAGGCAGCAGTTTTTTCAGTGAGGTCCATTATCAACTATCGAGAGAGGGACCTTTAACTGTGAGAGCAGCAGAGGCTGTTTTGATGCATTGTGTGCCTCTAAATCAGTTTGTAAATATTAGTCAGTCCCATGTATAAATCCATGTCAATGTGCTCCAGTATACCAAGCAAAAGTCATGTGTGATTTTTAAACTTTAAATAACGTACGTATCTTGCACAGTCTTTTCTAGGAGAGGAAAAAAAGAGCAACTATTAAAAAGGGTCAAACAACCCAGGGGAACTTCTGCTATACTCTTTCAAGTATAATTACCACAGATCAGTGCTGTCAACTCTGGCTGGCAGCAGCTCCCAGGGTTTGAGGCAGGCATTGCTCCTTTCTTGCCTTGGAGGGCTGTAGGTCTTTGAGGGGGGGGGGTGTTTCAAGGTCCTGACGCTACAAGGCTGATTCCTGTGTCCCAAATGGGAGGCTGGGGCTTTCCTGATCCCAGGGGCTTTGCATCCAGAGGCCAGCCTTGCCTGGCAGGGATCCCCCTCTCCTGTGCTCAGCCGTACTGGACGGAGCTGGTGGGGAAGGAGCCTAAGCTAACAGGCCCCTTCCAGCTGCCCTGACCAGGCCTGATAAGCGGCTGCCTGGCAGACACCGAGCTCCTTTTAAGGGCAAACTGCAAGGCCAGAGAAGGAAGCAAAGTCCCGCTCTTGACTCAGGAGCGAGACCTGACCCCAAGGTCTCCGTGTTCCCTGGCCTGTGCCAAGCCCAGCTGTGTTTTCTCTGTCCATTGGGGCGCTGGCTGAGGGTGCAGATCACAGCCTGCCCTCTCCCCCTCTGCCTCCGCGAATCTTGGCTTTGCAGGGCATTCTGGGGGCATCCTGCAATGTGCACCTTGCTTAAGTTAAGGATGCTGTGCAACTTCACCTGAAGGGCGCCTGAGCTCCAGCCTCTTCAAGCAGCTCATCTTTTGCAGAGTCCACATGTTTGTACATGGTCCTTCTGGCAAAATATGGACACCCTAGAGGTGTTGAGTCTCTGTAGGGTAGGGAACAGGTTATGACTGAGGGTTAGTCTGGGTTCCTTAGGAGTGCTGGCGCCTTGGTGGGCATGTGCTTGCCAGCCAGCCCTTTCAGACGCCGCCTCTCCCTGGATGGATGTGGCCGGACCTTCACGTGCAGCTCTTTTTCTTTTTTTAAAAGTTTGTTCATAATTTTAATTTATAACAAATAAACATTTGAATAAAGAAATTAAAACAATTCTCACATATCAAACTTCGACTTCCCTCCTCCTCTTTCAACAGTTCGATGAGTTTACCTTTTCTTTCCCCTTTCGCATATCCCAATTAACTCTATTCATTCTTTTCCTCATCTATTTCATATGTTTTAGAAACTGCAAGTTTTTACAGGAATCCTGCTAATGTCTTAATTTGTTTACAATTTGTTTGTAAATATTCAATAAACAATTTCCATTCGTGCGGCTCTTTTATCCTCCAGCTTTTGGGGATAGACTCTTAAGGGACGAAGAGAGACCAAAGGAGCAAACTTACGGGAGCATACAGAGCTACCCGTTTCTTTCACATATGACACAGTGATTGGAGTGTTGAACTAGGATCTGGGAGAGACCAAGGTTCAAACCCTCACTCGGCCGGGGAGCTGACTGGGGGCCAGTCACCGCCTCTCTCAGCCTGACCTACTTCGCAGGGTTGCTTTTTTGGGGATTAAACAATGGGGGGGGGAGAACTATGGGAGCAGCCTTGAGCTCCATGGAGAAAAAAGTGGGATATAAAGGTAAATTTAAAAAAAGGACTCACTTCCCATGAAAACACATCAAAATGATAAATCATGAGACTCATAGAACTGTAGAGCTGAAAGGGTCATCTAGTCAAACCCCCAGCAAGGCAGGAATCAAATCTAAAGGAAGTTCAGGAAGGCATGAGCTTAGAAGGCACACAGGGTGGGCCCAGTTTATGGAAGACGACATCTGCCAGAGGCCCCTTTCTGTGAACAGCCGGGGATATAAGGGGTGAAACAATCTCCCAGCGCCCCTGGGCTTGTCCACACTTACAAAGCACGGGTCTTTCCCTTTACCCTGCTCCTTTCCCATGGAAACCCCTCTGTTTAGTGCTAAAGCAGAGCAAATGTCAATCCAGAGAAAAAAAGGATTTCCCTGGGGAAAAGCAGGACAGGAGGAAGTGTGGATAAGCCCAGTGAGTGAGTGTTCACCAGGACTAGCACCTTGAACTTAGCCCCATAACAAACTGGCAGTCAATGTAACCATTTCAGCAACAGGATAGTACTCTGGTGGGGACCTCCTGTCCCAGTGAGCAACTTTTGCAGCAAGAGGCTGGCCAGGGAGCCTTGAGGAGGATGCTGAGCAGCTAGAGCTGAGCTGCCTGCCCCCATCTTGGGGGAGTGAAGAATGAAGAGAGAGAGGGAGACATACGGGGGGGGGGCAGGAGGAGGCCACATACCAGCTGGTGAAACTGAAGCACATTCTTTACCACTTTGAATGCTGACAGATGAGGGCCAGAGAGATACAGATGGCTGTTGCTGCCGAACTTTGTTCCCCAGGGAAGAGGAGTGAAAAGGCACCATGGAAGCTGGTGGGTTGGGGAAAATGGGGGTGGGGAGGACTCAGGGAATCTGTGGGGCAGGAAGGTGTTTGCCATGGAGCTGCACAGCAGGCAGGGCTTGCCCAGCAAGGCCGGATTGTCAGGAGGGGGCTGTGTGGCAGGAGTCACCTTGACCTCTTGGCCTGGACCCTGTTGCCACCATCTCTGCTCCTGGACGTGAGCTGGGGCCAGAGAGAGGGCAAGAACAACCCTCCTTGTGAGAAACTAAGAGCTGCTTCCTGGATCAGGCCTAAGGGGGCCCGTCCAGTTCAGCCTCTTGCTCTCACGGTGGAATCTAGACAGAGTGCCTCTGGAGCTGGAGGATTCATAAGAACATCCGAAGAGCCTGCTGGATCAGGCCAATGGCCCATCTAGTCCAGCTTCCTGTTCTCACAGTGGCTGACCAGATGCTTCTTAGGAAAGCCCACAAGCAGAATCCAAGCACAAGAGCATTTTCTCCCCTGCTGTGGTTTCCAGCAACTAGCATTCAGAAACACTTCTGCCTCCAGCAGTGAGGGGCAGAGCCCAGTCATTGGCTGTGACTTTAAAAACTTGAGTAGGAGCTTGGTTTTTTCCTCCCTCTTCCTAGTCCCTTCTTCCTTGTGTGTCATGTCTTTTTGAGCTGAGGGGCAGCGATCATCTTGGAAATGATTTTTGTAGGCCTCCCAGAGAGCCATTGTGGCTTAATGGGTGAGGAATTCACGCTGTAAACAGGTAAATTATCTTAACATGCATTGATTGTATGTGGGCCATTCTGGGAGCCTCTTTGGCTGAAGCGCAAACGCTCTGAATAAATAAAAATAGTCTGCCTGCCTGAAGCCTGCCTGCTCCTCCATGCTAGGATATCACAAGGGAACAATCCAACTCCCGCTGGTCTGAGGGGAGGAGGCTAGATGGCAGCAGGAGGAGCTTTCTGTACCTGGACCCGGACCCAAAATGTACTAAGGATGAGGTTTCCTGGAAACAATGAGCCCCAAGGCCGCCCCCACCTTTTTTGGTCACAAGGAGCCACTGGAGCAAATGTAAGCCTCTTTCATGGGCCAGGACCGACGGTTGGGGATTGTTAAATGAAGCCGTTGGGGCACACTTAATCTAATTTGCAAGTGGTGCTGGTGGGTGTGCATGTGTCTGCAGCAGGATTGTGGGACGCTTGAGGAAACAGTAAACACAGCACTGCGCAATTGTGCACGGGGTGCGGACCACAACACTACCGCACTTAAGAAGTGCCGCACCTGACAGTCCTTCTCCTGATCTACAAAAGTGGTTTTGAAAACAGGAGGGAGCTTAAAAACGGCACAAAGCCACCCTCAATGCACAGTCGATGAATCCGTGACATTTCAACCTAGGGGAACGAGAACTCTGCGGTCCTGAAGTTCAAGGTGCAAAGTGGGCCATTTGTAACCCTGTTTGGCATTTCCAGTTTTGACGTCACAGAGAAACATGTGCTTTGCAGCCTGAGAGATTCTAATGAGGTGACTCCCAAGTTTTAAATGTCCTTATTTTAGCTTAGACGCACAAAATCTACATAGCAAGAACAGTAAGCACACAAACCTGAAGGGGCAGGAGTAAAATGGAGCATGTAGCTGCATCTGGCTAACACAACTTCTTTTTGTTTTCATTGCTGCTCACATCAAGTAATACTGAAAGGAGGGAGATATCTAACCCAGAACAGCCACCTGTGGGAGTGGACCTTGATGGGAGAATCTGCCTGATTGGCACTTTCTGAAACAACTCAAGACCGAAACACAGACACCCTTCAAAATTTGCATGCAGTTCTCCAGTCAAGTAATGTGTGAAAAAGTGCATGTGCACATGTGAAGCATGAAGAATGACATACAAAGATGCATGATATCAGGCGGAATAGCCCTGCATAGATGGGTATGGGAAAGGCAAGATTGTGGTGGGCAGGGGGAGGAATTTGCACAAAAGTGATGCTGAATTTTCATGAGGGCTCATCCTTTTAAAAAACCCTCAGTCTGATGTGGAGATGTGGGGAAATGAGAGAAAGCAAAATGCCCTTCTGCACTTCCAGGGGATCCTTGGCTGTGGCCTCCCTCCGAACCGAACCATCCACACCCCCTCCATCATCCCACCCAAGGACAAGGCCACATCGCCATGGAAAATGGAGGGAAGCCTCCCTTTTCAGCAGGCAGGCGGCTGATGCCCCCCCTCCCTCTCTTGGCCCCAATCCAGACAATTAAGAGCTTTGTTTCCTGTGATGGCTGCTTCAATGGAGGCCCACACAAAGAAGCTCTGCAGGGGGAGGATGGGATGGGGATTGCGGGGGGGGGGGGGGGAGAGACGATGACCTCAGTGCAATGACCTCACTCAGCACAACTCCCCAAATCTGCAGGCCTTATAAGGCTAGATTTGGAGGAGGGGCAAGAATGGAAGAAAAAGACACACACACACACCCCACCACCACGCCCCCCCCATCCTTTGGGGCTTCTAAATATAAAAGTCTTTTTCTTTTCTTTTCTCTGGAATGAGTTTAACATCCTGCTATTTCATCCAAGTCGTCTGTTTGCGTGAGATGTTCTGTTTATTAGCCAGGTCTTTTTCTTTCTTTCTTTCTCTCTCTCTCTCTCCCCCTGCCCCAATTCCTTGAAAAAGCCTTTCTCCCCCCCCCCCACTCATTCCCAAAGAGGGACTCAACAATGGAGGCCCCTTTGTTTCAAGGGATGGGGCACTGGGGGCAGAGATGTGAGGAAGCGTCCCGGGCGGATTCCCTTCGGCCCCTGAGGAATGTCGAGGAGGAGGAGGAGAGGAAAAAAATGAAGGGAAACGAAAAATGGCAAAGGACAACATTGTTTGGGTGGCTGGTTTGTTTTTCTCTTCTCCTAGCTTCCTCCTCCTCCCAACACCAAGACTGGCTGTTTGCTGCATATTGGTGAACACTGTTCAGAGCGCAGCCTGCGCTGCAGCAGGGAGCATGCATTGCATGGGGGCTCCTGAGCATGTGGGGATTTCAGTCCCAGGAGCCGGAGTGATGCCAGGCTCTTAATGGAGCCAGGAGAATGAGGAGCCACAGCCCAGTCATGCCTCATCCCTAAAGAAAGAGCACACCAGGATAAAAAAAGATCATAAGCATTTTGCAAATTCAGAGTGATATATATATATATATATGAGAGAATGAATGAGAGACTCAGCAGAAGGAGAGCAGTGACAATGAATGAGCTATCTGGGGAAAACCCACAGTGTTGCACTTTCCCTGACTCAAATTATGACTTTGCAAAATGTGATAGCCTAGAAAACAGCAATTAATGTTTACCATTTTGAATTTTATTGTGCTATTATCTTCTTCGGTGGGTTGCGGAACCTCTGGAGAACGTTGCTTTTGGGTTTTTTAGGGGGCACTGGGAATGAGTTTCCAGAACCAAGGGACAGTGGTCCTGAAAAAGGTTCGGGAACCACTGGACTAGAGATTTTGTTTACCATTTCCTCAGCAACTCTCATTCATTGGAGGTTTTTACGCAGACCTTAGGTGGCCATCTATTAAGGATGTCACGGCTGCGATTCCTGTGTCGCAGGGGGTGGGACTAGATGACCCTCAGGGACCCTTCCAACTCTACCATTCTAGTATTCTATGCTTCTACTGAACAGGAGTTTCTTTTCAGGCACTGATCATGATGAAGAGGCGAGGGAGGGTGGCTCTGTGAATCCCACCCTTGCCGTGTGGACTTTCCAGAGATGAGGGATCTCTCAGGCAGCTTCCAGGCAGCCCACTTGGTCTGAGCAACAGTGAGGAGTGATAAATCAGGAGACAGCGATGGAGATTCTGGCCAGAGCCAGAAAAGGCAGGTTAGCTCAGCCTTTGCTCTCCCCTCTCTCTCCTAAAATAGGGCTTCCCATCCTCCAGTTGATCCCCTGGCAGCCCCTCCCTATCTGCAGCTGTTGCCAGCCCAAGGCCCCAGAAAAGCTGAAGCAGGGGGGGGGGTAGGTTTATTATTTTTTTTAAAAAAATTAAGTGTCTAAACCCCAGAAAGCAAAAGATCACAAGAGGCCCCCTCACCTTTGACTGGACTCCATGGAGACGGATTAAAGCCCATCAGCTGCGGGGAGGGGGGGCGCTTTCTGGAATGCGCTTTCGGAGACATCCATCAGCAGCCCCCCAGGGGTGGGGGGAGAAGGGGGTCGAAGGAAGGAAGGGGAGCAACGGAGACTGACAGAGCTCTCCAGTTTCATGGAAACTGGGGAGGGGGGGGAGATGGACCAGGCAGCAGATGTTGCTTCTCTGTTTGGAGACCCAGGCCCCTCTCTTGCACTCCAGATCAGGCAGGGGGAGGAATTGGGGAGGGGGGCACAATGGCGGGTCCTGCTGCTTCAGCTGCTCCAGTCGCTCAGAGGTAGCAAAACGGCTCACAGTGGAGAGTTTGCAGAATCCAGGATGGTCCAATAGTCCAATCCCCAGCAATGCAGGAATCTCAACTAAAGCATCCCTGACAGGCGGCCATCCGACCTCTGCTTAAAAGCCTCCAGGGAAGGAGAGTCCACAGTTTCCAGAGGGAGCCCATTCCACTGTCAAACTGTTCCTAGAACTGTAGAGTTGGAAGGGACCCTAAGGGCCATCTAGTCCAGCCCCCTGCTATCTTGGGTGCACCTTGCATGGGGAGCGGGGGGGGGGGGAGAGAGAGGGAGAGGGAGAGGGAGAGGGAGAGGGAGAGGGAGAGAGAGAGAGAGAGAGAGAGAGAGAGAGGAGTCGATGTTGCTAAGAAGCTGCCACTGAGTCCTGTGTCTCCAGTCCACTGAGAGCTAGGAGACTGGTGGATTTCGGCAAACGTAAAACAAGAGGGCAAGATAAAAAGAAAGACCTTTCTGTGTGCCTAAGCATCTTCTCAAAGCTCCTTCGTTGCCATCAGGAAACAGTAATTTCTTGAATAGTAGTAAACAACACACAGACTCTTAGTATGGTAGAGTTTGGAGGGATCCCCTGCAATGGAAGGAGTCAAAGCTAAAGCATCCTGGACAGGTGGCCAAAATGGCCACCCAGCCTTTCTTTAAAAACTTTCAGGGAAGGGGAGTCTACAATGGTTTCCCTGTAATAGTTGGGCTCTGGGACCGAAGTCCTCCCAAGGGAAAGGCGACAGAGGAGGGGGGGGGCAGAGGGCAACTAAGGTTCCTTTGAGGCAGTGGGCTCCTCAAAGGTCCACTGGGATGCCCAGAGGCTGCCCCCACTGAGAAGAAGGTCTGTGGGTGGATGGAGGCTTGTGTGTCTCCAGGCTCTTAAAAGATTCGGGACAAGAGTTCAAGGCCACAGAATCGCAGGTGCAAATTTACAGAGCCAAACTTTGGCTTCAATTTATTTACTGCATTTATTTCCCACCTTTTCCTTCAAGGAGCTCAAAGTGGCATTTAATCCCCACAACAACCCTGTGAGGTAGGCTAGGCTGAGAAATTGTGACCGGCCCTCAAGATAACACCCAGAGAACTTTCTGGCCAAGTGGGGGGATTTGAACCCTGGTCTCCCCCAGGTCCTCGTCTGCTGCTCAAACCACTAAGCAACATGGCCCCTCTAACTCAAATGCCAGAGAAGGCAAGCCAACCAATTTCCCATTTGCATTGCTCTGGCTAAATCATGGAATTGTAGAGTTGGGAGGGACACCAAGGGTCATCTAGTCCAAACTCCTGGAATGCAGGAATCACAACTAAAGCATCCCTTCTTAAAGTGATTCAAACTTCAGCCCAGTTCACTCCAAACCGGGTCCTTTAACCCTTTCCTCAACACAGCCTGCTTCAGACCAACCCACTTCCTTTCAGTTGCCTCCAACTGTTCATCTCCTCCCTAGGACCCAATCCCCCCCCAATTCATCACCCACCCAGAAATGTTTGAGGTCCCAAGGAAAGAGCCAGGCCCACTGCCCCCCCCCCGGGGGGTTTGCCCCTCACAGAGCCCCTAGTGGTGAGAGAGGAGCACTCCTACCCCAACACCAGCACCCCTGCCCCAAAATTCTATTTCTGTCAGGGAGTGAGCTTGGGGAGGCCAGGAGGGCAGAAAGCAGCTGGCTCTCTGCTGCGGAGCAAAGATTAGACTGGAATGGCATCCCGTCCCAGAATGCCTGGACTCTGGGGTGGGCTGCTCTGCTGCACCAGCAGCACACATGGCCCCCCACCCCATGGAGGGTAGAGAAGAGACGGGACTGCAGGGAGGCTTTTGCCCCAGGGAGCAGGTGCCAAGGGTCTTGTGGAGTATATGCCTGCTGGCGCTTGACTCTGCTTGGGGGTCAGGGATGGGCTGACTGCTTCACACCAGCTGAGCCAGTCCCCAGTGAAGCTGCAAGTCAGCAGCAGGGGGAGACCCCCCCCCAATATGGGGCCAGACACATACCATGACAACAGGCCCTCTTTGCTTTGTGGAAAGGGAAATCTAGTGTTCCTTGCCTCTGAAAATGTGGAAAGTGGTTCTGTGATTTAAAATTTGCTCAGTTAATCATTTCTCCTTTTTTACCCAAAAAGGAGGAGGGAGGGGAGAAAACTGGGGCAGCTTTCCTGCATTGTAGGGGTTGGACTAGATCTACCTTGTGGTCCCTTCCAATTCTAAGATTCTGGGATTTCAGGGCAGCCTTCCCAGATGAGATTTTGTTAAGGTCTCCTCCAGATTTGGGGGTGTGTGTGGTTTTTTTTGGAGGGGGGCACTGTACTCGGCCACTTGTTCTTGACACAATAAATGTGCATTAGTGGTGTATTTGTACTGGACAGTCCACACATCACTTTGCCTTGTTAGTGGTTCTGCTTTCCCTGATTCTTCTGCATTATTGCCGTTTGGAGGTGCAGCAGCAGCACAAGAAAGCAGGATAAGAATAAGCACAAGAATCCCAGGACATTTGTAGGATGAGAAGTTCCAGGATTTCAGCGGGAAGTGACAGGACGTGCCCTGATGGGCAACGAAGCAGGATGCTCATTTCAAACCTTTCGCAGGTGTAAACAAGAGTTGGAAGCGAGATCATGGGTGATCGCCCCGATAGCATCATGGGCGCAAATAATCTTGAATGCACAATAGAAGAGAAGACCTGGAGGGGCCCTCACTGGACATGGGAACCAGTAGCAGGAAAAGCTTGGCTGCCCCATTCATCCTAAAGCAGGACAAGGAGGAAGCCATTCTTGCACAAGTGGCAGCAGAGAAGATGACAGAAGGTGAGGTCCACATTTTAGGTGGGGGGACTGTGGGGGTCCTGCAGGAGGCAATGACAGCCACCAACCTAGATGGCTTTAAAAGATTAGACAAATGAGTGGGAGATACGTAGCTACCAGTGGCTACTTGCCATGATGGTTAGCTCATGATGGCTGGGTTAGGGTTCAGATGTTTTCTGGGTTAGTTAGCTGACCTCTAACTCAGGCAAAAACAACAACCCCAAAGCCACTTGCTTTGAGAGGGTAACTGGGGCAGCTTGGTCTGATCATATCCCTTGTCATTGGCAAGGTTGGCTAGCCCAGCTGCAGATCGTAGAATTGCATTGGAAGGGACCCCAAGGGTCATCTAGCCCAACCCACTGCTGCAATGCAGGAATCACAGCTAAAGAATCTCCGACAGGTGGCCATCCAGCCTCTGTTAAGAAACATGCAGTGAAGGAGAGTCCAGAGAGAAAGCCAAGAAGCCTCCTTCCAAAGTATCACAAATCACAGAAGCTGCCCCCCTCCCCACCCCTGCAAAAGACACATGAGTGAGACTTCCAGCTGGTCAGCTCCACTGAGGAGAGACAGGGTTATTTTCACACCAGTTGGCTGCCAACTGTCTGGCTGGGTAGGGTTTCAGTTCTGGGCTTGTCAAGAAGCAGAGATGGATAAGCTTCTTTTGAGCAGGGTGGAAGCCGCGGTCAGGCTCAGAGCAGTTGGGCTCCTTTCCTGCTGCGAGATGGTTTTGCATCCCCAGAGATCTCTGGGGGTATTTGGGAAGGGGTCAGGGCTCGGCCCCACCTGCTGTCCCCCGGCAGGAAGGGGGCAGCCCTCTGCATGTGGTGCAGGATCCCTCTGTAGTGGCAGCTAGAAAATGGCAATAATGAAGAATTATTGGGGGTTTGCCAGAAGGAGATGTTTGCTGCAACACTGAACCGTAAAAGACTGTGAATGTTGATTTCAAGTTTTACTGTTGGGCAGTAATTATAGTGTTTTTGTGTAGCGCTAACCGCAGAGTGTTCCTTGATGAAGGGCAGTCTATAAAATGATTGTGATGGCAATCAGAAGACATTTTTCTTCAGATCCTTCCTTCAGATGGAGGATGAATGACACCTTGTTTAGAGACCAAGAGGTTATCAAGAAGGCCCAAAAAACCTTGAGAGACTATTTTGAGATAAATTTGAATACTATTACTGAAAAAAGAATAATCTGGGACGCAAGTAAAGCAGTTATGAGGGGGTTTCTGATTCAACAGAATACAATAAAGAAGAGAGCCCAAAATGAGAAAAAATATAAAATTTTGGAAAAAATAAAAGAGGGAGAGAAGAAACTAAGAGCGAAACCAAAGTCACAAGAGATTCTGAGAGACAAAAAGTTATATCAAGTGCAATATATGAAGATGATGAATCAGGAAATTGAATGGAAAATCAAACAAATGAGACAAAGGACATTTGAATCGGCTAACAAATGTGGAAAATTGTTAGCTTGGCAAATGAAAAAAAGACAAAAGCTCAATACTATTACTAATTTGGAAGTGGAAGGAAAGAACATTCAGAATCCAGTGGAAATTAGAAAATGCTTCCAGAGGTATTTTAAACAGTTATATATACACAAGGGCCACAGAAAGAGTTTGATATAGACCAATTTTTAAAAACAAATGGATTACAAAAAATCTCTCAAGAAAACAAGATAATGCTGAACCACAAAATTACAGAACAGGAGGTAGAAGGTGCCATTCAGAATATGCAGTTGGGTAAATCTCCAGGGCCGGATGGCTTAACCTCAAAATACTATAGATCTTTGAAAGATTGGTTAATTCAACCACTAAAGGAGGTCTGTAATGAAATTTTGGAGGGGGAAAAAGCGCCAGAGTCGTGGAAGGAAGCTTATATTACGCTTATACCGAAAACTGAGTCTGAAAAGACACAACTTAAGAACTACCGCCCCATATCCCTGCTCAATGTGGATTACAAAATATTTGCTGATATTTTGGCTAATAGATTAAAAAAAGGATTAGTGGAAGAGATACATAAGGACCAAGCTGGCTTTCTCCCAGGTAGACACTTGTCTGACAACACGAGGAACATAATTAACATTTTGAAGAAGTTGCAAGTGAACATTAATACCAAAGCAGTTCTAATTTTCATAGATGCGGAGAAAGCCTTTGACAATATTTCTTGGAATTTTATGAAGAAAAATCTTCAGGGGATGGGGGTGGGTCAAGGGTTTGAAAATGGTATAAGTGTAATTTACTCAGAACAAAAGGCTAAGCTAATAGTTAATAATGTGATGACAGAGAAATTTAAGATAGAAAAAGAGACACGACAAGGCTGCCCAATTTCCCCATTGCTTTTTATTTCGGTCCTGGAGGTTTTGTTAAATATGATTAGAAGGGACCGTCTGATTAAAGGTATTCAGGTCGGAGCCAAACAATACAAATTGAAAGCTTTTGCAGATGACCTAGTTTTGACGTTACAGGAGCCAGAATCTAGTACGAAAAGAGTATTAGAACTGATTCAAGAATTTGGTCATGTGGCAGGATTTAAGCTGAACAAGTCAAAAACTAAAGTGCTTGAGAAAAATTTTACACCAATTGAGAAAGAGAGGTTTCAGAAGGAGACAGGTTTAACATTAGTTAAGAAAGTAAAATATCTGGGGGTTAATATGACTGCTAAGAACTTAAACTTATTTAAAGATAACTATGAGAAATGTTGGACAGAAGTGAAAAAAGACTTAGAAATATGGTCAAATTTGAAGCTTTCCTTGTTGGGTCGAATTGCAGCTATAAAGATGAATGTATTGCCAAAAATGTTATTTTTGTTTCAATCATTGCAAATTTTGGACAAGATGGACTGTTTCAAGAAGTGGCAGAGAGATATTTCTAGATTTGTCTGGCAGGGCAAGAAGCCCAGAATAAAATTTAAAATATTAACTGACGCAAAGGAAAGAGGCGGATTTGCCCTGCCAGACCTTAAGCTTTACTATGAATCAGCAGCATTCTGCTGGTTGAAAGACTGGCTGCTTCTTGAGAACACAGACATTTTGGACTTAGAAGGTTTTAATAATGTTTTTGGGTGGCATGCATATTTGTGGTATGACAAGGTTAAAGCACACAAAGCATTTAAAAACCATATTGTCAGAAGAGCATTGTTTAATGTCTGGATAAGATATAAAGACTTACTTGAAAATAAAACCCCAAGGTGGTTGTCACCAATGGAAGCAAAGGCTCAGAAAAAGCTCAATATGGAGGCCAAATGGCCAAAATATTGGGAAATATTGGAACAAGAAGGAGACAAATTGAAATTGCAGAGTTTTGAGAAATTAAAAGATAAAGTGCGAGACTGGCTTCATTATTATCAAATAAGAGAGGCCTATAATTTGGACAAAAAAATTGGCTTCCAGCTGGAAAAATCAAAATTGGAAACAGAACTGTTAGATCCCAAAACTAAGATACTTTCAAGAATGTATAACTTGCTGTTAAAATGGAATACTCAGGATGAAACGGTTAAATCTGCTATGATTAAATGGGCACAAGATGTTGGACATAACATTATGTTTGCTGACTGGGAACAGTTGTGGACCACCGGTATGAAATTTACGGCATGTAATGCCTTAAGAGAGAATATTATGAAAATGATATACAGGTGGTACATGACACCAGTCAAGCTTGCAAAAATATATCATTTGCCCGATAACAAATGTTGGAAATGTAAAGGAAATGAAGGTACATTCTTTCACCTTTGGTGGACGTGCCCAAAGATTAAGGCTTTCTGGGAGATGATCTATAATGAAATGAAAAAGGTATTTAAATATACCTTTCTGAAGAAACCAGAGGCCTTTCTCTTGGGCATAGTCGGCCAATTGGTGCCAAAGAAGGATAGAACTTTCTTCATGTATGCAACAACAGCAGCAAGAATACTTATTGCAAAGTATTGGAAGACACAAGATTTATCCACCCTGGAAGAGTGGCAGATGAAGGTGATGGACTATATGGAATTGGCGGAAATGACTGGCAGAATCCGAGACCTGGGAGAAGAGTTGGTGGAAGAAGATTGGAAGAAATTTAAAGACTATTTGCAGAAACACTGTAAAATTAATGAATGTTAAAATGATGTTGGATTGAAAATAAGTGGCATTAGCAACAAAGTTAATAAGAATATGCAAAAATGGATTGATAATGGATGAAAATATAGAGTTATAATATGTTAAGATATAGAGTTAAGATAAATGAAAGAGGGTAAGGATTTGTTGATTTAATTATGTAAATGGGAACACAAAAAGGGGAGGTGTGAGGAGGTCAAGGAAACAAGCTAATGAGTTTAAAGATACAAAAAAATGGATTTGTTTTTAATTTTTTCTTATTTATTCGTTTTTTTGCATTTTGTATTTTTATTTTTTTTCTATTTTATGTATTTTTGTATGTTTTTTTTCTTTCTTTTTATATGTTTTCTTTTTATTCTGTAAACCTTTGTTTTTTGTAAAATCTCAATAAATATTTTATAAAAAAAAACCACAGAAGACATTTTTCCCAGGTACCAGCTGCCCCGTGGATGCATTCTGGATGGCAATTCTGTTTTCTTCATCACTGGAACCCAAGAAGAGCCTGTTGGATGAAGCCATTTGGCCTACCTAGTGCAGCTTCCTTTCCTCACTGTGGCTGAGCAGTTGCCTGTGGGAAACCAGTAAGCAGATTCTGAGTACAAGAGCACTTTCACCCTTCCTGCAGTTTCCAGCAACTGGTATTACTCAGAAGCATTACTGCAGCCAATGCTCACCAGGCCTTGTAGCCATCAAGAGTGCTCTCCTCCTCCACGAATTTGCCCAGTCCTCTTTTAAAGCCATCCAGGTTGGTAGTCCTCGCTGCCTCTTGCTGCAGACAGTTCCATAGTTTAACTATGTGTTGTGTGATGAAGGACTACCTTCTATCTGTCCTGAGTCTTCCAACATTCAGCTTCACTGGAAGTCCACAAGTTCCAATGTTAGGAGAGAGAAAAACTATTCTCTCTCCACTTTCTCCATGCCAGAGAGCTGCTTGATCTATCGCAGTTTGCACTACAGTCAGTTGACAGAAAATCGGGTGGGACGTTTATTTTGTGCCTTGTGGGGCTGGCCAGAGTCCCCTTGACCTGCTCTGTGTCTTTAGCAGGGTTTGTGGTCCTTTCCCTCTGAAGTGGACCCCTTCTTTATGCCATTGTGTCCTCATGACCAGGGAGCTCAGTCTAGGCACTCTGTGCTTGCTGCCCACACACACTCTGGGACCCTTGTACATCAGTGTTTAGGGAACATAGATTCTGCCTTCTACCGAGTCAGAACATTGGCCCATCCAGCCCAGTACTGCCTACACTGATGGGCAGCAGCTCTCCAGAGTTTCAGGCAAGGAGTCCCTCCCAGCCCTACTGGGAGATGCTGCCAGTGGGGTCTGAGGCCGGGACCTTCTGCATGTCAAGCTCTACCACTGAGCTGCAGTCCTTCCTTGCGGGGTTCCAGTGGTCCTTCAGGCTGTAAACTGGATTCCAGGAGTCATTCATGGTAGTTTTGACTTAAGCCCCATAAAGAAAACCAGAAGAGCCCTGCCTTGCTGAACCAGGCCAAAGGGGGCCCAGCTAGGTCAGCATTCTCTTCCCACAGTGGCCAACCAGATTCCTCTTCTGGAAAGTTCAGTCTGTACTGTGTCCCCTCTTAACTGCCTTTTCTCTAAACTGAAAAGCCCAAGATATTTCAGCCTTTCCTCCTAGGGGAGTCGTTCCTTCCCCTTGATTGTGCAGGTTGCTCTTTTCTGAAACTTTTCCAGCTCTGCAATGCCATGAGGTGAGGAGGGCAGAACTGGACACAGGACTCCAAGCATGATTGCTCTGAAGATTTGTATAATGTCACAAACGTCCCAAGCAGTCAGTCCTGCCTAGTTAGGAGAGTTTATGCTTAACTCAAGAGTTAAGTTCCAGCAGCAAGGGCAAAAGCAGCTGGCAAGGACCAAACCCCAAAGAGGAAATGTATCACCAGTGCGAAGCCAAGACTTGATCTCTCCCCCGACACCCCCCCCTTCAGCCCTTTTCAGATAATGGGATGACATCAGACTCTGAGTAATGCTCTCTCAAAGGTCTGGAAATGCCTTTATCCTGAGAAGCAGCAAAGAAAGAAAAGGCAGCTTCTGGTTTAATTTGGACTCTTTCCTGTTTTCTACTTTTTGCTTGCAGGTGGAAACAACATAACCCCAAATACAAGGTTTATTTATTTTATTTTAAAAATGTACATTCTTATTCAATTTCTCAAGTTGCTCAGAGCAACTCAGAGAGGTTCATAGTGTGCAGAACATCATTCTCTTTGGCCTGATCCAGCATACTCTTATGGTGTTCTTATTTTTCTCCCTTAAAACCAAACTAGTGTCTGGGAAGCAGTGCAGATTCCTAGGATCTTTGGGGTATCTGGCCACTTTAAGAACAGGATGCTGGCCGTTGGCCTGATCCAGCAGCCAGGCTCTTCTTACGCTCTGAATACCAGTTGCTGGAAAATGCAGGAGGAGAGCATGCTCTTGTGCTCAGATCCTGCTTGTGGGTTTCCCACTGAGGCATCATTTTCACTGTGAGAAAAAGATGCTGGACTGGATGGGGGACCTTTTGGCTTGATCCAACTGAAGGGCTCTTCTTATTTATCTTGCGGTTCTCTGGACAACATTCAGCCCCCTAACTCTTAACTTAACTCAGGTTCTAAAGAGCTTTTGGCATGGCACAGGCTAACACATCCTATTTAAAGGCAGGCATTTCAGAGTGTCCCAGGGCACCCCAATGGTGAGAAAGACTTCTGCTCCCCAACAACTCAGACACCCAGCCCCTTTAATTACCGCTTTGTATGACGTGGTCCCAGGGGAGTCCTAATATATTCTTCCTCCTAAAAAACAAAAACTCTTCTTTGAGGTGGCTCAATCCAGATTCTTTGGCCACAGCCCTTATCTGCCAGCAAAGTATTTTAAGCATCTCTGCCAATTGACACAGCTGTCTGAGTGATGTAAAGCTGACAGCTGATTTAGAGGTGAGGAAGGGAGAAGGGTGCCGCCTAGGGGCTAACTCCAACTAGTTGAATGCACAAGGGCTTTTTAATTTGGGCCACTGCATGGTTGGAAAGCTTAAAAATCTTCTTCCCCGAGCTCAAGATTTTGGAGCAAAAAAATAAAAATTAAATGATGACAAATAAATGTTTACTTCACCAGGAGTACATGGACCTGCCACCAGGATATTCTGGTGGACTCTCCTTCATTTGCGGTGTTTAAACTGAAGTTGGATTGGCCAACTACCAGAGATGCTTTAGCTGTGATCCCTGCATTGCGGGGGATTAGACTAGATGACCCCCAGGGTCCCTTCTAGCTCTACCATTCTATGATTCTATAAAAAGCAAGTTTAAAGGCTTTCCAGAACTGCTGCATGAAGCGTCTTACAAACCTTAAAATACGAATGCGAGTTGCTGGAAACCACAGGAAGGAACAATCTGCTCTTGAATCCTGCTTGCTGGCTTCCTACAGGCAACTGTTAGGCCACTGAACACCACATGCTGTTGATTGAACCCTGGGCCTTCTGAATGCAAAGCAGGTGTTCTGCTGCTGAGCTTGCAGCCCTTCCCAGAAGGGCTGTGGTGGAGATGGAGTGTTTGTTCCAGGCAAGAAGCCCCTTTGGGACCCTAGGTAAGGGCGGCCAGCCTGAAGGTGACCCATCTCCTTGACACCCCATTGTCTGTGAATCTTCTCAGCCGTTGGCTTCCAGGTGGCTCCAGGGGGCCTCTTCCACCCAGCGAGGGCTGCCAGGAGGTGATCAGAAAGGCATCTGTCTGGGTCTGCTCAGAAGCTGTTTGCAAAATGACAGGCCTCATCCTCTGCTGCCCGCCCAGCACCTGCCCTCCCTGACCCCCGTTGCCGTGGTCTTATTTGCTGGAGGAGAAGCAGCTCTCTCACGCCCGGTTGTTGCTTTTGAGAGCGAGCCAAGCTGCCACCATCTTGCACCACCTCCCCACTCAGTCCCTGGGCTGCACCCACTTTCCCAAGGGCTCTTTCTCCCCAACAACTTGATTACTGCCCTCTTAGGTCACCTTGCTTTCTTTGCCGTCTGCTACAAAAAAATTGCTTTCTTCAAAACTGGTTAGACACACAGAGGACTGGTTTCCAGGTCCTTAAAGGTACCAGGACACCACACATATCTGCATGCAATTTACATATGCTAATCTATATACACCGACGGCTGGGGCAAATTAAGATTGGGACAGGGCAGTAGCTCAGTGGTAGAGCATGCAGAAAGTCGCAGGTTCAATTTTAACATTTTGTATTACTGTGTCTTTGTCCATGGAGTTTTCTTGGCAGGGATACTGGAGTGGCTTGCCGGTTCCTGCTCCAGGTGGATCACGTTTGGTCAAAACCCTCCACTATGACCTGTCCATCTTGGGTGGCCCTGCACGGCGTAGCTCATAGCTTCTCTGAGTTATTCAAGCCCCTTCGCCACGGCAAGGCAGTGATCCATGAAGGGGATCGTATAGTTAAAGCCATGGTTTTCCCAGTAGTGATATATGGAAGTGAGAGCTGGACCATCAAGAAGGCTGATCGCTGAAGAATTGATGCTTTTGAATTATGGTGCTGGAGGAGACTCTTGAGAGTCCCATGGACTGCAAGAAGATCAAACCTATCCATTCTTAAGGAAATCAGCCCTGAGTGCTCACTGGAAGGACAGATTGTGATGCTGAGGCTCCAATATTTTGGCCACCTCATGAGAAGAGAAGACTCCCTGGAAAAAACCCTGATGTTGGGAAAGATGGAGGGCACAAGAAGAAGGGGACGACAGAGGACGAGATGGTTGGACAGTGTTCTCGAAGCTACAAACATGAGTCTGACCAAACTGCGGGAGGCAGTGGAAGACAGGAGTGCCTGGCGTGCTCTGGTCCATGGGGTCACGAAGAGTCGGACACGACTAAACGACTAAACAACAACAACAAATTACTGTAATTTTTTCTTGATTTTCTTGTTAACTTTTTGCAAACTTGATTGAGGTTACTGTTGTTGTTTTGCAATCAAGCAGCATATAAATTTTATGAAACAAATAATAAATAAACAAATCCCTGGCAGCATCTCCTGGTAGGGCTGGAAGAGACTCCCTGCCTGAAATCCTGGAGAGCAGCTGCCTCCAGTCAGTGTGGACAGTCCTGGGCTGGGTGGGACCCATAGGTGCCAACTCCCTGGGGTCCTGGGTTCCCAAGCACCCACAAAATTCCCCATGAAGGGGATGGGCACCCACAAATTTCAGTGCCAGGGCCATGCATGCTGCAGGCACCCATGGCCCCAGGCACCCATGGTCACAGGGCCAAGCTGGCATTCCTGATGGGACCCCAGTGTCATACTCTACACAAGGTGCTTCCTGCATTCCAAAGGCAACAGTGGCTGGGTGCTGCCAGTCACCCTGTAAAGGAAAACCTTCTTTGCTAAAATAAACTCTCTCTCTTTTAAAAGATTATGTAATCCATGGCAACAGTAGTGGGGTTCAGGCCCCCAACAGCATCTGATCCAATCTGGACTCCTCCAGCAAAGGCTGGCTGGTCCAGAAGAAGGCAGGTGCTGCCCCACAGTGGCCACATTCAGAACAACACCCAAGCCCAAATCCCCTAAATTAAAGAAGCAACAACACTGTACATTTAGCGTGCTCCCCCCGCCCCCCGACCAAAGAAACCTGGTAAGCTGTATTTTGCCCCTCACAAAGCTGTAATGCCCAGCACCCTTAAACAAGCTACAGCTCCCAGAGTTCTTTGTTTTTGGGGGTGGTGAGGAAGTGCACCTTAAATGGATGCCATGTAAGCAGCACAGCATCCTACATTCCACTTCTGGATAATCTAAAATAAATCCAAACTGCAAGTGGACAAAATATACTGATTGCTGTATTGTTGTTGTTGACAGCTGTCTGTCTCGAGAGACACTGGAGTGTGCCTCTGGGGGTGAAGTCAAACCACTGGAGAATCACAGCACCTGCTTTGGCTGCAGAGACTTGTACCTTCTGCCTCCTGCGTTGCTTTTGCTGCGTGGGCAGCATCAAAGTGACCTCTCCGGGGTGCAAGCCTGGGCTGCCCAGACTACAGGACTCACTGATGTGGTCCAAAGGAAAGCAGAGCAAAACAAAACATTTGGCATCAACTTGACTGCATGTTATGGCTGTGAAGGCAGATGAAAGCTTCAGCAAATAAGAATCTACCAGTTGACATGATACTCGTGCCATTGGAATAGAGCCTTACTGCTAAGGCTGCGCAACAGTCAGCATGCACTCATCTACACACATAAAACAAATTCACACACTGGCGTCTTCCAAAAACCCATCTCAAACCCAAAAACAGTTCCATGGTGACTGGCAAATGGTAACGGGGGCAGGACCTTGAAATCTGGAAGTCATGAACCAGCACATGGGCGGTGGATATAGATTCAGTCACATTGATTCAAGGAAAACATGGACCACTTCTAAACGTCATCTCCAACTCTTTGAAAGGTTCTATCAACGGTGTCTCCGAAACATTTTACACATCACCTGGGAAGACAGGTGAACTAATGCCAGTGTACTGGAAGAAGCAAAGATCACCAGTGTTGAAGCAATGATTCTTCAACATCAACTTTGTTGGACAGGTCATGATGTGCAGATGCCTGATGATCGTCTTCTAAAGCAACTGTTGTTGTTTAGTCGTTTAGTTGTGTCCACCTCTTCGTGACCCCATGGACCAGAGCACGCCAGGCACTCCTGTCTTCCACGGCCTCCCACAGTTTGGTCAGACTCGTGCTGGTAGCTTCGAGAACACTGTCCAACCATCTCGTCCTCTGTCGTCCCCTTCTCCTTGTGCCCTCAATCTTTCCCAACATCAGGGTCTTTTCCAGGGAATCTTCTCTTCTCATGAGGTGGCCAAAATATTGGAGCCTCAGCATCACAATCTGTCCTTCCAGTGAGCACTCAGGGCTGATTTCCTTAAGAATGGATAGGTTTGATCTTCTTGCAGTCCATGGGACTCTCAAGAGTCTCCTCCAGCACCAGAATTCAAAAACATCAATTCTTCGGCGATCAGCCTTCTTGATGGTCCAGCTCTCACTTCCATATATCACTACTGGGAAAACCATAGCTTTAACTATAAGGACCTTTGTTGGCAAGATGCTGTCTAGGTTTGTCATTGCTTTTCTCCCAAGAAGCAGGCATCTTTTAATTTTGTGACTGCTGTCACCATCTGCAGTGATCATGGAGCCCAAGAAAGTAAAATCTCTCACTGCCTCCATTTCTTCCCCTTCTATTTGCCAGGAGGTGATGGGTCCAGTGGCCATGATCTTCATTTTTTGATGTTGAGCTTCAGATCATATTTTGTGCTCTCCTCTTTCACCCTCATTAAAAGGTTCTTTAATTCCGCCTTACTTTCTGCCCTCAAGGTTGTGTCATCTGCATATCTGAGGTTGTTGATATTTCTTCTGGCAATCTTAATTCCGTCTTAGATTCATCCAGCCCAGTCTTTCGCATGATGAATTCTGCATATAAGTTAAATAAGCAGGGAGACAATATACAGTCTTGTCGTACACTTTTCCCAATTTTGAACCAATCAGTTGTTCCATATCCAGTTCTAACTGTAGCTTCTTGTCCCACAAAGAGATTTCTCAGGAGACAGATGAGGTGATCAGGCACTCCCATTTCTTTAAGAACTTGCCATAGTTTGCTGTGGTCGACACAGTCAAAGGCTTTTGGATAGTCAATGAAGCAGAAGTAGATGCCTCTCTGGAACTCTCTAGCTTTCTCCATAATCCAGTGCATGTTTGCAATTTGGTCTCTGGTTCCTCTGCCCCTTCGAAATCCAGCTTGCACTTCTGGGAGTTCTTGGTCCACATACTGCTTAAGCCTGCCTTGTAGAATTTTAAGCATAACCTTGCTAGCGTATGAAATGAGTCCAATTGTGCGGTAGTTGGAGCATTCTTTGGCACTGCCCTTCTTTGGGATTGGGATGTAGACTGATCTTCTCCAATCCTCTGGCCACTGCTGAGTTTTCCAAATTTGCTGGCATATTGAGTATAGCACCTTAACAGCATCATCTTTTAAAATTTTAAATAGTTCAGCTGGAATACCATCACTTCTACTGGTCTTGTTATTAGCACTGCTTTCTAAGGCCCATTTGACTTCACTCTCCAGGATGTCTGGCTCAAGGTCAGCAACCACACTGCCTGGGGTGTATGAAAAACAAAAAAAAAAATTTTTTTCCTTCCAGTAGCACCTTAAAGACCAACTAAGTTAGTTCTTGGAATGAGCTTTCGTGTGCATGCACACTTCTTCAGAAGTGGGGTGTATGAGACATCCATATCTTTCTGGTATAATTCCTCCGTGTATTCTTGCCATCTCTTCTTAATGTCTTCTGCTTCTGTTAGGTCCTTACCACTTTTGTCCTTTATTATGGTAATCTTTGTACGAAATGTTCCTTTCATATCTCCAATTTTCTTGAACACATCTCTGGTTTTTCCCATTCCTCTATTTCTTTCATTGCTCGTTTAAGAAGGCCTTCTTGTCTCTCCTTGCTATTTTTTTGGGTTCAGTTTCCTGTATCTTTCACTATCTCCCTCACATTTTGCTTGCCTTCTCTCCCATGCTATTTGTAAGGCCTCGTTGGACAGCCACTTTGCTTTCTAGCATTTCTTTTTCATTGGGATGGTTTTTCTTGCTGCCTCCTGTATAATGTTGCGAGCCTCCATCCATAGTTCTTCAGGCACTCTGTCAACCAAATCTAAATCCTTAAACCTGTTCCTCACTTCCACTGTGTATTCATAAAAGATTTGATTTATATTGTATCTTACCGCCCCAGTAGTTTTTCCTACTTTCTTCAGTTTAAGCTTGAATTTTGCTATAAGAAGCTGGTGATCTGAGCCACAGTCAGCTCCAGGTCTTGTTTTTGCTGACTGTATAGAGCTTCTCCATCTTTGGCTGCAGAGAACATAATCAATCTGATTTCGATGCTGCCCATCTGGTGATGTCCATGTGTAGAGTCGTCTCTTGTGTTGTTGGAAAAGAGTGTTTGTGATGCCCAACTTGTTCTCTTGGCAGAACTCTATTAGTCTTTGCCCTGCTTCGTTTTGAACTCCAAGGCCAAACTTGCCAGTTGTTCCTTTTATCTCTTGATTCCCTACTTTAGCATTCCAAACCCCTATAATGAGAAGAACATCCTTCTTTGGTGTCATTTCTAGAAGGTCTTGTAAGTCTTCATAGAATTGGTCAATTTCAGTTTCTTCAGCACCAGTAGTTGGTGCATAAATTTGGATTACTGTGATGTTAAAAGGTCTGCCTTGGATTCGTATTGAGATCATTCTATCATTTTTGAGATTGCATCCCAGTACAGCTTTTGCCACTCTTTTGTTGACTATGAGGGCCACTCCATTTCTTTTATGGGATTCTTGCCCACAGTAGTAGATATGATGGTCATCTGAACTGAATTCGCCCATTCCTGTCCCTTTTAGTTCACTGATGCCCAGGATGTCAATATTTATTCTTGCCATCTCATTTTTGACCACATCCAACTTACCAAGGTTCATGGTTCTTACATTCCAGGTTCCTATGCAATATTTTTCTTTACAGCATTGGACTTTCCTTTCACTTCCAGGCATACCCGCAACTGAGCGTCCTTTCGGCTTTGGCCCAGCCGCTTCATCAGCTCTGAATCTACTTGTACTTGTCCTCCGCTCTTCCTCAATAGCATGTTGGATGCCTTCTGACCTGAGGGGCTCATCTTCCAGCATCATAACTTTTATATGCCTGTTGCCTTTGTCCATGGAGTTTTCTTGGCAGGGATACTGGAGTGGCTTGCCGGTTCCTGCTCCAGGTGGATCACGTTTGGTCAAAACTCTCCACTATGACCTGTCCATCTTGGGTGGCCCTGCACGGCGTAGCTCATAGCTTCTCTGAGTTATTCAAGCCCCTTCGCCACAGCCGGGCAGTGATCCATGAAGGGGTCCAAAGCAACTACTCTATTCCAAACTTAAAAATGGAAAGCATAATGCTGGTGGTCAACAAAAGAGGTTTAAAGACTCTCTCAAGGCAAATCTAAAAAAAGGAGTATAAACATTGACAAGTGGGAAACCTTGGCCTGTGATCACCCTGAAAACAGCCTTTACCAAAGGTGTCATTCCTCTGAAGATGCTCAAACTCAGGAAGAAAAGGGAGAAACATGTTAAGAGGAAGGCACACCTGGCAAACCCTCACCATGATCAACTCCTGATCAGAAACCTCTGTCCCCACTGTGGAAGGACATTGTGTGGATCCAGAATTGGCCTCCGTGGGCACTTGCAGACACACTGTTCAAACCGTGTTCATGGAAGACAATCATACTTTTTTTAAGAAAAAAGGGGCTGGTACTCACCATGAAGTTGTTCCCGCAAGTGCCACACTTTGAACATCTGGAAAAGGTGCCGGTACTGTATACTCTCAAGGAGACCCAGAAAAAAAGCACCGGCAGGCCTGGATTTCTCCTCAGTGTTTGCTCCCAAGGGCTTCCTCACGAAAGAGCAGAGCTGCAAGGCAGGGGAGGTTCAGGGTGGGAGTTTTCCTTCCCCGGCGGAGGAGCCCCGCCGGCCCCTCATTTCCCTGGGCAGCCCCCCAAAGGAGACCCACCACGGAGCCCAGAGGCCACTTTCGGGAGGGAAAGCGGGTCCAGAGCTTGCCTGGCCTTGGCCCGGCCTCCTCCCAGGGTTGCTGCTGCTGCTGCGGGGCTGGGCTTTGGGGCCCATCCAGGACTTGCGGACTTCAAGCCGCCTCTTTTATTTCATTTTTTTGCTGGCCCCCCGCCGTGATGGCCGCTCTCTCTGCTTTGACGTGCATTATCAAATGCCACGAAGGCACTCCTTGAGATTCCGACACTGCAGGGGGTTGGACTGGATGACCCCCGGGGTCCCTTCCCAAAAGGAAATATTCACCACAATAATAATAATGATAATAAATACAATATACGTGTATATATGGGTTCTGGGGGCCAGAATTGGCGGGCGCGAGTCTCCCTGGCAGCCCGGCCTGAGGCTGAGGCGCGTGCGCGGGAGAAAAGGGCGGGAGTTTCGGCGCTCCCCTCCCCCGCACGCCCAACCGCCGACGAGTTCCCGCTCTTCTCGCTCGAAGCGAAGGTCGCCCGTTCAGTGGCCGCCGTGCGGCTGACGAGCGTGGAGCGCAGCCAATCCAGAGCCGCAGAGGAGGCCCGGCCGCTCTCCCCGCCGCCCAATCGCGGGGCTGGGAGGCGTGGCCTCTCCGGGCGCGAGTGAAGGAAAACAACAAAAGCCCGCCGAGTTTCTCGGCCTCTTTCTCAGGGGAGGGGCGGGGCTTCCTCGGGAGGGCGGAGCCTTGGCTGCGTCCGCCGGCCAATGGGCGCCGAGCGGGGCGGGGCGGCGCTTCCAGAGAGTTCCTCTCGAGGAAGGAAGCGGTCGGAGCGTCGGAGGGTGAGTGAGCCGGGGGGGGGGGCGGGGAGCTCCTCGGACGCCTGGGTCCTTTTCCCTCTTCTCCCACGCCACGCCCCCTCCTTCCCCGGACGCCTGGGTCCTCTGGTGGGGGGGGGGGCGCTCCTCGGACGCCTGGGTTCCCCTCTTGCGCTCACCCAGCAGCCGCTGCTGTGAAAAACTCCCTTCTAAGGCCCTGGCTGGCTATATTGACGCCTCTCTCTATTTATTGTGTTTCTTTCTTTCGTAAAATGTACACACGGCTAGAGTGTAAAACAACAGCCCTCAAATCGGATTACAGAAATGTAAATAAATCAAGAAAAATATACGATGGTACTTTAAAACATACGAAAAGTCAAAATATTAACACAGATTCTAAGGATCTGGTTGGACTTACCTAAACAAGAATGTATTTAGCATTTTTAAAAATGTATTTTTAAAGAGGGTTTTTTTGTTTCTGTTTTCTTTTTCTTTTTTAGCTATGGGTTTTTATTGCTTTCGTTATTGTGTTCTTGCTGTTTAATCGTTGTGAAGTTTATTTTGCTGTGCCTTTTTAATTCTTATTTTCTTACTGTATAAGCCGCTTTTAAATATTTCACTGGGGGAGGTTGAGGATTTAGGGGCAGAAACTCAGGCGAGGCTCTTCTGGTGGTGGCCCCTTGGAGGCTCCCACACTCGTGTGATTTTTCCTTCTTCATTAGAGGCGTTGAATAAACTTCCTTTATCGCCTGATGAGAAACTAGGGCCCAGGAAATCTCCTGTAAATGCCATAATAAACTTTGTTCAGTCTTTAAGCTGGAGCTGCAAAAATCTTGCCTTGATTTCCGCTGCAGCTTTGGCTACTTTTGAGCGAGTCCTAGTTGGAGAGAGAAGGTCACACACAGAGAAAGCAAACAAGACGTCCTGTTGTTGTCCCTGGCTGATAAGAGTCTTCCTTTCCTCTCCCAGACTCCTCCTCACGTGCCTCTGGAAGGGAGCCCAGCTGACCTCAGGGGGTCTTGCTCCCAGCTCAGTGCGCACAGGACTGCAGCCTGGGTCCTTCCTGGGGGAGTATTCTCAGTATAGGGCGATGAGCCATGATCTTTCAGCAGCATATTTTTAAAATGACTTGTTGCAGATAAAGCTGAAGCAAAATAGGCTCTGCCCGTGGGCAGCGTACAACTTCCTGCCTCTGCTTTAATTGTGTTGTTCCTCCATGCATCTTTCTTGGGCTTGGACTAGATGACCCTTGGCTTCCCTTCCAATTCTGTGAATCTGTTGCTTAACACTGTTAACGGAGAAATCTGAGGGCTCCCTTGGACAAAAAACAAGGACACCAGCCAGGAATACCAGAGCAGCCAGTAGGCTTGGTCTTTACTGAAGACTGTTGCGACAGGACTCCCACCTGCCACAAGGTGAAACAAGATGGAAGCCCCAAACAAAAGAGAACCCAAACTTTTATTAGCTGCTAATCCCCGTGTTACACCCCCCCCCAAACTACATCACTCATACATCATGGCTACATCATGAAAGGGGAGGCCTGGTGGCAGTAATCTGAGCATCCTGGACCCTGCCCCATGGTTCCCCTTGCCCTCCACCATACACCCATCAAGTGTAGCAAAAGAGATATTTACATTTCCCTGTTTCCCAGCCACGTTAATCACACCCTTTTGTCTTCATCCTTACCTGTCTGGCACTCAGGTATCAGGATGCCAGGGATTATCACTCAGGCAGAGGGGCTGCTGAGGAGCTGAGCTCACATGTCTAGATGAATTTCTGAAGTTTTCCCAGTGAGCCAGTACATAGATATAGTGGTACCTCGGGTTACATACGCTTCAGGTTACATACACTTCAGGTTACAGACTCCGCTAACCCAGAAATAGTGCTTCAGGTTAAGAACTTTGCTTCAGGATAAGAACAGAAATCGGGCTCTGGCGGTGTGGCAGCAGCAGGAGGCCCCATTAGCTAAAGTGGTGCTTCAGGTTAAGAACAGTTTCAGGTTAAGAATGGACCTCCGGAACGAATTAAGTACTTAACCCGAGGTACCACTGTAGATTTATCAGTGAATTGTTACATTTGGTATCGTGCAGCAGAGGCCCTTTGAATAGGCAGGAAGAAACTGATGAAGTGTTTTGTGGGGACAAACCACAAAAGTCACAAAAGTGATTGTGCTGATTCTGGTAGTGGGCTGCATGTGCATGATATCTGCTGGAGGGGCAAACCCCCCCCCAACCTATACATAAATTCCTGCAACAACACACTGTCACTCTTTTTACACCAGTTTTCCAAGGAAGATTCAGGTTCCTTTTCAGCCTTGACCCTCTCCATGGCAGGCCAAAAAAGACTGACCCCCAGATCCAAAGTCAGATGGGAGCACGGCTTCTGAATCCCAGTTGCTGGAAACCACAGGAGGGAAGCGGGCTCTTGCGCTCGGATCCTGCTTGCCGGTTTCCCACACAACTGGTGGACATCCCAGGAAGCTGCATGTTGGAAGATTCAGGACAGATGAAAGGAAGCCCTTATTCACACAGCATGTAGTTAAACTATGGAACTGGCTCCTGCAGGTGGCAGTGAGGACTACCAACTTGGAAGGCTTTGAAAGAGAATTATACAAATTCATGAGAGCGGGTATTTATGGCTACTAGCAGTGATGGCCATGGTCTGCCTTCTGAATAAGAGCTGCTGGGAACTGCAGGAGTGGGGGGCGGTCCTACTTGTGGGGTTCCCACAATAAGCATCTGGTTGGCCACTCTGGTTAGCCCCCTCCCTTTGGTCTGATCCAGCAGCCAGGCTCTCCTTATGTCCTTAGGGAACCTCCAGTTCCAGAGGCAGTCTATCTTGGTTCCTAGATTCTTTGGATTATTTGGCCACTGTGAGAACAGGAGGCTGAACTAAATGGGTCATTGGCCTGATCCAGCAGGCTCTTTGAGTGCTCTTGTCTGCTTTGTGGCAGAGCATCTGAGAGCCTGGGGCTCAGTTCCTGCTGGCGTCTCCAGGTGGGGCTCTGAAAGCAGCCTTGGAAAGAGCCACTGCTGTTGCTAGGGTAGGCAGTCCTGATCTGGGTGAACCAGCGGTCTGACTCAGTATAAGTCAGCTTCCTTATTTGTTGGGGTGCAGCTGAGGTGTCACTTGCCGGCCCTGATCCTGTTGCTTTAGGGTGCTGACTGAGCAAACAGGATGCAGCCTGGCTTAGAGGGGGAGGATCGTCCTGCGAGTCTTGCTCTCCTGCTTGCTCAGTCTGTCTCGACTTGAGCAAGAACTGAAGCTGACTGCACCAGATTGCGGCAGCTGATCGAAGTTCTGAGGAAATCTATTGCACCCTGCTCCTTTAAAAAATAGGGCAAGCCAAGGCACATTTCCTAGAATTGTAGAAGAGTCGGAAGGGACCTTCAGAGCCATCTAGTCCAACCCAGTGCAGGAATCATCTGGCAAGGGGCCACCCAGCAAGCAGCTGTGCAATGAAAAGCAACCACAGGCGTCCCTACCTGGGCCTCCATCGCGCAGCCGTGCCGAGAGCTTGTTCCAGGGATGCAGGGAGGAGCTGCTGGCACCTCAGACGCTCACCCCGCAGCCACAGTCTCCGCGTGCCGTGCTGGTCACGCTTGTGGGAGCCTGTGGTGGCGCCTGGGCTCTTCCCGGGTGCAGCTGCAAGCGCCCAGAGAACCTGTTTGGCTGGATGCCGGCCGGGGTAGGCCAAGGAGGGAAGGAGAGGAGTGGAAGTGGCAGCTCCACAGACCTGCCCCTAGAAAGCTGTTTCTGCACCCAGCCGCTGAGAGGCTCCTGCTCTGCTGAACGTGAGGCAGTGCCTTCCTCTTTAAATCGACCATTTATTCAGAACCATGAGGACTGGAATCTTGCTTTATTTTAAAAGGGAGGACTCTAGCTGAGTGCAGTGTTAAAAACTATCCAGGTGCATTTTGTCACAGGTCCAATGGTGACCACGTGGAGATCTCTGGATGCCAGGCTGGCGGCTGGGGAAAGCAAAATGTCACTTAGAGAAGGATCTGAAATACTTTCCTTGAAGGTGGAATTTGTCTTTATTCTGGATTGCTTTATTTGATGCTTTAATGTGCTGTAAACCGCTTTGAGATCTGTTCTTCAAAATATAAAGCGGTAGAGAAATAACAACAACAACAGTAAATTTCCTTGGGGGGAAAAGGCACACGACATTCCGTTCTGGCCACCGTAACCCAAGTCTGAAACCCTGGAGAGCTGCTGCCAGTCCGGGTAGACGATACCAAGAGCAGCTTTGTATGTCCTTGGATGGATGGGGACACAGGAGGCGGCCTCATATTGAGCCAGGCCATTGGCCCATCTAGCTCAGGATTGCCTGCCCTGACTGGCAGCAGCGGCTCTCCAGGGTTTCAGACCAGGATTCAGCCCTCCATGGAGATGCCGTTTGGAAGCTGAAGCTGCCTGGCTGCCTGCGACCTTTTCTTCCAACTGGAGGGTGGGTGGAGTTCAGATGTGGAGCGGATGCCCCGCTCTCCTGCCCGGTCCTTGGGTTTCCCCAGAGTGAGACAGCCTGGCCTCTTTTGGCCGAGAGTGCAAAGCTGTTCTGGTCAAGGCCAGGAGAGCTCTTCCCACATTTCCTTTGAGGCCTGCTTTGAACCAGGCGCTGAACATGTAGAGAATTCCTTTGCACTTGGAATGTAAGAGCCTGGCTGCTGCTGGATCAGGCCAAAGGGGGCCCCCTCTAGTCCAGCCTCCTGTTCTCACGGTGGCCGACCAGGTGCCCCTTATGGGAAACCTGCAAGCAGGGTCCAAGCGCAAGAGCAACTCTCCCAGCACCTGGGATTCAGGAGCATGGCTGCCTCTCCGCTCTGGAGGCAGAGCATGGTCATGGGGAATAGCAGCCTTCCATAGCCCTCTCCTCCAACTTTCCAGGTTGGTGGCCCTGGCTGCCCCCTGCAGGAGGGAGTTCCACAGTTGAATTCTGTGCTCCTTTTTCTCTGTCCTTTATCCTCCAACATTCAGCTTCACTGGGTGCCCACCAGTTCTGGTGTCATGAGAGGGAGAAAACCTTTTCTCCAGGCACAGGGCCGAGTTTGCCTCTGCCTGCTTTTCTCTCTCTACTTTCTTCATGCCGTGCATAATCTTATAAACTTACAGCATGTCGTCTGTCCTGTCGGATTTGTTTTAGCTCATTCACGAGTGGAGCGTGGAAGTCGGACAGGGTGTTGCGTTTGGTTGAGAGGCTTTCGGGAACAAGGCTTTAAAGTGCTGAAGTTGAAAAGCTTTAAGGAACAAACAAATCCCTGTCGTGCGTTGGCTTTGTTGTGGGGCAGGATCAGACCCTGAAATCTGCCGTCCCAAAGCTTTTCCTTGCCGACTCCCCTGTGCGCTGCTTCCAGTGTGGGGCAGCGTTTTTTGCCCACGGAGGAGCTTTTCTGGCCCTGAGCAGGAGCCTCAGGCCAGCCAGGTGGGGCAGCCCTGCACACCCAGCTTTGCCTGGGAGATCAAAGGCCCAGCGTGGCCTCTGTGCGCCTCAGAAGTGGCTCTCTGAGTTCTTGGTTTCTTGCTTGTTCAGGGTAATCTGGGAAGTCGTCCTGGGAAGAAGAGTTTTTCCCAGGCTCCCTCCCCGAGACTCCCCGTCTGGGATGCGGCTTGGCTTTTCTTGCTAAGCATTACATGTGGACTCCTGGCAGCCCTCCCATTCATAGGATCATAGACTTGTAGCGTTGGAAGGGGTCCCATGGGGCATCTAGTCCAACCCCTGCATTTGCTCACCTGGAACCTCAGGAAGTTCCCTTAGACCGAATCATCTTACACTGGCCGGCAGCAGCAGTGGCTCTCCAGAGTTACGGAAGCAGGGCGCTCCCAGCCTGACTCAGGGATGCCTGCTCTGCCCATTGAGCTGTGGTGCTCCTTCCCCAAACCTCACCCAGGCAGGCCAGGATAAGTGAATGGGCTTGCAGCCCTGTTCACGTATTTATTTAAGAGATTTCTTACCCGCCCTTCACTGTAAGGTCCCAGGACGGGTTGCAGTGACATAATCATTCCGCTAAAAACAAGAGAGGTAGGGCAGTTTGTGGAAAGAAATGCAAGGACTCTGAGCAAAAACAACAAAGCAGGAGGGCTGAGCCCCACACAGAAGTGCTGTCCCAGGGCCGGGTGCACAGGTGTGTCGGCCACCCATGGCGGGACCTGACTCAGGGTGGTGCCAGACGCATCTCTGTGGGGTGAGAGGGTCACCGCTTAGGGGCAGCGACAGAGAAGGCCCCCGACCATCATTCCCTCCACTTCTGCAGCTGACCGAATGGCCAAGAGGGCCCCCCGACTTACAGCGGGGCCCCAAGTGACTTGCCCAGTTTTCTGCCCTCCGGCAGGGCCATACTGAGCAGCCCCTGTTGCTTGGCACAAAAACCGCTTCCGTCTTCCTGAGCACCCTAGGAACCCAAGAAGAGCCTCCTGGATCAGGCCACCTCCCATCTATTCCAGCATCCTGTTCTCACAGTGGCTGAGCAGTTCCACAAGCAGGATTCGAGAACAAGATCCCTCTCCCCGGTTGTGGTTTCCAGCAACTGGTGCTCAGAAGCCTTGCTGCCTCCGACAATGAGGCAGACCATAGCCATTGTGGCTAGTAGCCCCTGAGCCTGAAGCCCTGGAGAGCTGCTGCCAGCCAGGGCGGACATTACTCAGCTGAATGGACCAGTGCTTTGACTGGGTAACCTCCCTGTTGGATGATATCCAGCCCCTTCTTCTGTCAGCTGAGTTGACGTTTAGCATTCCTTCAACAGTGGAACAGCCTACTCTCCTCTTTTGGAGGCTTTTTAAATTGAGATTAATCAGGGATCCTTTAGCTGTGGTTCCTGCAGTGCAGCGGGGGTTGGACTAGATGACCCTTGGATGCCTCCCAGCTCTACAGCTCTATGCTTCCATCAGGGCTGGACAGCATCTGTGGCCCTCCAGGACTTGTGGGGACGACACTGTCACGGCTGAGCCTGGCTGCTGGGAGTTGGGGGTCCAGCAGCCCCTGGAGGGGGCGGCACCCAAGTTTGCCAGAGGGCTTTGCAGAATGAGGCGCTTCTCCTCTTGCAGCCTGTGGCCGCTTGGCTCCTCTTGGGCAAGGCCTTCACAAGGGAGCTTTTCTGCTGACTCAGCGCTGCCAAAAGAGCTGAGGGAAGCAGGGCACCCAGAGACCCTCCTCCAGCTGTTTGGAGGAGCTTTGGGCAGAGAAGAGGGGGCAGCCCCTTGGCCCTCCGGCAGCCCACATGAACTGCAGTCCTCTGCCTGTGTGTGCTTCCAAGGGCTGGAGCGTGGCCCTTTGGGGCAGGCCCATCGTGATTTAAATTGATTTGATTTAAATCATATCCACCCTGCTGAGTGGATGGGCCAGTGGTCTGATTCAGTCGCAGGTAGCATCCTCTGTTCCTAGATGGACCAGTCGGTCTGAGGAGGATGCCCTTGTTCCCAGATGAGGACTAGAACCTTACTTTATTTCCAGGGGAAGAGAGTGACAGGCGGCCCTGGCCAAAGTGTGCCACGGGCGGGCGGGGCCAGGCTGCTTCGTTAGCAAGTGGCAATTAAGGCCTTAAAGGAGGGCTTGGTGCGCTGGGTTGCGCAGCGGACGGAGAGGAAAGTAGGGCAGGGGAATCTTGCTTGGTCTGGGCTTTGTTTTTGGTGCTGCTGCTGCAGCTCCCGTCCCACACCCTCCGGGGCTCAGGAGGCATTCACGCTCGCCCTGTGAGGCGGGCCAGGTAATCAGCACCTTTGGGATCTGACGCACTCAGCCCCGCCACGCCCTCCTGCTTCCTCCAACCGGTCCGTCCGCACAGGGAAGAGCGAGAGGAGGAGGAGGCACTCTTAATTGGGAAGCCGCAGCAGCAGGGCACTGGCAGCCCCACCTAGGCCTGACAGGTGTCTGTTTGGGGGAAGAAGGCCAGCGAGACTCTCTGGGAGCCAGCCCAGCCATTCAAGGGGCCGCTTCTCCTTTTACTGTCCTCTTCCCTCTTGGATCTTTTGGCAGCCAGCATCCTGGGCCTTTCACAAGAGCTTCTTCTGTTTTCCTGAATGCCCCCCAGGTCCTCTCTCTAGGGCAAAGGCTCTCGCTGGGCTTGGACGGGTGAGCCAGGGGGACTTGACGCTGCCGGACGCTGACCGCTGAACTGCCTCAAGGAAGATGGTGAAGGAAACCGGGTACTACGATGTGCTGGGGGTCAAGCCCTGCGCCACGATGGAGGAGATCAAGCGCGCTTACCGGCGCCTGGCGCTGAGGTACCACCCAGACAAGAACCCCAGTGAGGGGGACAGGGTAGGTGCCGGGGGCTGGGCTGGGCTGGGCGGGCTGGACTACATGACCCTTGGGGGTCCCTTCCGGCTCTCCCGTCCTCTGACTCGACACCATCTCTCCCTCCCCAGTTCAAGCAGATTTCCCAGGCCTACGAGGTGCTGTCGGACCCCCACAAGAGGTCGATGTACGACCGCGGGGGGGAGCGGGCCATGAAGGAAGGCGGCAGGGGCGGCTTTGGGCCCCCCATGGACATCTTTGACCTGTTTTTCGGAGGCGGGCCCCGCACCCACGGTCCCCGCGTGGAGAGGAGAGGTACTGGGGGCAAGGGGGGGCTGGCCTGGCGGGGGGGGCTTTGCTTCCTCTGGGAGACAGGCTCTTGCTGAGAAGGCTGTACTTAGAGGAGCAAAGTCAGGCTCCATTGCCATTTGTTTACTGAACCTTCCACTTTCCTGCTCAGGAAGTTCTCACCCAGACACCTTCTTTGAGTTCTAAATTTATTTGCTATTTTTAAGGGTTTTGAGACGGTTGTATAGAATGAATCCTGAAAATGGAGAAACAGAAATGAATCTTGTGGCCACCTGCCCTTTGGGAAGGCGGTTTGTGGTTCACGGGCCATAAGGGAGAAGTGGCGTGTGGGGACGGGGCCCCCACTGAGGGATGGCAGCAGCACCCTGAAACTCGGCTGCTTAGTAGTTCGGAGGGAGGGGAATCCTTCTAAGCCAGGCGTGGGGATCCCCAAAGGCACGCTTCGCACCCCTTCACCACTGACCTGTTCCACATCGATATTTTAGTGTGGCAGCTCCTGCTCTGTGGAACTCCCTGCCTGTTGACGTCAGGCAGGCACCATTGCTGCGTTTTTTATGGCACCTGCCAAAAAACCACATTTGTTTAGACAAACCTGTATCCAGACATGTAGAACGTTGGTGTATGCTTGTTTTTAGTTTATTCCTAATTTTAAATGTTTCAAATGGTTGTTTTTGCTGATAAATTTTATTCCTTTCTTTGTAAACCTCCTGAGGCTTTTCTTTGTGTGCAAATTTTGTGAAATAGATGCAGTGCCTGCCCGTGGGCCCCGCTAGCTGCTTGGGCTGGTGGCAGTTGGACTCCAATAACGTCTTGGAGTTCCGCAGATCCCCCATCCCTGGCCAAAACAAATCCCTGAGAGCTGATGATCTGCTCTGGCCTTCCTGAGGTCCATTGACACGGATAGGCTCACTGAGGCCCATTGATTCCAAGGGTGCAACTGAGTTGGACCCCTGCCATCACAGAGCAAGGAGGGATGTGTTGCTGTGCTTGTTTCAGATTGAATTGTTGCTGTAATGGATGGATGTTTTTGCATGGTGCGTAGAATCAGGCCACCCAGCCCAACCCCTTGCAGTGCAGGAATCACAACCATAGCCGTCAACGTTTCTCTTTTTTTAAGGGAAATTCCCTTATTCCAAATAGGATTCCTCGCAAGAAAAGGGGAAAGTTGACAGCTATGATCACAACTAAATACCCACGTGGCGTATGCTGCTGGAGAGAGGCTCTGAAAGATCTGAAAAGACGTTTAGGAACGCCTTTATATTATCACTAAATGTATTCCTATTCTGCCTGGGATTCAAGGCGGCTTCTGACATTTAACAACATCATTCTAGAATACAGAGTAATAAAGGCAAGCAATAGTTAGAACACAGACAGAACCCGTCATTAAGGTGCAGCGATTTGCCCAGCGGATCTGCATCGCCTGCCCCAAAGGCCTGTCTGGACAGGAAGGTCTCAGCCTCTGGCGGCAGGATGACAAAGAGGGAGCCAGTTTCGCTTCTCTGCGGAGGATAAACACCAGTCCCTTGATGTCAGTGGGTCTCCTCTGAGTAGGCCTTGGTGGCTGGATGTAACCCGGAGGGTGGGGGGCTGTGCTGGTGCCCCCTTTAGACTGGCCGAGGCTGTCCTTCTGGTCCTCCTCTTCCTTCCAGGGTGAAGGGTGTGACTCTCCTCCTCTCCCCCCCCCCCATCCAAGCTCCCAGTAATTGCATCCTCTTCCCTTTAGATCTCTGAGAAGGCTTTGCCGGCTGCCTAATTGCCCTGAGTAACCCTCTCAGAAACGCTGCCTTCCTGCCGTCAGGGAGCTTTGCAGCTTCAGGACGGCTGCCATGTGGCCCCGGGGACTTCTCAGCAGCCTACAGGTGGGGGCGTTGGATGGGCAAAGAGGGGGTGATAGTGCATAGGCCCCTCTGCTGATCCATACAGGCCCCTCTGTGAGAGCCAGACTTCCTGAGAGTGTCAGCCTTGGGCCTGGGGGACCTGGGCTCAAATCCTCCCCATGAAGGGCTCACTGGGTGTGACCTTGGGATAGTCTCAGCCCTGGCCTCCCTCACAGGGTTGTTGCTGTGGGGATTAAATGAGATGGGGCAGAGCCATACTGTTATAATATTTATTTATATCCCACTGAGGGTGACTCAAGGCTGCTTGCAGCTAAAATAGGAACAGCTAAAAGCATTGAGGGGTGGGAAGCAATAATTAAAAAAAACCAATTAAACATTTAGACATATAAATAAAATACCTGATCTGTTAAAACATACGGATCATTACAATAGAAGTATACAAGCCACCTGGAGCTCCTGGGAGCAAAAAGTGGGACAAACATGCCAATAAATGAATCAATCAGTCCTGGTGGAAATTCCCTGGAGGGTGGGACCCAAAGCAGTGGATTCAAATGACAAGCAAAGAGATTCTGCCTAATCACCAGGAAGAACTTTGTGAGAGTGCAAGCTGTTCCACAGTAGAAAGGGTTTTCTCAGAAGGTGGTGGACTACCTTGCAGGTTTTAAAGCAGAGGTTAGGTGGCCACCTGTCAGTGATTCTTAAGTTTATTTACTTTATTTCATAAAATTTACACACCATTTGATTGTTAAAAGCCTTTGATTGTTAAGTGACTTAAAACAGTAAAATCAAGAAAAAAACGACCACCCTACTTTAAAACAGACAAAAGTTAAAATACTGAAACAGAATAAAATTAACTCAACTTTCATTCTAGGAACAACTGTTTAGAAATTGGTGCCTGAGTTTTGAGTTTTCCTCCTCCCTCTCTGTCCCTTTTCCCTTGCGTGTCGTGGTGGGTTTTCTTTCCAAACAAGACTGTAAGCCTGCAAGGAGGAATGGTCTTGCTTTGATCGTATGTCAGCCACTCTGGGAGCCTTTGGGGATGAAGAGCAGGACGCAAAAGGCCCCAAATGAACAAACGGTAGCTCCTTGGTGAACAGCAAGAGGTTTCTGATGCTTTGGCCTCCTTGTTTCAGGGAAGACGGCCGTCCACCAGCTGTCGGTGACCTTGGAGGACCTGTACAATGGCGCCACGCGGAAACTCTCCCTGCAGAAGTCCGTCATCTGCAAGAGCTGCAACGGTGAGCGAGGAGGGGGCAGGAGTGTGTGGCGGGGGCTCCTTTGGGTGATGGAACTCCCTCTTGAGGGGGCGGTGAGGATCGTCAATGTGGAGGGCTTTAAAAGAGGATTAGAAGACACATTCATAGAAGAGGAGGGCTTCAAGGGCTACTAGTCAGAGGCAGCAATGATTCTGAATCCCAGCGGCTGGGAACTGCAGGAAGGGAGAGGTGTTCTTGTGCTCGGGTCCTGCTTAGAAGTTTCCCATTAGGGCACCTGGTGGGGACGGGATGTTGGCTTAATTGGGTCCCCCTTGGCTTCATCCGGCAGCCAGGCTCTTAGAGTTTTGTAGAGCCTCCAGGTCCAGAGGCAGTCTATCTGGATTCCTAGCTTCTTAGGGCCATTTGGCTGCTGAGAAGAGGAGGCTGGACTAGAAGGGCCCCCTTGGGCCTGATCCAGCTGCGGGGCTCTCCTTCTTGAGACTGTCAGATCAGGGACGGTTTCCTCCCACGCCAAGCCGTTTCCCTTTCCTTCCCAGGCCGTGGAAGCAGGGAAGGGCTGGACACGCGGTGCCCCAAGTGCCATGGCTCTGGCGTGGAGGTCATCGTCCACCAGCTGGGGCCCAACATGGTCCACCACATCCAGACGATGTGCTCGCAGTGCAAGGGCCAGGGGGAGTGGCTGAGGGCGCTGGACCGCTGCCTGGCCTGCAACGGCAGGAAGGTCATCCGAGAAAAGAAGATCCTCAACGTCCACCTGGACAAAGGTGAGTGAGCCCCGCAAGGTCTTCTCCACAGGGCTGGCAGGAGCAAGGCAGGGAGAGAGCCTGTCCGCCCAGCAGTGGCACCGAGGGGCAAATGGGGGGGTCAGCTTGTTCCTTGGGGTTTGTTGTATCTCTCTTGATGCCAGGAAGTGAGAAGCTGGCCTGCACCTTTTGGGATTGTGCATTGTCTGCCAGGATGGAAAGGGAGCAGAATTAATAGGGTCTAAAGAGATTTGGTTACAAGAAAAAACCGCTTTCCTTTTTTTAAGCAGAAAACGGAGCCACATTTGGCCCATCAGAAAAGCGAGGCCTCCCAAACTTTGTTTGTTGGGTTTCTATCACACCTTTCCTCCAAGGAGCTCCAGGTGGCAGACACAGGTCTCCCTCTCCTCAGTTAACCCCCACAACAGCCCTGCAAGGCAGGCTAGGCTGGGAGCAGGTGACTGGCCCAAAGGCAGCCCGTGGAAGCTTTGTGGCCAGGTCAGGATTCGAACCCTGATCTCTCCCAGGTCCTGGTCTGACCTCTAGTCACTGGGCCACCACTTCTTCTCTCAAAATGGCTTCACCAACCAAAACGTCACAAAACTGCAGCAAGCTTCTGAAGTTTTTTTTTTAATGATGTTTTAATTGAATTTTGTTCTCCAGAACTCTTTGTCAGGCAGAATTAGGGGGTGGGGGGGAAGAACCTAAGAGCTCATGGAAGGACAGAGATTTGGCTGGATTTTTGTGTAGGCTTGGCTCCCCGGTGGGGGCGGGTGGCCGGCTGAATCAGTCCCTCCCAAGGCCTGCAGAAGCCTGGTTGCCTCTGCCTGGGATGAAGTCTCCATCTGGTCACACCCACGCCTGGCATGAAACCATCTCTGAGAAATGGAAGACTGACTTGTCACCCAGCCCTGAAATGCTGTTCAGAGAGCGGCCTCAAAAGCACACTTGAGCGGGGAAGCTGCAGTTGTCTTTTCATTTATGGGAAGATGCCATGCACATCTCAATTTATCAAGGCTCCCGGCCTTGATAAAACGCAAACCCAAGCCCCAATTATTTATTGATCTTTTTAATAGGTCTGGCATACCTTCACCCAGAGATCATAGGGTGGTTTACATCATAGAAACACAAAATGCATAACATAAAAATTAAAGAATATCTTCCTACCAGCACTTTCAAAAGGCCATATAGGGTTTAATCAGCTGAAGACCTGGTTGAAGAGGAACTTTTTCACTTGGGGCCTAAAGGTTTATAAGGAAGTCGCCAGGGGAGCCTCCCTGGGGAGAGCATCCCACAAATGGGGAGCCACTGCAGAAAAGGCCCCGTTCTTGTTTTGCTGCCCTCCAGACTTCTCATGGAGGAGGCACACAGAGAAGGGCCTCAGATAACAATTGCAGGGTCCAGGCTGTTTCCTATGGGAAGAGACAATCCCTGAGGTATTGCAGTCCTGAGCCATTTAAGGCTTTAGACATCAAAACCAGCACTTTGAATTGGGCCTGGAAACTAATTAGCAGCTAGTGCAGCCGGGCCAGGATTGGCATTATATGCTCAAACCACCTTGCCTCTGTGAGCAACTTGGCCACCGAATTCTGCACCAAGTTCACAGTACAGTGTAAAAGCAGGTAAAATGTCCTAATTGTTTTAAGTGTCTGTTTTGTAACAATGCCAAGAGCCCAGCAAGCCAGCACAGAAGGAGACTGAGAGATAGAAGGCAGCCGGGTCAGCGGTGGTGGTGGAGGTTTTCCGGCATCCCTGCAGCTCTCTCCTCCCTCCTGCAGGGATGGCCGACCGGCAGAAGATCACTTTCCACCAGGAAGGCGACCAGATGCCCGGCTTTGAGCCTGGCGACGTGGTCATCGTCCTGGACCAGAAGATGCACCCCATCTTCCAGCGCCAGGGCAGCGACCTCATCATCAAGAGGGAGGTGAGCCTGGTGGACGCCCTGTGCGGCTGCCGGCAGATCATCCACACCCTGGACAACAGGAAGCTGCTGGTCTCCTCGCGGCCAGGTGAGCGCAGGCGGGGAGAGGGGATCTGGGCCTGTGGGGGAGAAGGAGCCACGTTTGCCCATGCGAGTGAAATGGAGAAATGGCCCTTTGCTTTAAGCAGGGCCTGAAATGCCGGGATGGGGCTTCTGAGTCACAAAGGGGCTGCCAGGCTTTAGGAGGGAGGTGTTTGGCATCTGCCTGCCAAGTCTGTGGACTTTCCTGCCCTGGCCTTGGCCCTCTGCATGCGCCCAAGTGAGGCTCTGAGAGGTGGAGAAGTTGGTGTCTGGCTCTTCCTCCAGGCCTGGGAACATCAGAAAGGAGGAGGAGGAGCAGCCTGCTGGGTCTCACCTGGTCCAGCATCCTGTTTGCACAGTAGCTGACCAGATGCCCATTATGGGAAAGCCCTGGAGCAGGACCTGAGCACAAGGTCTCTCTCTCCCCTCCTGCCATTTCTAGCAACGGCTTTCCAGAAGCACAGCTGCCTCTGACTCCTGGCTAGGAGCCATCAGGGCCCTCTCCTTCTCTGTGAATTTGTCCCATCCTCTTTTAAAGCCATCCAGGTTGGTGGCCGTTGCTGCCTCCTGTGGCAGGGAGTTCCAGAGTCACATGAAGTGTAGTAATTATACTTGTCAGAGTAGTGCCAAAGTTGCCCCGGGTCGTTTGGCCCTTTTTAATAGTTCTCTTTTTCTCTCCTAGAAAAGACTGCGCAAGATAGAGTTTTAAAATAACATGACTTTTACTTGGTATGCTGAAACATATTTACATGAATTGTGTGTGTGTGTGAATGTGGCTAATATTTACAGACTGATTCTGAGGCACAGAGCAGCATAACACAACACCTGCTGCTCTCACAGTTAAAGCTCCCTCTCTCGACAGACAATTGATGGTGAACGTCACTGAAAACACTTCTGCCTGTGGTTGTGGCATCAAGGGATTCTGTGCTAATCCCCAATGTCCACCTTCAATGGATGCCACCACTTCCAGTGTCATGAGAGATGGAGGAAGAGGGAGGAAACCTTTACTTCTGTCCACAAATGTGTATTTCCCTCCTGCCCCCTCTTCTTCGCCTTTCCTTTGAATGAAGAACCCCCAGGGGCAGCAGCAGACTTTCTGCTTGGGGGAGCCTCTCCACCCCCTTGGTCATTTTGGAGGCCCTTTCCTGCCCCCTTCCCCAACTCTGCCCTCTCTGTGCCCCTCAGGGACCATCATCAAGCCTGGGGAGGCCAAGTGCATCCCCAACGAAGGGATGCCCATCTACCGAAATCCAACGCAGAGGGGGAAGCTGATCATTCAGTTCCAGGTACTGGGGACGCCGGGGGGGGGGGCAGGGGGGCATTCAGGCTTAATCCAGAGCGAGAGGGACAGGGAGCTGGGAGGGGGGACTTGCTGCAAACCAGTCATCCACCATTCTTAATAGAATTGTAGTTGGGGTGGATCTATTCCAGTCCCTTTGCAACGCAGGGATCTTGTGCCCAACGTGGGGCTCAAACCCACAACCTTCAGATTAAGAGTCTCATGCTCTTCCCAGCTTATCGTTCCATATCCTCTAAGGAAGAGCTTTCAGAGGGAAAGACTGGGGAGGCGGATTCCCTGGAAAGGAGGTGGGCCCTCTTTCGTTGGAGATTTTTAAGCAGAGGTCTGTCCGGGATGCCTTGGCTGAGATTCCTGCACCCCTTGGGGTCCCTTCCAGCTCTACCGTTCCCTGATTCCCCCCTCTCTTGCCCAGGTGAAGTTCCCGGACCCCGGCTGGCTGCCCCCTCACCAGCTGCGCCAGCTGCAGTCCTTCTTCCCTCCCCGCGAAGAGGTGATGGCCACAGAAGACACCGAGGAGGTGGAGCTGCGGGAGCTCTTCACGCAGCCCCACTTCCAGGAGAGGGGTTTCCACCACGAGGACGACTTTGAGGACCCCATGCGCCACAACGTCCAGTGCCACACGTCGTAGCGCCGCAGACTGAGCCCCGCGGGGCCTTGGGGGGGCTGGCGAGAGGCCTGGAGGAGCCCCCGTCACAGCGCCTGCCAGCCAGGGACAGGCCAGCCCCACTCCTGCCCCTCCCTTTCCCTGCTGGATGTGCCTTCAGCCTGAGTTGAGGGGGGGCCTCGGGACCCCTCCTGGCAAAGGGCCCCTCCCTGGCCTCCGGCGCCATGGACTTCGCCATCATTCCTGACCCCGTTGCCTTGTTTCCCCCGTTCCGGAAGGGGCAAACTCTGGACAGTTTTTCAAAGCGGTTGGTGACCCCCAGAGCTCTCCAGGAGCCCCTAGGGGGTGTGGGGTGGTAGAGTAGCCTGGGGGTGGGGGTCTTTCCTGGGATGCTGGGCTAGGAGGCCAGAAATATCTGCTGTTTTCCCCCGGTTGGTGCAGCCACATAACTCCCTCCCTTCCAGGGCACCTGGAATTCAGAATCCCAGAGGGAAGGGTGGGCTGCCGTCACGCCTGACTCTGCATCTGTTTGCCTCCTTGGCAGGTTTCTTTTGGTGAGGGGCGTCTGCAGTGGGGGGGGGCAGCAGGCCTTGTGGGTGGCTCTGGGAAGAGGTTGGGGGCAAACTGTGCCCAGTCTCCTTTGCTTTCTGAACCTGTTGGGAGACACCATTTGCACCCTTCTCTGGGGGTTTGGCGCTCCGTTTTCATCGCAGGGCTGGGCTTCCTTGGAGGTGGCGGGGTCCCACTCTGGCCACTTCTGGGCCCTCCAAACAGTCATGCCGTCCTGCAGAGGGTTGGCACCTCCCTGCCCAGTCACCAAACGGAAGCAGGTGAGGGTCAGTTTGGCAGTGGCCGAACCCCACATCCCCCCTGGGCTGGGACTCCTTACTGAGGCTGCTCCAGCCCCCAACCCTTGCCCCCCACTCCGGCTCCTGGACTGGCTGGAGCGGACCCCCCTTTTGGGGAGAAACGACTATTCCCCGTGGGATAATTTTGTGGGTTTCCTTACTCCGAATAACGTGTGTGTAATTTCAAGCACCTGAAAGGTCTCACGATGGCAGCTCATCCTGAGAGGCAAGAGACTCCATTTTACAGGCGGGTAACTGAGGCTGGGGAGAAAAGGCTCATGGGAAGTCTCTGCAGAAGGATTAGGCTGTATGTATGTGAGGGGAAAGGCGGATTTGGGGGTCTGTGCCCCCATGATTGGAAGAGGCTGGGGGCAGGGGGGTGGGGATCATGCAGGGCTTCTGGAATATCTCGCTGAATGGTGAACGATAGAGCGTAGGTTGGGTACTGAGGGTCTAAATCCGTAGGCAAGCAGCTCATCAGGAAATCGGAACTACCTGAAAACAAGTTAGGTCTATATCTCAGTCTTTCTTTCTGTGTCCTGTCGTAGAATAAAGAGGCAAGATGGATATTCACAGTGTGGTGAGAGGAGTTTCAGAAAGCCTGGTTTGGCCCAGCCGGGCAGGGGGATCCCACCCCCAAAAAACTGGGACAGGGCAGCTCCGAAGGGACAGTTTTCGTCAGCAGGGGATGAAAAGCTTTATGTTCTCCCTCTGCCTGCATTGAAGAGGGTTGGACTGGATGACCCTTGGGGTTCCCTCCAACTCTACAATTCTGTGATTCTTCTCCCCCACCTTGGTTCTCCTAACTCTCGGACCTCCCACCGCTCACTTTCGGTCTTATTTTTAAGCACGTTAATTGAGAAAGGGCTCCTGGCTGTGCTCTGCTGTCAGAGCTGGAGGCAGCGATGCTTCTCAAGAACTCCAGTTTATGGAAACCACAGGAGGGCAGAGGGATCTCATGCACGGGTCCTGCTTGCAGAGTTTGAGGGTGCTGGACTAGATCCAGGAGGGCTCTCACATTCTTATGCTCCCTTTCCCAGGGAAAAGCTGTGTGGCAGCAGATGCCAGGAGAAGCAATATGGCCAGAGGCATGGCTTGCCTGGCCCCCTAATCCTTGGGGTGGGGGCTTGCCCCATGCAATAGCAGTGAGGTCTCAAGTGCCGTAGGACTTCTAGGGAGCAGAGAGAGGCCTCAAAGAGCAAGGAACCAGACATCTCTGGGGATACAGGCCAGCCTCGGAAAATGGAGCCACACTCCTGCCTTGAGTCCTGCTCAGAAAAAGTGGGAAGCCCAAAGGCAGCTAGGTATTCCCAGGGGGGAGAGGGGACCCCAGAGAAGCCCAGCGACCCACACCTGCCTGCCTGTGATGGCCCTGCAGTGCCAGCCGTGGCCTCCAGAGGACAGTGTTGGCTCAGCAAAGATCCTGGTTCGCTTGCAGGTGCTTTGGGAAGGAAGAGGCTGCTGGGCCAGGAATAGTCTGGCTTGGCTTCTGCTCCAGGGAAGATGGAGGCGGCTTTTCTGCTACCCCAGAGGAGATGATGGCAACCAATGGGTTCCATTGACCAGAAAGGCTGTTCTGACTGAACCCCAGGGAGGGTTTTCTGAGAGCAGGAGCTGTGCTCCCCCTGAAGGTGGTAGTCTCCTTCCTCGGAGGCCTTTAAAAGATGCTTCAGCTGCATTTCCTGCATTGCAGGGGGTTGAGCTGGATGACCCTTGGGGGCCCCTCCCAACTCCTATGGTTCCCCAACCTGGTGCCCTCTGGGAGTTGCTGGGCTGCGGCTGGTCAGGGGTGGTGGCAACTGCAGTCCGGCAGCATCCGGAGGGCACCGGGATGAAGAAGGCCGCTTTGCCTGCATTTGCATTCTAGAACATGGGTTGGGGGGGCAGAGAGGGGCAAAGCAGGGGGTGGGGCTTTTCTTGGGAACTGTCTGAGCTGCTAATTCTCTGGCTGGCCAGCAGGAAGGAGCCCATTTGCACTTGCGGGGGGGGGGGGCGAGGTGGAAGGCAGTTGTTTCTGGTCCGAGCCCCGAGGCAGAGCAGGGCCAGGCTCTGGGAGCAAGCGGGGTTTATCCCTTCCTCCAGCAGCTTACAGCTATTCCGGGTCTAAATACTCAGCAGCAGACCCGGGGGGGGGGGGGAACGCATGTTCCGAAACATCTTGGCTGGCCTACGGTTGCGCCAGAGCGCCGCTTGCTGGCGAGGAACTCTTTGCATGCGCAGAGGCGAATTGTTACCAGATGGAGAGGAGTTGGCGCCCCCTTGCAGCAAAAACGGCAGCGGGCCCGCCGCGCCCTCGGAGCCGAGGACAGGAGAAACGAGACAGAAAAGTCTCTGCGAGGGGGGCGCGTTTCAGTCCCATCCCCTTCACGGACTCTGCAGCCCATTGCAGAAAAGCGGTGAGCCCTTGAATTGCAGGAAGATGAAGATATATCTATATCTATATTAATCCTGCCGTCTTCGTGGATGGGCTTACCAATGCCAAGATTTCTGTGTTATCAACCACCACTGGACTCTGCACCCCTCCCCCCAGTAACTTGTCGCTGCTACTAAGGCAACGGCCACTTTTTTGCTCTGTTTCCCCCGTTTCCTTTCCTTCTCACCTGTTCTCCCCCTGCTCCGCCGGTGACGAAGAAGGTTGCATTGCAGGGGGTTGAGCTAGATGACCCCCGGATCCCAATGTCTTCCGTGAACTCCCAGGGAAAGACTGTGAGGCCGCGGCAGCTCCTTTCACAATAAACGGCGTCGCCTTCAAGGCGCCACAGGACTCTTTGCTGCTGCTGCTGCTGCTACGCGCAGGTGGGGGGGGGTCGGGGGTCGGTTCTGTGATCCTCGCCTATTGATGGCAACCGGCGGCCGGGGAGGGGAGAGGGGCTAACAAGCGGAGACGCCCCGCAGGTAACCCGGGACAAGCCTGGGCCAGCAGCCCGGTTCCGAGAAGCGCGGGAGCGGGGACCCCCGGCCTGGGGCTGCCGGGGGCATCGGCCTCGGGGTGGGGAGAGAAGGGAGAAGCCGCAGCTGCACCAGGGGAACTTCGGGCTGCTCAGCCGCTGGCCAGCTTCCCCGGCCCGTCGTGGCTTCCGTGGGCGGCTGTCATTTCGCATCGGGGCCGCTTGGGAAGAGGACGCTGCGGTCTCCTCATTCGGGCATCATCGGAAGGTCGGGCAGCCTCGCGTGGGCCCGACTACGTGCCTCCAGGGAGCCCACGATCCCGCGGGCACCACGTTGGAGACCCCGGACAGGCGGAAGATCGATGCGCCTGTGCAAAGGAAAGCAGCAAGCTACCTCTTTCATGCCCCTCCGACACTCCTTTTGCCCCCCTCCCCGGACAATGTATTTGGGGGGCATGGAAAGGTTTCAAGCAGGGACCTCGGAAGAACAAAGGCAGCCCCCTTAATTTGGGGGGCACACCTGAATGCCTCTTGCTGCCTCCCTCCCTGACAGGCCATCCATCTCTTTCAGAAGTGGGGGGCGGCCGGGGGTCGCAGCTGCTCTGTCTCGCAGCCCCCGAGTCAGGGGCGAGGAGGGGACGAGCTGGGTATTCAGAGCCCGGGCGACCCTCTTCGGTGGCCTCTGACCTGCCCGGGCGCCTGAATGGGGCGGGGGGGGTGGCATTCCCACCGCACGGAGACAAAAGAGGGGCTGAGGGAGGTCGCTCTTTGTCTTGGGGGATGAAAGGGCGCCCGGGGAGGGGAGGGGGCTTGCCGAGACCCTCGCTTTCTCTGCCGGCCTGGACTTGCTCAAAGGGACAGGAAAAGAGAATGATTATTTGGAGGGGCGGGTTGGGAAACGTTTTCTCCTGCGCCCCGTCTGCGCCATCCCTTTAAAGCGCTCTGGTCCCACTTTCAGCAGGCATGGCTCCGCTGCCCCCCACCCCTGATTTTTGGGAACTGTAGTTCAGGGCGCTTAGAGCTGAGATTCCTCCGTTGCGCAAGACTGAGCTACAACTCCTAGCGTTCCCTAGGACGAGGGTCTGGTTTATAAGCTGCTCTGGGAATTGTAGTGGCAGGAGGAACAGGGTTCTCCTAAGGCTTCTCAACAGCCCTCTGAACGAACTACAACTCCCAGGACTCTTCAGGTGTTGCCCTGACTGCTTTTAAGCAGCATGAAGCCGGCTTTTTGACGGTGTGACCCACTCTTGGACTGTCCGCTGGAGCCTTTCTTCACGTGCTGGGGAGGTCTCCCCATCAAAAGAGGGTCAAACCCATTCCTTGCTGGGGGGCGGCGGCTCTGGCTGTGTGTGTGTCAGGCGCCCCCCTCCCTGCCCTGACCTTCCATTAAGCAAAGCTAGTGCCCATCCATCTCCCTATTCTCGGCTGCCACAGTGGCCTCTGGGTGCCCCCTGAGCCCAAACCACTTTTTCAGGTGGGAATGTACCCAGAGAAAGAGCAGGCAGGCAGGCAGGCAAGCAGCGCCCCCTTGTACCTCTGCAAACGGCCATGAGGGGGTGGGGGAGAAAGCAGGACATGGGAGAAAGCGGAATATTCTCTTGCACACAGAAAGGGAATCTGCTGCCTGAAATTAACCTGTCCGACATATTTTACTTCTCAGAGTTTCAGTGCACAGGTAAATCCCGGAAAATTCCTAGGTAGAAGCAAAGAATCCAAGCCGGTTAAGCAGGAAATTGTTCTTAAGTAGATTGACAAAAGGCTTGATTATTTCGGGGTGAGGTTGTTTGTTTTGGGTCACTTAACCCTGAGAATGGGGGGGGGGGTGTCTATGGCAGATCAGAGATTAAAAAATAAATCACATAAGAAGAGCCCCTCTGCTGGATTAGGCCAAAGGGGCTCCTCTTCTCTCAGTGTTCACATATACCTAGGATAGACTGCCTCTGGACCTGGAGGCTCCACAAGAGCGCCAGAAGAACCTGGCTGCTGCTAGATCAGGCCAAAGGGGACCAGCAGGTCCAGCCGCCTCTTCACAGTGAGCAACCAGACACCACAAGCGGACTCTGATCCCAGCAGAAGCAGCAACACTCTCCCAGTCTGGGACTCAGAAGCATCACTGCCTCCCATAGTTTGGGCAGAACACAGACACCCTGGCTAGTAGCCCCTGGAGAACATGCAGGGCTCAGAAACGCCACCAGCAGATTTGTTTCAAAAACGAGGGTCTCTCTTCCCAACACTTTCTGAGTGAAACATGCCAGAGGTTCCTGGATTTTGAGGGGGCAACTGAACCGTTTATGTGCATGGCCTTTTTGGGGGCGGGGCAGGTATCTTTGGAAGCAAAAGATCAAGAGGAAGAAAAAAGGGCAAGGCAGACAAAAATGTAGACACTTTTTTAATGAGACATTTATTAGGAAGGAAGGCAAACATCAAAGAGGTGGCTTTTGAACAGGAGACCCAGTGCTCACACAGGGAGGTGGGGGTGGGGTTTGTTTTGGGGGAGGGAGGAAGTGGTTATATCCTTTTTCTTCTTCTTTTGTTAGTACAAGGGTAGCAAATAAATACTTTTAAAAAATCCTAGCAATTAACACAGAAGGTCCAGAGGTAAGAAGGCATCTCAATTTGGTGGGTGACACTCAGCTAAATTACACCTTTGACGCTAACGAGATCCGGTGGCCCAGAGGGGCAGGGCTGGCCTTCAAGATGCTGGGCGTGAAATGAAATGGAAACCTGGACAGCCTGTTTGGTTTTAGTTCCCTTTCCCGAGATGCTGAGCAAGAGGGGACTCAGAATGCAGGGGTTGTGTCAGGGGGCCCAGGAAAATGGCAGCCTTGCATAACAGAAGAGTAGACGTGGAAGGGGCTACGAGGGTCATCCAGTCCAGCCCCCAGCAATGCAGGGATTTCCTTGGGAGGTGCAGGGGTGGGGAGACGGGGCTGTGCCCCCCTCATCCCATCTAGTGCCCACAGGAGGGAGGAAAAGAGAGGGCAGTGCTGGGGTACTCTGGCACACACACACCTCCCCCCAGTCTGATCCCAAATCCCACGACCGGATTCTGAAACAAGGGGATTCTCTGTCTGCAATGCCCAGGGCAGCAGGCTGGAAGGGGTGGGGGTCACGGACCCTTAGCAGACAAAGGGAGGCTGGACCCCAGAAGAGACTGGAGGAAGGGGGGAAAGGCTGCTCTGATGGGGCGGGGGGGGGGCATCACAAGGACAGAGCCTGCTTTATCCGGCCCCTGCCCCCTCTCAGGCCGGAGGGAATGTGATGAAGAGCCAGCTGCTCTGCTTAAGTCTTTCTGCATGTAGCGCTCTCTGAGCATGGGCAGAGAGCGAAAGGGTGATGGGGAGGGCAGGCACGGGGGGGGGGGCTGCCATGACCCAGAGTGGAAGATCCCTGCCCATTGGACCCTGCTGCCCCTGCCTCCCCAAATCCAACCGCCACCCCACAAGCAGGCCTCGCTCACTCCCGGACGTAAATCCTTGTGCAGACAACATCGTCGGCCATCATGGTCTGGAAAAACAAAGAAAGATGAAATCAATGAGAGCAAAAACGAGAGAGAAGGGGGGATGTATCCCTCCAGTGGTCCTCCTTAAGGTGTTGGCAGGGACATTGCAATATGGGGAAAAGTTGTTCAGCCCCCATGCTGGCCCCACCTGAAACAGACTGTGTGCCTCACTCAGGGTGCGGAGGAGAGGCAGCACACGCGGTTCTCAGTTCTGGAAACCAAATTCCTGGGCTGAGGAAGACTTGCAGGGGCCTCGTTCCTCATTTCCTACTTTCTACGAGTAAGTCTGCTCTGCTTCTAAGTCAAAGGAGGTGCAAGGGGGTCTAGCCCAGGGACGGAGCCCCTGCCTGGCATGCAGAAGGCCCCTGGCTCCATCCGCACCAACAGCATCTCCAAATAAACCTTGCCAGGAAGTGTCAAGAAAATGGAGCCAAGCACTTTCCTGTGTCCCTGCTCAAGTGTCCTAAACTGCAAGGGTGTGTGTGTGCGGACCTGGGGGTGGGACAGGGATAGGGTGGGAGGAAGGGAAGTTCCCTTACCAGAATGAGCTCCCCATCGTTGGTCATCTCCCTGGACCAGCCTGTCTTGGGGCCGTCGCCTTTCAGCAATCGCTGCTCACAGACCATCTTGTTGTTGCTTTCCCACTTGGCCAAACTCTGTGGAGAGAACAAAGGGGGGGAGAGCCCCCCCAGCCAGTGAGATGTGGAGCCTGCCAGCAGCCGACAAAGGGCTGACCCCCTCCCCATCAAAACCCCCACCTCTGCCCCCAAAAGGCACTCATTTGTCACTCGGCAGGCAGCCGGAGCTGGACGAGGGCAACTGGCTCCCCCCACCCAATTTAGGCTGACAGCTCCATCCATCATCTCCAAAGGGCTGGCCAGGAAGGGGGAAGGGGGACAGCTTGTGGAAAAAGGGAGCCGGCAGCCTGCAGCCCCCAAGTCCTTTGGGGATCTAAATCATTTCCGTCATGGTCCTCAGCATTTATTATCGATAAGGGGGAGCCAGCCCTGATGAAAATGAGCGGGGGCTCAAGAGGCAATTGCTCAGAGGTCAGAATATCGTCCTCCTTCCCTCTGGCAAAAAAATAAATAAATGGAGAGGTGCATGTAAGAGCTGTTGCCAAGGAGAACACGACATACTGGTTAGAGAAATCACGGAATTGTAGAGTTGGGAGGGACCCCAGGGGTCATCTAGCCCAACCCCCTGCAATGCAGGAATCTCAGCTCAAGCACATGGGAAAGGCGCCACCCAACATCTGCTTAAAAACCTCAAAGGAGAGTCTGCCACCTTCCGAGGTCGTATCCACTCTGCTGCCAAATGGATCTCACCACCAGACGGTTCTTCCCAGGTTTTAGTTGGAATCTCGTTTTTTGCCATTTGAATCTGTTGGTTGAGGTCCAGCCCAGCAGAGCAGAAGAAAACAAGTTTGCTCCAAGGCAACTGGGCCAGAAGTGCAGAGGAGACCTGGCCAGCTCAGAGCCCAGCAAGGCTGCTCAGACCCAAGCTGGTTTGCGGGAAGAAGAACAAGAATTTGGACTTGATAACCCACCTTTCACTCCCTTAAGGTTGGCGGTTTGAATCCATGACAGGGTGAGCTCCCGTTGCTCGGTCCCTGCTCCTGCCAACCTAGCAGTTCAAAATCACATCAAGTGCAAGTAGATAAATAGGTACCGCTCCGGTGGGAAGGTAAACAGCGTTTCCGTGCGCTGCTCTGGTTCGCCAGAAGTGGCTTAGTCCTGCTGGCCACAGGACCCGGAAGCTGTACACCGGCTCCCTTGGCCAATAAAGCGAGATGAGCGGTCACGACTGGACCTCATGGTCAGGGGTCCCTTTACCTTTAAGGGGTCTCAAAGCGGCTAACAATCTCCTTTCCCTCCTTTCCCTTCCTCCCCCACAACCATCACTCTGTGAGGTGAGTGAGGCTGAAAGACTTCAGAGAAGTGTGAGTAGCCCAAGGTCACCCAGCAGCTGCATGTGGAGGAGCGGGGAATCGAACCCGGTTCACCAGATTATGAGTCCACCGCTCTGAACCACTACACCACACTGGGAAGAAATGCATCAATGTGCCTAACAGTTGGGGGAGTTTGGAGTGCCTGGCGTGACAAACAGGAGCGGAAGAGGGGATCTCACGGCCATCTTCAAATATATAAAAGGCTGTGATGTTTGTTTTCTGCTGCTCCAGAAGGGAGGACTCGAACCCGTGGCTTCAAATAGCAAGAAAGGCAATTCCAACTAAAGAACAGGGAGAACTTTTGAGGGCAAGAGCTGCTTGACTGTGGGGTGGTCTGCCTGGGAAGGTGGTGGTCTCTCCTTTGCTGGAGACTTTGAAGCAGAGGTCAGCTGGACCTCTGCAAGGGAAGCTTCAGCTGATACTTAGCCCTGCCATTCTGTGATTCTTTGTAGTATTTTTAAGGAATGATGGGGTGGATGTGGATTGCGGCTAACATCTGCAGAGGCTCCTTCCCAAAGGAGAGGTGGGGGGCACAGGCATGCAGATTGTAGGTCTTGGAAAGGGCCAGGGTCTTGGGAGAGAGAGTGAAGAAAACCTTCTCTCCCCCTCCTTTCTCAGGCATAACCTTATAAATTTCTATCAGGCTGCCTCTCACACCTTTTCACCAAACTAAAAAGGTTCTCCAAACTAGAAAGTCCCAAACGCTGCAGCCTTCCTTCCCAGGGGAGGGTCTCCATCCCCTCAATCGTTTTGCTTGCCCTTTTCTGAACCTTTTCCAAGTGTGCAATATCCTTTTTGAGGTGAGCAGTACAGCTTTCCAAATGTGGTCGCACCAGAGATTGGTATAATGGCATTACGATGCTGACAGTTTTGCTTTCAGTTCCTCCCGTAAGGATCCCTAAGGGCAGGAGCACAAAGGACCCTACTGGCCCCCCATGGGGGAAATGCAGCAACTGGGGGAGGGGGAGGGGGGCTCCTCCCCCTTGCTTTGTGCAGCAAAGTTCAGGGCCCTCCTCCCTCCATTCCCAGGCCAAAGCCCAGCTGGGAAGAAAAGGTTTGCCGAGAAATATTGGACACGGGAGTTAGGGGAGCCCCAAAGGACCCCCCCCTTGCAAAGCCAGGACCCATCCAAGAGAGAGCAGGATGGGGATTTGGGAATCCAAGAGGCAAAGGAGGAGGGTTACAGCTCAGGGACAGAGACCCTGCTTTGCTGGCAGAAGATCCTGTGTTCAGTCCCAGATGGTGTTTGCAGGGGGGGAAATATCCCAAGACTGAAACCAGAGAGCTGCTGCCAGCCAGTGCTGAGCTACATGAGCCAATGGTGCAATGCAGTTTCAGAGACTCATGGGATTGTCAAGTTGGGAGGGGGGGATTGCCAAGTCTAGTCCAGCCCCCTGCATCACGGCTAAAGAATCGCTGACAGGTGGCATCCAACTTAAAAACCTTCAAGGATGGAGAGCCCCCCCCCCAGGGAGTCTGTTCCCATGTCAAACAGCTCATACTCTCAGAAAGTTCTCCTTATTGTCCCAAATTTAATCCATCCTGAACCAGGAGGACTGGAATCTGGTTTTATTTGTAGACAACACACTGTAGCTCATTTGGAGAGTCCCTGCTCTGCCAGGTCCCAGGTTCCATCTCCACTGGCAGCGTCTCCAGGGAGGTTTGGGGGGAAAGCCTCTTCCTCGAACCCTGGACAGCTGCTGCCGGCCAGTGTAGACAACACTGAGCTAAATGCACCCAAAGTGACAAAAGGGAGCTTCCTGCACTTCTGGTATCGGCTGCTGAGGCCCAAAGGCCGACGTCAAGCAAAGCAGCTGGAGAGAAGCAGATCCAGCCCAGTTTTGACCCACCAAGGAAGAGAATTGATGCTCACCTCCCCCCCCCCTTGAGATCTCTGTCTTAAGTTCCGTTTCTCCCTTGGGCAACAGAGGGTGGCCTGCAGGCCTGGAGCGCAGGATCACTAGACCCCCTTGGACCCCCTCTCCCCTCCCTGCCCCTCACCTTGCAGGGTCTCCCGTCCACCGTCTGCTCCTCGAACTCTTCCCCAATCTTGAAGCTGATCTCGGTGGTGCGGACGGTGGTCGAGGTCTTGATGTAGAAGGACTCCCCGTCCTGCTTGATCTCCACGGCCGGCTTGGAGGCAGCAGCCACAGCGATCTTGCGGAGCATGACATTGACGCCTGGAACGAGACAAGGCAACAGGGAGTGAGGAGAAGGCAGGTGGCGGCAGAACATAAGGAGAGCCTGACAGATGGATTAGGCCAAAGGGGGCCCACCTGGCCCAGCCTCCTCTTCTCACCAGTGGCCAAATGCCCCTATGAACCTAGGAACTCAGATAGACTGCCTCTGCACTTGGAGGTTCCACAAGAACGTCAGAAGAGCCCTGCAGCTGCATCAAGCCGGTGGGGGGGGGCACCCAAGACAGGAGAGTCGGAAACTCAACAGAATGGATGGAAAGGGACCTCACCCACCCCCTTCTTTCCGTTCTTCCTTTCTCCCCATTGAATTTCAGGGGGAACCCCTCCTTGGGGGGCTATGGGAAAGAGCAGCACTCAGGGCTGCTTGTGGGTGCAGAATCAGAAGGAGGTAGACAGGCAGCCCCTCCTGAAAAACACACAATTTGGCCATGTTTGGGGAAGGCAGACTCAACTGACATTTAGTGTATTTTGGGTGCGCCTGTTTCTTCCGTGACCTTCCTGGATCAGATTGAGTCACTGGGAAGTCAGTCTTGCACCCACAGCCATGTCTCATCGCAACAGCTTTCCAGAGAGAGAGAGAGAGAGAGAGAGAGAGAGAGAGAGAGAGAGAGATGCATGCAGAGGCAGCGTTGACACAACAACCTTGCACAAGTGTGCAATTGTGCAACAGACGGGCGAGGAAGGAGATGGCTCAGCACTGTAAGCGCCGTGGGAAAAAGAGGCTCCATCGGCTTACACTGGCGTAGCCCCACTGAAACCCCATGGGGCTACACCACCCACAGGACCGCACCTGCAAGTGGTGGAAAACTGGCAGATGAGGGTGCTTGTCTGAATTAATGGGTCATTCAGAGTTTTGCTCCGATTGTCAAATTCAGCCTCTTGGGAAAAAATGAGCCAAAGTCAGTCCTTTGTTTTCCTGGTTCTGCCTGCAGAGGTGGCACAGCTGTAGGAAAACTCACCCTTTCAGGGAGAGAGAGAGGAATGGGAGCCATCTCCCTGCCTGCCTCTGGGAACAATTATTGCAAAGGGAAATATTATTGCACAGCCCAGAGGCGTTCCAGGGTCCAGGCGGTGCCAAATTTCCCGTTTCGAAGACTGATTACAAGATGTGAACAGAGATTGTAATTTTATTAGGGGAGTGGCAAGGCTAAGGCCCCCACGAAGGGAGAGGGGAGAGAGAGACTGCCTGGTGTTAGAAAGGATTTTTTAAAAAGGAAAATAAATTGGCATGCGGGGTTGCCAGGCCTGGAGTGCATAGAGGAAAGTTTTCTCACGGAGAGAGCAGAGGGATAAAAGTTTTCCGCTCTCTCTCCTCATGCTAGAAGGGGTGAACATGCAGTGGTGCTGAATGTTGGGAGGCACCAGGCAGAGAAAAGAAAGTCCTTTGTCACACATTGCAGAGTTGATCTATGGAACTCCCCCCCACAGGAGGCATAGATGGGCACCAGCTGGGACGGTCAGTCAAATCTGTGGAGAATAAGGCAATTGACAGCTGCCAGCCAGGATGGCTCTGTTCTGCCCTCCACCTCTGGAGCAGCAATGCTTCTCAAACTCTTGTCCTCCAATCCCGCTTGCAGGTTTCCCAGGAGAGGCACCTGCTTGGCCACCGTGAGAAGAGGAGGCAAGAATAGATGGGCCGCCTTTCTCCTGATAAAGCAGCTGGGCTCTTGTGGTCTTGCAGCCACTGGCAGGCCGTTGTGCAACTGGTGAAGTTGGTAGGGAAGAGAAACCTTTGCCCAGCTCCAATAAAAACCAGCTTTAAAGGACCTGGAGCCCTGCCTCTCCGTGAGCCTCATGAGTGAGGGTTAGAGGACGGCCACCCGCCAGGGATGCTTTAGTTGTGATTCTTGCATTGCAGGGGGTTGGACTGGATGACCCCCTGGGGTCCCAACTCTACAATTCTATGGCCCTCTCAAAGCAGTGAGAAAGAGAATGAGAGAGGGGGGGAGAGAGAGCAGCCCCCCTCTTTGCGCTGCTAAAATGCCCATAAAACGGAGCTCGGAGGTGGAGAACCAGGCCCCATTACTCCGTGGGGAAAAAGAGAGTGAGATTTAACAATGCTTTGGCAGCCAAGGTCTCCCCCTCCTCAAATCGGTTTCCTCATTCCAGCCCCCTCCCCAGGCCGGCTGATTCCCGCTTCCCCCTCCCCAACATCTGAGCCTTTCTTCCCGAATAATTCAGATATGGGGGAAAGGGGCGGCTGAGCGCAGGGGGGCGGCGGGCTGAGGAGTGAAATATAAGCATGTGATAATTATCCCAAAGTATGTTGCACAAGCCCCCTAACCTGGAAAGTATTTGCTGTGACCAGCGCAGGGAGATCGGAGGGGAGGGAAAGGAGGTTTTCCTGGCGAGAAAACGAAAAAATGAAAAATACTAATAAATTGGTGGATTGGAATTCGCCTCCCTCGCGGGGTGGGGGGTGGGGAGAGGTGTTGCCCCATTTTCTTCCCCTCGAGTTTGAGGGCCTCGTCCTCCCCCCAAGTCCTGCTCAGAGCATTGCATGCCAAGCGGGTTTCAGTTACGGGGCCTCAAGGTGGTCTCTGGGGTTCGGAAAGGAGGGAGCGAGGCAGATCCATTCTCTCTCTCTCTCTCTCTCTCTCTCTCTCTCTCTCTCTCTCTCTCTCTATTGTTCCGGGAGAAAGAGGCTGGGGGCGGAAAGGGAATCTCTGCCGCTAATGCAGCCGGAGGGATTTTCCAAGAGAGGTAGGATGGCATCAGCCAGAGCGAGATGGAAAGATTTAAACTTTTCACTCATTCACGCCTGCCAAGATTGAAGCCCACACTGTAGATGCAATTCAGGTCAGTTGTTGGCACACGAACACACAGGCTCTCGTTTCTAAAGGTTTCTAGGCCTCGTGGATGCGAGGGATACACACCCAAGCCAGGCTTCTAAGCCGAGGTGGGATGGCCATCTGTCAGGGATGCTTCAGCTGCGATTCCTGCATTGCAGGGGGCTGGACTGGATGACCCCATGGGGTCCCTTCCAACTCAAGCCTTCTATGATTCTGTGTATTGCTACCCAGAGCTCCCAGAAGCACAGCTGAGCATCCCCACCGCAGCCTGTGCCTCCCCTCCACCCCCTGACTGGCAGCAACTCTCCAGGGTCTTGGGCAGGGGTAGAAAATGGAGGGGGTTGAACCCAGGACCTTCTGCATGCCAAGCAGCCACCCCACCGCTGCGTCAAGAGAGCCCTTCCCTGTTCCCAGCTGGGCTGCCTTGGCTCAGCTGGGAGAAGGTTGCAGAGAGGCAGAAGGGGAGGGGCAGGGAAGGCCTTGGATCTGCTGTCCTGTGGAGTTGGGGGCCAGGTAGGAGTCCCCCCAGCCCCCCCTCCTTAAGCTGCCTCCCTGGGCTGGATCCCAGGGGGCTGCATCAAAAGACAAACACACCCAGGCTCCTCCGACTCGCCTGTCGCCACCTCCCCACCCCCAGCGGGGTGCGCAACCTCCTGCCCGGCAGATGGCAGGGAGCGCCAGGGGTCAGCAGTCGCGGCCCCTTCGTCATGCCCGGCCCCCATCGGGCATTATTATTAGGAGAGCGGCAGGAGGGGAGGCCAAGCCTGCCCCGCTCCTCCTTCTCCGCTGGGGTGGGGAGAGGTTATTTCAGGAGGAATTTGTCTCTGCGGCGCCCGGAGCCAAAGGCCAGGGAGCCCAGCAGTGCGCAGGCCTCCATCGCAGGCGGGATGCAAGAGCGGCCTGCCCCGGGGCCAGCTCAGAGCACGGGCCACTCCTGGCACGTGGCCTGGATGAGGCCCTCCGCCAACTCCTCGGGAGCAGACCGATCCAGTCGCAGGAGCAAAGGAAACAGAGTCGTACGAAATCAGCCCATCCAGCTCAGCACTGTCTACACTGGCTGGCAGCAGCGGGTGTCCAGGGTTTCGGGAAGAGTTTATTCTCCCCAGGCCTTTCTGAGGTTGAACCCGGGGCCGCCTGCACAGAAAGCGGGTGCCCTGACGCTAAGAAATGAAGGTCCTTGTTCTTATGGTTCCAGATCATTATGTTCCAGTTTAAATGGGGGCATAAGAAGCTATATTGAAGTCACGCCATCTCGGCTGCTATAGCCTGCACAGACTGGCAGCAGTGCCTTCTCTGCAGGTTCTTAGGCAGGTTCCCAGCCCTACCTGGAGATGCTGCCAGCGAAAGTTGCACCCGGGACCTCCTTCTGTTGGAAACGCTGGGGTGCAGCATACACGAGGGGTCAGCAACCTTTTTCAGCAGGCGGCCAGTCCACTGTTCCTCATACCTTGTGGGGGGCCGGACTATATTTTTTGGGGGGAAATGAACGAATTCCTATGCCCCACAAATAACCCAGAGATGCATTTTAAATAAAAGACACATTCTACTCATGTAAAAACACGCTGATTACCAGACTGTCTGCGGGCCGGACTGAAAAGGCGATTGGGTCAGATCCAGCCCCTGGGCCTTAGTTTGCCTACCCCTGTCTTACACTAAGCCATGGGGAGAAAGAATCATAGAATTATGGAGCTCGAAGGGACTCCCGAGGGTCATCCAGCCCACCCCCTGCAAAGGAGATGGGGAGAGAGAGAGAGAGAGAGAAAGAAGAACCTCCAAGCTTCTGAGACCATCTTTCTGACCTGTCCTCAAACACTAGACAGATACACCTGGGGCTGCTAACCTCCTGATCCCATCCTGGGAGGAGATCCTTCTCCTTTGTCTGTTTCTCCTGCGGAGACAAAGTGGATTTCTGAATCTCCAACTCACTGGGACAGAACTAGGGATTCTTTCCTATCCAACTCCCATTTCTCATGATGATCTTGGCTTCCTTGCTTCCGGCTTCAGAGCGCTGGCTTCCAGGGACCTATGTGTTCCCCCGAGGGATTTGGGGGCGCAGCTCAAGCTCCTGCTGAGGTGTAGAGACTCCAACCTCCTCAACCGGCCAAAAGCAGCTCCTTGCCCTCTCCATAGGATGGCTATGTTCTGTGATGCTTCTGAATAATCCCAGTTGGAAGGAACTACAGTACTTGCCGATTTCCCACAGGCAACTTTTCAGCCCCTGTGAGGGCAGCAATCTGGGCTAGAGGGACCAGGGGCCTGATCCGGCAAGCCGTTCTTATGTTCACAGCAACCTTTTAATTTTCAGGAGCTGCACTCTAAAGGGGATACAACGTGCCTTTTGTGGGGGTGGGGGGCAGGGGGAAGCCACCCATGAGAAGGTGCATTGGCCAGAACTGCTCTGTCCCACTGGGGATCCTGTCCAGCAGGAGACTGGCTGGGTAGTGGGGTCTTCCCAAGGTTGCAATCCTGCCACGAGGCGCCCAGAAGACCCAGATGGCTCTCAGGCAACGCCAAAAGGGCTGAGCCCTTTGCACACACAACCGCTTCCAGGGATCTGCCATTTTCCCCCTCTGAGTCCTGAGTTTCCCTCCTGGTTCTGGATGTGGCTTCCAAACCCTTCCAGAGGCATCCAGGTGGTGACTCAGCCGGCCACGTCAGAGGACAGGCAAAATGGGATTATGAGGATTTTATTGGGGGGGGGCAGGGGTGGAAGTCTAGGAAAGGCCCAGACGGTCAGTTCGCCTGAACCCACCAAATTAAAATCTCATTTTTAAATAAAACAAATGGCTGGTCAGCCTTAAGAACAAACAAACATGGATTGTGAAATTCCTGCTGCAAAACTTAAACAAGTGCTGAGATGGTGGGGGCAGGGAGGAGCCGTGCTAAAAAGGAGGGAGGGCTCATTTAGCCCAGCATCCTGCTTGCCCTGCCTGCTCCTTTGGATTAGCAGTCTGAGGTAGACTGCTCCTGACCATGGGGGCTCCACCAGAGCTATCAAGACTAATGGCAGTGGATGGATGCCTCTCCCCTCAATTCTCTATACAAAAGGGTAATATATGGGTCTCCTGCAGAGCCATTGTCGAAAAGGAAAGACCTACCATGGTTACACAGTGGGAGGGGGGCAGCAGCGCTACAAAAGCCCCTTTCTCTAATAGAATTGCCCAGAGGGGCGGGGGTGCGCTTTCTAGCCTGGTGTCTCATGGGTCCCCAAAGGGCAAACTCCTCCCGAGTGGCAATGCAAATTCTCAGCCGCGCTTCCCTCCCTCGCGGGGCTGTCGTGAGGATAAACCCGGGTTGCCGTTACTGTGAGAGACACAGTCGAGGAGGGGACCTCCTGCCTCCCGCCACGCCCCCCCCCGCTAAGTGGGGTTCAAGTCCCATCAGGCTAAGTGGGGTTCAATTCCACTGGGTCGAAGCCCACCAGCGCTCCCGGCTCCATCCGCCTAGGCTGGCAGGAGAGGAGCCGCCCTCCGCCTGACCCACCAGGGTGGTCCTTACAGCTGTTCACACGTTACAAAATCCGGTGGCTTCTCCTCCCCGCAAGAAGCGGAACCCCAGACGCCCCCGCAGGGCGATCGCTCCAGTCGCAAACTTTGCTTCTGGGGTGACGGCGCGGGACACGGAGGCGGAGGCGGGTGCGTTCTTCTAAACACGCGTGAACACGCTGAAACTCCGAAATGGGAAGACGCGGGTCTTCAGGTTCTCTCCCTACATGCAAATTAAGGCTCCCAACTGCACCCCCTTCTCTTCCCCACCCCAATAATATTCTCCAAGGCTGCACATTGGGAACCCCAGGCGCCCGACCCCAAACAGCCCCACATCCTTCAGAAAGCAGGAGACCTCTTCTATCTCTCCAGCTTATGTTCCCGCCCCAACAGGTTATCGAAAAACAGCAGGTTTTAAGGTTGCAGAGCTGGAAGGGACCCCTAGGGTCATCTAGTCCAACCCGCTGAGATGCAGGAATCCAGAAGGCGGCTCCCACTCCACAGATGCCCGGATCCAAATATTGGAGCCATCCGGAAAGCCCCATTCTGTTAAAGGAGGGGGAGCCCTCCTCCCGGGTGGCCTCCGCGCGCGCCCCTGCCGGGGGGGACGCATCCAGAGAGGGGTCTAAATATAGAGGGAAAATAGAGCCGCTTTCGCAGGAGCGGCGGCGGCAGCGCTGCGTCATCGGCTATTTCTTAGGCGCTGGACTCAGCCCTTCCCAGGAATAAGCCTCCCCCTCGGGCGCCAGACTCACCCAGAGCCTTCAGCAGCTCCTCGAAGTTCTCCGAGCTCTTCATCTTCCAGTTGCCGGAGAAGTTGGGCATTTTGGGGCGGGCGTTTGTCCGGCGGCGAGAGCGGCAGCAGCGGCGGGAGACCGGCCGGCAGGCGGAGACGGAGGCGCTGCGCGCAGGTGGGACTCTCGGCTCCCTGGGAGGAAGCGAGCAGCCTCCGGAGCCAAAAGCAAGGGCGCTGCTGCTGCTGCTGCTGCTGCGTCGCCTCTCCTGCGGATCGAGGCCCTCCCGCGCGGAGTTTTGCTCCCGCAGAGAAAGGATGGAGGGATGGTGCGAATGAAAGAGAGCGATGGGGGTCCTGTGCTGCTCGGTCTCTCTCGCTTCGCCTTCGGAGCCTTTTCTCCCTCCTCTGCTCTGCCTGGTCCCTCCCTCTCTGCCCCAACCATGCCTCGGGGAGGGGGAGCCGGAGCAACATGATCCCACCCCCTCGACTGCCCCGCCCCTTCCAGACCCACCTGGGTCCCGCTGACTGACCCTGCCCCAGAGCAGGAGGGGAACAGCCTCCCCAAAGCCCGGCTTCCCCCTTCTCTTTGGCCGGGGCTGCAGAAGCCCCCGGGGCTGCTGGGCTGCTACCTGCTGCCTGCGAGTTCTCTCCCTAGGAAGCTGGAGGGTGAGGCTGGACCAGGACTAGCCTCCTGCCTCCGCCTTCTGAACTTTAGCGAACTCTCTGCGCTCCCACACCCTCGGCATCTGCTTCCAGAATAAATAGCGTCTAAGTCATCTGTTTTGACGGGGCCTGTTTCTGGAAAAGGAAGATGGCCGCGATTTCTGCACGGCAAGGGGTTGGACTAGATGGCCCTTGGGGGTCCCTGCCAAGTGCCAACTCTGCAGTTCTACGATTCTACGACCATGGCCCGGTTGGCGTTAGCCCCTGCCGGCAAAGTGGATCTAGTTTCGTGGGTGGAGAGGGGAAGACCACGGAATGAAGCCAGGACAAAGGGGCGGGGGTCCACGTGGCTGCAGATCTGGAGCAGGTCCTCCGGGGGCGCCATAGAATTGTAGGAGTGGAAGGGACCTCGTGAGTCATCTAGTCCACCCCCTGAAATGCAGGGATCACAGATCAAGGTGCTGAAATCGTATCTCTTTATGGATTAAACTACAGTCCCTGTGATTCTTTGCTGGGTGGGGGACTGTGCTTTAACTGTATGGTGCATACGCAGCCAAAGAAAGCGAATAAATAGTGCTCGAGTTTCCTTTTCCTCCTCCCTCCAAATCCCTTTTCCTTTTCTGCCATGTCTTCTTAGAATGTAAATCCATAGGGCAGCAACTTTCTTATCAACCACATTTGTCAGCTGCTCTGGGATATGCTTATCAGATTTGGGCTCAGGTGCACTTCCTCTTCAGGAAGCCCATCTGCAGGGAGACCCAGGGTGGGGCAATGGCAGAGGGTCAGACTGGGATCTGGGAGGCGTGGGTTCAAATCTCCACTTGGTGTGACCTTGAGCCCCACGGTCCCTGCCTCTCCGTCTAACTTACCTCACAGGGTTGTTGCGATGAGTTAAATGAGGAGGCAGGAAACCATGGACTTCTGGGCGAGAACGGTAGAATATATGTGCAAGAGCAATTAAAATCAAAATCTATAAGGGGCAGCTCCTCCTCCCCATTTCAGAAAAAGCAGAAATCTTCTCAGTTGCTTTGCACATGATAAAAGTGCAAACATCTGGCATCAATCCACATATTTGCGCAACCTGCGGAGGGTCCTTCCAATGGGAAACGGGAAATTAATGGGGGAAAGAAAGAAAACTGGTTTTCATACTCCCCCCTTTCCGTTGATAGATCTTGAAATCCCGAATGTTCAGTGGAGGTGATGGTGTGTCGCTTCCCCCAAAGCTGTGCCATCTATCGATTACAAACACATGCAAACTACATACCCATGAAAAAAAATGATTTCTGTGCCAGGAGTGAGGAATTAATTTAGATGCAACAATTAATCTAACTGTTGCTCATTCAGCAAAGTGCCCCCGCCCCAAATTTAAAGCAATTAACGAACGTTGAACATTAGATTAAGGGAAGTCAAATTAACCCGAGCAATGAATCAGAAAGCAGACTTGCTGAGACTACAAAATTCAGGTTGCGGAAGGGTTGACTCCTGGACTCGTGCCTGAGGCCCAGGAACTCCGTGCTAAACTCCCAGACACAATGGTGGGAGGGGCTTCTGTTTAGGATTGGGACATTTCCACATTTTAAGGAATGGGAATTATTTCAGCTTCAGGTCCGGGCACACCTGGGATTAAAAATCTGAGGAAGTCACAGGGTGGATATGAGACCTGTGTGAAATCAGGCCTCCCCCCCTTTTTAAAAATAACTTTTATCATAAGAAAAGCAAGAAATAATCTTCCAAAATGACATATACAGCATTGATGGAACCAAACTCATTGCCCATGCATTATGGTACAGAATTTCTGGGACAGGTGAGGAGGAACGGGTTTCTTTTTGGGGCCTCTGCCATTTAGGTAGCTCAGTCCTTTAGAATAAAAGAATTGCAGAGTTGGAAGAGACACCGAGGGTCACTGAGTCCAACCCCTGCAATTGCAGGAATCTCACCCAGATCACCCAGGACAGATGGCCCTCCAACCTCTGCTTAAAAACCTCCAGGGAGGGAGAGTCCACCACCTTCTGAAGAAATGCATTCCCCTTTTGAACTGCTCCAACCGCCAGAAAGTTCTTCCTGATGTTTGGTTGGAATCTCCTTCCTTATCATTTGATTCCATATATATATATACATATACACACACACACACACATTTTTAGGTTTTTTTAAATATATCATTTCCAACAATCTTATAACATAACTTCTTATACAATATTTTAGACTTCCGTCAACACTTCTGATGATTTTCCATTCTTTATCACTTTTTCTGCATTTCTTGATTTCTCTATTACCCTTCATTAACTAATAGTTCTCCTCATAGTCTTTCTTGCAATATTTCAAATAGTCCTCCTTACAAAACCTCTTGCACTCCTACTAGCATAATCTGTTCATTACAATTACTTTTCAAATAGTTCATATATTTACTCCAGTCTTCTAAGAATCTCTGGTCCCGCAGGTTTCAAATCCTTCCTGTTAATTTATCCAGTTCTGCATAGTCCATCGATTTCATCCGCCATTCTTCTTTCGTCAGTGATTCTTCTTGCTTCCATTTTTGTGCCAATAATATTCTTGCTGCTGGTCATTTGATTCCATTGGTTTGGGTCGTCCCCCCTGGAGCAGCGGGAAACAAGCTTCTCCCATCTTCCTTGGGGCAGCCCTTGAGATATTTGAAAAAGGCTATCCTGTCACTTCTCTTTTCCAGGCTAAACACTCACAGCTCCCACAGCGGCTCCTCGTAACTCCTGCCTTCCAGACCCTTGATCATCTCAGCCTCCCTCCTCAGCCCACCTTCCAGCTCCCATGCCCTTCTTCCACTGGGGTGCCCAGAACTGGACCTGGGACTCCTGCTGGGGTCTGACCAAGGCAGAACAGAGCGGAACTGTTCCTTCCCCTCATCTAGACACTTTCTGTTTAAATTCATGGCCCCCCAACTGTAGGCCAATGTTGTGATGTCTTTGAAGGAAACTTTTATAGGTCCCCTACATGGGCACACCTGGTTGCTGCTATGCGTGTCTCATCATCTTCATAATTACTAGAAGAGATACATTCACTCCAAGTTGCTGACAAGGAGTTTGCCACGACCGGGTTTCCTCGCTGCCTTAAGGGGAGTGTGTCAGTTTCTCCGTTACACTGCCAAGTCCCAAAGTTTAGCACACACCAGTTCTGGATATTAGTCCCAAGGCAATTTTCCAGCACAATGGAAACACTTTGTGCTGCCAGGAAGATGAACCTCATCAAGCCCTGAAAGGGTGCTTCTCCCGCACTGAGAAGAGTCTGGCTGCTGCTGGATCAGGCCAAAGGGAGCCCATCGAGCCCAGCAGCCTCATCTCACAGCGGTTAAATGCACCTAAGAATCTAGGATTGAGATAGACTGCCTCTGGACCGGGAGGTTCCACAAGGACATAAGCAGAACCCAGCTGCTGGATCAGGCCAAAGGGGACCAAATGCTCATGGAAACCTGCAAGCAGGATTCAAGCACAAGAGCAACTCTCCCCTCCTGCGGGTTTCAACAACTGATATTCAGATGTATTGCTGCCTCTGACATCCTTTGCCTCCATGAATTTGTCCAGCCCTCTTTCACAGTCACCTAAGTTGGTGGCCCTCATTGCCTCCAGTGGGAGGGAGTTCCACAGTTTAAGGATGCGCTGCATGAAGAAGGATTTCCTTTTATCCATCCTGAATCTGCCAACATTCGGCGTCACTGGATGTCCACCAGTTCTAGTGACCATCTTGGCCATCGTGAGTTTGGAAGACCCTCTCCCTGCCTTGCAGGCCTTTTCCCCCCTGGCTTGGGAGGGCGGGGCCCGGACTGACTCCAGCTGCAAATGCTGAGGCCGCTGAACAGACACGTTGCCATGATCAAACTTAATCCTTGTATCTTTATCTTAGATCTTATGATGATTTATGTGGAAATTGTTATTTAATTGAGCACGTTTGATGTTTCGTTTATCGTTTATGGCTCCCTTTATTATGCATGAAAGCAGCCTTGAGCATGGGCTGAGCTATGGCAGGCGGGATACAAATAAAGTTATGCATGCCTGCATGCAGAGGGGAGGGGAAACTCCTCTCTGCCCGCCTTCTCCATGCCAGGTCTCCTCGCCGCTCAAAAAGGGAGGCAGCAAGGGCCGGCCAGGGACAAGGCCACAGGAGAAGGAGACTTGGACAAGGCTGGTGGCTTTGATTTTAAGGGTAAACTCACCTGCCCTTTAGGAAACCTTCGGAGCAGCCAGGTTCCTCCTCCTCGTCTCTCAGCCTGCCTGCCTGCCTGGGCTGTTCAGCTTCCTCCCAGAGGGCAGCCTGTTTCCACATGCCCAAGTAGATCACCAGGTGAGCTGCTATAAGAAGAGTTTGTCTGTCTGGTGGATTTAATAATCCCGCTGTGGGCTAGGCGGGGAGATAAGCCATTTTCTCTCTCCGACTTTCCCAGGGGGATGACGGAGCCTGAAGGAGTTAATAATAATAATAGGAATAATAATAGGAATAATCGACAGAGGAGAGAATGCAGGGCTGACCACAAGGGTGTCTGAGTAATGCTGGCAGCGATGTTGCTGCTTTCTCCGGAGTCAGGGGGGATCATCTCCACAAAAGCAGATGGAGGAGCAGCCTGGAAAGGGCACAAGAATCTGCAATGACATCAGAGCTTCCACAGCCCAGCGCAGGCGACACAGGGAGGGAGGGAGCCATCAGATCACAGCTGTCCCTGTGGCCCTGGGTGCAAGCCGAGATTCATCTGGCACCCAGAGACTCATGACACGGACACACGCCTTGCTTCCTCTTAATAATCTTAGGATTGTAGAGTTGGAAGGGACACCCAAATGCCATCTAGTCCAGCCCTCTGCAATACATGTACCACAACTCAAGAATCCCTGACAGATGACAGACTACCAGGAAGGGCGGTTTTGTTTTTTCAATTCTCTGTCCTCCCTCCAGTTTCTTCTTTTCTCTCCCTCTCTCCCATTTGTCGTTTTGCTTCACGCCACCCTGAAGCAGACCTGTGATGAATCCAGCAACTTCCTCACTGCCTCCTTTCAAATTGCTATTAAATCTGAATTTGGAAGAGTTGTGCACAGTTAGGAAAGCAATCAAACAGCTAAACAAGGGCAACAGAGCGTGCGCTGTCCATGACGATGTTGCTACATTAAGTTGACAGAGAAGCAGCATATTAAAAAGGATATATGGCTTTCAGCTTCTGCAGAGAGACCTGGGATTAATGCCCTGGATCCCTGCAGTCCCACTGCTGCCAGTGGGGTGGGGAACAGCAGGGAAGATAGATGGATCCGTGCTCTGACTTCCCGCATTCCTCCTTAAACCAGGTCTTCAATCAGAACCATGAGGACTGGACTCTTCTTACTTTACTTCAAGGGGGAGGGCCAGAGCTCAGCTTGGCATGCAAAATGCCCCCATTTTAACCCTGGACATCTCCAAGCAGAGCTGGGGAAAATCCCCAGGGAGACACTGCCAGTCAGTGCAGTTGATACTGAGCTGGCCGGACCCATCCTCTGGCTCTCTAAAGAACTGAATAGCTAAGAAGAGGCTGCAGAATCAAATTAATTAATTAAACCTCCTACAATGCAGGAGTATGGGTGGTGCTGTGGGTTAAACCACAGAGCCTAGGACTTGGTGATCAGAAGGTCGGCGGTTTGAATCTCCGTGATGGGGTGAGCTCCCGTTGCTCAGTCCCTGCTCCTGCCAACCTAGCAGTTCGAAAGCCCATCAAAGCGCAAGTAGATAAATAGGTACTGCTCCGGCGGGAAGGTAAACGGCGTTTCCATGCGCTGCTCTGGTTCGCTGGGAGCGGCTTAGTCCTGCTGGCCACATGACCCGGAAGCTGTACACCGGCTCCCTCGTCCAGTAAAGCGAGATGAGCCCTGCAACCCCAGAGTCGGCCACGACTGGACCTAATGGTCAGGGGTCCCTTTACCTTTACCTTACAATGCAGGAATCTTCCTCAAGAGATTGCACCACCCTGGCAATCCTCTCCTCCACACATTTTTCACCCCTCTGTGGGCATTCCCCATACCCTCCAACATTTCTCTGATGAAAATAGGGACGTCCTATTCAACAATAACAACAACATATGTCAGCCATTAAACATTAAAAAACATCCCTATACAGGGCTGCCTTCAGATGCCTTCTAAAGCTTGTATAGTTACTTATTTCCTTGGCTCGGGGGTCGCATAACTCCATACCCTCCAACGTTTCTCCAATGAAAACAGGGACATCCTAAGGAAAAGCAGGACACTCCAGGATCAAATCAGAAACCGGGATGGCTTCTGTAAATCCAGGACTGTCTTTGGAAAATAGGAACAGTTGGAGGGTCTGAGGTCCCCAGGGCTGCAGAGGAAGACTCTGGGCTCCTCCAGGCAGCCTGTTTATTCCTCTTCTGCAGAATCACTGAATTGTAAAGGTGGGTGGGACACCAAGGGTCATCTAGTCCAACCCCCTGCATTGTATTTGTTGTACAAAGCTTACAGGGAGGTCAGACTGGATCTGATCTTCACCAAGCGTTTCTTCTGAGTTGCTTGCAGGATGCTGACCCGCCTTCCCACTAAGGTGATTGTTCACCCCACGCCTTTCAGTGCACTTCCCCCATCCCTTCGCTAACCACAAAAGCCTGTTTGTTTTCAAAGGTGGATTTCTTGCACCACGGAGGTTGTAATCCACTTTTATTGCACAAACCGACAATTGCCCTGAAATCCCTCCTGCGAAATGTTGACAGCCTGGAGGACAGAGGAGGGTGTGACAGACGAGGCCCCTTGCTTGCCGGATGCCAGCCAAACCAGCCATACCTGCCCCTCTCCCTGCTGCCCCTGCCTTCACTGTGGGGTCCCTGCCTGGCACCTCCTGGGCCCAGCACAGCTGACTCTGGGAGGCCCCAGGGAGATGGAGCGGGACAGATCCAGCTCTGCTGGGAGCTGCCCTCTGCTGTGCCGGCTGGGCCTGTCAGGCTGGAAAAGGGAGACTCAAGCGGGAGAAGAGGCTCTTGGAAGGAGTCTCGTCTTGGCAGCAGCTGGCAGAGAGAGAGGAGGCTGGCATCGAGGCCGCGGCATCACCGCAGTGGTGCCCTGGGGCAGGGCCAGGGCTGGGGCAGGAAAGCAGAGGAAGGAAGCCACCCAGGAACGGAGCCATCTGCTGGCAAGCTCACAGAGGCATACAACTGTAGAGCTCTAGTCCCGCATCCTGCTCTCCCGGTGGCCAAATGTCCAGGCGGACTGCCTCTGGACCTGGAGGTTCCACAAGGACACCAGAAGGGGCTGCAGTTGGATCAGTGGTCTATCTGCTGCAGCATCCTGTTTCCTGTGGGAGACCCTCCTTGAACCAAAGGCAAACTGTTGCGGAAACTCTGCAAATGCCATCCTGGCAGTCAAGATAACCCCACAATTAATAGGGAGTTTTTGTAGCAATGCACTCATATATGTTTAGATTCATTTGCTCTGATATACCGTAAGCTAATGGGCTGGCTCCAATGGGGGCTTGCGGTGCTCTGGGCCCAGAAAGGGGAGCAATCTGTAAGATTTGGCTGTTTGCCCTTTGCCCTCATCTGGGCAGGTGAAGGCGATGGGAAGCCCTGGCCAAAGTGACAGATACTGCTTGGTGTATAAAGACGTAGGCAAGTTTGCTTGGGTGCAGACATGCCGCCTCTTTGCTGTGTTGTCCGTCCCGTGTCTCTGAAGGCCGGGAGACCTGGCCGGCTGATTTGATGCAAGACCATGCCTTTCTTTTATTAAGGCACTAGAACTGATCCCTCTGGAGTTTTGGACACCCTTCTTTGATATCCTTGCACCCAACCGCTCCCACAAGCCCTCCTTTGGGGATCAGGACCAACCCACAAGCAGGACCTGAGTGCAAGAGCAACTCTCTCTTCCTGCAGTTTCCAACAAACTGGCGTTTGGAAGCATGGATGCCTGTGGGGACAAAGCGCAGCATCCTGGCAAGTTGCCACTGATAGCCCTCTCCTCCTCCGCGGATTTGTCGGATCCTCAGCTTGTCTGAAACCCTGGAGACCCCCTGCTGCTGCCAGTCAGTGCAGACAATACTAAGCTGGATGAACCAGTGGTCAGACTCTGCATAAGACGAACTGGAAGGTGCATAGAGGAGAATGACCAAGAGTATGGAGAGGGGACATGAGAGCCGTCTTCATATATCTGAAGGGCTGCATCATGGGATTTGGAGCCAGCTTGCTTTCCGCTGCTCCAGAGAGGAGGAACCAAACTGTTGGATTCAAATAACAAGAAAGGGGTTAGGAATAAATTTCTGATGGTAAGATCTGTTCAGCAGTGGAAGGAGGTTTTTAAGCAGGAATCAGGTGGCCATCCGTGAGGGATTCTGGGGCTGAGATTCCTGCATTGCAGGGGGTGGACTAGATGAGCCTTGGGGTCCCCTTCCAAGCCTAGGATTCTAGGAGAGCTTCCTATCAGGAGGAAGAGGAAGCTTTGTTATAGGACCCTGTTTTTCTGCCCCCCCCCCACTAAGCTCCTGGAAGACTCAAGAGAGCAGTGGAATTGACTGCACCAGCCAGCAAAGTCGTTTGTCCTCGTCAATTTTGCAAGGAAGGAAGGACAGATGGACAACTGAGGCAACTGATCCGCTGCTTCCCGTCTTTGTTTCGAAGCCCAAATGACTTGGTGCCCAGCGGGTGCCAAGAGATGCCGGCCGAAGGGTGAGCAGCGCAGCCTCCTCTCCGCCAAGACGGTTTGCCGCCTGCCTGTGATATCTGACATTCACGGGGAAATAGGAGAGAGGGAGAGAATTTTATTCTGTTGTGCAAAGTTTACTTTGGCTCTGGATTTGGGACGAGGTAAGACGATTAACTGCTTATGTTAGAGTTAAAAGGGAAAGAAGGCAAATGGGGGGGGGGTGAGGGCCCTATTCAGAGCAGGATCAAGTCTTGCTGCTCTTTTGGGCTTTGCTCCAAGATGGGGGGGGCAGGGGGCAACCGTGGCTGAATGGTCCCTCGCCAGGCCTTGAAGTAGCCTCCCCCCCCAACTAGTGGCTAATCAGAGAAAATGGCAAATGGGGGGATGTGGGGGGCATCCTCTTTTTTTTCCCTCCAGAGAATCTAGACTTTCCAGTCCTGGTGTTTTGTGAGGGGCAAGGAGGTGTCACCTGTCTCCCCCCCAACAAACCTCTGCCAGCTCCAAGAATAATCTCTCTCTCTCTCTCCCACCCCCAACCTTCTTCATGCATGTTTGGGCAATTTTGTGACACAGGATCTCCCCCCCCCAACCCTGCAAACTGTGCCTAATCCCCCAGGAATGAGGGTGTGGGGTGAGAAGGGGGCCCAGCAGACACCTCTGGGCCTGGATGCGGATTCTCTGTGTTCCTCCTAAGCCTTGAGAGCAGAGCTGTCACCAAAGATTTGCAAAGGGCTGGGGGGGGGGGGAGAGACGGACACACAATTCCTCTATACACACACACACACACACACACACACACACACACACACACACACACACCACTGCACACCAGAACAAATACTGCTTCCATCCGAGAAGCATCGCTTACAAAACTTATCTCACAAAAGTCTCCCTCCATTTGCTGGGGTGTCATTTGAGACCCCCAAGTGGGTGTTTTCAGCTCAATGTAGCTCACATGGACACCAGGATTCAAATGTTTAGCCGCTACCTCCCCCCCCCCCCCCCACGAGAGCGGCTGAGCCGGGAGCAGGCAGAAGTCTCCTGACAACCCCCTTCCGGCCTGCGCAGAGCAGCTGAACCCCCTGTCTCCCCAATAAACAACACTCCTTGCGAGGACTCCACCCACTTCTTTAAAAGACACCCTTCTCCCTGTCTTTGGCTGCCTTGCATAAAACTGGAAAATTGCAGAGTTGAAAATGACCTCAGGGATCATCTAGTCCAACCCCTGCAATGAAGGAATCAATTAAAGCATCCCTGACAGGTGTCCATCCAACATCAGTTAAAAAACCTCCAATGGAGCATTCCTCCTTGTTGTTGTTTAGTCGCGTCCGCCTCTTCATGACCCCCTGGACCAGAGCAGGCCAGGCCCTCCTGTCTTCCACTGCCTCCCTCATGCTGGTAGCTTCGAGAACACTGTCCCACCATCTCGTCCTCTGTCGTCCCCTTCTCCTTGTGCCCTCCATCTTTCCCAACATCAGGGTCTTTTCCAGGGAGTCTTCTCTTCTCCTGAGGTGGCCAAAGTCTTGGAGCCTCAGCTTCAGGATCTGTCCTTCCAGTGAGCACTCAGGGCTGATTTCCTTCAGAATGGAGAGGTTTGATCTTCTTGCAGTCCATGGGACTCTCAAGAGTCTCCTCCAGCACCAGAATTCAAAAGCATCAATTCTTTAGCGATCAGCCTTCTTGATGGTCCAGCTCTCACTTCCGTACATCACTACTGGGAAAACCAGAGCTTTTACTATACAGACCTTTGTTGGCAAGGTGCTGTCTCTGCTTTTTAAGATGCTGTCTAGGTTTGTCATTGCTTTTCTCCCAAGAAGCAGGCGTCTTCTAATTTCGTGACTGCTGTCACCATCTGCAGTGATCATGGAGCCCAAGAAAGTAAAATCTCTCACTGCCTCCATTTCTTTCCCTTCTATTTGCCAGGAGGTGATGGGACCAGTGGCCACGATCTTCGTTTTTTTGATGTTGAGCTTCAGACCATATTTTGTGCTCTCATCTTTCACCCTCATTAAGAGTTCTTTAATTCCGCCTCACTTTCTACCACCAAAGTTGGGTCATCTGCATATCTGAGGTTGTTGATATTTCTTCTGGCAATCTTAATTCCGGTTTGGGATTCATCTAGCCCAGCCTTTCGCATGATGAATTCTGCATATAAGTTAAATAAGCAGGGAGACAATATACTCCTTTCCCTTACCTCCTTAAATCATGCAATGCACTTCATGAGACTCTAGTGCTGTCCAATTAACCCCAGTGCACTTGGGGGAGCTGCTGCAGCCCTCTAGCTCCTCCTTTCCTCCTCCTGTGGGATCCTCACTGGGATTTCCCTGCTCTGGCCTCCAGGGTGCCATCCAGCCTTGGGCCCCAGGGCCCCCTGCATTCCTCTCTGTGCCCCATTCTTCCCCTCCTTGCTTGGGGGCTTCTTCCTCTTTGGCTCCAGGAGCTGAGCTTGCATTAAAGAGGCTGACTCTGCTGAGACTTGGCATGCACCTTCAACAGCACACCTTAAATCCTGGGTCTAGACAGACCTCAATCCTCCCGGAGTCTGGAGATTTCCTGGCCTACCTGCAAGATAAATTACAGGCCTCTTTTCCTACGCGTGGAATACCCAGCCAGGAGTGGAGGAACCCCCTCGGCTGTGGAAGCCATGACAAAGGGCATTCAGGAAAGAGAGTCATCCCACTGGCACAAGACCCCAAGTCCAAGCAACAGTCTAAATCCAGATCTCCTCCAAACCTTACATTTACTTCCTTTCCCCAAGAACATAGGCCAGGCATGTCCAAAGTCCGTTTCGGGGGCTTAATCCGGCCCCTGTGGCAGTCTATCTCCTGGGGTAAAATCCTTTAAAAAGCTCAACAATTTCAATCCTAAAGAAAGGTCAACAACTTTGGCCGGCCCCCACGCATGTTCACTGCATCAAATCTGGCCCTCTTTGAAAAAAGTTTGGGCACCGCTGATCACAGGCCTTTTACTCACCTTGCCCCACCTGACATCACTCCTGCAGGTGCCATGTAAGACTCCTTCTGCATTTGCGAGAAGCCAGTCATTTAGTGTGGCAGCATCTTCACTCAAAACATTGTTAAGACAGGCCTGTCCAGATGCATAGAAAGTCGATTTGCATTTTAGTGTTTAGTATCTTAACTTTTTGTGCATTTTAAAGTATTGCAATTTTTCCCTTATTTTCTTGTTTCCCCTGCAAACTGCTTTGAGTTGCTCTTTTCAAATGATCAAATGATGTAGAAATGTCACAAAACAAACAAAAGCCAGTCTCGCCAGTCCGTTTAGCTCCGTTTTCTCAACACTGACTGGCAGCGGCTCTCCAGGTCTCAGAGAGAGAGAGAGAGAGAGAGAGAGAGAGAGAGAGAGAGAGAGAGAGAGAGAGAGAGAGAGAGAGCGCATTCCCTGTGGGGCATGAACCAGACAGCACTTTCCTGAGACATTCCCCGGCGGGAGGACTGAACTGGGGGCCTTCTGCATGCAAGGCAGGTGCTCTGCCCTTTGGGCATGCTGGCCTTGGGGGGCACTGAGATCCACCACCCTAGAGGCTGGCCACTATGGGACCCGTGAGCCCCCAAAGCATCGCTCAGCCCCATATCAGATCCATGGGCAGAAAGAAGGGGCTTATGCAGATCTGGAGTTTGCAGCTTCACACAGTACCTAATAACTATTTATAGGGTTTAATTTAAGGGGGGGGGCACAGACAAAGATAAAAAACGATAAAGAAATCCAGGAGGAGCTTTGGGGTGGGGGGAGCGGCCGTCACCATTTACGTCTGCTGGAGCCCCAGAGTCTGGGAGCGCCTTTAATAATGACAATAAAAGCCATTATTTGTCGACTCTGAAGAATTCCTTCAACTCCAGGCTGCTTCTTGCAGGCCTTTGCAGTTTTTAATAATGCTTTGGGAGGGACTCAAGGTTAATTTCTCTTTCCACATTTATTCCTTCTCCCCTCCCCTCTGCTCAGCTGGGCAATCCCCTCTCCCCAGGCTTTCTGGGCTGAGATATTTGGAAGTCGGTTCTTTTTTGGCCTGGAGTGGAGATTTTACACACACACACACACACACACACACACACACACACACACACTCAAATCCTGATTCCCCCAGGAAAGGGATTTATACCAGAACGGTGCTGACATGACCTTACCTACAGCACTGCCTGCTCACTCATAGCTGCAGAAAGCAGAGGATGGATGGATGTCTGCCGGGGGGGGGCAGACAGGGAGGGGTCACGTGTGGCAGTGGGGGGGGGAGCTCATATTACTGGCACCCCCTGTGAACTCCCCAGGTCCTGGCCTGACCCCCAAACCGCTATGCCACCACTGGATGTAACCTCCTATAAATATTGCTATAAAACACTGCAAAAACTTTATGGGAGCCCAAAAAGGCAAAAGAGCTAGTACACCAAGGAGTGCACCAAGCTAGAAAATTTCTCTTTGATGTGCTAGATTTCTGCTTGCAGGGAATTTGGGCTTTCCATGCAAGAAGTAGTCTTCGCCTGCCACAAAATATTATAGGTATAGTCCACGAGTTCAGTGTGGCCTAACTGGGCTCTGCCTCTCCATATCAGCCTCACAACCACCCTGCGAGGCTGAGAGGGAGCGACTGGCCCAAGGCCACCCCCAGGGATCTCTATGGCCCGTCCACTGTGGAAGGGACCCTGTGGGTCATCTAGTCCAGCCCACTCTAGAGGGCAGAGCATTGCCATCCTGGCTAGATGCCCCCCCCATGGCCCTCTCCTCCTCCATGAATTTGCCCCATCCTCCTTTAAAGCCATCCAGGTTGGTGGGCATCACCGCCTCCTGTGGCAGGGAGTTCCCCAGTTTAACTTGCATTTCATGAAGAAGGATTTTCTGTCCGGAATCTTCCAACATTCAGCTTCATTGAATGCCAAGGAGTTCTTAGGGGAGAGGGAGGAAAGCTTTTTTCCGTCCGCTTTCTCCGTGACGCACATCATTTTGTAAACTTCTCTCATGCAGCCTCTTCCTAAGCAGAAGAGGCGGGTGGGCTCCTCTGGACCCTGGGGCCTGACCCTGCCCTCGGCTGCCTCAGCCTCCCTTGGCCCCAATCCTGCAGTCGCTGTGACCAGGTGGCTCCCTTCCCCGTCACTCTCCGACAGCTGCACGCTCCAGCACGCTTCCTGCGCCAGGGATTCCTCCGTCCCGCAACAGCTGCAGAAAACTCTCTCCTTTTAATTAATGGAAGCTGACAGCTCAGGAAGAAAACCCAGAGATGGGTGGTTGGGGGGAGAGAGAGAGGGAGAGAGAGAGAGAGAAGGAGACAGAGAGGGAGACAAACAGAGAGCGAGAGCGAGAGCGAGAGCGCACCAGGCTCCGCTTGCCCTCACCAGTGTGGTCCCAGCAATTATTGAGAAGTCCTTCTTCACTCGGTGCAGAGCTGATCTCCGGACTCTGCTCCCACAAGAGGCAGAAGGACCGCCAACTTGGGTGGTTTTGAAGGGGCTTAGGCAAATTCACGGGGAAGGAGAAGGCTGTCTGCGCCCATTAGCCACAAGGGCTATATTCCGCCTCCACCATCAGAGACAGCAATTGCCTCTGAATAATACCGTGGCAGGAGACCACAGGAGAGGAGAGCGATACTGCCCTGGGAGCTCTGCTTGTGGTCCTCCCTTTGGAGCATCTGGCCGGGCATTGCGAGAGGAGGGTGCTGGGCTGGATAGGCTCCCCCTGGCCGGATCCAGCTCCAGCCAGGCTCTTTCATCCACGGCAGGCAGGGCTCATGGAGGCACAAGAAGCAGCCCCCCAGAGCACGTGCAGAGGGCCCTGCCCTGCCCTCCTCCCACACGCCTCGACAATTAGGACACAGCATGCCGGACCTTAAGGCGGTTCCTCCTGAAATCTGCCATGGAGGCGTCACAGCATCCATTCCTCCTGGAACAGCTAAAATCGCGCTGTGTGTGTGTGTGTTGGCCTGCGCATTAAGCGCTCCAGACCTTCAATGTGCAAACAATTAGGTGTGTGCACAAACTGACTTCATCACCCTAATCGATTCCAGTTGGGGAAACTGGCCTTGAAGGGGCTCTGGGCTGGTGGGGGGAAGGCACTGTTAAAGTGGGGGGCATGGGAGAGGAGGGCAGGGGCAACAGGGGGAGGAAGACGGGGGGGCAAGACCTTTATCCACAGGGAAGGAAGAGGGAGGGGGCCACTGTACGTGCCAAGACCTTTCGCTGCCTTGAGGTGCCGGCTCTGCTCCCCCAATTCCCTGCACAAGGGTTTCCAGCCAGGGCGGCCGAGTCATGGGGCCAGTGTGGCCTAATGGTTAGAGTGCAGAGACCAGGGTTCAAATCCCTGCTTGGCCATGAAGCTCCTTGGGTGCCCTTGGACCAGTCACTTCCTTCACTCAGCCTGGCCTCCCCCACAGGGCTGATGTGGGATAAAATGGGAGAACTATGCCGGCCACCTTGAGCTCCTTGGAGGTAAACGTGGGATATAAAGACAGTAAATCAACTAATGAATACCTGCACAGGTGGGAGGCAGCGCTGCTCCTGAATCCCAGGGGAAGAGCTGCTGTCGTGCTCAAGTCCTGATTGCGAGTTTCCATTAGGGGCACCTGGTTGGCCAGTGAGAAGAGGAGACTGGGACACTGGGCGAGATGGGCTGGTGGTCTGGTCCAGCAGCCCAGGCTTCACTTATGTTCCTGCAGAACCTCCAGGTCCAGAGGCAGTCTCTCTCGACTCCTAGGTTCTTTGGGGCATTTGGTCCCTGTGAGGACAAGAAGTTGGGCTAGGTGGCCTCTTGCTGCCGGGCTCAGTTTCTGCTCCTGAGGCCCCGTTCCCCCTCCACTGTCAAGATGCCACTAAATGGCAGTTCTTGGGCGTCGCAAGCTGGGAGGGGGGGGTCCTTGTCCCCAGGCTCCCCGGTAACAGATGCAGGCTGCATTAGGCCAGCGCTAAGCCGGGATGCAGCCAGCGGAATGCACTGCAACAGGATGGGTGCAGAAGGAGAGGTGGGCAGTGGCCACAGAGGGGCAGTCGTGTCCCCCAAGCACCCACATTCGTTTCAACCCCCCAGGTCCCAGTGGGGACCTAACTACTGCCCCCCATTGGCGCATATCTCCTGCACAAGGGGGTCTGCCAGTTCTTGAAAACAGAGCCCTCCACCTTGGTGGGGCTGTGCCTGGAGCAGGGCCAGCCTTTTCACCTGGGGGGGACAGAACAAGTGCCTCTGGAAGATGGAGCCGGTTTGTCTTCTGCTGCTCCGGAAAGGGGGGGGGGGATCTGAACCATTGCATTCACACATCAAGAAAGGAGATTCTGACAAGACGCCAGGGAGAGCTTTCTGATGCCGAGAGTTGTGTGGCAGCAGAAGGGACTCCCTTGGGAGGTGATGGACTCTCCTTCCTGTCTCCGGTGGCCCCCTCTCAGGGCTTCTTTCGTGGTGGTTCCTGCATTGCGGGGGTTGGACTACATGGCCTTTGGGGGAGCCTTTAGTTCTCCTATTCTATGCCCCCTGGTGCCCATTTTCCTGGCTCTGGAGAGGCTCCCACTTCCTCCTGGCCCAGTCCCAGCTGAGGTGGCCTGGCTGGCTGGCTTTTGGCCCTCAGAGTCCCTCTCTTGCCTTCCGCCTTGGCTCTCCCCCTTCCTCCTGCCCTGCTCAGAGAATGGGACAGAGAGACAAGGGGGGGGGGGGTGTCCCACCACGAGGGGAGGGAACATCCAGACACATATGGAAAAAATTCTCTCTTTCCTTTGTTTGGGTCCAAGAGTTGCTTTTTGCAAAATTGCAAATTCTTTCCTTTCTTCCCTCATTTTCCCACCCTCCCCATGGCTCTGCATCTCATTCGTCTCCCCTGGAAGTTTTTTTTGGGGGGGGAATGTGAGTGGCAGTGGGGCTTAGGAGAGCCATCCGTCCCCTGATTCCAGAGCGGAGCGTTCCTGGCGCTGATCTTCAGATGCAAGGAAGCCTTGCCCTGATGGAGAGAGAGAGCAAAGAGGTCTTTCCGCAGGGCACATGGCTGAGAGCAGGAAAGGCATTTCATCTGGTCCCAAGCTGGTCCAGATCAGCTATTTTCCACCACTCCGGAAACAGCTGCTTTGGGCTGGGGGGGGACCTGGGTCTGGGCAGATGGGCACTTTGCTTCTGGATTCTCCTGCACACCTTCCCACTTCCAGCCCAGAGAGTCAGGAATGCAGGACCTAAGAATTGGGACCAGACAGCCCACAGTTGGAGGCAGCAGTGCTCCAAAATAGCACTTGCAGGAGGGGAGATGGCTCTTGTGTGCTCAAATCCTGCTTGCTGTTCTCACGGGGCTGCTGGGTGCTTGGCCACTGTGAGAACAGGATGCCAGACTAAATGGGCCCCCTTTGGGGCTCTTCTGACGTCCTGGTGGAACCTCCAGGTCCAGAAGCAGTCTATCTGGATTCCTAGGTTCTGTGGGGTATTTGGCCACTGTGGGAAGAGGAGGCTGGACTAGATGGGCCATTGGCCTCACCAGGAAGGCTCCTCTTTTGTCATCTGGTCCAACCCCTTACAGTGGGGCTTAGTCATCGGCTGTTCTTTGAGGAAGCTTGGGCACATCTGGTCTAGCCCACATCTGGGCATGTGAGTGACTCCGCAGATGGAGCAAACCCGCCTCCTGCCCTCTCGCTCACAGCGGAGGCCATGTCTGAGAAGGGCAGAGGCCACGTCTTCTGGGCTCTTGAATCCTCAGCCCCACAGGCAACCAGGTCTGGTGTGATTTCTCACTCTCTCGCAGCCAAGAGCCGGAGTGAGCAGAGGGAGCACCGCCAAAGGCTCCATCCACGCCTGGCTGCATGTGGAGGATGCCCCAGCAGGGAGCTCTTTGTCTGAGTCCACGGGATAGCTGCAGTGCTGACAGCTGGCTTGCAGGCATCGCAGGATGTCCGGTGGAAAATGGGTTCAAAGGAAAGTCAGCCATCGAAGTGCAGAGGCAAGAGGAGGCGCCTGCTCCCAAGCCAGAGACTTGGTCAATCTGGTTCAGTATTGTCCACACTGACCGGCAGGGGATATTGCTTGCCATGCCAGGAGATGCCAGGACTTGAACCTGGAACCTTCTGCATGCCCAGCAGGTGCTCTAGGACTCAGCTGCAGCCCTTGCCCTAATGAGACAAAACCACAGTGGATCAGAAAAAAATATAATTACTCCAAGCCACAAGGGCTTTGTCCTCCCTCCCTATATTGTCAGTTGTTGGGAATTGCAAGTGGGGAGGTTTGCTGCTCTTGCGCTCAGATCCTGTGGGGCATCTGCTTGCTCCCTGTGAGGACAGGATCCTTTGGCCTGATCCAGCAGATCTCCCACTGGCTTGATGTTCTTATGGAGCCTCCAGGTCCAGAGGCAGTCTATCTAGAGTCCTCCTGGCATGAGAATAGGGGGCTGGATTAGAAGGTCCCTTTTGGCCTGACTGAGCCGTTCGGCTCTCTTGATGTGCTTTGGGGACGCGGAGGGCACCGAGTTGACGCCGGATGGTTCACGTTGCCCCCCGTTTGCAACGCTTTGTTCCTTGCCTGGACCGAAATGGCTCAGAGACAGCAGGAGACTCCAGACCAGGGAACCTTCCAATGTCTGCGCAAACAAACCCGATATCTTTGCAGGCAGAACTAAATTAATTAACGTCGCAGAGCCACGGCTCCTGCACCCTTGGAGCGGGGGGGGGTCTTGCTGGCCGGCAAACATCTGCCCTAATCAGATCAAGAGCCGTCCTGGGAAAGGTGGAGGGGACCCCGAAGGGAAGGGGAGGGCAGCGCAGGGAGGATGCCGGACGCCTCCCGGCCCCTCGGAGGTGGGTGAGCTTTCACATCTTCATGCGATTATTAAAATAGCTCCAGGCCCTTTTCTCAGGGTCTGCCTGACAAGGCGGCAACAGCAACAGATTATTTCAATTAGCCGGAGCTGCGCTTCGGAAAAGGAAGGAGGAGACGCGAGGGGCGGGGAGGGGGGGCTCTCTGTGCCCCAGAGTCAACGCCAGGTCCCCTTTCTGAGGGGCGGCGGTGGCTGGGCGCCCGTGTGAACCGGCTCACACAACGCGCTGCAAATTAAATCCCAGGGAAAAAAACTTCACAGTCCTCATCTCTCCAGACAGACTTTTTAGCGTGGAATCCTAGAACGGTAGAGTTGAAAGGCGCCACCAAGGACCATCTAGTCTGACCCCCTGCGATGCAGGGCTAACAGCTAAATCGCCCCTGACAGGGGTCCACCCAACCTCTGCTTAAAACCCTCCCGGGAGGGAGAGGCCACGCCTTTCCGAGGGAGTCCGTTCCTCAGTCGAGCAGCTCTGCCTGTCAGAATGCTCTTCCTAGTGTTCAGTCGGAATCTCCTTCCTTGTCGTCTGAATCCATGAATTTGGGCACTCCCCCCCCCCCCCCGGAGCAGAAAACAAGCTCGCTCCGTCTTCCCTGTCTCACAGGTGGCCTTCACAGAAGTTTATAAAATCACGCGTGTCATGAGGACAGCGGGCGGATAATTTTTGTCCTCCCTCTCTCTTAATGCTAGAACTTGGGACCATCCAGGGAAGGAGGAGGCTGGAAGATTCAGGGTAGATTTTAAAAAAGCCCTTATTCACGTGGCACAGAGTTAAACTGTGGAACTCACTGCCACAGGCATCAGGAGTGGCCACAGACTTGGCTTAAAAAGAGGATGGGGCTAATTCCTGGAGGAGGAGAGGGCTGTCACTGACCAGCAGCCACGACTGCTATATTCTCTCCCTCCATGGCTCCTGCCTATTACTTGCTGGAAACTACAGGAAGGGAGCGGGCTCTCGTCCTCGGATCCTGCTGGCTGGTTTTCCATTGGGACATCTGGTCAGCTACTGTGAGAAGAGGACACTAGGCTAGATGTGGCCCCCTTGGCCTGACCCAGCTGCAGCCAGGCTCTTCTTATGTGCTGATGGAGCCTCCAGCTCCAGAGGCAGCCTATCTCGATTCCTAGGCCCTTTGGGGCATTTGGCCACTGTGAGGATGCTGAACCAGGTGGGCCCCTTGGGCAGCCGACCCAGCAGCTGCAGAGAGGAGCAGAGCCAGGGGGGTAAAGCCCTGGAAGGAAGAGGACTCCTCAAGTTGCCCAAGGCAGCCCTGCCTGGGGTCTGCCAGAGCCAAGCTCTGTGATGCGCCCCTTGGACTTGGCTTAGACTTGCCAGGAAGAACAGATTCTATTTTATTTTTTAAATGAAAACTCCACGGTTCAGTCCGGACAGCTGGCAGCATAACGTATCTCCACATCTGGGGCAGAATCATAAGTCTGAAGAATTGAAAGGGACCCGAGGGCCATCCAGACCAACCCTCTGCAATGCAGGAATCACAACCCAAGAATTCCCTGTGCTTGGCCCAGTCTGCCTGGAGGCAGAGGAGCGCATGAGGCTGTCCTAAGCAGAGTCAGGCCACCAGTCCACAGAGCTCGGGAATGCGGACACGGACAGGCAGCGACTCCCCAGCGTCTCCGACGGGGAGTCTCTGCCAGCGGTACCTGAAGATGCCAGCATCCGAACCTGGGACCTGCTACATATAAAACATACACTCTGCCCCTGAAGTAAGACTGCAGTCCTCGTGGTTCTGGCTGCGGGGGCAGGACCTTCAACATTCAGGCAAGTGTCCCAGCCAAGAGGGGGCCAGGAAGCGAGGGGTGTGCCTGCACAGCCCCATGGCCTGTCCCTCGGCTGCCGCATCACGTTTTCCTGGATGGCCACCAAGTGGCAGCTGGTCTGCTCCGAGCTCTTTGCTCCAGGAAGGGAAATGAGGCGCAGATGGGCAGAGAACACAGCAGGCGGGCTAGAAGGGGGCCTGTCTAGGGCAGGAGCAGAGCAGTGGGGCAGGGGAATGGCCTCCCCACTCCTCCAGGCTGGGCTGCGTCCAGCACAGTCAGCAAAGCAGAGCCATGTGAGAAGCTGCCTTATTCCCACACAGAGCTCAGTGCTGCTCACACCAACCGGCAGCGGCTCCCCAGGGCCTCTCCCAACCCTGCCCGGAGATGCTGCCAGCGGGGACTGAGTCAGGGCCTTCTGGGCTGAGCTATAGGCTTCCCCAAAAGCTAGAGCAGGGTTCTTGTTCTAAAAAAAGAAAAGAAAAGAAAAAGATGAGGTTTAAACAGGGATGGAGAGAGCTGCCTTCTTCTGAGTCAGGGGACTGCTGTCAATGTTGCTGCCGGTCAGTGCAGGCAGTACTGAGCTAGGTGGACCAATCGTCTGGCTCAGTGTAAGGCCACTTCCTGTATTCCCGGAGGGCGGTGCTTAAGCATGAAAACACTTAAGAAGAGCCGCTCTGCTGGATCTGGCCAAAGGGGGCCCCGCATCTTCTCACAGGGGGCAAATGCCCCAAAGATCCTAGGAATCCATATAGACTGCTTCTAGACCTGGAGGTTCCATAAGGACTTGAGGAAAGTCTGGCTGGACCCACCTGGCTCAGCCTCCTGTTCTCACAATGGCACACCCGATGATCCCAAGGGAAAACCCGAGAGCAGGATTCGAACCCAAGAGCCGTCTGCTAGCTTCTAGACTAGCTACTAGCCCTTGAAAGCCCTTCTCCTCCTCCTCCTCTCTTAAAGGGATTCCTGGGGAAGGGAGTTCCACAGTTTAAACTGTTCCCTTCCAAGCATGACGGTCATTTTTTAAAAAATGGGAGGACTGGGAGTCTGGACACACGCTTGGTCCCCCACGGAAGCCCCTCCCTGCCCAGCCGCAGGGAGCCAGGGCTGACCCCTCCCGGCTCTGGGTGATTCTGGAGAAGAAGAAAGGCAAGGGTCATGGGGGGCAGCCTCCCCCCCCATCCCTGAGCCTCATTAGAAAGGGGCTCCTGGTTCCAATTTCCAGAGGCATTTAGAAAAAAACACAGATTTAACGACTGGCCATTTATATAACCAGAACGACAAAGCCCGAGGTTTAATTGCCTCCAAATCTGGGCCAGACACAAAAGCTGACCCCCTCCCCTCCCCTTTGTCCCTTCAGATTTAATGGCTTCCTAAATCTCAGGAAAGGGGTCCTCCCCCCCCCCCGCCGCCTCCTCCTCGCAAGACATCCCTCCTCTTTGTACTTCCAGGGAAGGCGCGATGCTCTCGCCAGGCAGAAAGGTCTTAAGTTACACAAAGGACGGAGCCTCGTCCCGCCCCCGAGCAGCCCGGCTTCAGACCCCCAGAGCAGAGGGCACCTGCTTCACGTTAGGCGAACAGGAAGACAACCCGCCCCTGGTAAAAAAAGAATAAAAAATGCTCTCACTTGGCTGGATGGAGCGTGGCTGAGCACCCACCCGCCCCAGGTGCCTAGAGCAGGTTTAAAGCATGCACCAAAAAGAACCCGGGAACTGTAGCTTAAGGTGCTGCAAACTATAGCACCAGGAACGGGGTGTGTTCACAGGATCACAGTTGGGAAGCCTAGGCCACGATTTATTGGCCCATAGAAGATGGTCTTGGTGGCTTTAAAGAAACTCTGTGCATCATGAGTGTCGGCGAAGTGCTGGGTCTCTTGAGCTTTTTTTATCCACAGTGTTTATCAAAGGTAATCTTACTCAGCTACGAGTGATCGCCAAAGTAGTTATAAGGTTACCAGATTTTTTTCAATGACTCCAGGAACACTTTAATTAATCAATCAATCAATTAATTACTACACATTCAGGGATGTTGATGCTGCAGCGATGGCGGTGGCAGAGGGGCGGCCACCACCTTGACCTCAACCGCCATGTTTCCTCTTCCTCCGCGTCTTCTCTCTCCTTTCTCCATGAGGCTGGGCAGCCCCTGAGTTGCTGGTTCTTCAGTGGTGGTGAAGCATCAGGCATGGACGGCGGAGAAGGAGGGCCCAGGCTCAGGCCCTGCAATGCCTCCCTTCCCCTCAGAGCAGCCCCAACCCCATTCCTACTTGCATGCAAGCAGGAGGGCAAGGGGATCCCTCGGCTGGGAAGCGAGGCTTCACACTGCTTTTTGGAGCAGCCCCATCCCAACTTCTACTTGCGTGCAAGCAGGAGGGGGCAGGGATCTCTCAGGCAGCGCGATGCCTCCCTTCCCATCGAAGCAGCTCCAATCCCATCCCTACTTGCGTGCAAGCAGGAGGGGATGGGGACCCCTCAGCTGGGAAGGGAGGCTTGCCGTTGCCTAACTGAGAGATCCCTGCCCCCTCCTGCTTGCACGCAAGCTCTGATAGTTGCTGGGGTCAGGGAAGGTGGAGGCAGCCCGGAAGCTGCATCTTTGAGCCCCTGCACCACCAACACATGGGGACTTCCCAGCAGCTCCTGAAGCCAGCCAGAGCCACCTGCTCCAGGCTGCTCAGACTGCCACCGCTGCGTTTCCCGGGGACATTAGATGAAATCCGGGGACATTCCGGGGACAGAATTTGCCCGGGGACTTATTCGCAAATCCAGGGACTGTCCCCAGGTAACGGGGACGTCTGGTAACCCCCAGTTGGGAGGAACCCTGGGGGTCATCTAGTCCAACCCGCAGGGATCACAGCTAAATCACCCTTGTTACGTCCCCCACCGCCCCGAGCTCTGCTTTCAATGTCTGGCGTGTATGCAGGCCAGGAAGATAGTGCTGTGTTGTGGCTCAATCACACAGCTGGCTGGGTGCGGCTGCCGGGGCCGGTTGCTGCCTCTCTCAGGGTCTCCTACCTCACAGGGTTGTTGTAAGGCCCCCTGAGCTCCTCGGAGGAACAGGTGGTCTGTAACTGGAATAAACCAATCCGTGTTTGCTCCATGTTCACACATGCAGCACACATCCTGGGCACTGGTGGCGGGCCAGATGCAAAGTGGGCAGGGCCATGGATGCAAAGTTCACCTGTGTAGCATTGCCCGGTTTCTATGCACAACCGCTGCCTTCCCTCGAAGCAGGCAAGAGGCTCAAGGACACCTTTCCAGCCAGGCAGAGATATTATGGGATGCGCAGGGAGAGTCCTGAGGTTTCCAGGACAGCCTAATCCAGGCAAACATTGAGATGTGAAAAATGCCGCCTGCCTCCGTTGTTCTTGGCTTCCCTGCCTATTGTCTCAGCCCCCGCAGGGAGGGAGGGAGGGTGGGGCGAGAGCCCCCCCCTGGCCCTGCAAATAAATAAGGGGAAAGTGGGGAAGGCTCCAAAAATGGGGGGTTGGTGGGTTGGAGGCTGCGGGAGGGAGAGGAAGAGCTGAGCTGTGAGGTTTGCAGCTGGTATTCATTTACGCCATCAGTCTCTTTCCACTTATCTCTGTAAACAGGGGGGGAGGAGAGGGGGGGCATAATTACAGGGCCTCCTTTGCACCGTCTGGCCGGCAGAGTCAAGGCACGGTGCTCTGTGTGGTCCTTGCAGAAGGGGGCAAGTTCCCACAGGCAGCCAGGCAGGCAGGCCTGAGCACCTCAGGTGCAGGGGAGCAGGAGAACATCCTGGGAGCTTGCCAAAGGGGACCCATCCAGTCTGCCCCAATGGGAAACCGGCAAGCAGGACACCTCTCCCCTCCTGTGGCTCAGGAATCAGATAGACTGCCTCTGGACCTGGAGGTTCTATGAGAACATAAAAAGGCGGCCAGAGGGGTGACATCTAGCCCAGCCTCTTGTTCCCACAGTGCCATCCAGGTGCCCCCAAGGGAAATCCACCACCCCCAAGATGCAGGGGTGATCCTGCGTCTCCCTGGGTTTCCAAGCCCATCCAAAGTGCTGCCTGTGGGCAGTAGCTTCCTTCACTCAGCACCCAGCCCTGCCAGCTCCCCAGGGTCTCCCTCTCTTTCTCGTCTGGCTGATAAGCCGCCTGCTGCCGGTTCTGACCTGCTGCTGACCCAGCCCAGGAAGGAACGGGCATGGAGCAAAGTCTGCCTGGCTCTCGGCTGCCCTCAAGACAATTCCCGGGGGCGGAAATGGGTGTTCAAGAGAGGCCCCGCTGGCCACCTTCCACATGGCGTGGGCAGGGAAATGGGCTTGACCGCTCAGTGGAGCCTCCAGCCCCAGGGGCAGCCTATCAGATGCTGGGGGAACAAGCACAAATGAGGACGTGTGTTATTTACTTCTTCAATGTGTATCCTGCCCTTCATTCAAAGATTGCAGAATGGTTCACAACACAGAAATGCAAAACGGGAACACAAAATAACTAATAAAGCAAAATCAATAACCCCCCAACCCCCATTTTAAAGGCCACAGGATGTTAACCAACCCAAGGCTTGCAGACTTTGTGGAGCTATTGGACGATAGGAAATGCTTCTGAATAGCAGGTGCTGGAAGCTGCAGGTGGGGGGAGAGTGGCTCTTGGGTTCGAATCTGGCTGGGGGGCTTCCCAACAGAGGGATCTAGGTGGCCGACGTAAGAACAGGATGCAGGACTAGAAGGGCCCCTCTGGCCTGATCCAGTGAGCTCTCCTGTTCTGGTGGAACCTTCAGGTCCAGAGGCAGTCTATCTGGGGCATCTGGTCACTGTGAAAAGAGGAGGGTGCCCTGGATGGGCCATGCATGCCATGCTCTGGATTCGCAGCCATGGCAAAAAGCAGGATTGGGCCCAGGGGGTGCAGGCGGGAGAGAGCGAGAGCGAGAGCGAGATTTGTGCCTGGCCATGGCATGCCCATACATCATTTTTATGCTCTGGAGTATTTCTTCAGTTGTTTTAATGACTTCCCGTTTCAGTAACGAGGGAGGAAGTCGTTACTCTCGTTTCTTCTTTGCCTTTAACCGCCCCCAACGAACACACAAAAGAGGGCGAGACGGATCCCTTTGGCAAAGGGGCCTGGGAGGCTCACGGGGAGCGAGGGCGAAAGGCGGCCTCTGCAGCTGCCAGGCCAGCACTGTCTGCACTGACTGGCAGCAAGGGCTCTCCAGAGATTCAGGCAGGGAGCATTCCCAGCCCCACCGGGAGATGCTGGGGCCTTCTGCATGCCAAGCAGGCCCTTGAGCCACCTAAGCAAGTAGGATTCTAGTCCTCAATGTTATGAAGGAACGTTTGAAATTGAAACGCAAGAAGCTTCCCTGGGCATTTAAACCCACCAGACAGAGATTTCTGGGCAACTTGCAGACTGCTCTGTGCTCGGCACACAGACTTAGTGCAGGACTTGCTGACAGATGCAGAAATATTAAGCATCGTGACATAGCGCTCTTCTTAAACCCCTAACAGCTCAAATTAATGGCTTCAGCGAAGATGGCATTTTGCCCTGATGGGAAGGCAGGATTGTGGGTTGACTTGGGAGACGGCAGGAGAAAACCTTTTGAATCACACCAGAAAGCTTAACAAGAGTCTACAGAACTGCAACCAACTATTAAAACAGCCTTTCCCCTGCTGCCAGGAGGGCTTGATCACTTATCCTGGAATTGTAGGGTCATCTAGTCCAGGCATCCCCAAACCCGCCCCTCCAGGTGTTTTGGGACTACAATTCCCATCATCCCTGACCACTAGTTCTGTTAGCTAGGGATGATGGGAGTTGTAGTCCCAAAAACATCTGGAGGGCAGAGTTTGGGGATGCCTGATCTAGTCCAACCTTCTGCAATGAAGGATACACAGCAAAAGTACCAACTCCAGATGTTGTGTGTTTCCCTTCCTCTAAAGGCTTGTGATCTTTTCTTTGTGACTGTTTGATCCAGACTCTGCGCCAGGATGCTGCCTCATACCGAGTCGGATCATTGGTCCACCCAGCTCTGCATTGCTTGCACTGACCGGCAGCAGCCCTCCTGGGCTCTCTCTCCCAGCCCTACCTGCAGGGGCTGCTGGCGGGGGCTGCACCTGGGCCCTTCGGCTTGCAAAGCAGGGGCCTCTCCCACAGGGCTGCAAGGGCCCTTCGCCAGGCAGTGGCTCTACAGCAGAGCCGGCCCACACAGCCCCCTCTGGGCCAGGCTGACCTGCAGCTCCCAGCACAGCTCATGCTCCAAGTTGGTGGCCCTCCCTGCCTCCTGTGGCAGGGAGTTCCACAGGTTAACTCTATGCTGCAGGAAGAAGTCCTTCCTTTTATTTGTCCTAATCCTTCGAACACCAGTTCTTGTGTTATGGAAGGCAGGGTGGGATATCATTTCTTTATCCATGCAGTGCACCATTTTGCAAACTTCCATCCTGCCTCTCCTCCCTCTCCTTTCCTCCAAACACTGCACAAGGGGGGGGTCTCTCCATCCCCTTCCTCGCCCCCCCCAGCAGTCCCTGCTCCGCGTATTTATTAGGTACCAGGGTTCAGCCGTGTCATCCCATTATTGCTTTGGAACAAATGAGGTGCTGATGAAGAAGCCCTGAGTCAGCAAAGCGCCTTGCCAGGAAATTCTTAAAACATGTCTCTTTTTTCAAAAACCCGAGTGCTCCCACCCGCCCTGCCTCAACCATCCCAGGGTGTCAGAGAGAGGGAGAATTGGGGGCCTTAAGCCCATGGCCAGAGGCTGCAGCCTGCAGACGGTGCTTTCTATGCAAAGGGACAGCCTTGCTGCTGTCAGGACAAAAAGCCCACAGCCCAGAGAGGAAGGAGAACAAGAAAATAAGGAGGCCCCCAGTCACAGGGAGCTGCGGCCTGGGGGACTCCCCTCCCCAAACCTCTGTCCTTCCTTGGGTGAGGGTCCGGCTCCACTGGAGGGGGGCCTTGCTGCAATAAATCGAGGGAGAAGCTACTGCTGGCCACTAGCCATGAGGCCTACACTCTGCGCCCTCAGCTGGAGGCAGCAATGATGCTTCTGTATCCCCCTTGCTGGAAACTGCAGGAGGGGAGCGTGTTGCTCTTGTGCTCTGATCCTGCTCCAGAGTTTCCCTCGGGGGCACCTGGTTGGCTCCTGGGAAGCTGGGCTACATGGGCCCCTGGCCTGATCCAGCAGGCTCTTCTGAGGAGGCTCCAAGATTCTCCACGTCACATACCTTTGAAGGTGACCCGAAAACTACAACTAATCCAGAATGCGGCAGCTAGACTGGTGACTGGGAGCAGCCGCCAAGACCACATAACACCGGTCTTGAAAGACCTACACTGGCTCCCAGGACGTTTCTGAGCACAATTCAAAGTGCTGGTGTTGACCTTTAAAGCCCTAAATGGCCTCAGTCCAGTGTACCTGAAGGAGCGTCTCCACCCCCATCGTTCTGCCCGGACACCGAGCTCCAGCGCCAAGGGCCTTCTGGCGGATCCCTCGCTGTGAGAAATGAAGTTACAGGGAACCAGGCAGAGGGCCTTCTCGGTGGTGGCGCCCGCCCTGTGGAACGCCCTCCCAGCAGATGTCAAAGAGAACAACTACTGCCAGACTTCTGAAGGCAGCCTTGTTTAGGGAAGCTTTTAATGTTTGATGTATTACGGTATTTAAATATTTTGTTGGAAGCCGCCCAGAGTGGCTGGGGAAGCCCAGCCAGATGGGCGGGGTACAAATAATAAATTATCATCATCATCCCGTCCCTGGAGCAGCGTGGGAAACGGCACATCGGAGGTGTGAGGCCTGCAGCCCAGTCTCTCCCAAATTCATGTGACGTGTCGCAAGGTTTGGGTGCCAGAATTGTGGCGAGGCCCCCAGGAGGACCTGGCCTCTCGCCCCCAAACATCCTGGGGGGCCACTGGAATCCTGGAAGGCCAACCCCTGGTCGCCACCCCAAGCGGAGGAGCTTAAGGACAAGGCCCCACCACGGGATCCTGCATGAGAAACCAGGGCCGTCCTGGACATCCAGACTGGCAGGTGCCCCGTGGAGAGCCAGGTCCCCTGGGTCTGCTTGGCTATACGTTGCCCACGCCGGCTCTCCAGGGGTTCAGAAAAGGCGACATGGCTGCCATTACCTGGAAACGCCAGCGGGGACTGACCCTACGACCTCCCTTTACGCAAAGCAGATGCTCTGCCACTGAAAATAAAGCAGGGTGCTAGTCCTCATGGCTCTGAATAAAAGGCAGGAGTGGGGAGCTGCTCACCGCAGCTCAAACCATCTCGCTTGGTACTGCCCACACTCCTTGGCAGTGGCTCTCTGGTGCTTCAGATAGCAGGACTCTTCCCCGCTCTGGATTGAACCTGAGACCTTCTACAGGCCAAGCAGGTGCTCTACCACTGAGCTTTGGTCTTTCCTCCAGTGAACAAAGACAACAGGCTTCCCTGTGCAGTCAAGCCAGATAGATAGATAGATAGACAGGCCAACAGACAGACAGACAGACACAGTTTAACTGCCGTGGACCCATTTCTTCATCCCTGTGTTTGGGGGCATTGCTCGACCCTCCTCTCTCGAAGTTTGCCCCAGGCTCCTTCAGGCTCCTTCAGAATCGGGGCCCGTCTTGGTGAGCCTGGGAGCGAGAGGGTGGGGGTTGCGGCTGGTCTCTGGGCCAGAGTAGCCCTGTCAGAACTGACAGGTTATTTATGTATAAAGGGAGGCAGTGGAAAAAAATACAACCGGGCCCAATTCCTCCGACGGCCATTCCTTAATTATCGAAACGCAGAGAGCCGAGCAAAAGCAAACAGAGGGGAGAGCTTCGTGTTATGACAAAGTTATAAATAGCTAAATGGTATAAACACTCCACAGCGGGGCAAGCACAGCAAAAGACACCCCCGGATTTAAAAGGATGAGGAAACTGAAATTTTGGGACCAAAGTGGATTAGGAAGAATTCATGGAGAGGGCCATTGAAGGCGACTTGCCTGCACCGTGGGAGGCGGCAATCTTTCTGAATAAGTTTCTGAAAACCACAGGAGGGGAGAGTTGCCTTTGCGCTTAAGTCCCACGGGCATCTGGTTGGCCACTGTGAGGAGAGGATGCTGGGCTGATGGGCCATTCGGCCAACCCAACAGGCAGGCTTTTCTCTTGTTCTTAGAGAACCTCCAGGTCCAGAGGCAGTCTGTCTCCACTCCTAGGTTCTTGGGGGCATCTGGCCCCTGTGAGGACAGGATGCTGGCCACTGGCCTGATCCAGCAGCCAGGTTCTGCTGATGTTCTTAGAAACTGGCTCCTCCCCCTCTCCTTCTCTGATTTGCATTAAGACAGGCGAGAAGTATTTTTAAAGGAAGAAAGAGAGAGGAGGTGGGGAGGCCACACAAAGAGCAAATCCGAACGAGCCCCGAGCGACAGATTCATCACAAGAGGCCCACTGGCTGGGCTCTCACCCTCAATCCTAAGACAGAGGCCATATTTCACCTTTAAAAGCTTTCGTCTCTCCCAGCCCTGGTGGGCCACAGCACATTCCTCCCCTTCCCCAACTGAATGGAGAAGTGGGCTTTGTTTTGAAGTCAGCCCCAGCTCCAGGCTCACTTGGAAGCTGTGCATGCATCGCTTTCACACACTCACCTTCTCGCCCATGGAGGCCACAAGCAACCAGCACTGCCTTTGATGCAGAGGATCCCCACTTGGCCTGCAGAACGATGCAACTAAGGCTGGTCCTGCAGCTTCCCCTGGTGGCAAAGAAGGCACTAGGTCTGCACCAACCGCCCAAGCCACAACGCACACCCCTCAGGGTGCAAGAGCCACAGCCACTGCTGGCTGAGCAGGGCGACAGCCCCTCCGCCAAAAACCAAGCAGGGTTCTAGTCCTTGTGGTTCTGGATAAAAGGGGGGAGTGGAAATGCAGGGAGGTGGGTGGCCAGAGGCCTTGCAAAGAACCTTTCCCTTTTGCCTCTGACTCCAGGGAAGCTGATCCCTCTGGGTGAGCAGGTTCAATCTCTCCAGGGAGATTTTCACTCCTCTGGCCAGAAGGATTGGAGGCCCAGCCCTGGAGGGACTCGCAGGCAAAAGCAACTTGGCTCTTTTCATGGCTGCCATCTGCATCACTAGCTGTCCTGGAGCACCTTGGGACTCGATGGTTCAAGATGCAGGTCTCTTGCATGAGATACGTAAGGGGCTGCTTGGGGTTGGGTGTCCAGGGAGAGGGTCCCGCAGAGACTGCCACCCACCCACCACCTCCTCAGGGCCCCAGGAAGCTCCCAAGATCTGAGGAAGTGGAAAACCAACGAGCCAAAATTCAATAAAACAATGATGATGCTTTGTGTGGCAATCCTTCAGGTGGTATGATGCCGTGTAAGGACGACATGGAGAATGCAGGGAGAAAGGTTTTCCTCCCTCTCTCATCACACTGAACCTTGTGAAGATTCAGGACAGGGAAAAGAAAGGACTTCTTTCCACAAACTGTGGAACTCCCTGCCACAGGAGGCAGTGATGGCCCCGAACTTTAGAAGAGGGTTGGACAAATTCACGGAGGAGGAGGGGGCTATTGAAGGCTACTCACCTTGGTGGGTTATGTCCTGCCTCCAATGTCAGAGGCAGTTGCTGGAAAAGGCAGGGAGAGCGCTGCTCTCGCACTCGGGTCCATCGTGTGGACTTCCCATAATGGGCAGGTCCCCTTTGGCCTGATCCAGCTGCAGAGCTCTTTTCATGATCTTCGGATACAGCAGCTCTTCGGATCAGGCCCCTTCCCCCCGCCATGCCTACGCAAGCACACAGGTCTCAAGACAGCCAGTAAGTGAAATATTTTACTTTTTTAGAAAAAGACAAAACAATCCCAAGCACAGACAGAAGACACGCCCGTTCATAATTACCAGCATTAACACAAATGGAATAAGTAAGTTTTTTTTGCAGAGTGTGTGTGGGCTTCTATGTAGGAAATCTATTTCCTGCGCGGGTGGTTTTTAAAAATTATTCTTCCATTTTTGTCTTTGTTTTAAAAAGATGCTCGCTTTAAAACTTCTGGAGAGGAATCTTTCTGAGACGGCTGCAAAGGATCCGCATCAAAGATTTCCGTGGGGAAAACACAATACGTTTGGCAACCGTTTTTAAAACGTTCAATAAAGTTTGTTTAAAATAAATTAGGAGTTCCCTGGAGGCCCACTTGGCAGATTGCGAACGCCCCTTTGTGGCGAGTCCCCGAGAGCCCAGGAGGAAGGGCACAGAAACCCAAAGCCCGGCCGGGAGGGACAGAGGCTGCGCCAAAGGCAAGAGAGGATGACCTTCGGAAAGTTGTTCTTTTTTTATCAGTGGGGGGAAGCAAACGGGGAGAGATGGGAAAACAAACGTTAAGACCTTTTCGGTATCTCATTAACAGCAATGTGCTTCGGGGCTCCTTCTTCTTCCCAGAAAGACACACACACAAACACAGGTTGCGTCACAACAGCAAGGTGACCTTCTTGCTTCATGGTCACTTGGTGGGAAACAGCACCAGAGAGAAGACAGAGAGTGACAGAATGAGACACTCACTGGCCAAGACACAGCGATGGAGCCACTTTGGGGACGCAGGGGGGCAAGGGGGGGTCACAGTGTTCCAGGGAATTTTCAGCATCAGAATGAGAAAGTGTGCCCAGTGTTCACCATTGTGGTTTCTTCAAGGATGGGAACTTTGTGCTCCAGGAATGCTCCATTCATTCCGATTGTGCAGCTGGAGGTATTAAGAGGAAGGGGGAAAGAGGAGCCTCTGCAAATCAAAAGGGGAAGGAGGCCTGCCCTTTGCAGAGAGCCCTGCGCCCTAGACCAGCCCTTGGCCAACCCGGTGTCCGTCAGAGCCTGGGAGGCTACAGCTCTGGGGCCAGAACAAGCCTCTGATGCTGCGGCTGGTGGGAGCTGCAACCCAGGGGGGCCCAGACAGAGCAGGCAAAGCTCATCTGCGCAGGATCCTGCCCATCCTGACCTTGAGGATGTCCCAGCCAGGACCCCAACGCCTGCTGAGCTGAGAAGGGGATGCTTTGCGGGGGGCGCTATGGGCCAACACCCATGGGGCCTCCACTCTCTCTGGGGGGCATTCGCAGGCTCTGGGCTCTGGGTGCCATAAGGCGCAGGGTGTGTGCGCGTGTGCAACGCCCCCTTCCCCTCAAGGGGAACAGAGATACAGTGGTACCTCGGATTAAGAACTTAATTCATTCTGGAGGTCCGTTCTTAACCTGAAACTGTTCTTAACCTGAGGTCCCACTTTAGCTAATGGGGTCTCCCGCTGCCGCTGCACGATTTCTGTTCTCATCCTGAAGCAAAGTTCTTAACCCAAGGTACTATTTCTGGGTTAGCGGAATCTGTAACCTGGAGTGTCTGTAACCCGAGGTACAACTGTATTCCTTCCCCCAGCCCCACATCTCCACCAGGAAGAGACCAGAAGGCAGAAGGCACCTGCTCCTCCTGCGTAAATGTTCTGGGGGTTTTCGTCTTCTAAGTTTAGGGGTCCAAAGTGGGGAGGGGCAGGGGGATGTTCCTGGGATTGCAAACTGTTTTGTGTTTTTCATTGGTGCAACCCACCCGGGGACCTGCTGGTGGAGAGCAGGAAAGAGATTTAAGGAGAATAATGAGAGATTATTAAGGATGTGGAGAAAGTGGGAAGAGGAAGGGAGAGACAGACACCCCCCGCCAACAAGAACCCAAGGGGGTCACCGTCCACACAGGGGGGCTTCCTTGACCCCCGAGGGAGGAGGTGGGGCCAAGGAGGAGGCGGCAGAGGGGAGCTCAAGATCACCAAGTGCATGGGGGGGGGCTCCCATCACCTGGCAAGGGAGAGGGGAGACCCACAGAAGTCAAGCTAGGGAACTGAGTGCCCCCCGCCCTTTTAAGAGGGTGGGGGCAGGAAGCCAGTCTCCCTGCGCCACCGCAGAGGCGGGGAGGGGGGTCACCAAAGATCCACCGGCCGAGGCAACAGGATGGGCACCTTGGCCTGGTTGGCGCTCAACTCCAACAGCACACGAACCCCACAGCCACCGGGGCCTGGGGAGCGGATAGCACCATGTTGAAAGCCTCCCTGCCGGGGAGGGTGAGGAGGCCCCCCTCCCTCTGAGGTTCAAGCCGAGAGGGAAGGAGGCTCAGCACCGTTACAGAGAGGAAGGGGAGGAACACGCCAAGGCTGCCGTCAGATGGAAGCGATGTAATGGACACACTGGCCTCCTTCCCCTACCCTGCCCCCAGTCAGTTCCTTCACTCTGCCGGCCCTCCTCTCCCTCTGCCCCATGGACCCGTCAACATCCTCCTCCAAACAGCTCGGGGGGCAGGGAGGGGAGTGTCGGCTTCCCCCAGCGACTCCGGGTTCCAAGGCTTGGCGGTGACTGGAGTTGGGGATCAGTCCTGAGGAGAGGTGGCCAGTTGCCTCTCCCACTCGTCCTCCACCACCTTGTACAGTTCCATGGTGGCCCGGGCGTCTTCCACTGAGGAGTGGCCTTTGTTCCCCACCTGGGGGGGGGGTAAGGAAAGAAGGAAGGAAGGAGGAAGATGAGGGCAGGGGTCACGTCTCTCTGACCCCTCACAAAGCAAGAGGACACCCCCTCCCCCCACAAAGCCATCTTCAAATACCTCAAGGGCCGCCCCATGGAAGACAGAGGGCAGGACCCAAACCGAGGGATTCAAGTTACAGAAAAAGAGTTTCTGTGGGTAAGAGGCTCCTCAGAAGGGGGTGGGCTCTCCTTCCTTGGCGGTCTCAAAGCAGGGACTGGGTGGCCCCCTGGTCAGGGATGCTTGCATGACAGGGGGTGGGGCTAGATGACCCCTGTGGGTCCCTTCCAACTCTACAATTCTATGATACTAGGAAAAGGTGCCCAGATAAAGAGAGAGGTGCACAGCAGCTTGGCTCTGGAGTCACTCAAGGGAACTTCTGCTCTTTGGGGACAAGATAAAATGGTCCCTTTTATACTGCAGAATAGAGACGCGGGTGGTGCTGTGGGTTAAACTACTGAGCCTCTTGGGCTTGCCGATCAGAAGGTCGGGGTTTGAATCCCCGTGACAGGGTGAGCTCCCATTGTTCGGTCCCTGCTCCTGCCAACCTAGCAGTTCAAAAGCACGTCAAAGTGCAAGTAGATAAATAGGTACCACTCCGGCGGGAAGGTAAACGGCGTTTCTGTGCGCTGCTCTGGTTCGCCAGAAGTGGCTTGGTCATGCTGGCCACATGACCCGGAAGCTGTACGTCGGCTCCCTCGGCCAATAAAGCGAGATGAGCGCCGCAACCCCAGAGTCGTCCGTGACTGGACCTAACGGTCAGGGGTCCCTTTACCTTTATACTGCAGCTCACTATAAATTTATAGAATTGCATTGTTTCAAAGGATTTGCTCTGGTTGCCTGCTTTATTTATACGCTACTGTGTTTTGAGCTTACAGCAACTGCAGTATTTGCTGTTCTTTTCTGCTGCTACTGTGAGCTGCTCAGAGTTCAATATTAAATCAAATGCCGGATCTCCTCCAAGGCCAGGGGACTCTGCTCCTCAGTGGCCCTCCAGATGCTGCCAGACTCCGTCTCCCACCAGCCCTGGTACCACCACGGCCCAATGGGCAGGGGTGATGGGAACTGTAGTGTGGCAGCCGCCTGGAGGGAGCCACAGGGGCTACTCCTGCTCCTGCTGTGTCGGGGCGGGGCGGGTCTAAAAACTGCACGGACAGATGGCACAAACAGATTTGGAAAAGCTCCTCCTGGTCATTGTCCGCAACCTTTTTCTCTCCAGGCTCAAGGAAAGAATGGTGTGAGCTTTTTGATGCATATGAACTGACCTGGACCCTGCAATTGTCATCTGAGGCCCTTCTTTGAGAGCCTCCTCAATGTCTGGAGGGTGGCAACACAACAGCAGGGCCTTTTCTGTGGTATCTCCCAGTTCATGGTATGCTCTCCCCAGGAAGGCTCACTTGGCACCTTCATTATATACAGTACGGTATCTTTAAGTGCCTGGTGAAAGCTTTCCTTTTTAACCAGGCCTTTTTCCTCTGTCTGGCCTTTTAGGGTGGGTGGGGTGTTTTAAAATCTGTTTTTTTGTAATGGATCTATGTGGGTTTTTGCGTGTTTACTTGGTTGCATGCTGCTTTGAATTTCCTTTAAAACAATGAACAGGGTGGTGACACAATGACTACTGCAATCAACACAAGATAATATCACCAAGGCAACTATCTGTAAACAAACTCTAAACGTCCATCCATAAAAATGGCAAAAGTAGTTTCCCGCCACAACAGGTTGTATCTTGAGCAACTGCAAACACAGTAACAAAGTCACGGAGCTCTGTAGTAAATAATGTACCGTAGAAGAGAAGAGAGTAGGGAAACAACTTAGAGCAGGGTGTATCTTTCCCTATCTGCATGTTTCCATCAGGAAAGAGGATGATGACCTTCAGTTTGTTAAACTTCCTCCAACAAGTGAACCACTTTCAAGTCAACTCTTTATTTACCGCATTTGCTATTATTTATGATAAAACCTATTTGGGAAAGAAACTACTTTTGCCATTTTTATGGACGGTTATGGTTTGTTTACTGATAGTTGCCTTGGTGATATTATCTTGTGTCAACTGAATTGCCTTCGGCAAGAAAAATCAAGCAATGCATTTAATAAATAATAACAACAACTACAGCCAGCCAAGAGGAGGGACTCTTGAAAAGGAAGTCTGCCAAGACACTGTCATTGGGCCTTTCTCCAAAGAGCTGGCTGCCAGCCGGTGTAGGCAACACTGAGCCATATGGGGGGGGGGGGAGAGCAGGCGGACAAGGCAGGGGGTGGTACCTGGATGTCCCTGTGGAGGAGCTGCTTGGTGAGGCGCTTCAGGGAGGCCTGCTCGTTCTCCGGGAAGCCGGCCTTGCGGTTGAGCAGAGGGTTCTTCGAGGTGTCCCTGGTCAGCGACTTGGGATGGAAATACTTGAGGGCTTTGAAGTCGTTGTGGATGGCGTGGCCCACAACTATCTTCCCAGAGAGGACCTTGAGGATCTGAAAGGCAGGGAGGGGGAGGGATGTCATCAGTCAGCGCTCAATAGCTCAAGACTCAACCTGTAGCCCAGGCTTCCTCAAACTCGGCCCTCCAGATGTTTTGAGACTACAATTCCCATCATCCCTGACCACTGGTCCTGCTAGCTGGGGTCATGGGAGTTGTAGGTCAAAAACTTCTGGAGGGAAGAGTTTGAGGAAGCCTGCTGTAGCCAGTCAAGCACAGCAGGATGCAGACCCACAAAGACATCGTAGCTGCAGTCTGACCCACTTCACCCATAGAGGTAAAGGGACCCCTGACCATTAGGTCCAGTCGTAACCAACTCTGGGGTTGCGGCACTCATCTCACTTTATTGGCCGAAGGAGCTGGTGGCCAGCATGACTTAAGCCGCTTCTGGCGAACCAGAGCAGCGCACGGAAACGCCGTTTACCTTCCCGCCGGAATGGTACCTATTTATTTACTTGCACTTTGACGTGCTTTCTAACTGCTAGGTTGGCAGGAGCAGGGACCGAGCAACGGGAGCTCACCCTGTCGCGGGGATTCAAACCGCCAACCTTCTGATCGGCAAGTCCTAGGCTCAGTGGTTTAACCCACAGCGCCACCCGCGTCCCTTACTTCACCCATAAGAGGATATAAAAGAAGAGCCCTGCAACAGGATGAGGCCAAAGGGCTCCTTCCTTAGTCCAGCATCCTGTTGTCACTGTGGCCAAATACCCCATAGAACCTAGGAATCCAGATAGACTGCCTCTGGACCTTGAGGTTCCATAAGGAGAGAGTAAGAGCTGCTAGGCCAAATGCCTCAACCAGATGCCAGAATAAAAATACAGACTGCCTTGGTTTTAATGAAAACATGGAAAACCTTGTGTGGGGCAGGGGGGTCCCTAAAGGCTCCCCCTGAGAGGCTGCCAGATCTCCCCCCTCACTCACCTCCTTCTGGGCCACCTTGAAGGGGACGGCGTTCTTCATGTGGTGCCTCTGAATGCCACTCCAGCGCGTCCGGTAGTTGGTGATGGGGCTGAGGGGCCGCACGTACTTGTCGTACATCACGTCGCCGTGGTAGCTGACCACGCTGCAGCGCGCCAAGTCACTGACGCGCCCGCCGGGGCCCGTGCCCACCATCTCACAGTCAATGGCCACCACCTTGCTGGGCTTGGGCGGCAGCAGCACCGGGGACAGCCCGCTCTCAAACTCGCTCAGCAGGGCCACCCTCCGGATCTCGCCCGCGGCCCCATTGGCCTGCGCCCCATTGTGCCTCGCAGAGGAACCACCCCCCGCAGTGCTCCCTGCTTTGCTTGAGGCTGTGGCACCCCCAGAAGCATTGCCTCCCTGGGACCCAGAGTCCTTGGCCCCGCGGGCGGCCTTCTCCTTGGGGAATGTCTTGGTCCTGCGGGCCGAGCTGTCCTCCTGCAGGGGCTTTCTGTCCTGCCCGGCGGACGCCCCCTTCCTGTCCACTTTCGGCCTCTTCCTGTCCCGCTCGCAGTCTGCCCCGCCGTGCTTCTGAGAGGCATCGCGCCGTGGCAGTGGGGCTTGCCCGGGGAGCTGCTTCTGCTTCAGGAAGCCTTTCCGCTCCAGGAACTGCCGGCGCTTGATAAACCGCTGGTGCTTCTGGTTCCCCTCAGAGGCCTTCTTGGGCCGCGCAGGGAGGGACGTGTCCAGGTTGAGAAGGAGATCCGACATGGTGCCCTCCTCCATGGACGAACCGGGACCACGAGGAGGAGAGGCCGGCAAGCGGGCACTGCTCTAGAGAGGCCGCGAGGGGCGCGATGCTGGACATGTCCACATGCTAACAAGGCTGGGGAGAGAGATGGGGAGGGACAGGGTGAATTTCCAGCATTTGGGGGGAGGATTCACAAAGTTCTAAGCCACGCTGACTTATATTCAGGATGTTTGCTCCGGAGGTTACTGGAAACCAAACTGCAGAGCTACTCAGGAGTCCTAGTTAACTCAGTCCAGAGCCACGAGGACCGAAATCTTGCCATAAAAAGTTGAATTCTTTTAATATTTAATTGTTTTTTAATGACCCCCCCCCAATGTTTTTAGCTGTTCTCATTTTATCTGCTCGGTGGGCAGAGCCCCTGCTTCAGATGCAGAATACCTGAGGTCCAATCCTAGGCGTCATCTCCAGGTAGGGCTGGGAAAAAGGACTCCTGTCTGAAACCCTGGAGAGCCCCTGCTGCCCGTCAGCGCAGAAAAATAAGCAGCTGCTCTGGCTTGATACAAGGCAGCCTCCCTGGTTCCTGTTCCTGTGAAGGTGGCCTCCATCGCCCACCCAGGAAGTGTAATGCCACCCTGTGCCAGCCTCCCCCTGCCTGGCGCCCACTGCGAAGGCTCCTCCTCCTGCAACATCCAGGCAGCAACTGGAGACGAAACGTATTCCCCAATCCACTGGGCAAGTCTCTCCTGCTCACACTCTTGGGGTGCTACGAAGGGAGAAGGGGTGCGCCCCGCTGCTGGAGATGGTACTTGATGACCTTTGGGGGTCCCTTCCGGGTTCCAGGCAGGTGGCCGGTGTCCCAGGGCAGAGACCCTCCCCTCCCAGCCTCCCCGGGGGGAGCAAAGAGACGCCCTCCTCCCCGCCCCCTTCCCCCCCCACCTACCCGGCTCAGCCCCACTGCGCCCCCGGGATTGGCCTGGCGGGCCTGGAGAGGCGGGTTTGTGACATGGGCTGAGCTCACCAACCCCGCCCTCGGGGCCACGTGCGCCAAGGAGGCGCGCCCGGAGGGGGCTTCGGGGGCCTGGAGGGTGGGAAGGGGCCCCCAAAGGCCATCCAGCGCAACCCGCCGCCCCGCTTCCCACCCTTCCTCCGCCAAGGCCGGCGGGTCCTTCGGGGCGGGGAGAAGCGGGACTCCCGTCCCCGGGGGAAATGCCCCGCCGGCCCGGCGCCCGCCCCCTCCCGGCCCGCCGGCCCTTCCGCCTCGGCCCCGTCCGGCCCGCCTGGCCCGCCTGACCTGCCGCCGGGGCTCCGCCGCCGCTCACCCGGAACCGGAAAGGCCCGCCAGGGGGCGGGGCCGTCCCACTTCCGGTCCCGCGCCGCGCTCCTTTCTTTCCTCGTCTCTCCGCCTCCTCCTCTCGCGAGACTTCCCGTCTCTCTCGGGGCGCTTCTCCCTGAGGGGCGAGAAGGAAGGCGGACGGCCGAAGGGGGCCAAGGCGCTGGCGAAGCAAAGAGCGCATGCGCCCCCTCACGGGCCTGGCCAGTCGCTCGGATGCTGAATCCCCATTGGTTGGCTGCTCGCCCCGCCCAACCCCGCGGGCGACGGACTGGAGTTGCTATGACGACGCGCCCACAAACCAGCCTCCTGCGCGTCGGGTCGTACCATTTGACCGCGAGGGGGAGGCAGGCTGGCGCTGCACGGGGCGGGGTCGCCAGCTGTGGATTTTTGACTACAGTTCCCATCATGCCTGGCCGCTGGTCCTGCTAGCGAGGGATGATGGGAGTTGTAGTCCAACAGCGGCTGGAGGGCCAAGTTTGGGAAAGGCGGTCCAGGAATTTCCGCTTCTTGCTGCCAGATGTTGGTCTTCAAGGTTTCAAAAACATCGTTGTAAAAGACAAAGGACAGTCGCTATTCATGGAGGCGCATCGTTAAACTGGGGAACTCCCTGCCACGAGAGTCTGGATAGCTTTAAAAGAGGACAGATTCGTGGAGGGCGAGGGCGCTGTGGATGGTGTTACGGGGGCGGGAATTAAATGCCATTATAAATGCACGGGGATATGTGTGGTCACACCACCAAGAAGGCTGATCGCCGAAGAATGGATGCTTTTGAATTCTGGTGCTGGAGGAGACTCTGGAGAGTCCCATGGACTGCAAGAAGATCAGACGCATCCATTCTGAAGGAAATCAGCCCTGAGTGCTCACTGGAAGGACAGATCCTGAAGCTGAGGCTCCAAGACTTTGGCCACCTCATGAGAAGAGAAGACTCCCTGGAAAAGACCCTGATGTTGGGAAAGATGGAGGGCGCAAGGAGAAGGGGACGACAGAGGACGAGATGGTGGGACAGTGTTCTCAAAGCTACCAGCATGAGTTTGACCAAACTGCGGGAGGCAGTGGAAGACAGGAGGGCCTGGCGTGCTCTGGTCCAGGGGGTCACAAAGAGGCGGACACGACTAAACGACCACACACACGTGTCCACAAACACCAAATCTCTTTCATTGTAACGACAGGTAATGCAATAGGATTCCTTCTGCACATGGCCTTTGCAACACAGCTCAGTTACATACTAACAAGTATCTACAATATTTTAATCACTTTTAATCTAAGACAAATTTCTCAAAGTCTCAGATTCAGTAGATGAGAAGGTACATATTAATTTCAGAAAAATAAGGCATCTCTCCATCATCATCATCATCAAGCATTTCTCCTTCGCCAGAGTGGCTGGGAAAACCCAGTCAGAGGTACAAATAAAAGCAGCAGCAGCATCTGACTTATTGGATGTATTGAAGCAGAGCTTGAATGTCTGCCAGGGATTCTTCAGTTGTGATTCCTGGCTTGCAGCTGGCAGGGCTCCCTTCCCACTCTACAATTCTATTATTCCCAAATTGGGAAGGGTCCCTTTTTGGGGATCCATGTTCTCTATTACGTACTGGATATGATTTGTTGCACAATGTGCCATTTAGCCACGAGGTGGCAGCCTGTGCCCATCGATACTGCATTTACAACCTGCTGACGACTGGTGCAAAGTGAAAACACTTGAGAGCGCAAGACCCCTGTTACTTGACCTGGTCAAAGACCCCCCACCCCAGTTCAGCATCTTCTTCTCACAGAGGCCAAGCAAAGCCCCCTCTGTTGGAGGAGATGTCTCACCCAAGCCCAGATTTTAAAAATGTAGGGAGATGAGAAGAGCGACCTTGAAGTTTGCTGCCTGCTGGGAGAGCAAACGGAGCAGGAGCCCCCTCGTCTTCCTCAATAGGGTGACGCAGATCGTTTTCCTTTCTAAATTATAGTCCCCATGAAAAGTCACCAGTGTTTGAGTGCAAATTGCTCCTAATAGGCACATGTACAATTTTGCCTAATAGACACATTTTTTGCAAAGCAATTCCCCCGAAGGCAATATATTCTTTTGTATGTTATTTTCACTAATGTGGATGAATTTTAAATCCACAATTTGCCCTAATCTGTTTATTAATATAGACATTGCTTGCCTGGAGAACTATGCTTCAAAATTTGGGGAAGTGCAAATTCTTTCAAATTACAGGAAAGGAGATTCCATCTAAACATTAATAATAATAGTAATAATTTTATTATTTATACCCCATCCATCTGGGAATTTTCTGATGCTAAAAGCTGTTTGACAGTGGAACAGACTACATCAGAAGGTGGTGGACATTTTAAGGCATAAGTCAGACGGCCATCTGCCAGGCATTCTGAGCTGTGGTTCCTGCATTGCAGAGGGTTGGACTAGATGACCCTTGGCGTCCCTTCTGACTCTATGATTCAGTGCATTTTCAGTTCCCATATTGTTTGGGAAAGTGCAGATTAGGCAGGTTCATCTTCCAGTGCAAAAGGGATCGATTTTCTTCCTCCGCTCTTGCATTTTATAGATGAACTGCAATCAATCCTTTCTGTTCCACACGCTCTGAGCAAGGCCGACCTGTTGCCGCTCCCTCGATGGGCAAAGAGCCAGAAAGGTCAGGACTTCATCTGTGTGAACCGGGCAAGATCTAAGCTCTGCTGTGATGAATTCTTCCAGCCACCCCCCGGGGGCCTGCGCAGCGGCCGTCAGTCTTCCTGGCACTTGGCATTTTTGCCGTTTCAGAGACTTTTTGAGGGCCCCTGCGGGCCCAGGAATATTGAGGCAACAATTCACACTCAACACTAAACAAGACATCAGCAAAAATTGGGAAAGTCTGAAAAGGGAGCCTCTGTGGGATAAATGCGTGGACCACAGAAGAACCAAGCGGGGGAGGTTTGATTCTGTTCCATGGCGGCAAACTTAAGAACATGTGAATTGTTAGAATTTCTGCTCCGTGATTGCAGTCATGGGATTGTTGTCCATCACATGACAGTGTATGTTTTGACTCCACAGAGTGGAAAGTGACGGAGACAGGATGTTTGTGTTCCTGTGTTCCGTGAAGTGGGACTATTGTTCTTTGTTCTTTTTCTCTTTGCTGTCTGATGCTAGAGAGAGAGGGAGCCATGTTGCAGTGCTCCGTGTGTGTTTAGATGCAAATAAAGTAGATTAGCCAACATGCTGAGTTGCTGAGCTCTGTCACGCAAGCCATGTGCAAACTCTGCGGATCCCTAAGTGTGCCGGTGTCGGTTGGCATCGGTCGCTGTGATGTTCGGGCTGAAGAAAGCTTTTGAAGCTCCCGAATGATCGAGCAGGAGGGAGAGAACATGCCAGTCGGGCATGTGTCTCTGCCAGGGTCCTACTCGAGTGTAGGCTGAACTCTTGACATCAGAAGAGCCCTGCAGGGTTAGACAAATAGCCCATCTAGTCCAGCTTCCAGTTTTCATAGTGGACCCTCAAATGCACCAAAAGGGAAACCCGCAAGCAGAAACTCAGTGCATGAGCCGCCTCCCCTCCTGCGGTTTTATTCAGAAGCATCACTGCCTCATAGCTATCATCGCAAGCATCCTTCAGTGACCCTTTCCTCCTCCATGAATTTGTCCCATCCTCCTTTAAATCCACCCAGGTTGCTGGCCATCGCTGCCTCCTGTGGCAGGGAGTTCCACAGAACTCTGCTCTGTGTGAATTAACCCTTTCTCTCTCCACCTGCTAGAGGTAGCCTGGCGGCCTTTATTAGCTTCCCTTTCCTCCTTCCCAGCCTCAAGGGCTGCCAGCTACAATGCTTCCTGAGAGCGGATTTCAAGACTCCAGGCGGCTGGCCCAGGAGAGCTCCCCCTGCCTTGCAGCAGAGCGGATCTGGGCCCAGTAACTGCAAAGAGGGCAAGAGCAGCTGCAGCCGGAGCTCAGGACAGGGGGAGCCAAAGAGTTCCAGCTTCATCTGCATTCTCCTCCCGGCTAAGTTCCAAAAGGGGCAGCACTGAGACAGCCTCGCCACCCCCTGGACTTTGCCCCCCCAGCGAAATATTTGAGGGGGCTGGGAATGGATGGGCATTGCCATTCAAATGGTGTGTGCGCACCGTGTCATGTGATCGATTGTGTTCCGCAGGGCTTGCCTCCCTCCTCCAATATTTTATTCAAGCAGATGGGCGCTGGCTGAGGTTGGGGGGCAGCTGAGAACCTAAGGAGAGCCTGGCTGCTGGATCAGGCCAAGAGGGGGCCAACTAGCCCAGCAGCCTGTTCCCTCCTGATGCCTGGGCCTAAAGAGAAACCCAGGAGGAGGACCTGAGCGCAAGAGTCCTGTCTCCTCCGGGGGCCATTCAGAAGCATTCTCAAATCTTATTTTAAAGCCAGCCAAGTTGCTTGGAGGTTGCAAGGCTTCTGAATCCCTGGAAACTGCCGAAGGGGAGAATTGCTCTTGCTCCTGGTCCCGCTTGCAGGTGTCACACAGGGATCTGGCTGGCCACTGAGGACAGGATTCAGGAAGAGGTGGCCCATTGGCCTGATCCAGTGGACTCTCCTTGTCAGTATGACTGGCCCAAGGTCACCCAGTGAGCTTCATGGCTGAGTGGAGGATTCGAACCCTGGTCTCTCCCAGGTCCCAGTCAGACACACCAGTTGCCACTGGCTGGTGGGGCCACGACACCACAGGCCCTGCAAAGCATCTGATGCGCTGAACTCGCCAAACACTGCTTGGAATGGTGGCATTCGTCTGAGGCATTTCTGTTTGCGATGGGGAGGGGATGAGCACTGAGCCTCATTCGATCTGCATTAGATCTGTTACTCGGACGGTTGTGTGACTTAATCAAGCTTTAGCTTCCCGATGCCTGCATTTTACGCCTGCCCCCGCAAAGGTGACTGCGAGATTTTGCAAGAAACGCCCCCCACCCCACCCCACATATATGAGTGTTATATTTTATTTTTGTTACCGATCAGCGAGGGCTCCGCTCGGAAAATAAAGCATCCACTCACTCAAGTGAGCAGGCGATAAAAGCGCTGGCAGTGGAAAGAATGAGCGCTGTATATCAGAGGCCTCCGAGGGATGAGACTCCGCTCCAGAATGCAAAGGAGGCTCCTTGCAGGGAGAAAGCAAGCCAGGCCAGTGGGGGCTTTCCCGCAGATGCGCTGGGTGTCTACATGCGGGGAGAAGAGGGTTTTGCTTTTTAAAAATGAACAAACAAAATGAGAGGCATTCCAAAATTTGACCTTCCCACCGCCCCATGCGCCTGCCGTCATCTGTAGTGAACAGCCCAAGGAGGTCCTTGCCACATGATTCTGGTATGGTCCTTTCCAGTCTCGGCCACGTGAATCTGGAAAATGTGCCTCCTCCATTGTTAGGCTGCACTCATGCGGCACCTTGTTCTGGTTTCCCTGAGTGCTAACTTCCACATTACATTTGAGCTTTCATAAAAGCCACTTCTGGAAATATAGCAGAACCTAGTGCAAGTTCGTGTAATTTGCTTCCAGGAAGAAGGAAAAAAAATACGTGCTTGCAAATAACAGGGAAACGAGAGCTAAACTTGCTCTAGATTCTGCTGGATTTCCAGAAGCAGCTTCAACATTGAGAGGAAGCTCAGATACAATGCGGAAATTCACAGGAGAAGGTCAGGAAGTTGAGATAAACTGCTGTGTAAACCGAGCCTGAGCTTCCCCACTTCAGTCCAAGCCCTGGAGAAGCCATGCATGCCAGCAGCATACAGCAGGCATCCCCAAACTCGGCCCTCCAGATGTTTTGGGACTACAATTCCCATCATCCCTGACCACTGGTCCTGTTAGCTAGGGATGATGGGAGTTGTAGTCCCAAAACATCTGGAGGGCCGAGTTTGGGGATGCCTGGCTTACAGCAAGGGTGAAGGATGTTTTTTGGTTTGGGGCTGAGATCCACCCCCAACCTTCCGGGAGCTGCATGGCAGAGATGGGCGGGACAGAGGCAAAAGTGGGTGGAGCAACGAATGCATATTTTACGTCAAAGTGCAAGTAGATAAATAGGTACCACTCCGGCGGGAAGGTAAACGGCGTTTTTGTGGGCTGCTCTGGTTCTCCAGAAGCGTCTTAGTCCTGCTGGCCACATGACCCGGAAGCTGTACGCCGGCTCCCTCAGCCAATAATGTGAGATGAGCGCCGCAACCCCAGAGTTGGCCATGACCGGACCTAATGGTCAGGGGTCCCTTTACCTTTACCTTTAGGCCAATCCCCGGCCCCACAGCAGTGTGTCTTCCAAGCAGGCCACCAGGGGGCGATATCAGAGCCAAAGCATTCAACGCAGCTGGGAAGGAGGGCTGGCGAGGGGCGTGGTCTGAGGGGGCGTGGCTGAGGAGGGTTCAAAGGGCCGGATAGAGAGGGCTGGAGGGCCACATGCGACCCTTCCCCACCCCTGAGTTTACAGCTTAAGGAACACGATTCTTCCTTTTCCTCTCCTTGCAGGGGGAAGGAGGCAAGATGCAGATTTATGCAAATGCCGTTTGACTCACTCGCCTCTTTGTCGCCCTGTTTCTTTCTTTCTTTCTAAAAGTGCAGGGACCCCCCAGCTGAGCAGCGATTTCTCTCTCTCTCTTCCTCCCTCTGTAATTACAGATCATCTCCTCTCCCCGGCACGCATAATTATGACACTAGGGATGTAGAGCACAAAAAAATAAAAATCACCCTTGAGGTGGGAGGGTGAGAGAGCGGGAGCGCGAAACGAGGCTTAATCTGTGTTGTTTGCTAAGTAGATTTTACTCCTCCCATAAAAATGATGTGATGCAGGAATGCAGATGTTTATGGCCCCTCTCGCTTCAGCAGAAAATGTACCGTTGCAGGTTTCCTTTCCTCCAAAAAAATGGGGGGAGAGAAGTCTGGAGAGATCACCGGAGGAATCTTCTGGCACGCGATGTGCGAGGTTCGGCAGGGCGTGGGAGAGACGCTGCCCTTACCTGCAATCGTCTTCGCGGTGAAACAAATAACCACCCGAAATTATTCAGCCTCCCGGTGAATCATTTCCAGAACACCTCGTCATTTATCCGAGGGCTTCTCTTCCCACCCTCTCTCGCCCTCGCCGGCGCGTTGAGTCACAAGCTCCCGTTTTGTCACAGGCTGGATAAACTCGAACTTAATATAGACAATTTGTTTAAAGGCAATTTCTGTGGAATTGGGAGCGGCTGGCAAATGGGGTCGTATTTTGGGACTGGAGCGAGAATGATGGGGTGGTTGGAGATGCACATGCTCAGGAAGGGACTCTTTCCCCCAAAATTAAGCAACCACCTCTATGAATTCTTCTTCCGGGCTTCCTGTAACGGGCATCTGCTTGGCCCCTGGGAGAACAAGAGACCGGACTAGACGGGCCTCCCTGGGCCTGATTCAGCAGTCAGGCTCTTTTGAGGTTCTTATGAAAGAGGGCATCGAATTGCAGCCACTGCTACCCGTGATTTGTTGTTGTCCTTGAGTCGTGTCCGCCTCTTCGTGACCCCCTGGACCAGAGCACGCCAGGCCCTCCTGTCTTCCACTGCCTCCCCCAGTTTGGTCAAACTCATGCTGGTAGCTTCGAGAACACTGTCCCACCATCTCGTCCTCTGTCATCCCCTTCTCCTTGCGCCCTCCATCTTTCTCAACATCAGGGTCTTTTCCAGGGAGTCTTCTTCTCTTCTCCTGAGGTGGCCAAAGTCTTGGAGCCTCAGCTTCAGGATCTGTCCTTCCAGTGAGCACTCAGGGCTGATTTCCTTCAGAATGGATACGTTTGATCTTCTTGCAGTCCATGGGACTCTCCAGAGTCTCCTCCAGGCCAGCACCGGAATTCAAAAGCATCCATTCTCAGCGATCAGCCTTCTTGATGGTCCAGCTCTCACTTCCATACATCACTACTGGGAAAACCATAGCTTGAACTATACGGACCTTTTTCGGCAAGGTGATGTCTCTGCTTTTTAAGATGGTGTCTAGGTTTGCCATCGCCTTTCTCCCAAGGAGCAGGCGTCTCTTAATTTCGTGACTGCTGTCACCATCTGTAGTGATCATGGAGCCCAAGAAAGTAAAATCTCTCACTGCCTCCATTTCTTCCCGTGAAATCACTACCCGTGATTTACCTGGGTGTAAACCTCGTTGAACTCAAGGCAGGCTAGTTTCTGAGTAGACACAGGCAGGATTACACGCTTGGTCTGGGATGAACTCTTGCAGATTTTGCAAAGCCTTTTCAAAGGTGCAACACCAGCCCTGCATCCTCCTCATGCTTATTTCAAAGGCTAGTAGCCATTGCGGCTGAGTGTACATTGCGGCAATGTGCTTCTGAATGATACCAGTTGCTGGGCATTTCAAGTGGGGAGAGCCGCGCAGCTCCTGCTTGTGGGTTTCCCATAGAATCAGGCACCTGGTTGGCCACTGTGAGAAGAGGAGGCTGCACTAGGTGGGCCATTGGCCGGATCCATTAGGTTCTTCTGGTGTTCTTGAAGAGCCTCCAGGTCCAGAGGCAGTCTATCTCGATTCCTAGGGGGCTTTTTGGCCATGGTGAGAACAGGAAGCTGGGGCAGATGGGTCCTCACTCTTCTGCCCCGTAGGCAGTATCTCCCAGCTTCATTCCCTGACAGCTTCTCCAGGGACGACTAGGAACCGCTCCCTAGTTGCAAGAAAACCTAGAGAACCGCTGATGGTCATCTCGAGTCTAGACAGGGCGGAGCTGGATGGGCAAATGGTTTGACTCTGCTGAAGGCAGTTTCATCAGTTCCCTGCTAAACCAGCACTTCATTCAGAAATCAGGAGGACTGGAATCTTACTTCATTTTAATGGGACTAGGCTGTCGTGCAATGCAGCCACTTTGCACGCAGAAGGTCCCGGGTTCAGTCGTAAGAACAAATGAAGACCCAGGTGGACGAGGCCACTAGGGGCCCATCTGGTGCGGCCTCCTGTTCTCACCACGGGCTCCCAGAGGCCCTTCATAGAAAACCCGCCCCAGAGCCCCCTCTCCTCTCGCGCCTTTGTAAGCATTCCTGCCTCCGACCCTGGAAGCGCATCATGGCTAGGATGCGTCAATAGCCCTCTCCCGCTCCCTGAATCTGCTCGATCCTCTCTTAAAGCCGCCCAGGCTGGTGGCCCTTGCTGTCTCCTGCGGGAAGGAGTTCCACAGGTTGATCCATGCGCCCTCTCCAGGCCGGGCCACGAAGGAGCTTCCCCGCCCTTGCCACCACCTGCATCCCCGGAGAGGGGCTGCTGCTGCTGCCAGCCGGTGAAGACAGCCCTGCTTTACCCGGGAGTCAGGCTCCTCGCCTGGCAGCTCCTTGTCTTCCTCCCGCCTCTGAACCAGACCTCACAGATGTTCCCCGTTTCATCCTACACGCTCCCCAGGCGGCCTGTCAAATCAAGGCAGGACAAAAATACGTTGAAAGCGAAGCTCTTCTTTTAAAAAAAAAGTATTAAAAAGTGGGGAATCAAAAGAGAGCCCCCTCCCCTGCTTCTAATGGCTTGTAGCCCTGTCGAAGTCTGCGGGGGAACATCAGCGAGGAGGCGAGAGCAGCGCGCCGAGCGATTCCTGAACAGCCGCGAGCGGCTCCCCGCTCCCCGCCTCCCCGTTTCATCCTGGAATAAATTTGAATACATCTCTGCCTCCCGGAATACGCTCGCCACCTGGCGCGGAAAAGAGGGGGCTGGTCTCCCTCGGTGGGAGCGAGCATCGCTTGTCTCGGGTCCGGAGGCGCAAAAAAGGCCTCCCTCCCTCTCGCCACTCGTCCCCGGACCAGAGAGAGAGAGGGCAGGGGCGCAAAAAGGCACGCAAAGCGGGCCTGCTCATCCCCTCTGCCCTGCGAGGAAGGGGAGTCGGCAAGCTGCCCCGATTTGGGCAGAGTCGTGGCTCCAAAAAGAACTCGCCTCTCAATTATTTACTTCATTTTATTGCATTTCTCTCTCACCTTTCCTGCAAGGAGCTCAAAGTGACGCGCATCATGGCGCTTCCTCTCCCTCATTTAATCCTCCCAACAACCCCGTGAAGTAGATCAGGCGGAGAGGCTCTTAAGGGCACCCATGAGAGCTTCAGGACCGAGGGGGGAGGATTTGAACCCTGGCCTCTCCCCGGCGACCGAGTCCGACACACTGCCCAGGCTGCCCTGGCCGTGACAGAACTGGGAATGATTCCTTTGCATACGCACTGAAGGATGAATTCATCAAGGCATACATGAGTGAAACAACTGGCTCAGAATGGGGTGGGGGGGGGGGAGAGTCTGTGGTTTGTCTTGTGGGTTTTCGTCGATGTACGTTATGGACTGTAGAAGGGACTTTTTTCAGAAAAAAGCCTTTCCTAGGGAGGCAATGAAGGGAGAAGCCCCCTTCTTAACATCCCAGCCTGCCGCCCATGAATTTTGCAACTGTATACTCAAGCAAAACACACGAAGAGCCACTTCCATCCTTCCAGTCCTCTTGGAGGTCTCCCTTTAATTCATCTAGTCCTCTTCGAAGCGCCTCTGAGGCAGCAACCCCTCCATTTCCACAAAGCCCCACAGCCCCATTGAGCGCCTCCCCCCCAAGCCTGGCTTTTGCCCACAAACTTCGGGGCTGATTAAGACCAGAGGTTGCCAACGTGGCGCCCTTGAGAAGCTCCCAGCAGCCCCCATGAGGAGCGGTCAGGAATGATGCGGATGGGAGTGGAGAGTCCAGCCACATCAGGGGGACCCCAGGCCTTTCCCCCCGTGACTTGGACAGGAGCTCGCCTGGGCGCCTTTGCCTCCGGCTTTTCCGCCTGTGTTTCCCCTGGTCGCGAGGCCTCCGCCGCCTCTTTCCCTCCCTCCATTAATTCTCTTCTCGTCGCCATCCTTTGCGATGAAATAAAAAGTCATTTGGTCCATTTGTCTTCCAAAGGCCTGATATAAATCCAATATCCTCAGCTCCACGATCCATCCGTCGGAGCCTCTGCTCATCCTTCTATTTCCTTCTTGTTTCCCAATAAGCTCCTCTCTCTCTCTCTCTCTCTCTCTGCTTTCCCTTTTCTCCTTCAGGGGTCCTCTCTCTCCATCCGTTGCCGGGAGCCCCGCTTTCGCTCCCTCCCTCCTTGCATTAAGGCTCCTTTCTGGAGCATCCCATCACCCCCTCATCCCCATCAGCAGCTATTCATCTTTCAGCCGCTCGCATCTATTTATCTGCCTCCTTCGGATCAGCTCCGCGGCGCACCTTCCCGCCTCCCTCTCCCTCGCTCCTGCCCGTCCACGGAGCCCATTCAAGGGTCCCGAGAGCAGGGAAGCAAATTACTCGGCTCTTGGGTAATAAAAGCCGGGCAGGGAAACTTGCCTCTGCACGGAGATGAAATCATTAAGCCTCGCCGGCTTGTGAGATCTGCCGGTGCTCTGCGGAAGAGCGTGGCTGCTGCTGGTCCGCCCAGCCTCCTCTTCTCACAGAGGCCAAATGCCCTTAAGAACCTAGGAATCAAGATAGACTGCTTCTGGACCTGGAGGCTCCATCGGAACAGATGGAGAGCCTTGTTGCTGGATCAGGCCAACCAGATGCCCATTATAGGAAACCTGCAAACAGGATCTGAGCTCAACAATTCCTCTCCCCTCCAGCTGACAAGGCAGAGCCAAGACATCCTGGCTAGGAGCCTTTGATAGGCCTTGTTGATGCCCGAAGAAAGGAAAGAGGGTGGTGTAATGTAGTGCTATTTTGTGAAAAAGCAATTAAAAAGGAATGCTTAAAAATATATGCACGTGTGTTTCACTGAAACTGCATTGCAAGATTTGAACAGGTGCATTCTCAGTCACCTGCGCCAACCAGTCCTCCTGTAAGATCTGGTGAATCAAGCTGGTTAGCAATGAATTTCTCTTCCATGGCTGCTGCCACAAGACCACAATGCCAGGACCTGTGGAGAGCATCTGGGAGCCTCCTCCTTCACCACCACCCTAGACTCAGCAGCTGCAAGATGACAGTGGATCCACACCTGGCTCCTTGGATCCAGAGTGCTGAGGTCCAGCCTTGCAACTGGTTGGGAAAGCACTTGGCCCAGGCTGAGGAATCCATTCCAGATCCTGGCCTGAAACTGGATTCCCGAAGGAAAACACCTCCCCCTGCAACTCATAGCATTGGGGCTAGCTTGTCGGACTAGGACTTGGAAGAGATCTGGGTTCGAATCCTCACTCGGCCATGAAGCTCACTGGGTGCAGCCTTGGAGGCCAGTCTCTGGCTATCAGCCTCACCTACCTGCCAGGGTTGCTCTGAGGAGGGGAAGAACTATATGCAGCGCCGTGAGTTCCTTGGAGGTGGAAAGGAGGGACTGAAAAGCAATAAATAAGAGAAATGCAACACGTTGCCCTCTGCCCTCCCTGAAATGATCACAGAGGTCTCCAGCTGAACTTTTTTTTTAACATTTAACTTTATATATATAAAAAATTAAATATATATAATATATTGTGTTTAAGACTAAAAATATAGTACATAATATTTTTTTTAAGAATGAGAAAAAAACCATTTTTTTAAAAAAAGGAAGGTCGGTGTAGAGGGAGAGGGACGAGTGAAAAAGATTCACAGATATATGTCTCCAGCAGGGGGGTGGAATTAACACAGAAATGAGCTGGGGGGGAGACATAGTAACTCCCCCCGCCCAGACACACACACACACACACATTCTCCCCGCGTACCCAAACGCAGCCTGGCCGGGGGAATCCCATAAGGAACAACCAGTGCTGTCAGCTCTGACCTCAGAGCGCATCCCCGCTCAAAGGCTTTGGAGTGATTATTGCTGAATTTCTCGACTGTCTCAAGGGAGGGGGGGTCTTGTGCTCTTGGGCAGCAAATGACGCTGAGCCCCGAAACCTCATGAGCTATGGAGATAGCGCGCCCCACATTTTGCGGTTCTGCCTACTCAGTGGATAGATCCGGTGCCTGTGTGAAAAGGATCTAGGGGGTCTTAGCAGATCACCAGCTCAACGTGAGTCAACCGTGTGACGCAGCAGCAAAAAAGGCGAATGCAATTTGAGGCTGCATCCACAGTAAGCCTAGTGTCCAGATCTAGGGAAGGAATAGTCCCGTTCTGTTCTGCCTTGGTCAGACCCCACCTGGAGTCCTGTGCCCTGTTCTGGGCACCTCAGTTTAAGGAGGATATGGGCAAGCTGGAAGATGGGCACAGGAGGGAGACTGAGAGGACCAGGCTCTGGAAACTCAGCCTTGCGAGGAACGGTTGATGGAGTTGGATCTGCTTAGCCTGGAGAAGATCAGACTGAGAGGCGATATGAGAGCCCTCTTCCACTGTCTGGAGGGCTGCCCCATGGAAGGTGGAGCAAGCTTGTTTGCTGGTACTCCAGAGGGCACGACCACAACCAATGGATTCCAATGACAAGAAAGATGATTTTGACTAAAAATTAGGAATAATTTTCTGACAGTAAGAGCCATTTGCCACCTTGGAAGGTGGTGGCCTCTCCTTCACTGGAGGATATTAAGCAGAGGTTGTTGGATGGTTCTCAGCTGTGATTCTGGCATTGCAACTCTACAATGATGTGAGTCTATGACTCTATGATTGAGAGAGAGGGGGACCAGGGTGACTGGAGTCTAAGATCAGGAAGTGAGAGAGGAAGAGGTTTTGGAAGGAGACATTTCCCTTCTGTCCTCAAAGATCTCTCCATTTTTTGCAATTCGTCTAAGCTTCTCCTGCAGCACAAAAGGGTGTGAATGTGTGTAAATACCCATCACAAATAGACTTCATTCAAAGGGGTGGGTGAGCACCTCACTGTGGCCACATGCAGTATTGCACCAACCGAGCTGCTTCCTCGAAGGGAAGGGAGCTCACGGCTGACGGGTCAGGCAGCTCCTTTTCCTTACAAAAAAGAGAGGAGAAAATACATTGAAAATACCACTTGAAAAAGCAGCCTAAGGGACCTTGTAAATCAAATATGTTGCCTGATGAGAGACCCGCCGAGGAGGAAAAAGCGATAATGACAAATCCAAGAGCAGGAATCGAACCTTGGCAGGTGAAGGGTGCCTGAACGCCCACTGCCTCCTTCTGCTCTCTGACCAGGCAGAGTTGCAGTTGCTGGAGGCAACCACAAGATGGTGCTCTGTGTGGGCACATTCTTATGCCCAGGGGCTTCAAGGTCACGTGCAGAGGGCACCCGCTGCCAAAAAAACCCCTGTTTTCAGCTTGCAGCTGGAAATGTAGCATGCAAAGGCGGGGGTAAGTGAGAATCTCACTTTGTAGGTCCGCCGGGAGTCCAGTTGTGCATCTCTTAGCCCCGTTGCTCACCTGAGAGTTGAAGCATGCCCAGAAGGGGGGAGGAGAGAGCAAAAAGGGAGGATAAAATTGTGGGGCGTTTGGAACACGCAAGAAGCCAAAGCTCTTCGCTTCCTGCAAAACTGCTGGGGGAGAAGCCCCCCCATCTGGACCTTTGGGTCTGCCACCCCCTGCCGCTGGTGGAGACTCTGCTCAGTGCTTTAGGTCAGCCTCCCCAATGTGGGGCCCACCGGACGCCGTGGGACTCCAACTCCCACCAGCCCCAGCGCCACACGGCCGTACCATCTCGGAGCTGGCAGGGGTGTCGTCCCAAAGGATGCCTAAGGCTGTTCTTAGTGGCCAAATCAAGCTCAGAGTTTTTAAGGCACAAAAATTTAAAAAGTGGGGAGTGGGTTTCCTTGAAGAGGAGAAGAAGATGGAAGAGAAGGGGGAGGGAAGACGCACAAATGTCAAGAATAAACGGCATTAAGAGAGAAATCAGTTTAACCCAACCGTCTGCGTTGGAAGTGCAGAAGATTGGCGGTCAAGGGAAGGGAGGAAGCAGCAAAGGGGGGAGGCAGGCGGATCCTTGGGTGGCAAGGGCTGGCACAGAGAGGGGAGGCGGAGCCCCCTTGTTGGAATGCACAAAGTAGGGAGAGGGGGATGGGAGGGGGGAGACGTCTGCTGGACTCAGGAAAGGGTCCCCTGGGATGGACGCTCCTTCCTTGGAGGTGTTTAGGCAGAGGTGGGGGGTCCCATCAGGGAGGCCTGAGCAGGGATTCCTGGAATGCAGGGGGTTGGACTAGATGACCCTCGCGGTCCCTTCCAGCCTGGCGATTTCCAGCCGGGGCACTTGGGCTGCCCCATCTCTCGGCGCGCCTCTCCCTCCACCCCACAGTTAAAAAACCCTCCAACCACCCACAGCCAGAGAATCTGTTTCGCCCCTTAAAAGTGCAAGGGAGAAAGGGTGTGGCTGGCAAGGGGGGGGGGAGACTGGCAGGGAGCAGGAGCAGGGGGTGGTCGGGGGGGGCAGCCCCTAATAGAGCCCCCTCCTCCAGGGAACGATTCAGGGATGTGTCCTGCCCTCGTAGGGGCGAGGTGGGAAGAGAGACTCCCAGCCTTGGGTCGCCACCCTCCGTGGACTTCAGTTTCCTGAGAGTCTTGGCTGGTGCTCTGATTTTTCTACCTAAACCTCTTAAGCTGCTGGTCCTCATGGCCAGGAAATGAGCCTGGAGAGAATGGAAGCCAGATGGGAGGGGGTGTTTGAGCAAGACAGCCAGAGGTCACAGGGACGGGACCCAGGAGAGCTCCTTGGCCTTTTCCTTCTGGCGGTTTCTCCCACAAGAGCCCCCTCCCCCAGCACCCATCCCCTCCAACAGTGGGGCGAGGAGGGATAAAGTCTTGGAAGCAGGTGAGACGAGGCATCGCAATGGAGCTCAGCCCATTCTCTCCTCCAGGCCTCTGAATCTGGTGGTGAGGGTGAAGAGGCAGAGGACCCCAGACAGGATCCTTTGGCGTACCAAATCAACTCCCTCATGGCAGCGGGGTGGACTAGATGATCCTTGGGGGGCCCTTTCAACCTTACAATTCTGCGAGTCTATGAAATTCTGCAAGGAGCTCGGTCACGGCCTCAAGGCGGGCGGGACGAGGCTCTCTTGATGTTTTCGGTGGGTGAAACATTAGCCCCAGACCTCAATCAGCTCGCACCCCAAGGGACGTGGGGCTCCATTGCTGTGGGGAGATGTGAAAGCATGTGCCGCCAGAGAGGCCCATTTGCATGCCTCTCTGTGACAAAGAAGGGTGTTTCCACCTGCTCTGACAGAGGAGGTATCGTTGCACCAAGCGCAGAACAGAAGAAGGGGTGGGGACCCCGTTTGGTAGTCAAGTTGCTAGTCCACATGACATAAAAACCAGCCTCTCTCTGTCTTTCACTCATTAGGATGAGAACCCCCTCCGACTGCAACGCATGGCTCCCCGCGTACCCCCAGATTCTTGTTTGGGGCCAAGCCAAACACCAGCACAGCCACACTGCCCCCCGCCCCCCCCGCTGGTTTGGTCATTTCCAACCTTTCACCTCCTTGCAGGTGTCCACCGCGAGACTAAGGCGCTGCCTCAGGCAGAGAGGAGGGTCCAGTCTCACAAGATGCCCCCCTTTTTCGCTCGACACCCTTGCAGCCCCCCATGAATCGGAAAAGCCCCCCCCCCATCACAGCAGTGTTTCATGCGAGGAGGAAGAAAAATATTTCTGAGAAACAGCGGAAGGAAGCTCGGGGATTTTGAAAGACGGACCCCCGGGTATCGCCCTCGTCCGAGGGAAGGTCTGCGAGTCCAGCCTGCAGGGGGGGGGCGAAGGGGGCCGGGTTTCGGGGGGCGGGGAAGAGCCCCTGAATATCAGGGGGAGTCGTGAGGTACCTTCCGCCTGCCCTCCCCAGTCCTGGCCGCTTTCAGACGTGAGTCTGCATCCGCTGCTGGAATCGATGCCCGTAGTCCGGGGAGGTGTAGGAGAAGCGGGTGGCCGTGGTGTATTTGCCCAGGGGGTCGTAGGTGTCATAGGGGGCTCGGTCCAGGGCGGGCGGAGGGGGCTGGGTGTAGCCCAGGCGGTAGGTGGCGTAGCCAGCGCTGGGGGGGAAGGCCCCGTGGCCCCCGTAGTTCTCGTAGGAGAGCTGGCTGGCCGTCTCGGCCGTGGAGGCGCCCGCAGCGGGGCCCGGGACGGGCTCAGCGCTGTACTCCGAGGCTGGTCCCCGGCTGTAGGTGCTGAGCTGGGCGTAGCCGCTGGAGTGAGAGAGGCAGGATGAGGGCCGTGCCTCGTAGCGGGAAGGGCCGGGGTTGCGGTAGTCGCCGTAGAGCACCGTGCGCGAAGACGGGCGGTCCTCGTGGGCGCGGACGTTGTAGTAGCCGTTGGTCGGGTCCTGGAAAAGAAAGAGGGGAGAGCAGGGAGAGTCAAGCCAAGGAACCGACTGGGAGGCAGCGCCGTGCAGTGGTTGGAGGGCGTCGTGGTTGGCACGTGACTGAAATCCCTAGTCGGGCACCCACCTCCCCACTCCCTCTTTATTTTATTTTATTTTATTGATTTTACAGTTTAGTTTACATTCACACAAATAATATAATCAAAACATAAAGAATCCTACAAATTCTCAGATTTTCTTCTTCCCCTCCGTCCACTAATAGCCCTTTTTCACTGCATATCTTAACGTTCTCTACTTATCTATAAAATATTTATATTTCTCCCATACACCATAGATTGATTTCCTTACCGAGTGGGTTAAAAATCCTTTATGGACTTTTACCTTTTCATACCACAGATATGCATGCTAACCCAATCTGTTATCATGACCTTCCAAATCTAAAACACCCATATTTTCTAATGTTATCCTTTTCCAAAGCCAGCAGAGGCAGGAAGCCTCATAATATGCCCTCAAATCTCAATTCCGTTCCCTCTTTTAACCTCTCTTGCGCAGGGATGGTCACCGACCTGGATGGCTTCAGAAGAAGATCATAGAATTGCAGAGCTGGAAGGAACCCTGAGGATCATCTAGTCCAACCCCCTGCAGGGCAGGAATAGGCAGCAGTCCCATGCAGGGATCAAATCTGCAACCTTGGCATTGTCATTGCCAGGCTCTAACCAACAGCGCTATCCAGCTGATGAGATAAATTCATGGAGGAGGAGAGGGCTAATCATGGCTGCTGGCCACCTGAATGACGCCCGTTGGTGGAAACCGCAGGAGAGGAGAGGGCTTCCCATTGGGGGCATCTGGCTAGTCACTGTGTGGGCAGGAGGCTGGACTAGATGGGCTCACTTTGGCTCTTCTTACAGCCTGTTCCTATGCAACTGCTTCTTGATTCTCTGTCTCCCAGGCTCATCTTACCTTCAGCTCATATTCTTCCCGAGTATCGATGGTGTCGCAGCGCAGGTCTTGCTTGAGATCCACGTCATCTTTGAACGGCTGGGGTAACGGAAAGAGAACGTCAGGGACCTCGGTGGGCAGGTGGATGGAGGACTCTCTCAGTCCCTCCTAGCCACAAACCAGCCTTTCCTCCCGCCCCCTGGAGCTCACACCCCAACCCCACCTACGAGCTTTCGAGGCAACAGCCTACAGACGGGAAATGGCACCTCACCGAGTAGATGGCTTTCATGATGCGTGTTGCCGTGGAGACGCTGGCCGTGTCCCCCTCGCGGTCCGTGTGCAGCGTTAGAGGCTCCCGGTTGACCGTCTCCACCTTGATGTCCAGCTTGCGCAACGTCACGTCCTTGCGGCCTGGATGGGGGAGAGCTCAATTAGATGCTGTGGTTTTTTAAATATATATATAGTTTTATTAAATTTTTCTAATTTACATTTCAAGATATTCATTTAGATGACCTTAAATCAATGACTTCCTGTCTTCTCTTTCCGTGGTTTACACGTGGTTTACACTGTTGAATTTATCTTAACGTTACCAGTGTTTTTAAATGTACACAATTTTCACCCAAATAATCAGTAAACATTTCCCAGTCTTCTTTAAATGTATGTTCTTCTTGTTCTCTTAATCTATATGTTAAATCTGCAAGCTGTGCATATTCCATCAGTTTCAGTTGCCACTCTACTTTGGTTGGGACCTCGCTCGTTTTCCATTTTTGGGCTAGCAAAACACGGGCTGCAGTAGTGGCATACATAAATAATTATAGCTGCCATTATTTTAAGGCCTGTTGCAATTCTTTTCAGGGTAAAGGTGGGGATATCTGTTAGAATTCCTGCTTGGTGACTGCAGTCATGGGATTGTTGTCTTTCACATGATGGTATACGGTATATGTGGGAAGTGACAGAGACAGGGTGTTTGTGTTCCTCTGTTCCATGAATTGGGACTATTGTCCTTTGTTCTTTTTTCTCTTTGCTGTCTGATGCTAGAGAGAGAGGGAGCCACGTTGCAGTGCTCCGTGTGTGTTTACATGTAAATAAAGTAGATTAGCCAAAATGCTGAGTTGCTGAGGTCTGTTACACAACTGCGCAAACTCTGCGGATCCCTAAGTGTGCCGATGTCGGTTGGCATCGGTTGCTGTGATGTTCGGGCTGAAGAAAGATTTTGAAGCTCCCGAACGATCGACCAGGAGGGAGGGAACATGCCAGTTGGGCATGTGTCTCTAATAATAATAATAATAATAATAATAAATTTATACCCTGCCCTCCCCAGCCAAGGCCGGGCTCAGGGCGGCTAACAACCAATAATAAAAACAAGTTGAATGAATACAGGGTCCTACTCGAGTGTAGGCTGAGCTCCTGACAATATCTGTGCCCACCACCAGATCATAGAATTGTAGAACTGCAAGCCCCTGCGATGCAGGAAGTGCAGCTGCTGGTTGTGACCTATAAAGCCCTTTACAGCTTAGGCCCAGCCTGCGTTCAGACCGTATCCTCCCATATAAACCTGCCCAGGCTCTGAGATCTTCAGGGGGCCCCATTTCTCGGTCCGGCCACCCTCCCAGGCCTGCTTGGCGGGGAGGCAGGAGAGGCAGGGCCTTCTCGGTGGTGGCTGCTCCCAGACACCTGTGGAACTCCCTCCCCAGTGAATTTGCCCCGTCTCTCCACCTGCCGGTGCGTCCCACTCACTTCCTTTGCGCCGTCTGTACAGGAAGCAGGCCAGGGCCACGAAGCAGAAGATGACCAGGATGCCAGCCCCGATGGTGGCACCAGCGATGATCCCCACGGGCAGAACTTCTGCAAAGGGACAGAGGCAGGAGGGTGGGGAAAGGTCTCTCTCTTTCTCCCCCATCTCCAAGCACAGGGGCTGAAAGATCTGCCCCCAACTCCTCCTTCATTTTAATTGAACTTGAAGAACACAGGAAGGGCCTGCAGGATCAGGCCAAAGGGGGTCCATCTCGTCCAGCCTCCCTGTTTTCACGGTGACCAGCTAGATGCCTGCGGGAATTGAGGCTCAAGAGCAGGAACTCTGCATTTTCCAGCCACTGGCATTCAGAAGACTGTGGGGCCAGAGTGGGGCCCTTGTGGCCAGGAGCCCCGGACAGCCGTCTCCTGCATGAATTTGTCCAACCCCCTTTTAAAGGTGGTTCTGTCAAGCGCAGAAAACTTCAGGGCTGACACACGCCCTGAATTTCCCAGGCATGACTGGGATTTTAAAGGCGGAATTGACGTCCGGAGGAAATTCCCAAAAGGGGACGCTTTGGCCTGGACGTTAGACAAGTCAATCGAAAAACCGCAGGTTTTTTTTGGCGTCTTTGTAAAAAACAACACCAGGACAATTTTGGGGTCTCCTGGTTTTTGCTCTGTGAAATAATAATAATAATAATAATAATAATAATAATAATAATAATAATAATAATAATTTATTATTTATACCCCGCCCATCTGGCTGGGCCTCCCCAGCCACTCTGGGCGGCTTCCATAAAAACCAAAAATACAGTAAAAGTAAATACAGAAATATGGCAACCCTAGAACTTGGGTGCTTCACTTCTAAAAAATTTAGCAGGGACAATTAGAATAAGATCTTTATTTGATTCTTGATATAAACCTCCAGAATGTATTTTGTATAGTGACGTTTTTACCTCTAGCTTCGGTACATTTTATTTTATTGCTATGGTCAGGGGCTGATGCAAAGAAAGATTCTTCTTCTTCATTTCTGCCTCTCGCTTGAAGAGGACATGCTGACCCGGCAGAGCCAGGCTGCCCACGTGTTGCTGCTGTTGTGATTTACCTGCCTTTTACTGGCACATTACGGGGGTCACGCAATCCCTGTCCTGCACTGGCAAGGACTCCCTCTTTCCGTGTGCCAGCACCCACCCTGTGGAACTCCCCGCCTCTTGACAGCAGGCAGCTGCCTTCAACAGCGCTCATCGGGGCAACTTCTGAAAGCATTCCTGCTTAGGCCAGAATTCTGCACACGTGTTTTTAGTTGACTAACGATTCTGCCCCCCTGACCTTTCTCCTCCAGCTGAATGATGGCCGTCCGAGACCCGAAGCCGTTCCAGGCCGTGCAGTTGTAGTGGGTCTGGAAGTCGCTCTCCATCACGTTGTTGATGGTCAAGGTGGAGAGAACGCCGTTCCCGGTGTTGCTCCTCTCCACGGTGTAGCGCTCCAGGGTGCCCGCCTCCAAAAACTTCTCCTTCCAGCTCCAAGCCTTAGAGAATCATAGGATGGCAGGGTTGGAAGGGGCCCCCAGGGGTCATCCAGCCCAACCCCTTGCGATGCAGGGATCTTTTGCCCAATGGGGGCTCAAACCCACAACCCCGAGACCCAGAGCCTCCAGCTCTGCCCACTGAGCTCTCGATTTTGCCTACTGCACTGATCCGCCCAACTGCCAAGGAGGGCCTCACCATCCGGTCAGGGAGAGGCGTGCTTCCGATGAAGCATTCCACCTTGCCCTGGTCCCCACGCACGGCGTATTGGACCGACTCGCTGGAGATGATGGGGGGACCTAGAGAAAAATGGGAGGAAGAAGACGTTTGAGGGCAGAAAAGGTTTGGCCTTTAGTTGGGGGAGAGAAAGTCAGCAAGCAGCTGAATGAAAGCAACACTTCCTCTGCCCCCACCCCTTTTGAGCTGTTGTGGCCCCCGGCTCCCAGGAAGGGCCAAGCTGGCAGAGGCTGATGGGAGAAGTTAGTCCCCAAAGTGACTGTTGCGGAAGAGCACTTGAAGCTTTTCGTCTAGAGAGAAGGCCAGGAAGGGGAGACATGGCGGAGGTTCATAGGACCCACGGGCATCTGGCAAGGGGAATGTCAGACAAAAGGAAGGACTTCCTCACGCAGCACAGAATTAAACTGTGGGACTCCCTGCCACAGGAGGCAGCCATGGCCACCAACCTGGATGGCTTCAAAGGAGGATAAGATAAATTCATGGAGGAGGAGAGGGTTATGGAGGGCGACTGGCCAGAGCGGCTGTGTGCTCCCTCCGCTGCTGGGAGTCCTCTGAGTAACAGCAGCTGCTGAGAATCACAAGTGGGAAGAATTGCTGCTCTTGGGTTCAGGTCCTCCTGGTCCCCCATCTTGTTCCTACAGTGGCCCACCAGATGCCTCAGTGGGAAACCCAAAGGCAGGATTCGAACACAGAGCCTCCTCCCCGTCTGCGGTTTCCAGGAATGAGCGTTCAGAAGCATTGCTGCCTCCGACTGTGGAGGCCAAGCCAAGCCGTCATGGCTGCCATCCCCGATAGCCCTCTCCTCCTCCATGAATTTGCCCAATCCTCTTTTAAAGCCATCTAAGCTGGTGGTCATCCTGGCCTCCTGTGGCAGGGAGTTCCATAGATGATGCACTGAATAAGGAAGCAGCTTCCCCACAGGGCTCCACCGGCAGCGCTCCTTTCTCCAGCCTCGGTTTCCCCAACGACCCGCTGCTCTGACCCGTCTTTCCAAGGAAAGCCGGAGACCCCAATCAGCTCAGACAACAGGCTCCACTAATGAGAAGGATTAGGAAATTTTGCTCGGTGACATTAGGAAGAGATTACGATTCCAAATCCTTAGATCGGCTCCCACTGCTAACAGACCCTGCAGGGAACCCAGATTCTTGTTCATTGTCTCTTTAGTACTTTTTGCTGTTAACCTGGGTGTCTCTCTCTCTCTCTCTCTCTCTCTCTCTCTCTCTCTCTCTCCCTCCCTCTCTCCCTCCCTCCCTCCCTCCCTCTCTCTCTTGTATTTTCAGGGGGAACAGTCAGGGCAGGCTGTACCTGCAACTTCTGAGCCTGAAAAGTGTGTAGGGCAGTGCAGGGCACAATCCAACGAGGGACCCCCCTCCCTTGTGCCAGCCCCTTTGAAATGAACAAGCGCTATGGCAGAGCACAGGTGACCCTCAGGACCGCCAGCAGATAGGACCACAGAACTGCAGAGTTGGAAGGAACCCCACCCTCTGTCTCAGCAGACATCAGGCTTGTAGTCCAACAGGTGAAGCGGCTGCCTCTGCGCTTCGCGGCCTCACTCACCGTTGACGATGAGGGCGACTTCTCTCTCTCCGACCCCGATCCGCGGCACGATGGCCTTGCAGACGTACAGCCCGGAGTCCGCCTGCGTGACGGACTTGAGGTACAGCTGGTTGCTGTTGCTCAGCACCTGAGGATGCAAGCGGGGTGCAAGCGTGAGGGAGAGAGGAAGGAGGGATCCTGCGACCGCACGAAGCCTGGAGCTGCAAGGAGGCGACCGTCTCCCTCTCCCCTTTTCCAGCAGACCCCTAGCCCTTCCCCTGAACCCAAACTAGCATAGCGTTGTCTGGATGTCTTGGTCTTCCCTTCCCTACAACCTTTCTTCTGTCTTCTCTGTCTTTGTCTTGGTCTTCCTCTCTCTATCGCTTGCGTGACGCTCCACGGACCTCAAGAACACTGCATCCCAGGGGTGGCGAGGGGGACATTTGTTGCCCTTCAGACGTGGCCAGACTTCAACCCCCACCACCCTGGACAGATAGCCCTGAAGGTCGGGGCTGAGGGGACCTGGATCCCAACAACATCTGGAAACTCCACAGCCGCTGGTGTGTCTATTTGATCCCTATAGCCTACGCAGGGATGCTAAAACAGCTTTAAAACAATAATGGCAATGGCCTGCTATGGATGATTAAGGTTATCTGTACTTGAAATATATACTAAACCATGAAAGGAATTTGGTGATGCGCTACGGTGAAACATTTAGTCAGCGAAAGCATTCTGGCTTGGCAGGTAGAACAGCCTTCCTCCTTCTCACCCCTCGTGTTGATTTAGGGCAGGGGGCGGCAACATAAGGCTCATGGGACACAAGCGGCCCATGGGGGTCATTTAACCAACCCATGGACCCCCACCGCCCGCTGGGTCAGCTTCCGCGCGCTGCTGTAAACCGGCATGGAGCAGAACGGGGACCGCCTTCTGCAATGCTGGCCGGCTTTCCATTGGCTGCAGGAAGCTCCTGCAGCCAATGGGAAGCTGCGCACGCCTCCTCCGCACCGGAAATAGCATTTGCTCATGCGTGCGCACACTCCAGCACACCGCGGCGTCTGCGGGACCGTGAACTGGCCCAAGCCACAAAAACTTTGCCAACCCCTGATTTAAGGGCTCCCCCTGTGCAGATAGTAAAGGTAAAGGGACCCCTGACCATTAGATCCAGTCGTGGCCGACTCTGGGGTTGTGTGCTCATCTTGCTCTATAGGCCGAGGGAGCTGGTGTTTGTCCGCAGACAGTTTTTCTGGGTCATGTGGCCAGCAGGACTAAGCTGCTTCTGGCGAACCAGAGCAGCGCACGGAAATGCCGTTTACCTTCCCGCTGGACCAGTACCTATTTATCTACTTGCACTTTGACGTGCTTTCGAACTGCTAGGTTGGCAGGAGCTGGGACAGAGCAACAGGAGCTCACCCTGTCACTGGGATTCGATCTGCCGACCTTCTGACTGGCAAGTCCTAGGCTCTGTGGTTTAACCCACAGCTCCACCCGCGTCCCTGTGCAGATGGTGCACCCCAAATACCAGGCAAAGGGTTACGGCTGTAGCCCAGGATCCCTCGATGCCACAACCACGGGCAGCAGTGTTTTCAGTGAGGTCCACCATCGACTGCTGAGAGAGGGACTTTTAACTGTGAGAGCAGCAGGTGTTGTTTTTATGCTGCTCTGTGCCTTAGAATCAGTCTGTAAATATTAGTCAGTCTCATGTATAAATCCATGTAAATATGCTTCTGTATACCAAGCAAAAGTCATGCATGATTTTTAAACTTTAAACAGGGTACCTTGTGCAATCTTTTCTAGGAGAGAAAGACTATTAAAAAGGGTCAAATGACCAGGGGGCAACTTCCGCACGTAGAATTGCAACGATTTTGGGGGCACAGGAGGAGGAGGAGAGATGTTCCACAATACAAGCAGAAGTGGTCCCAGACAAGACTCGTTAGCTGGATCTCACCCTGTCCATTTTATCTATTTACTGGTCTATATTGCTGGCCCCCTTGCATGGATTTTATTTTAGAAAAACCATTTCTTTAATAAACATAAGAAACCCAAGATAAAAGATCATAAAGAAATACTGTTCAGCAGGTTGAAAGCAGCATAAGGTTGAATATTATTATCATTTAACTTGTTGTTCCAAAGCATTACCAAAAATACATTTCCCCCCCTCAGTCTGCTAGGCTGCTTTATGTGTGTTCTTTTGTAATAAGCTTAATCACAGTTACTATGGGCCAAATGTTCTCAATCCACTGAGATCTTGTAGGAGATATGCTTCCCTTAAACAATGTTCTTATAATCCTAGCAGTAGTTATAAGGTAAAACACTATTTCTTGACCATTTTTTGGAATAACGTCTGCTAGAAAACTAAGCAGAATTGTTTTCGGTCCCAATGGTATACGATATCCTAATATATCAGAGATTTTAGCCTGAACGGATATCCAGAATATTTCTATTAGAGAACAACTCCAAAAAAGTGTGTATGTAATACACCTTTTTTAGAAAAAAGAGAAGACAAGGAGTAGGTAGAAGGGATTTGTTTAAAATACCCAACAAATCACCACCGCAAAAACGCTGCAAAAGCAAATTCACTCACTGCAAAAGCACACACACACTTGCAAACGGATCGATAGAAACAGCAGATGAAACGCAGGCAGTTCCCTCATTTATAACCCAGCAAATAAACATTCTGGTCCGGGAGGCACAAGCCTGTTTTCCTCTGAGCAATCGGGAAATGGCAACGGCCGGCCTAATTTGCTCCCCTGTCAAGGCCAGGAACCCCCCCCAACACCAAGGCAGGGGCACCCGGGGCCAGATTGCCCCAAAGAGAGTAGGTTGGGGTCAGGAGGAGAGGGAAGAGAACGGTACCGACCATGTTGGATTCCTTCTTGGTCCAGGTGAGGGTGAGGGGCGGATTCCCTGCCCACACGCAGGTGAGCGTCACGTCCAGGCTGATGTTGGTGGTCGTGGGCTTGGGCTCCACCACGATGCGAGGGGCAACTGGGGAGAGAACGGGAGCGTCAGGAGATCTGCCCCCATCTCTCTCAGAAGACCGGACCAGGTGGGCCTTGGGCCCTGTCTCCATAAAGAAGTCTCTTGTGAGAGCAGAATCTCCATGGCCAGGGGCAGTCTACCTCGGAATACCAGGCGAGGCAACTGCAGAGGGCTTTTGCATGCCTGTTCTGCTTCTGGGATTCCCGTCGGGGCACCTGGCTGGCCCCTGCGAGAACAGAACGCCAGGTTAGCTGGGACCCCCTTTGGGCTTGATCCTGTGGCAGGGCTCTGCTCGCTCTCTCTCTCTCTCTCTCTCTCTCTCTCTCTCTTGACTGAACCTGTGACAGCCAAACTTACATCTAAAATGTGTGTGTATTAAGGCAGACATCGTGGGCAGCAGAACACAGAAGGACTGGCTGGCTGGTAAATGGATCTGGCCAGGATCTGACCGAATGCCGCTCCTCCAGGAAGTCAAACAGTGACCTACTTGGTCACAGGGCTCAAGATGGGCTGGCCTCTCTTTCCTGCATTAGGGACCCTTCCCATGCCACGCCCCTCTCCCAGGCCACCCCCTCCCTGGCTGGAGATGCTCCCCAAACTCTGATCCTGCCTCTCGCTTGCCTGTGAGTCTGTACCAAGGGGACATTTGCCCCTGTGCCTTCTTCCCATTTTGCCTCTGGCCAGGATCTCCAGGTGAGCCCTTCCAGGTCACCTCCTCGCCCCCCCTCCCCCCAGCCACACTCACAATGCACGTCCACCAGGGTGCTGACGTTGGTGCTCCCCACATCGTTGTGCACTTCGCACGAGACGGGCTCCGTGAAAAAGGTGTAGTCCACCTGCGTCTCGTACCTGCTCTCCTTGGCGTCTTCGATGATGATGCCGCCTTTGGCCCACCTGGGGGCGGGGGCGGAGAAAGTGGCATCAGAAGAAGCAGGGAGGCTTCTGAAACCCCCTCTTCCACCCTCCTCCTAGGAGCTGTCTCCCAGGGATAGACTGTGGAACTCCCTGCCACAAGGGGCAGTGGATAAAATGGACACTGTGGGCGTCCAATGAAGCTGAATGCTGGAAGATTCGGGAGGGATAAGTCTTTCTTCATACAGGGCATAGTTAAATGATGAGCACCAACCTGGCTGGCTATAAAAAGAGGACTGGGCCAATTCATGGAGGAGGAGAGGGAAACTGATGGCTAGGAGCCACAGTGGCAGAGCTCTGCCCTGCACAGTTGGGGACAGCGATGCTTCTGAAAAACAGTTGCCAGAAGCTACAGGAGGGGCCCCCTTTGGCCTGATCCTGCACTCTCCCCCACCTTCACCCCGACTCACCTGTAGCCTTTGATCTCTGGGTTGGCGGTGGCCATGCAGGTGAAGGTGACTCGCTCTCCTTCCTGCACCGTCTGGGGCTGAATGGACAGGGTCACTGTGGGGGGGTCTGCCGGGCAGAAGGAAGGAAGGGCATTAGGGGATGGGGGAGCAACACCATTTGCCTGCAAAGCAGCAAAGACTCCTTCCTGGCCAATTGCCAGAAGTCAAAGTCATTCGAGAAGAGCACTCCTTCAATCTGTTTCTGAGATTCCTCTACCTGGCTGACCGTGTAATATGAAAAACAACCTCTCCTCAGGATGGGAAAACAAAATAAGTCCCGTGGGTCTACAGCATATTATTATTAATAATAATTTATTGTTATTATTACTACAGTCAAACCTTGGTTGTTGAACATAAAGCCACGTTGGACGTTTAGCTTCCGAAAAACATTCGAAAACCGGAGCATTTACTTCCCGATTCAGTGGCGTAGCGTGGGGGGTGCAGGGGGGGCGGGCCGCACCGGGCGCAACATCTGGGGTTTAGGGTTAGGGGGCGCAAATCCACGGGTTAGGGGGCGCAAATTACTTGTCTTGCCCCGGGTGCTGACAACCCACGCTACGCCACTGTCCCGATTTTCAGCGTTCGGGAGCCAAAACGTTCGAAAATGGAGGCATTTGGGATCCGAGGTTTGACTGTATTATAATATTATAATAATATTATAATATTATAATATTGTTTTATATCCTGCTTTTTTCCTTGGCAGGGACGCAAGGTGACTCACAGATAAGATCGAAACAGCTAAAAACATTGAGCGGGGGTGTGTGTGTGTGAAGAGCAATAATTAAAAAACATTAATTGATCATGGCTTGATCATGGATGGAGGACTTGACCTGGCATGTGTAACAGAGACTTGGTTGGATGAAGCAGATGGGCCTGTCCTTGCCGCTGCTTGTCCACCAGGTTTCTCTTACGCACAGCAACCCAGGCCTTGTGGGCGGGGAGGGGGGAATGCAGTGATTTTTAGGAAGTCATTAGTTTGCACCAGGCGTCCTATTGGGAAGACCCGGTTTTCCGAGTGCATGTTCTGGAAGTTGGGCAATAGGGGCAGTACAGGATTCCTTTTGGTGTACCGACCTCCCCGCTGCACCAAGGATTCCCTGCCTGAGCTGCTTCAGGTCGTGGCGGATGTTCTCCTGGAGACACCTAGCTTGGTCGTCCTAGGGGATTTTAACATCCATGCCGACACGACCTTACAAGGGGCCGCTCGGGACTTCGTGGAAAGCATGGCCTCCATGGGGCTGTCCCTGAATAAGTCTGGCCCAACCCATAGCCGCGGACATGCCTTGGACCTGGTGTTTACCTCTATGGATGTTGGTGATCTGACACTAAGTAAAAGCGAAACGAAAGAAGTGCCATGGTCAGATCACTTCCTGGTGCAACTGGACTTCTCTGCGACCCATCCCCTCTGCAGGGAGGTGGGACCAATTCGGATGGTCCGCCCCCGCCACTTAATGGATCCAAATGGTTTCCAGAGAGTGGTAGGGGATGCTTTATCCCATGTTGATGGCCTTTCAGCTGATTCCCTGGTGGCCCGCTGGAATGTGGAGCTAACCAGGGCTATTGACTGTTTGGCTCCGAAGCGCCCTCTCCGATTGCATGGAGCCCGGACAGCCCCGTGGTTTTCCACGGATCTGAGGGCAATGAAACAATCGTTGAGACGGCTAGAGCGCCGGTGGCGGATAACTCATTCCGAATCTGACCGGACACAGGTTAGAGCTCAACGTCGAGCCTACCAAGTGGCGATAGCGACGGCGAAGAAGAATTTCTTCGCCGCCTCTATTGCATCTGCAGAAAACAGCAGCAGGAGACTTTTTCAGGTGGTTCACAATTTAGCGGAACCACCTGCAACATCGGGGCCCAGTACGGGCCACATGTTCTCCTGCAATGATTTTGCAAAGTTTTTTGCAGATAAAATCGCTCAGATTCGGGAAGAAGTAGACTCCACCGTGGGAGCAGGGCCGGGGCGGGAGAGTGCTAGAGTTCTGTCTAGTCAAGTTGAGTGGGATCAATTCCAATCTGTTACCTCCGAGGATGTGGACAGGCTGCTTGGACGAGTGAAACCAACCACCTGTCTCTTGGATCCTTGCCCATCCTGGCTTATAAAAGCTAGCTGGGAAGGACTGGGCGATGGGCTTCGTGGGGTGGTGAATGCTTCCCTCCGTGAGGGAGCCTTCCCAGACCCGCTGAAAGAGGCGGTTATTAAACTGCTTCTTAAAAAACCATCTTTAGATGCGGCCACGATGGCCAACTATCGCCCAGTCTCAAATCTTCCATTCTTGGGCAAGGTGATTGAGCGAGCGGTTGCCAAACAACTCCAGGCACGCCTGGAAGAAGCGGACCATTTGGATCCCTTCCAGTCGGGATTCAGGCCTCATCATGGGACTGAAACTGCCTTGGTCGCACTGGTTGATGATCTCCGGCGGGCTAGGGACAAAGGTGAGAGCTGTTTCCTAGTTCTGCTGGATCTCTCAGCGGCGTTTGATACCATCGACCATAACATCCTTCTGGACCGTCTTCAGGGGCTGGGAGCTGGAGGCACTGTCATACAGTGGTTCCGCTCCTTCCTCCTGGGCCGTGTTCAGAAAGTGGTGGTGGGGGATGAGTGTTCAGACCCCTGGGCTCTCACTTGTGGGGTGCCTCAGGGTTCTGTCCTCTCCCCCATGCTTTTCAACATTTACATGCAGCCGCTGGGAGAGATCATCAGGAGGTTTGGGCTGGGTGTTCATCAGTATGCGGATGATACCCAGCTCTACCTCTCTTTTAAATCAGAACCAGTGAGGGCGGTGAAGGTCCTGTGTGAGTGTCTGGAAGCGGTTGGAGGATGGATGGCGGCTAACAGATTGAGGTTGAATCCTGACAAGACAGAAGTACTGTTTTTGGGGGACAGGAGGCGGGCAGGTGTGGAGGATTCCCTGGTCCTGAATGGGGTAACTGTGCCCCTGAAGGACCAGGTGCGCAGCCTGGGAGTCATTTTGGACTCACAGCTGTCCATGGAGGCACAGGTCAAATCTGTGTCCAGGGCAGCTGTTTACCAGCTCCATCTGGTACGTAGGCTGAGACCCTATCTGCCTGCGGACTGTCTCGCCAGAGTGGTGCATGCTCTGGTTATCTCCCGCTTGGACTACTGCAATGCACTCTACGTGGGGCTACCTTTGAAGGTGACTCGGAAACTACAACTAATCCAGAATGCGGCAGCTAGACTGGTGACTGGGGGCGGCCGCCGAGACCATATAACACCGGTCTTGAAAGACCTACATTGGCTCCCAGTACGTTTCCGAGCACAATTCAAAGTGTTGGTGCTGACCTTTAAAGCCCTAAACGGCCTCGGTCCAGTATACCTGAAGGAGCGTCTCCACCCCCATCATTCTGCCCGGACGCTGAGGTCCAGCGCCGAGGGCCTTCTGGCGGTTCCCTCATTGCGAGAAGCAAAGCTACAGGGAACCAGGCAGAGGGCCTTCTCGGTAGTGGCGCCCGCCCTGTGGAACGCCCTTCTAGCAGATGTCAAAGCGATAAACAACTACGTGACATTCAGAAGACATCTTAAGGCAGCCCTGTTCAGGGAAGTTTTTAACGTGTGATATTTTATTGTATTTTTGGTTTTTATGGAAGCCGCCCAGAGTGGCTGGGGAGGCCCAGCCAGATGGGCGGGGTATAAATAATAAATTATTATTATTATTATTATTAATTGATTTTAAACACACATATTATTTGACATGATACAAAACACCCACAACATACAGATAACTACCATAACTATCCATCTCCCCCCTTTTGCCAGCCTCTGCCACCAGCACAACCAACTTTTGAGTTGCGTCCAACGGCTTTCTGCTCCAAGGAGACCCACTGGCATTGATGGGCAAACGGGGCCTATTCATTTAAACTTGGGTCTGCTTCCAGAGGGGCCACTGACTTTGCTTTTCTCCGATGAGCCCTCCAAGACAGTGCCAACGCCCCATGGCATCCTCAGGTACCCCCTTGGGATATCTGGGGGCACTGAAACGAGGCTGCCCTCCACTCACGGTGAACGTTGAGCTTGATGGAGGTCTCCTTGCCCGCCGGGATGGCGTCGTTGGCACAGCGGCAGACGTAGACGCGGCCGATGTCCTGGTCGGTGGGGTTGATGAGGAGCTGGCTGAGCGTGGATTCTCGCTTCCCGTCCGGCAAGACTTCCTGGGGGGGGGGGGCGAGAGAAGGAGACGGCCGTGTGGGGAAGGTGGAGAAGAAGGCAGCTGGTTTTCTCCTGCTCTGGAGGGCAGGATCCGGATCCACGGATTCAAATGACGGGGAAGGAGATTCTGACTGAACGTCAGGAAGAACTTTCTGACGGTGAGAGCTCTTTGGCAGGAATTCCTTATCTGTGATTCCTGCATCGCAGGGGTGGACTAGATTACTCTTGGGGTCCCTTTCCAACTCTACAATTTTACAATAGCATGACAGTACTACTATTATCTATTACGTTTGCACGCTGCCCTTCATCTGAAGACCTCAGGGCAGTTCACAACATAAAAACAAATGCATAATAAAAACAGGAACAATAATGATTCCAGCCCTCTAAAAACAAACTTGCGATTCCAGTCCTTGTGGTTCCGAATCAAGGGCTGATCTAAACGAGAACAAAGGAAGTTGCCTTAGACAGAGTCAGATTCTTCTGTCCATCCAGCTCAATATTGCCCACACTGACCGGCAGCAGCTTGGGGGGGGTGTCTTTGTCCAGTCCAACCTGGAGATGCTGCCGGTGGGGATTGATTCTGGGGCCTTCTGCAGGCCAAGCAGGTGTTCTGCCACTGAGCTCCAGCCCTTCCTCATATCCAATTGTGGCGTTCTCTTCCTCCCTCTTCCCCCCCCCCCCAGGAAAATCCTCTCTCTGTTCTGTGGAGTTTTCCTCTCCCTTCTCAATTATGAATCCCATCTCCATCCCCCCCCCAGTCACCAGCACTGGAACTTCCTCGCTGACGGCCCCCTCCCTGCGCTGGCTCCTGAGCCAAGCCGTTCCCGCTCATTAATCCCCCCAGACATTTATGGGGCGATAACATTAATTCCGACAACCTCGTTGGGCCTTTAATGGGCACAGGCAGAACGAAACAGGAACTTGGTTCGGCTCCAGACTTAATTTGGAAGCGGCCGTCCGTGCAAAATGCAGCCGGGCTCCTTCTAGTCGTAAGGATGCAAGAGAAGCCCTGCAGGATCAGGCCCATGGCCTATCTAGCTCAGCCTCCTGTTCTCACAATGGCTGCATGCCCTATAGACTCTCGATAGAGTGCCTCTGGAGCTGGAGGTTCCATAGAAACAGAAGAAGAGCCTGGCTGCTGGATGCGGCCAAGGGAGGCTCATCTAGTTCAGAATCCTTTTTTTGCAGGGCTCAGCCAGATGCTACAAGAGCTGAGCACAATGGCAGCATCTAAGAACATGGAAAAGACTGGTGGATCTGGCCAGGGGCCGGGGGTGATGCACCCCATGTTGCCGCTTGGGGAGAAACAGGCACGGCCCAGCATCCTGGCTCAGGGTGGCAAATCAGGTGCCCCAATGGGAAGCCCAGAGCTGTCACTCATAATAATAATAATAATAATAATAATAATAATAATAATAATAATGAAAATAAATTTTATTTATACCCTGCCCTCCCCAGCAAAGACCGGGCTCAGGGTGGCTGACACCAGATATAAAAACAATTGATTAAAATACAACTTAAAAACAAGATTAAAGATGGAGGCAGAGCACAGCCAAGGTGGCTGGCAGCCAGAGACAGCTACTTATCTCCCATTAATTCCTCTTTTTCCTCCACTCACAAAATAAAGAAAAATGGGGTGGGAGGCGAGAAAAGCTTGCTTCTGAAGCTCCTTGGAAGGAGCTGGAACTCCTGGGTCCTTTCCTTCTGTTCTCCGTTCCAAGAGCCAAGCCAGAATCAGGCCCCCTCCTGGCGTGGGTGGGGGGCCGGGTTCCCTCTGGTGAACCAGAAGGTGCAGAGTCCCATCTTCTGCTCCAGGTTTGGATAGAGGAGACAGCGGGGTTGAGAAGGCAGCCAGAACTCCCTGCTCAAATGCAGCGTGTGGCACTTTTCAATTAAGTGAAAAGGCGAGGAAGAAGAGACAAGTTTGCAAAACTCTGCCTGGCCTGGATAAAGCAGACGGAGAAATGTTTTTCTCCCTCTGCCATAATGCTAGAACTCTTGGGCATCCAATGAAATTGGCCGTTGGGAGATTCAGGGCAGGAGCAAGAAAGTTGACGCAGCTCAGTGTTAAGCTGTGGAACTCCCTGCCACAGGAGGAGGCAGTGATGGGCACCAACCTGGATGGCTTTAAAAGAGGATTGGACAAATTCATGGAGGAGGAGAGGGCCCCTAGCCACCCCCGCTTTGCTCTGCCCTTTACTGTCAGAGGCAGCAACGCTGGAACCGCAGAAGAGGACAGGGCCCTTGAACTCAAATCCTGCTTGTGGATTTCCCATGGGGAACATCTGCTTGGCCAGCGTGAGAAGATGATGCTGGGCTAGATGGGCTATGCGCCTGATCCAGCAGGTTCTACTCAAGTGCAAACTGAGGCAAGACTAAACGACGTCACAAAACTCTCCGCAAAGCCAGAAAACCTGCGACACCCTGTCCTGGGCGTTTAGGCTCCCCTGGAACTCCTGCAAGGATTTCCCACAGCTTTTTCAATTTTATCCATTCCCGGATCCAGCAAATACAGGAGGCTTCATAATATAACTTCAAAGACTCCCCTCTTCTGGATCCAAAACAACCCGCAAATCCACAGCTATGCAGCAACTGAATGCATGCAGAATGGTCTCCGCCTGCAATATCACATCATCTCCAGGGGTCTGGCATACATGCCAAAGTTGCTGTGCTGCAACTAAGGAGACGCCTCCTTTGTCACCCTGCCCCGCCAGCTGGATTCGGAGCAGGCCCCCCCGTCCCTACCGTGGTCGTGGCCGCTTCCAACTGCTGCACCCCATCGCGGAACCAGACGATGGTGGCGGCTGGCTTGGCGTTGCGCGCCCGGCACGTGAGGTTGTGCGGGGTCCCAGCCCGCAGCAGGATCTCAGGGGCTCCGTCGATCACGGGGTCCTCGGGAGGAACTGCGGAGGGAGAGGCAAAGAGTGTCAGCCATCCCTTTGAACAGCGACATGCTGCCCCGCCTTAGGATACACTTGGCTCCCCAGGCCAGGAAGCCAGTAGAGGTCCTCCAGGTGTGGCTGAACTCCCAGAAGCCCCAGAAGCCAGCCTGGCCGATGGTCAGGGATGTCAGGAGTTGGGAGTCATAGGTGTTCCCTGTTGCTGCCTTAGGTGAGCTCACCAACCTCCGGAAGCAGCCCTGCTTAGCCCCCTCTGCTTTCTATGGGGTGAAAGATGTGGGGGTTGGACTAGATGACCCCCTGGGGTCCCTTCCAACGCTATAATTCTGCGATTCTTTGATTCTGTGATTCTACTCTTCTTCTGTTCAGTTCCACAGGGGGGATTTAAGAAGCAGCTGCCTCCGCTCCGCTCCTCTCTGATGAAATATATATATATCTCTCCCTCTTTGTGATGAGCTCTTTCCGCAAGGCAGAGAGGAACTCTGCCTGCTACCTGCGGAGATTTCGGAAGGCTGGGCTCTCCCTCCTTGTTCTCTCCTGAGTGGTCTTGTTTTAAAATTGCTCCGCGCAAGCTAGCTGGGTGGAGAGCAGGAGCTCTTCAAAACACGCCACGACTTCGCACGATTCCACCTCCCCTCAAATAATAAAAGAATCCAGGCTGCATAATTCTGAAATATTGATGCTGCTTCGGTGACAGGGAAACAGAGGGTCCCTCACGGTTTTCCTCTCTTTTTTGGGAAAGAAAAATCAAGACCGAGTTGACAGCCTGATTGTCACTCAGGAAGATAAAGAGACAGGCTCTCCCCCCTTTTCTTTTTTTGACGGATTCATTTTCCTTAGATATAGACAGGGGTCCATTATTGATTTATGATCACCCTTTTAATTTAAAATAATAATAGGAGCAACAACCTGCTAAAAAAAGGCCTTGTTCAGAGGAAGAAATGAAGATGAAGGAGGGGAGAAAATGGGGCGTCTCGTTGGCGGTTGTTAATTATGAAGCAATGAGGGGGGTCAGCTGGAGAGGGAGGCAAGGGGCGTTTGATTAGGAAAGAGATTTGGGGAGGCTTCTCTCCCCCTCTTGGCTTGCAACTAATCACAAAGCAATTGCAGCCAAAATGTACAGGTGAAAAGGATCGAGGGGTCTGAGCAGAACACAAGCTCAACAGGAGCCAAGCGTGTGATGCAGCAGCAAAAAAGGCGAATGCTATTCTAGGTTGCAGGAAGAGAAGTCTAGTGTCCAGATCAAGGGAAGTAATAATACCACTCTATGCTGCCTCAGCCAGACCCCACCTGGAAGACAGTGGTACCTCAGTTTATGAGCTTAATCCGTTCCGGAAGTCCGGTCATAAACTGAAACCGGTCGTAAACTGAGGCGCACCTTCCCTAAGGAGGCTTCCCTTCCACTGTTCAGATTCCGGTCGTAGACCGAGGTGAAGTTTGCAAACCGGGACACTATTTCTGGGTTTGCGGAGTTCGCAAACCGAAAAATTCGTAAACTGGACTGGTCGTAAACTGAGGTACCACTGCACTGTGTCTAGTTCTGGGCACCACAATTTGAGAAGGAGATGGACAAGCTGGAAGATGGACAGAGGAGGGGGACTGAGATGACCAAGGGGCTGGAAGCCCAGCCCTGTGAGGAATGGCCGAGGGAGTTGGGGGTGCTGAGCCTGGAAAAGAGGAGGAGGAGAGGAGATATGAGAGCCGTCTTCAAATACCCGAAGGGCTGTCACAGGGAAGATGGAGAGAGTTTGTTTCCTGCTGCTCAGGACAGAAGGAGCAGGACCTTGATCAGTGGAATGACAAGAAAGGAGATGCTGAGCCAAGGGCCATTGGGCAGGAGGACAGACACCCTGGGAAGGCGGCCGACTCTCCTTTGCTTGAGGTTTTGAAGCAGAGGCCAGGGATTATTTAGCACTGCCGGGGGTTGGTCTAGATGACCCTTGGGTCCCTTCCAGCTCCACGATTTCTGTTCTTGCCGACCTTCCCTTGACTGACTCAGGCCAGGCCACTGGGGTGGGGAGGGAGGCCTGCCTCGGCCATTGGTATTCCTACTGGCGCGTCTCCTCCATGCGGCTGACAGCCGGCCGTTTGGGGTCAGCAGCTGGGTCTGGCCGCTAGAGAGACCCATTCTCATGGCCACAAGTGGGGTTTGGGCAGGGAAGGACGCCATGGGTGCAAATGGGGTGGGGAGGGAGAGTCTGCCCCCCCGTCCCCAAACAACCGCAGCTCCCCGATGTGGATTGGGGGCTGGCAAAAGCCCGTCTCCTTTCCCCTTCTGAATGTTCGGTCGGGATCTCCGCCCTCGAAATCTGAATCAGTCGGTTTTGATCTTGCTCTCCAGAAACAAGATTGCTGCAGTTTCTATGGGGCAGCCCCCTAGATATTTGGAAATGGCCACCAAAGCCCCTCTCCGTCTTTGACAGCGCTCCCTTCCTCTCGGTCCTGGATCCCCAAAGCTGCTCCTACTACGACTCCCCCCTCCCACTCCCCCCGCCACCCGCAGGATCAGGCCGTTTCGTCCCATTGATCGCGCCTCTGCCCCCCCCCCCCGCATTCCCCCTCCGCTCTTAATGCCTTAATATATATTCATGGCCAGCATGAGTTACACTTGCCGTGGGGGGCTGTAAATTTGTGTTTCCCCCCACTTGCTTCATAAAAGCTGCAGAGGAATGTTAGACCCTGTGGAAAACTTCGGGGGGGGGGGGGAATCTGTGCTCCTTCCGCCTGCCTGCTCCCTCCTCTCCCCCACCCAGCAACTGCATTAGAAAGGAAAAGCAAAAATGGAGAGAGGAAATATTTGCTAGGAGGTTATTTCTGCCCCTGCCCCACAAGTGAGAGAGGTTGCCCCCACAGCTGGGGTCAGTCTGACCCTAATCTGCTCCCCCCAAAAACCAGGAGGCCCCACTTTATCTTCATGAGCTCCCAGAAGGCGGGACAGGTGTCCCTTGGGAGGTTTCCTCGGGGAATCACAGAATCGTAGCGTTGGAAGGGACCCCAGTGGTCATCCAGCCCACCCCCTGCAGTGCAGGAAGCACAGCTAAGTCGCCATTGTTATCTGTAGCACCAGGAGAAATGAGGTTTCCAGAAAAGAGCTGTAGGCTGGAGCAGCTTTGAGAAGAAGAGGGGCACAAGAAAAAGAAGGAACGTTCTTTCATATGTAGTGGAATTGTAAAATAGAAGGAAAAACTGTTCACGTATGCGACAACAGCGGCTAGGATTTTATGAGACCAAAGATGGAAAAGTGATGAAATACCAACCAAAGAACAATGGCAAGAGAAACTGATGGACTATGGCGAAATGGCGAAGCCAGCGGAAAGACTCAGAGACAAAGACAACAGAGATTTTAAAGAAGATTGGGAACCATTTATACTGTATCTACAGAATCAAAGTAAAGAAATGGACTCACTAGCAGGGTTTGAGTAAACGCTTACAATTAACAATATAAACATAAAAGCTATAAAAATGAGGTCAAAATGATAAGAATATAACAGCATTTAATTTAAGGATAAAATATTGAAATATAGTATTGTAAACAGGTCAAGTTCATATGTAAAAAACCAGAAGGGGAAGTTGAGGGAAGTCATGGTGGGGGGGGAGAAGCGGGGAATTCAATTTGTTATTATTTGCTATGATGTAATTGTGAACAAATAATAACAACGTTAAATTCTATATATATATATAGAGAGAGAGAGAGAATATAAGAGGGGCCATGATAGAGGGGTCCAAGATTGTCTGGTGTGAAAGTGGACAGAGGTTCCCCCCTCCCTCTCTCATAATACTAGAACCCAACGGGGGTTCCAGCGAAGTGGGATGTTGGAGGAATCAGGACAGAATCCAGGTTGTTGCAGGAACAGCTAGAGATGCGCACGCAGCACAGTTTAGAACTTCTCTAAGAGGCGTCCCGAGTTCTAGTCTTCAGTTCTTCCCCAAAGGGATGGGGGGGGGGACACAAGGAGAAATGCCAGAGCAGCACTTACTGAGGACTGTCAGCTTGGCGCGCCGGGAGCGAAGCGCCGCTTCTGTGGCCTGGCACTCGTAGAGGGCATCGTCCGAGAGCTCGGCATCTGTGATCTCCAGGTTGTATTGCCCAGAATCAGAGGCTCCAATGATCCTGTACCGGGGCCAGGCTGAGAATGATTTTTAAAACAAAGGGGATGCAATGGTCAGGCCATGGTGAACAATATTATTATTATTATTATTATTATTATTATTATTATTATTATTATTATTATTAGCCTGCTTTTTCCCAGGACTGCAACACAAGGCGGCTTACGCAGAAATTCAGACAAGACAGATAAAACACAAAAAACTGAAAACATAGAAAATATCATCACTAACAAATAATTAAGCTGCCGTCGAATTAAAAAGCACATCTACTAAAAGAGAAATGATAAACATAATAATAAAAACAGTGCAGTGTTATTTAAAAGCCCCTCCTTGAAAAGCAGCCAGTTCCCAAAGGCCTATCAAGGGAAAAGAGGTTTCTCCTATTTGTGGCATTTATCTAACACTTGATCATTTAGTGTTCCTGAGGGGTGCAGAGAAGGAAGGAACCAGACGGAGAATGAAGAAGTCAGGGACAGCCAGGCTCCTGCATTTCCGCCCTCTGGAGCACCCAGACAGTCTTCAAAGGCAGCCCCGGGGGGAGAGGACTGCAGTAGCCCAGCCAGAATGCCAGGCTTGCCCTCCTGGGCCCCGAATCGGCCACCATTTCTCTAAGGGAGCCTGCCAGTGTGTCCTGCATTTGTATGCAAAATGGGCACCTCAAATGCCTAATTGAGAACAAAGAGCAAAGATCTCCCCCCGAGAGTGGAGTGAGCCTTTGAGGAGCTGAGCCACTTCTTTCAGCTCCTTCCCATCCCAACGCCAGGGATCCAGTTCCCTTTCCAGTGCCAGGGATCCACGGTGGGATCCTCCATGGAGCTGGCCAGCCTGGTTGATCCCTTGGGAGCAAACCTGAGAGTGCAGCAAATAGACTAGGAGGAGTTCCTGGGTGCCTTTTGGGTTCTCTTGGCCCTTCTGCCTGCTTAAAAGGTAAAGGGACCCCTGACCATTAGGTCCAGTCATGGCCAACTCTGAGGTTGCGGCGCTCATATTGCTTTACTGGCCGAGGGAGCCGGCGTACAGCTTCCGGGTCATGTGGCCAGCAGGACTAAGCCGCTTCTGGCGAACCAGAGCAGCGCACGGAAATGCCGTTTACCTTCCCGCCAGAGAGATACCTATTGATCTACTTGCACTTTGACGTGTTTTCGAACTGCTAGGTTGGCAGGAGCAGGGACCGAGCAACGGGAGCTCACCCCGTCGCGGGGATTCGAACCGCCAACCTTCTGACTGGCAAGCCCTAGGCTCTGTGGTTTAACCCACAGCACCACCCGTGTCCCTTCTGCCTGCTTCCCCCTCCCTTTATTCCTAATAAAGTTCCTTAATTTGACTGCCAAAGTGTGTGTGTCTGCAAAATCGGGGTTTCTGAATCCCACTTGGCCTTCAGGCTACTGGGAGCTGAAGACGGGCGTTGCAAGTGACCAGTGCACTCCTCTGCCAGAGGCAGGCTGCCTTTACGCTCAAGTAAAGCACCACTGCACAGCAGAGTGCTGGGGCCCTGGATCGGGGCCTTTGCGGAGCAGCTGCTTGGGTGCGTCTCAGTCTCTCTCCCCTGTGGGCTGAAGCAGAAACCGGGCGGAGAGGAAGACCTCCAGGCGACGCCGCAGGGCTGTTGTGCTGCAGCTGAGCTGCAAAGGGAGAAGCGTTCTTCCTTACTCACACAAGCCAGGATGAGAGAAACTCTGTGCATGTGCTGAGTTCCTTCTTCGTCGTAGGAACAGCACTCGTGTGTCTGCATAGGCACCATTTTGCACAAGCTTCACGATGAGCCTTGTCTCCCACCCCCAGATTTTGGGACTGGCCTGGGCTCCCCCAGGTTTTCCTTTTGTGCCGTGCTTTGGAGTCACGGGTCCGGACAATGGTTTATACAGATTTTTTTGGTCCCACGTCTTTCTCCATTGTTTACCACTGAATCGGAACAAATGGCGATCTGCGGCAAATCCTGTTGCTGTTTGCTTCGATTCAGCAAGCAGGTTCTCGGGGCGAACCATTTCTCCCCACTATGGGAGACAGCCGCAGAATTTGGAACAGATCTGTGTGGCGGTGGGGACCGCGGCTTGTATTCCCAAGGAGCCCGTTTTCTGCCCTTGGGAAGGCTGCAGACGTGCGCCTGGAGCCCCCTGCGCAATCTGCACCCGGGCAACCTCTGCGAGGGCTGGGGGGGGAAGCGCCAAGGGGGCTCCCTGCTCAGTCCACCTCGCCGCCCCCCTCCAGGAAGAGCAGGTGCCAAGAAAAAGAATGTCAACATATGCAAATGAGCTCGGAGCGCATAATTTCCTCGTTAAAAGTGGCAGAGTGCAGCTTTCTCCTGGTGTACCACCGTAATAACCTCGGCGTCAGGTTTTAATTATTTTCATTTATTTGTTTTACTCCCAGGACGCTGGTCTGTGGAGGCGGGCGATGGCTTGGTCAGGGCGGACGGGGAAAAGGTCAGGCGGACGTCTGCAAAGTAACCGTCCGAGGAGTTAATTAACAAAGGCCGGAAAAAACAGAAGGGCATCCCGCTCTGGCCGGTGGAGTCCCGGGGGTGGCTGCCCCCTCCTGCCCCTTAGAAAGAGGACCAGCCTGAGGCCCCCCCCCACTCCATCCCCACTGACCACAAAAGGAGCCTGCTTTCCCCTCTCCTGGCCAGAATGAAGAACACAGGAAGATACCTTGGGATCCCCCTAGCTCAGCATTGTCTACACTGACTGGCAGCTGCTCTCCAGTCCTTCTTCACACAGGGCAGGGTTGAACCATGGAACTCCCTGCCACTGGAGGGAGTTTACAAGAAGACTGGATAAATTCATGCGGGAGGAGAGGACTATCGAGGGCGATGAGCCAGGATGGCTTTGTTCTGCTTCCACGGCTGGAAGCAGCAAGAGAGTGTTGCTCTTTTGCTCGGATCCTGCTTGTGGGTTTTGTGTAATGGGCACCTGGTTGGCCACAGTGAGAACAGGAGGCTGGGCTAGATGGGCTGCTGGCCTGATCTGGCAGGATCTTCTCATGTCCGTGGCAGAATCGGCTACAACAGTGCTCTGTTTGCGGCCAAAATTTGGTCCCTTCCCCCCAGCCCTCGAGCTGCCTTGCCAACGGAGCCCAGCTTTGGGAAGGAGGTGCTGGGGCCCCGGCAGAGTCCTGGATCCCTGAGCCTCCTTCTTGTAGCTGGGAAAGTGCTAACTGGGCTTTGGGGCATAGCTGTCAACTTTTCCATTTTCTTGCGAGGAATCCTATTCGGAATAAAGGAATTTCCCTTTGAAAAAGGGAAACGTTGACAGCTATGCTTTGGGGAGGAGGCGGGAGGACTCTAGGACCCTCTTAGAGCCTCACTCCTTCTTCCCGAAGCCCAGCACCTCTCTTACTGGGTGCTCCCTCAGCTCAGTGCCCAGTGCCCCCCCCAGCCCTGAATCTGCCCTGCTGCCACCAGAAAGGGAAGACCGACCTGCCTTGGAGCGGATGTCCTTGTTGCCCAGCCCTTTGCTCGGGACTCCAAGGGCTGATCTCCCTCCTCCGCCTTTTCCCTCCCCTCCTGTTTCCTCTTGTGCTGTGTCTTTTTATTTCGCAAGCCTCCCTGCCCCACCTTCCCTGCCAGATTGCCTTACGCCCTATGTGCCCCCTTGACACCTTTGATCCGCAGAACTGGCACTGTCGCAGGTGCCACACAATCCCTGTAAGAACTCAATATTTCAGCACGGAAGCATCTGCACCCCGGAACCCCCTGCCTTTTGGCATTAGGCACTGTGCCCTTTTTGGCACCAGCTGAGAGCATTTTTGCTTAGGCAAGGCTATGCCCGCTTGTGGGTGCGAGTTTTGATCTGCCGCTCTTTTAACTTTGTGAGCCTTCCTAAAATTGTTATTAATTCTTATCGATCATTTTGTGAAATGAAATAAACTTGGGGGATCCATTTTGCAAGGCGATAACTGTCCCAAAATTAAAGCTAGAGCGTTAAAAAAGAAAAAGAAATCAAGAATGAAATTGGAAAGAAGGGTGTGGGATGCCCACGCCCTCCCCCAGTAGGTGGCGCTGTTGGCACACTCAATGGGGCAGCCAGAGCAGAGAGAGGAGAGAGACCAAGGGAGGCTTCTTGAAATCATAAAATTCCTATGTACAGAGGGAAGATGCGTGGCCACCCTCCTCATGTGACACCCTCTGCCCCAGGACTGGGCAAGGTGGACACCTGCTCAGCATGCAGAAGGTCCCAGGCTCCACCGCTTGGCATCTCAATCTAGGGCTGGCCATGCCGCCTGCCTGGCAATACTGAACTGCCTGGCTCAAGTGCCCGACTCTGCCAAGGCAGATCCCTCTGCCCTTGCTTCAGAACAATGAGGTCTTGAGAGACCTGCATTGGCTCCCATTATGTTTCTGAGCACAATTCAAAGTGTTAGTGCCAACCTTGAAAGCCCTAAACGGCCTCAAAGGCCCAGTAGACCTGAAGGAGCATCTTCACCCCCATCATTCTGCCCGGACACTGAGATCCAGCTCTGAGGTCCTTCTGGCGGTTCCCTCCCTGCGAGAAGCCAAGTTACAGGGAACCAGGCAGAGGGCCTTCTCGGTGGTGGCGCCTGTCCTGTGGAAGGCCCTCCCAGCAGATGTCAAAGAGAACAACTACCAGGCTTTTAGAAGACATCTGAAGGCAGCCCTCTTTAGGGAAGCTTTTAATGTTTGATGCATTACTGTATTTAATATTTTGTTGGAAGCTGCCTAGAGTGGCTGGGGAAACCCAGCCAGATGGGCGGGGTATAAATAACAAATAACAAATTATATTATTATTATTATTATTATTATTATTATTATTATTATTATTATTATTGGTGTGGCTCCATGGCAGAATGTCTGCTGCTTTGCATAATAAAGGCCCCATTGCAAGCAGGGAGAGGTGCTGCCGGTCCACGTAGCCCAGTGGTGTCCAAACTTTTTTCAAAGAGGGCCAGATTTGATGAAGTGAAGGGCCATGAGGGCCGACCAAAGTTGTGGTTAACCTTTTTTTAGGATTGAAGTTGTTGAGGTTTTTTTAGAATTTTACCCACAGAGGGACCAACCAGCGGGCCGCATTAGGCCACTGAAGCAGACTTTGGGCATGCCTGGTGTAGACAATATCAAGCCAGATGGATCTCACTGGCCTGCCAGAGTTCCACATCGAGTCACATAAAGGGGGTGGGAGACGATGCTTCTTTAAATCCTTTGTTCTTACAAGGCCCTCTGTTGGTAATTTTTGGGCAGAAGGTAATAGAAACGATCAACACGACTGTATGGAAGAATCTAAAGTTTGCAGAGGGAAAATATCCTTTTGAATTATACCCAAGAAATGCTAACAAAGGGACAGTGCGAATGGACTCTCTTAGTCCAGCAAAAAGACAGGTATTGATGAATTGGGAAAATAAAAAAGACTGATTGAAAGGCGAAGATCGTCTCTCTTCTAGCAAGTCAGGCCAGGGGTCTCCCTAGCTCAGGATTGTCCGCACTGGCTGGCAGCCGCTCTCCCGGGTTTCAGGCAGGCGAGAGACCCAGCCCTGCCTGGAGACGCTGCCAGTGGGGCTTGAGCCTGCAGCCTTCTGCATGCCAGGCACATGCTCTCCCCACTGAGCTGCAGCCGTCCTCCATGTTACAGCCAGGAGCAGCCAGGCTGGAGGTGAAGAGACTGAAAGGAAAAGAGGCTCAGTCTCCCAGGGAGAGTGTTGCTTTGGGAAGCCAGCTGAAAGCACAACACTGGCAGCCAAGACCCCCCAAAAAGGCAATTTCACAGCCCCAGAGAAGGAAAAACCAGGGTGCAAAGCAAAGCTCTTTCGCAGGACAAAAATAGCAGTGCAGGCCACCCCCAGCGCCACCACACACAGAACACAAGGAAGGGGTTGGGCTAGATGGCCCTTAGGAGTCCCTTCTGATGGCCCAATTCTCTGGTTCTACCTTTGAGGCCTTGCCCCATCCCCAGGGCCAGGCCATCCTTCGTCCACTGCACAATCCCGGAATAGTTCAGCACCACGCAGGACAGCACAATCCTCTGCCCGGCCACCACCGTCTGGTCCTCAGGCTCTTCGACAAAGCGGGTCTGCAGAACTGGAGAGAGAAAGAGGAGGCAGAGTTTGAGAACAGACCCCAAATTATGCCGTAGGAAGTCGTATCATTGCTGTTATTGTTCTATCAATATGCGTCTGACTGTTTTAATTAAAGCGTAATTATTATTAATCCAGGGGTGGCGTAATGGTTAGAGAGTTGGAGTAGGACCTGGGGGAGATCAGGGTTCAAATCCCCCCTTGGGCAGCGAAGCCCTGGACCAGGCACTGCCTCTCAGCCCAGCCCTACCTCACAGGGTTGTTGTAGTAGGGGTTAAAAGAGATGGGGAAGAACCACGTCTGCCACCTGGAGCTCCTGGGAGTAGAAAAGATGGGGCAGGAGGGCAACCAATAAATAAACATAAGAATTAAATTGACAGCAGCTTTTCCGCCTTTGCTGGAGGAGCAGTAGGGGTACTTGGGCAACATCAAAGTGCACTGAAGCGCCTCATGCATGTTTTTCCCTCTAACTGCCATCAGGTGGCGCTATCCCTTAAGTACGCTGTTAACAAAGTGGCGTAAGGGCATTGCAGCATTGCAGACAGGGAAGCACCAGGCAGCCCAACACTTTGGTTTTTTTACTCCTTCACACTTTGCTGTTCTGCTTCCACCACCAGAAGACGCAGGCGCTAATGGGGACCCGACACCAGCAGAAGTCGATGCATGCACAGACGCTGCCCCCCTCACCTCCCTGGGCCTGACAGCACCCGCGTCGCCCGCTCTCCGTCGGCTTGTGGGTGCAAAGTGCAGCTCGCTGCCCCCGTCTCCCTCTCTCTCTGCCCGGGAGGAGAGAGAGAGATCAGGTCGATAGCGGTAGATTTTTCCCTTTCTTTTTATCTAGAGCAGCCGCGGCCGTCACATGGCACCCAAATGAACCGCCAGCCCTGGGGTTACAGGGAGATTGATTGGCAGCGGGGAGCAGCCCCCCCCCACGCCAGCCTCTCTGTGCGGGCTCCGGGGGGAGAGAACTGGCTGCATTGCCCACCGACTTCAAATGAAGTCACAAAAAGGAAAAAGAAATGGGAGCAGGCAGATTCTTGGAGAGAGGAGAGGAGAGGAGCAGTTTTTCTCCCCAGCCCAGGCTGGCAGCCTGCACTCGGAGCTTTGGAGAGCTGTTTTGGAATCGCCGCAATAAATTCAGCCCCAAAGCCACCATCCCGCCCAACATGAAACTAGCGACCCACACTTGTTTGTTTTTAATCCCTCTTTCCCCACCCTGGTCTGGCCCAGCTGCGAAGGCTCTCCTCTGCAGATCACCTGCTTGGCATGCAGAAGGTTCCCAGATCAACCAGCCAAAAGCATCTCTAGGTCAGGCTGGGAATAGCACCCCCCCCCCCGTGCCTGAAATCCTGGAGAGCCATTGCTGCCAGTCAGTGCAAGTAAGACTGATCTCATGGGAGCAATTCAGTAGATGGCAGCTTCTCATCCTGCTGTTTGGGAAGGTCTGTAGCTTAGTGGGGGGAAGAAGAAGAAGAAGAAGAAGAAGAAGAAGAAGAAGAAGAAGAAGAAGAAGAAGAAGAAGAAGAAGAAGGAGAGGAGGAGGAGGAGGAAGAAGAAGAAGAAGAAGAAGAAGAAGAAGAAGAAGACGACTCTGCCCATCTGGGCAGCTCAATCCCCAGGCAGAATCACAAGGCAGGGCTGGGGATAATGTTCCTGTCTTGACCATGTTCCTCTTTAATTCTGCATAACAACTGAGTGGGGGACTTGAACCCTGGTCTCTCCCAGCGCCCAGCCTGACACTCTCGCCAGGACACTACCCTGGCTCTCAAACAATGAATCCATCCAACCTGCATGCTCTAAGCCCAGAGGGCATTTGCTTTTTTTAAGCAAGTCCTTGTATCAAAAATAATTTGCAGTGGGATTTAAAAAACCCCAAATCACAACACACCAACATGTTGCCCAATTCATTGGAGATGCTTTTTGAGTTGATTTAGTTTTTTTATATAAAAAAATCAATTAATCTAGTCAGTTAAACTCGATTACAGGCTACAGCACCAGCGAATGCAGACAAGTCTTCAGCGAGGGATAAAGGATCACAGGGAGACCGAGGGGGAAATGAGGCCAGGCTGGGAGACCGTAGGACCATGAGAAGAGCCTGCTGGATGAGGCCAAAGGAGGCCCATCTAGTCCAGCGTCCTCCTCTCGTGGAGACCACCCACAAGCAGGATCCGAGCACAAGAGCAACTCTCCCCTCTTGCGTCTTCCAGCAACTGGCAATCAGAAGCGTGGCCATCTGCAGCTGCGAAGGGCAGAAGGCAGCCTTGGTGGCTAAGATCCTGGCTGCTGGATCCGGCCAAAGGGGGCCCATCTCGGCCGGCATCCTGTTCTCACAGTGGCCAAGCGTTGCCTGTGGGAAACCAGAAAGCAGGGTCTCTCCCTCCCTCCCTCTCTCTGGCCTGGTGTTATGTAAAGCGGGAATGAGGAGGAGGAGCAGACAAAGATTCCCCTGTCATGCAAATGTCCTTGGTGATAAAACAGCCCAGGAACTTTCCTTGTGCTTTGCCTCTCAAGCTCCTCAAGGCCCAGGGAGGGCGAAGGGGGTGGGGTGTTGTCCTCTGAGCTGAAAGCAGAGAGCAAAAAAATAAAATAAAAAATAAAGCAGGCAGTGCAGTGCAGTGGTTAGTGTCAGGTTAGGACCAGGGCTCAAAACCTCCCACTCAGTTTGCTAAGTCAAAAAATGGCCAGCTATAGCAAGCGAGACCAGCCAGGGATGCCGTTTCAAGGGCTAGAATGGCAAGGTTTTCCAGTGAGGAACAGGCGAGTGAGAGGCCATGTGAGACAAGTTGATAAAATTCTATGTTGCCTGGAGAAAGCAGGTGGAGGAAAGTTTTCTTCCCCTCTCATAACACTCAAACTGGTGGGCATCCAACGAAGATGATTCCGGAGAGATACAAGAAAGTCCTTGTTCACGATGGACGTTGGCTCTGTGGGCCACCAGGGGGGTTGCAGGTTCCTATGGGACGGCTGCATATTCCTGCGTTGCAGGGGTTGGACTAGATGATCCTTCGGGTCCCTTCCAGCTCTACGGTTCTGTGAACTCTCTTCCGCAGGAGGCAGCAATGGCCACCAACCTGGAGGGCTTTAAGAGGAGGAGGAGGAGGAGAGGGTTGCCGGTGGCTCATAGCCAGGACGGTTCTGCTATGGCTCCACAGTCAGAGGCAGCCATGCTTCTGGATAGCAGTTGCTGGAAATGTCCGGAGGGGAGAGTTGCTCTTGTGTTCGAATCCTGATTGTGGGCTTTCCAAAAAAGGCATCTGGTCGGCCACTGTGAGAACAGGAGGCTGGACTGGATGGGTCCACTTTCGCCTAATCCAGCAGGCTGTTCTTATGTTCATTCTGTGTTTTATATATATATATAATATTTATTAAGTTTCCATTTTATACTATTAAAAGACATTCATATTTTTCCATATTATTTGTTCAAATAAACTGTTGACCTCCCTCCCTCCCATCTCATGGTTACCTTAATTCTTTTTTATATCATAGCATTTGTACTTCTTCCTCTTTACATTATGTCCCTTCATTTATCAAATGTTTTAACCAATATGTAAAAAGGTATACAGTGGACGCTCAGGTTGCGAACGTGATCCGTGCGGGAGGCACGTTCGCAACTCACAGTGCCGCATCTGCGCACGCACAGGTCACGATTCGGTGCAAAGCGCAATTTAGCACTTCTGCACATGAAACGCAGCACCGAAACCCAGAAATAACCCGTTCCGGTACTTCCAGGTTTGGCGTGGTGCGCAACCTGAAAATGCACAACCTGAAGCGTCTGTAACCCGAGGTATGACTGTATATCGTCATCATTACAAGTCTTCTTCATTAAGTCCTACCAGTGTTGTTAATTGCTTGCAATTGTCCTTAAAGCATTCTATAAATTTACTCCAGTCTTTTGGGAACGTTTGATCAGGCTGGTTTCGGAGTTCTTATGTTCACTCTGGGGTGCATATTCCAGAGTTAGAACAGCTAACTTCTCCAGCCACCGCCACCCACAGCCCAGTTGTCCTTGGAGGAATAATAATAATAATAATAATAATAATAATAATAATAATAATTTATACCCCGCCCTCCCCGGCCAGGGCTGGGCTCAGGGCGGCTAACAATGAAGGAACTCCCTCCTTCTTGCTCTGAGCTTTGCTGGGTTTTTGGAGTTCTGCAGCTGGGCAATCTCTGCCCCGCAGGGAGGTTGTTCTTTGAGGCTGGAGGGGGCACCCACCCAAAAACCTCTCCTTCCCCCCTTCCCACTGCTCCGCCTCCTTAATCTCATCCTAGTTTCCCACCAGCGACTCGCAGGTTGGGAGGAGTCTTCCAAACCATACGGGAATTCAATAGGATTTCACACAAACTTTATGCAGTCCTTTGATCTTGTGTGTGAGTTTGTGCAAGTGTGTCTCCCCCAACTCTACTTGGACAGACCCTTCAGTGACATTGGGGGAAGGGGGGAGGCAGGCCTGCCAGGAACAGAAAGGAGAGAGAAAACAGAAAGAAAGACGTGAAGGAGCTCAGAGGGAGGAAGGTGACAGGAGCAGGGGAGATCAAAGTGACGCCAGGCGCGTCAAGAGAGCAGGTGGGGAGGATGCAAGGAGGGGAAAAGATCAGAGCAGAGAGGGAGGAAGAGCGAGGAGAGGAGATCACAGGAGCAGCAGATCCTTGGCTAGGAAGTAGCGAACTGTCTACTCAGAGTAGACCAAGGGAAATTAATGGACCTTTAACGGGGCTTCTTAGAAGTGAATGTGTCACCACTGTTTTGGCCGTTCTCAGACTGGGCCAGTCCCAATGGCCTTCTGTCACACTCGGAATACATTATACCAGTTGCTGGACCCAACAGGAAGCAAGAGGGCTCTGGTGCCCGGATCCTGATTGCGAGTTTTCCAGGGCAGAATGCCACCTTGCCCTGTCCGGCCACCTGCAGCACCATGCCTGCTTCTCCACCTGCCCTTCTGCCTCCACTGAAGTGGCACCAGTACCCATTTCAGGCCAGATCTTGCAGGATTTTGGGCATGATCTTGGCCGATCAGGGCTGTCTTTCCCCGGAGGTGCAAGGGGTGCGGGGCACCTGGGCGCCGAATTCTGGGGGGCGCCAGGCACCTGCTGCTGAAGCCACCTAAGGTTTTAACTGTCTACCTGTTATGAAATAATAAATAATTTTGATCAAGCTAGAAAAACAAAATACACATATACCTAGGTATTACCGAACGTATACCTACTGTTTCACTAAAGGACTTCCAACTTTGTTTGCTCATTTACCAAAGATGCGCTGTGCCAGCGGCGGTGCTTGGCATTCACAACGGCACCGTGCACGCGAAATTAACTCTTATATCATCATAAAAGCTACCAGTTTGGGGGCTAAACTAAATTTGGGGGCGCTGGGCAGATCTTTGCACCCTGGTGGCGCATATGCCAAGGACAGTGCTGTGGCCAATACTGGGTGCTTCTCATGTGCCAGTGGCGGAAGTGGCAGAGCAGGCAGGGTGCCCACGCGTCTGCCACTTTGGAGCCACTGGTCAGCCACTGCGCAAGGAGGGTGCTGGACCAGATGGGCCGCCTTTGCCCAGGCTCTTGTTCTGTCCTTATGGAACCTCCAGGTGCAGAGGCTGTCTATCTGGATTCCTAAGATCTTCATGGTATTTGGCCCCTGTGAGAAGAAGAGGCCAGACTGGATGAGCTGCCATTGTCCTGATGCCAGGCTCTTCTTAGGTTTGGATGTGGACAGGGAAAACGGGGTTCTTTCCAGTCCCCCATTTTTGAGTCTTCAATTCCATTCAGGCTCCTTTCGAGAAATGTTGCAGAATGTGTTTGTGTGTGTGTGTGTATGTGTACACACTTGCGTAGTGTATTGAGAGGGAGAGGAGCCATTGTTGGTTTGCCGTAATTACACCTCGTACCGATGACATTTCAAGCAGATTAAAATGATAAACCGCACTGTAATCATAGCTAAAGAGCAGGCAGAAATAAGGTTTCTGAGGAGAGGGAGGCAGAGAGAATAGCCATTTATTCCTCCCTTCCCTCTCCGGGCCTTAATAATGCATACGCATCCAACAAAAAAATTGTCAGATGAAAAGATGTGCGGGCTTCTTCATCTGCTCAGCTCAGAGAGAGTAAGAGGTACCAGAAACCCTTTTCAAAAGGTGCTTGCCAGAGGGCATCCCCCCCCTCGCACGTCTCCTGCTGCCAAAAACCTCCAAACGCATAAAATAAAACAAGAATACCAAAAAGGCACATTTCCTTCCAGTGTGGAAAGCGCATGTTCAACTGCTCCAACGCTGTTAATTCTCCAGAATTTCCAAACTCTGCAGAAGAACGCTATCAGCCTTTCCAAGCTGGTACCCGGAACAGCAGGGCGGCAATCAAGATTCAACCCAATGGAAGAGGCAGGCGGGGAGCAGCCGCCATTTTTAATGGGGCGAAAACGCAGGGCCTTCGGCAGGCGGAAATGAACAGGTGAAGCATGTCCCCGGAATGGGAGCGCAATGAGGAGGAAAACTCCTGTTAATATCTGGCGGCGAAAGATATGGAGCGTGTTTGTGTGTGTATTAGGTACATTGCCATCGCTCTCTCGCTCTCGCTCTCTGAGCGCACACACCTCCTGCCTGCCAGCCGAAGGAACATGCGGGAAGAAAACGAGCATGAGGAGGACCTCACGGACCCAGCAGATGTTGCTGGACTCCCCACTCCAGCTGGGAGGGGCGGGTGCTGCAAGCCCTGAAAAGGCCCAAGGCTCACCACCCCCTGGTTCCAGGAGAAACGCTGGTCTGTAGGCATCAAATGCTGCTCACCGGCGAGGTTTTAAAAGCAGAAATGGGGAGCGGCGCCAGATAGCTGGATCACAACTCCCAGCAGCTCCAGGTGTGATGATGGGAGATGGAGTCCAACAACTTCTGGTTCCCCCTTGCAAACATCAGAAAAGCCCCACTGGGGAAGACACATGGGCATAGCCAGGATTTTTGTTGGGGGGCGGGACAGGCAGAACCTCAGTTAGCCATGTATTTTCATTGATTTTTTGGGGGGGGGGGCAGCTGCCCCCTCTCTGCCTACACCCATGGTCAGACACACAGAAGGTGGGTCCTTCAGCACTTACTCACAGATCTTGTTTTCCACACCCTTCACCATCCTGAAATGCTCCACTCTGTGAAGGTCCTTTTAAAACTAGACACAGGAATGTGTCGGCACAGAACAGAACAAGTGTCATGATCTACCTTGCAGGGCTATTGTGAAAGGCAGGAGATATATATATATATATATATATATATATATATATATATATATAACCTGCACCGGACCCTGCAAAACTGCCAAGAGGGAGTGTGCGTGATGCATTCTGCATGGCAAGTGCCAGGCGTCCCCTTCCGTCGCCCGCCCTGCTTCTTGCACACACACACAGGTAAAAAAACACGCCTGGTATTCCAGCAACCCACAAATCAGGCTCCCTCTGCAAACAGAACAGTTATATACATGATGAGTAACACACTGCAGAGGGAGTTCATTTAGCCCTGTTGTCGCTTCTTCCCAGATAAGAGAAAACACCGCAGCCGTATCGATTATTGAGCCAAAGAAGAAAATAATGGCTAAGGCAGATCGCAAGAAATCATTTATGTACAAAGACTCCGATTCTCGCTCCAGAAACTCGGAGCTTAGAGACTCACATGGAAGCGGGGAGAGAAGAGAGCCCCAGGCAGCTGGGGAGTCAGCAACTGGGCACCCCTGGGCCAAAATCTGACCTAAGTGATGCAGTCACCTGACCTACCAACTGTGGGGGAAGAACACTCTCATCTAAGACCTCCCGACATTTCAGATTGGGAAGGGCTGGAAGTGTAAGAGTGCACCTGCTTTGCATCTAGAAGGTTTCAGTGGTGTCTTCAGGCAGAGCTGGGGATAGGATCCTGTCTGCAGTGTCAGAATACCCCTGCCGATCCCCAGTGCCCAAGGGTGTGTATAAGGCTTCTTGCCACGTTTCTGTCTAAATGAGTGCTCTTCTCAGAACCATGAGGACTAGAACCTGACTTGAGAAATGCCGTGGCCAACGCGGGGCTTTCTAGATGTGGCTGGCCTGCAGCAGCTGTCTCGGCAAAGCGTTCGTCTTACGCCAAAAGTCCAACTCTTACCCTGGCCTTTATATGGGCTCACCCTGCTCTTCTGCTTGAAAACGTACTTTAAGACCAGGTCAGGGGGAAAAATCAAATGGAATAAGTGAAGTTAACTGTATTACTGTATTTTAATATTTGGTTGGAAGCCGCCCAGAGTGGCTGGGGAAGCCCAGCCAGATGGGTGGGGTATAAATGATAAATGATAAATGATAATTATTTATTAGAGGGAACTTGGTCTGCTCAACAGTGCCAGGACTAATGGGCTCGGCAACTCTACTTGGAAGGTCTTGCCCTTATGAGGCAGTCGGGGAGGCAGAAGGTCCTCTCCTTCCCACGGCTGCTGCCTCCATCACCTCCACCCTGGTCCTTCTTCCCAAGCAATCTGAGACTCCCTGCAGGGGCTGCCTTTGCTCCTCCCTCTTCATACCTCTTCTGGTCCTGGGAGACCAGCAGGGAGGGCAGCTAGTGACAGCAGACGCCCCGGCCTCTTCCCCAGAAGGACTCCCCTCTGCCTCTTGGCCCTCCTCCTCTCCTGCTTCAGCTTCTGACACCGTCTTCTCCCTCGGGCTCTGAGCCGTCTTCCCTTGGGGGCTCCCCAGCTAGTGCCCCACACCATTCCTTTGCATCCAACCAGTCCACGGCGCTACCCTTGCTGTAGATAAGCACGCAGAGCCCCTGCTTGGCATGCAGAAGGTCCAATCCTGGACACCTCCAGGCAGGGCTAGGGAAATACTTCTTCCCAAAGCCCAGGAGAGCTGGTGCTGGTCAACAATACGGCCTAGGACCCTCGTACCTACAGGACCGCCTCTCCCGGTCTGCCCCATGGAGGACCTTAAGGTCCATAAATAGCCACACCCTAGAGGTCCCGGGCCCTAAGGAAGCCAGATTAACCTCAACCAGAGGCAGGGCCTTTTCAACACTGGCTCCGGCCTGGTGGACCGCTCTGTCTCATGAGACCAGGGCCCTGCAGGATCTGATTTCTTTCCGCAGGGCCTGTAAGACAGAGTTGTTCTGCCTGGCCTTTGGCTTGGAATCAACTTGATCCCCTTCCCCTCTTTCTTTTTCCTTTCTCCTCCTGTGATGAGGCTGCATTTTAACGTTGTATTTTAATCTTGTTTTTTAAGTTGCATTTCAATCAACTTGTTTTTTATTGGTTGTTAGCCGCCCTGAGCCCGGTCTTGGCTGGGGAGGGTGGGGTATAAATAAAAGTTACTATTATTATTATTAATACTGAGCTAGACGGACCCTCCTTCGGTGCTAAACTGGGTTCCCTCCTACCTCCTGCCAGTCGGCATCACCAAGAGGCCCAAAGGACCAAAAGAGCCATCTTTGGGCGGCAAGTTATCCCGAATGGATGCGAATGCTATGCAGATGGGCTTCTGGGTCGGGTCAGCCCCTGCCACAGTGGCCCCCTTTTGAAGGTTACTGGAAAGAGCCTGGCGCCTCGCCCAGGGCACCTCGCGGCTGTGCAAGCGCCACCGGGCCGCGGCAGCTGTGCCACCGTGACAGGCCACGCCGCACGATCCGCAGGGAAGCCCTGGCGCGGCGCAAGACATTTCGAAGTAGGCTGAACAAAGCCTCAGAGGCCAGCAAAGAGGAGGAGGAGGAGGGGACTGGGAATGCTCCGTCTTCCCCAAAGGGCGAAGGGAGGGAGGGAAGGAGACACACGAAGACCTAATGAAGGGGCTGCTCCATTCTCAGCCCCAAGGGACTGGGGTGGACGGGAAGATGCGCGGCGTCGGCTCTCCGCAGCAGACCAGCCCAACCCAAGCCCTTCCACTTGCTCACCACTGGGAACACGCAGGAACACCCAGGAAGCTGCCAGATAGCGAGGCAGACCATTGGCCCATCAGATTCAGTGCTGTCTGCACTGACTGGCAGCAGCGCCCCAGGATTCCAGGCAGGAGTCTCTCCCTACCCTACCTGGAGATGCCAGCAGGAACTGAACCCAGGACCTTCTGCCTGCAAGGCAGGGGCTCCACTACACAACTCCCCAAAGCTTTGCACACTTTTTGGGATCCTGAAACTCTGCAGAGATGTACCATATTTTTCGCTCTATAAGACGCACCAGACCACAAGACGCACCTAGTTTTGGGAGGAGGAAAACAAGAAAAAAATATTCTGAATCTCAGAAGCCAGAACAGCAAGAGGGATCGCTACGCAGTGAAAGCAGCAACCCCTCTTGCTGTTCTGGCTTCTGGGATAGCTGCGCAGCCTGCATTCGCTCCATAAGACGCACACACGTTTCCCCTTACTTTTTAGGAGGGAAAAAGTGAGTTTTATAGAGCAAAAAATATGGTGCTTATTTTACATGAGAGAGGCATAGGAATAACAGGCGCTTTCTGGGAGGCGGCATTTAAAAGCACCAAAAAGTGTCATTTTATGTTTTTAAGTGTGTTGTTTACGTAAAACATACATTCAAAGGGTGGCACCCGACTAAGTCGTTCTTGAAGAGCAAACCCATTGAAATTCAAGGATCTAAAGATTATTATTGATTGATTGATTACCTGCCCTTCACCTTAAGGGGCAGTTCACAACATGAAAGCACCATATTAGAAACAATCTTAAACAACTTACAACCGTTAAGAGGAGTTGTGTAGATTAGTTTCTCAAAAAGTTTCCTGTCTCTGCTCTGAGCAGGACATTGGCTGCAACCCCACAATGCGCACTGCTCAAAGAATGACTTTTAATGCGATCTTTCCAAAGACAGAATCCACACGAACAGAAAAGGACCTATTGCTGCAAGAATCCATTGCTCCGCCCATCTCTACAAGCCCCTCCCCCAACCTGTCCCAAGGGTGGGCGGGGCTGATGCTATTCTATCTATCTTCCTATATGAATAGAAAAGGAAGGCTGTCATCACGCAGCCCCCCCATGGGAGGCCCTGCATCCCCACCCTGGAGTTGCAGGAAGTCACAGTGCAGCCGCCGCTGCCGCCACCCCCCACGCTGCTGGGGAACCCCAACCCTCGCCCCTCTTCCTGCCCCTGCGACTCAAGAGGAAGCCAGAGCGATGTCAGCGCCAGCAAGCGGCACCTTTGGGGGAGAGAGGGAGTCCTCTGTTTTGGCAGAGGCTGTGGAACAGCCGGCTGGCTGGCAGGCCGGCAGGCTGCGTCGCGATGGCGGCAGCGTCCGAGTGTGTTAAAAGTGTTTCCTTGTCGCTGAGCGGAGCCATTATGTTAAAGGAGCGAGGGGTGGCCGGGGGAGGGAAGAGGGGGCCCTGCTCCTTCCAGAAAAGTGTGTCTGCTTAAAAGGCATGCTGTGTTTGGCCTCACCTCAGCCCAGCGCCGAACGTCGCAAAGTGGCAGCGAGTTAAATTATTCAAGCCTTCTGTGCCAGACTCGCTCTGCCAGCCCTTTCCGTGCCCCCCCTTTCAGAGCTGGGTTGGGCTTCTGAGGGCAAATGGAGGGGGCCCCCCCATGCAGCACGATTTGTGGGTCAAGGAGAAACTCAGGCCTTGGCGATGGGCAGCCCAACACACACACACAAGCAAACCTGACTTTCTAATCATAAGGACTACAAAGTGGGGGTCAGCGGGTGGAATGAGAACTAAGGTTCCCAAGATGCAGTTTTCTGGACTTTGGTGAAGTCACAGGCTACAAGGAGACCTGGAAATCCTCATTCAGAGGGGCTGCCCACTGCCAGAGACAGAACACTAGGTTGGCAAGACCTCCTTATCTGCAGGCCTCTCTCTATAGTTACAGAAAAACATTCCTCCTGCCGGACTCCTCAAATAAAACCAAGACTTCTTGGGCCTGTGTGCATTTCTTTCTTTCTTTCTTTCTTTCTTTTCTTCCCTCTCTTTCGCAGAGCTGCAAAGATCCACCTTCCGGGGCTGGCAGCCCCTGCCATATGCCCAGCCGCGTTGGGCCAGGGCCTCCCCCTCGCCCGCCCCCTTGCCCACGAGTGCGAGGGGAGGCTGAGCGAGAGAGGGGTGCTGGGGGGGGGGAGAAGCACCCATCACTCCCCCTTGGCCAAAAGACCAGGAAGAGAGTGAGGGGCGAGAGAGAGAGTGTGTGCCCATCTGGGTGGGTGGAGGGTGGTGAGGAAAGGGAGAGATGGCGAGAGGGGGGGGCCCACTGGAGGCCTTGTCTCCCTCTATTTATCAAATGAAGGTCTGATTAAACCCCGGGGCTCCCGGCTCCTCTCTCCCTCTCTCTCTTCTCGCTATTAAACTCAGGATTCAAAAAAAAGCCTTTTATTCACACAGACAGCTTTCAGATGGAACTAAATCTCCCTGCGCTAGACTCCCTCCCTGACTCTCTCTCCCTGCTTTTAAATTTAAGCCTTTTCCCGCAAGCCGTTCGCTGCTCCCCGATGGATGTGTGGGTGGGTGTGGTGGACGGGGGGGGGGGGGGGCGGACTCGGCTCTGAATAAAAATACTAATATCCCACTAAGTTATACTCTTTGGAATGAACGGGCCCGAGTCAGTGGCTCGGCTCTGCGCAGAAGAAACTTTGGGAACAACTTAATACCTACAAACCAGGGGCAGCGGTGGTGCAGTGGTTAGAGCGCTGGGCTAGAACCTGAGAGAGACCAGGGTGCGAGTCTTCCCACTGGGTGTGACCTTGGGCTCAGTCACTGCCTCTCAGGGCTGTTGTGGGGGTTAAACGAGGAGGGGGAAGAAGCGCGTACGCCACCTTGGGCTCCTCAGAGAAAAGGAAATGAATAAAGAAGCGAAGGGGGGAGGGAGAAGGAATGAGAATTGCCCCACACCCCACTCCCAGCTGCAGTGACCAGCCAGGAAAGACAATTGCCCCACATCGCTCCCTGCGCTAACAGGAAAGCATTGCCCCACGTGCCCCTCACCACTTGAGTGCCAAGGGGTGGGCGGAGAATTGCCCCTTGTCCCTCTCCCCACTGAACTGGCAAGCGGAAAGGAGAACTGCCCTGCGTTTCTGCTGTGCACTGAGTAATTGGAAAGAATTGCCCCGCGTCTCCCGCTGCCTCCCACCCCTGGCAGCTGGGGACCCAGCGTTTTGACCCTAGACGTGCCCCCCTTTTTCCTCCTAGCCCCCCTTGCTTCACAAACAGGAACGGGGATGGGGGGGCACTGCCAGCGGCAAGGCAGCCGGCCGGCCTTTGAAACCCTATTAAGATTCTGCAGCTTCCTTGCTCCTCTCGCTCTCTCTTCTCCTCCGCCAGCTCTGCGCTCTCGCCATCCCTCCTCCTCCGATGTCCCATCCCTCCCTCCCTCCTTCTCTCTCTCTCTCCCTCCATCCTCCTCTCGCTTCTTATCTCTCTCCATTCTTCCTCTGCCTCTGTCAGCAGCAAACACTATTTCTCCGGCAGGAGATGTGGAGGAGGGTGAGCAGAGGGGAAGAAGAAGAAGAAGAAGAATATTCACTTTGCTCAAAGACAACCAAGGAGGTTTTGTGGGGGGGCAGAGAGAATAAAATGCCTGTGCTTCGTAAGAGGCTATTAATGAATTTAAATGTGGTTTAACGGAGTGGGGGTGGGGTAGGCTGGGTCTCTCCCCCCCTCCCCATAGTTTTCGAGATATACCAGGACAGCCTTGCTGCAGAAGAGTCCAGAAGCTCTCCAGGGTCTTGCCATTTCCAAATTGCCACCCTCTGGAGGCTGCTAAGTGTTCAGGGCCATGGTTCAGCCAAAGAACACCTGCTTGGCATGCAGAACGCCCAGGTAGGGTTCAGAAATTCTCCTGGTCTGAGACCCCGGGAGGGGTCAGCGCTGCGTGAGGCAGACCGAGATGAAAAGGCAGCTTCCGGCATTCCTATTTAAATCAGAATCATGAGGACTAGAACCTTACTTTAAGCTTTGGGAGGAAAAGCCATGTTGCTGTCGGTCGAGCACCTCCCTTGCATGCAGACTCAATCTCCAGGCAAGGCTGAGAAAGCCCCCATGTCAGACACTCTGCACAGCTGCTGCTGGCCAGGGTCCGTAACACTGAGTGAGGTGCCCCAGTGGCCCGATTCAGTAGAAGTCGCTGGGCTTGGTGGGCATAGGAAACCGCTTTCCGCTAACATTGGTGCTGGATTCGGATCCATGAGGACTAGCGTCTTGTTTTATTGTTCAGGGGGAAAGGGCACAGCTGCTCAGTGGCGGAGCCCCTGCTTTGCACACAGAAGGCCCCAATCCCCAGGTAGGGATGGCAGAAGCTCCTTGCCTGAAAGCCTGGAGAGCTGCCAGTCAGTGCAAGAAAATCTGGACTAGCTGGGCTCAGCGGAAGGCAGCTTCCTGTGTTGCTGTGAACCTGCCACTGCCACACACACACCCCAAATCCATGAGGCCCTTTACACCTTCCTCCTTGGTTGTGACAGCTTAAAAAACATGCCCTGAGCCCTGGAGCGCTGCATTGACTCAGACACAAAATAGGAGAAGAGGGAGAAGAAACTCTTCCTTGGGGCTATGAAGAGTGCCCAGCCTCTCAAAGGAAGCATCGCAGGCTGCCGGAAGCGGCTGGTTGCCGGAAGCAGCTCAGGTTTTTAAAAGAATGGGGGGGGGGGAGCAGGCATTTTGAAAAGGCTGAAAATAATACCCAAAGGAGGTTGGAGGGCAAGGCAGGGGTGGGGAGACCTAGGAAGGCAGAGCTGGAAGCCCATGGGAAGGCAGGGTGTAGGGTCAGAGGACTGTGGAGCTGGATGGGACCCCTAAGGGTCATCTAGACCAACCCCCTGCAATGCAGGAACCTCAGCTAACAAATATACACACAAGCAGTTAAGGACCAACATTTAGAACAGGAAATACAAATAGATCAGTTCTTATATAAGTAATGTCCAAATAGAAGCTTTTGTGTTCCACGTATATCTTAGTGGATAAAAGTGTCAAATGTAACAACTTTAAGGAGCAGTACAGTCACACCTCGGGTTACAGATGCTTCAGGTTGCGTTCTTTTGGGTTACGGACCCGCTGAAACCCGGAAGTACTGGAATGGGTTACTCCTGGGTTCCACCAGTTGTGCATGTGCAGAAACGCTAAATTGTGCTTTGCGCATGCGCAGAAGCGCTGAATCGCAACCCGCGCGTGCGCAGACGCACCACTGTGGGTTGCAAACGTTGCAGGTTGCAAATGTACATCCCACACAGATCACATTCTCAACCTGAACGTCCACTGTACTTGCAAAAGATGAACTCTTCTTTGTAATGTTCCACATCTGCCTTTGCAAAGGATGGCTGTTGCCTGCAGCTGCTGTGTGCAGGTATCAGACGAAGGATACGGAAGATCTTAACTTGTGCCATTGCAAAATAGAGTTGCTGTATGCCGGTGTTGGTCCTTAATTGCTTCTACTCAATTAAATAATGTGAAAAGAGTTATGTTTATATGACGTATAAAGAATTCATATAGGTAAAACACAGCCATTTACATTGTGGGTGTATTTGTTAGTTGAATTTACGTAACTATCGGTTTGACACTCTTGTGGAATCTCAGCTAAAACATCCAGGAGAGTTGGCCAGCCATCCTCTCTTTAAAAACCTCCAGTGAAATCCTTATAAATTAAGATGGTTGCACAAAATACCTTTTCCTAATAGTCAACAACCTAAGCATACGCGTTATTACACATCATTTCATATCTGTAGGAATTAAAAGATATATACTTTAACGCAACTTTGTTACTGTCGTCAGAAACGTTTGTTGGAGCATATACTGCTGTTTTATTTTAATTCTCATTTTATGTAACTGTTGCATGTCGTATGTCTACATGTAATGAATAAATTTTTTGTTTTTTAAACAAAAACTTGCAATGAAGGAGCGTCCACCACTTTCCCAAGGTAGCCCAAAAGCTCCAAAATCTTCAGTCCAGCTGAGCTCCAGGGAACGCCCAGGAGAGACCCTCGCGTTGGGGGGCATTTACCCCGATGTGCCCCACCCAACATGCAAGTAACATGTATGTGGGGAAGGGGTGTCTAAGAAGGCCACCAATTTTCACGAAAGGTTCCAGCGGACCTCCTTGAAAAATGGTGGGCAACCCGGCAGACCGCATACGAAACCTGCCCTGCCGATTTGGCCCACGTTGCATTTCTTGAGCAGATCCAAAGGAGGCTGTGGGCTCTTGCCAGCCCTTCCAGCCCAGCACCCTCTTCTCACACAAGGGAAACCAGCAAGTAGGATTTGAACCCAAGAGCGCTCTCCACTCCTGCTGTTTCCAGAAACTGATATTGAGGCATTTACTGCCTCTGACTGTGGAGGAAGAACATCGCGTGGCAGGCGGTCAGCTATAGCCCTGTCTTCCATGGAGGCTACCCTAGCTGGGCACTGACTGGCAGCAGCTCTCTAGGGTTTCAAGCAGCCCTGAGACCCAGATGCTGGGATTCCTGCATTGCAGGGGGGTCAGGCTGGATGACCCCTGGGGTACCCTCCCAATCCCCCGATTCTGTGATTCTATAAAAAGGAAGGTGGCCATGGAGAGCCTTTCCTGAGGACAAACCGCCCCTGGCTTCTCCAGCGCTGCCTGGGGGGAGCAATTTCGAAGACGGCTCATCCATTGTTTACGGCTCACGGGATTTTTGCGGGCAAATACCAATTCATATGGGCAAGATCTGCTGGAGCCAAGAGGTCAGGCTCTGGCGCTGTCTCTCTCTCCCGCTGCCCGGCTCTTAAATCTGACAAAGAGGTCAGGCACTCGTGGTCCACCGTAAACCTGAGTTACTGCCAACCTCTGCGTGTCAGGCAGCTGAGAGGGGTGTTTAAATTCCCCGGAGGCTGCAGGGGCTGCCAATGCTGCTTTTGACAAATGGACGCCTCAGAGCTACAGCACACACACACAAGCGCTTGTAAATATCCGCTAATTGGCTGCCTGGGGAGAGTTCATAGATAGAGCCAGGGAATCGTGAAGGGTTCTCCCAGGGTCATCTAGTCCAACCCCCTGCAGTGCAGGGATCACAATATGAAAGAATCCCTGTCAGGTGGCCATCCAAGCTCTCTTTAAAAACCTCCCATGAAGAGGCAGCTCTTACAGTCAGAAAGTTATTCTGCAACCTGAAGCTATGGGTTCGAGTCCTACCCTCCGGAGCAGGAGAAAACAGGCTTGCTCCATCTTCCATGTGACAGCCCTCGAGATATTTGAAGATGCCTCTCCTAACTCCTTTCGGTCTCCTCTTTTCCGGGCTAAACATACCTAACTCCCTCAAACTATTTCAGGCTTGGTTTCCTCTGTCCTCTTGGTCTCTCTCCTCTGCACACCTTCCAGCTTATAATAATATAATAATAATAATAATAATTTATTATTTATTCCCCAGCCACTCTGGGCAGCTTCCAACAGAACACTATTAAACAATAACCTATTAAACATTAAAAGCTTCCCTAAAGAGGGCTGCCTTCAGATGTCTTCTAAAAGTTTGGTACTTATTTTTATCTTTGACATCTGCTGGGAGGGCGTTCCACAGGGCGGGCGCCACTACTGAGAAGGCCCTCTGCCTGGTTCCCTGTAACCTCACTTCTCACAGGGAGGGAACAGCCAGAAGGCCCTCGGAGCTGGACCTCAGTGTCCGGGCAGAACGATGGGGGTGGATATGCTCCTTCAGGTCTACTGGGCCTTTGAGGCCGTTTAGGGCTTTCAAGGTCAGCACCAACATTTTGAATTGTGCTTGCCAATTCTCTTCATAAATTGTGGCGCCCAGAACTGGACACAGCCTTCCAGGTGGGGTCTGGCCATGGCAGAATAGAGGGGGACCCTTCCTTCCCTTGCCCTGGACCCTCGACCTCTGTTCAGGGCACCCAGGAATCAGAAGCTACCCTCCGCATGGCCTCAAATCACCGCTAGCTTTCCGCTTGTGGGTTTCTCTGGAAGGCAGGCTGTTTGTTTATATCCCATCTTTTCCTTTGAGGAATTTGAGGCGTCACACGGGCTCCTCCTTGCATCTCATTTCATTCTCACAACAGCCCTGTGAGGTAGGCTGGGCTGAGAAGCAGGAACCAGGGAGCTTTGAGTGGGGATTCGAACCCTGGTCTCCCAGGACTTCGTGAGATGCTCTGAACACTGCGCCCACTGGCTGCTTGAACAGCCACCCCGGTGTAGACCCAGAAGATCACTCTGATCCCCTGGGAAGGCTGTTCCGTCTGCTGGGCCTGGCAGGTGTCTGGCTTCAAATGCCCTGCAAAGACATATATTTGGGGCCAGGTTTTCTCTGATCCACAACTGGGCCCTTTTAGGGCCGGACTCCTGTTTTCATTATCCTGATTTACTGGATTTTATAACGGGCCTTGCTTTATTTTTAAGGGAAGGGCCTTTGCTCAGGGCAGATCACCTGCCTTGCATGCAGAATATCCTGGGTTCAACCGGCAGCGGCATCTCCAAGTAGGCTCTGTCCCTTACCTGAAACCTAGGACAGAAGCTGCCAGTCCGTGTAGATGATACTGAGCTGGGTGGACCAAGGGTCTGGCTCAGCAGAAGGCAGCTCCCTGCATTTCCTGTTTCAACCAGGGCTTCAGCACCATGAGGACCGGAGCCTTACTTTAAGGTACGCTCCACAGCTTTGCACGCGGAAAGTCCCCTCTCCAGGCAGAGGAGAGAAAGGACTCTGGAAACTCTGGAAAGCTGCTGCCAGTCAGTGTCGGCGATCTAGCTGCACTTCCTCCACTGCAGGGGTTGGACTAGATGACCCTTGGAGGTCCCTTCCAGCTCTACATTTCTCCGATAGGGAGCAAGATGGGGGATAGCTTGCTGCAGTCGCAGGAGGCAGCCGCCTCTGTTGATGCTCCAGAGATCTAACTAGCACAGCATCAGACTTTCCCCAATAACGGAAACCCAGATTCCCCTGGAGAGAAAGCAGAAGCTTTCGATTCTGTTGCCGCTTAATCTATCGATCTCTCCAGCTGCTCTTTCTGTCCCCGAAGCCGCTTTTAGCTCGGATCATTTGTGTTTTAATGGCCGGGCCGCTGCCGGTCCCGGTTCCCTTTCACACTCCTCCTTTGCAGAGCTGGAAAGTGAGAATGATGCCGTTTTCAAAAATGAACCGAGGCAGCTTTAAAAATGGTTGCATCCTGCCCTGGGACCTGCTGCTGGTGGTGACGAGAGGGGAGTAAATTTAATAATAACCTGGAACAACAGCAGCAGCTCTCCTCTGCGGAGCCTGGTATGCACAGATAGACTGCCCCAGAAACTGGAGGATCCATTCCACTTGAGCCAGTGGTGGCTTGGGGGTGAGAATACTGGGCTGGACCCAAGTCGAGAGAGCAGGGTTCAAGTCTTCCCACTCAGCCATGAAGTTCATTTGGGTGACCTTGGGCCAGTCACTGCCTCTCACCGTGACCTACCTCACAGGCTTGTTGTGAGGGGATGAAATGAAGAGTTTAATGCTTTAAGCATGGGTAGGCAAACTAAGGCCCGGGAGCCAGCTCCGGCCCAATTGCCTTCTAAATCTGGCCCGCAGACGGTCTGGGAATCAGCGTATTTTTACAGTACATGAGTAGAATGTGTCCTTTTATTTAAAATTCATCTCTGGGTTATTTGTGGGGCATAGGAATTCATTCATTTATTTGTTTCCCCAAAATATAGTCCAGCTCCCCACAAGGTCTGAGGGACACTGGACCGGCCCCCTGCTGAAAAGGTTTGCTGACCCCTTCTTTAAAGGGTTGCAACCAACCTTACGCCTGTGCCGATTCCCACCGGGTTCCTGGAAAGTTTTGAAAGTCTTCTAAGGGAACGAGTAGCAGAAAGAAAGGGTCTCCCTGAGGAATTCTGAGTTACAGAATCAGATAATAGTAGTCGTGAGGGTCCCCAAGAGTCATCTAGTCCAACCCCCTGCCATTCAGGAACCACAGCTAAAGATTCCTTGGCAGAATTACTGTGGCTGGGAGTTCCACAGGTGCCGAACCATAAAAATTCTAGCAGCTCAAATATCTAAAGGGGTGTTTGTTATAAATAGAAGGCATGAGGGAACAGTTACCCAGAGGTCTTTTCTTTTCTTTTCTGCCTGTTTAGAATGGTCCTAGAACATGAAGAGAGAGGGGATGCCTCTTGCCTGTCTGAACGGAGGATAGAGAAGGGAGTGTGAGGAAAGAGCAGAGGGAAATGATGGATCTAAGAAGAGCCAGGCTGCTGGATCAGGCCAAAGGACTCCCATCTCGGCCAGCCTCCTGCTCTCACAGTGGCCGGATACCCCCAAGAACCTAGGAATGCAGATAGACTGCCTCTGGAGCTGGAGGTTCCATAAGGAAAGAAGAAGAGCCAGGCTGCTGGATCAGGCCAGAGGGGGCCCATCTAGTTCAGCCTCTTCCGCTCACGATGGTCAACCACATGCCTCCTTTGGGAAGCCCAGGGGCAGGATCCGAGCACAAGAGAAGCTCCCCTCCAACCATCCTGCGATTCCCAGCAAATTGCATTCACAAGCTTTCATAGATCATTGATCCTAGAATCACCTGGTCCTTCTTCTAAAGCACGGAGGACCCAGCACTTTTGCACGCGGCCCCTGGAAGGTCACTCAGGCAGGGAGGCGGCCCCTGCCCTTCTTCCAAAAACTCAAGCAGTCCCCTAACCTTGCAAGTGTTGCCCCAGCCCCAATGATCCTTCCTCTCCTTGCCGGCAGGGATATTTGCACCCACATCTTGGCTGGGACCCCCATATCTAGGGGCAGGCGAGGCCAAGATCCGGCAAGTGACTTGTGGCCGCTGCGGAGAGAGATTCTTGAAGGCAGTGGGACTGGAATCCCCTCCGCCCTGAGATGCGCTGTGCTTTGCTGAGGGTGTGTGTGTGTGTGTATTTGTGTGTATCCTCTAATGCAAAGTTATTGCAGGCAGATCCGTCCGCACATAATTATCCTCACATTCAAAAAACAAAACAAACAAGGGGGAGAGACAGAAATTAGAGCGAGCTTTAAGAAAAAAGGGCTCGTGAGCGATATCAGGAATGACACGCGGATGCAAATATCTTGTGGTTATACTAAGAAATGCGCCTCTCTCCGCCTCCCACCACGGCCTTTCGTAAATAGCAACATATTCAACTGGAACTACAATTTAAATAAAAATAAAACGAGAGATAATCGCGGGAAGATATGGCTGTCGGGGTTTGGGGGTTCGGCCCTGCCAGGACTCCTGTACCCTGGCCCTCTGGCAGGGGCCACATTATTCCTCCTCTGCATGTGGAAGAAGTCTATCTTCCAATTTCAGGTGGGGGTTGGACTAGATGACCCCTGGGGAACCCTTCCAACTCTGCAATACTAGGATCCTATGATTTCGTTGGAGGTTTTCAAATGGACTCCCTTGAGAGGTGGTGGACTCCACTTCCTTGGAGGATTTTAAGCAGAGGTTGGATGGTCATCTGTTGGGGATGATCCTTCCATAGCAGGGGGTTGGGCTAGATGACCCCGGGGTCCCTTCCAGCTCCATGGTTCTACAATTCTAGGATGCACAGAGCAGCATGTGCCCGCGTCACGTTAAGGCACCGCGTGTTGAAGCGTGGCCCCTGTGGCACCGACAGGCAAATGGTCCAAAGGCAGAGTGCGCTCTCTCTCTCTCTCGCCCACCACCAAGAAGCAGGCAGGCAGCAACTGGGACAGGATTTGGGGGGGGGGGACACACACTGCGGGGAGGGGGAGGTTGAGAGGAGAGAGGATTATTGATGACCATTTTAAGGACTTGAGTACTTTAGGCCAAAAGGGAAAGTAGGAAAATCCCCAGGAAATGGAAGATATTTCTAGGCGGATTAACTCTGAGGCTGTGAGATTTCTCTCCCCTCTCAGCCAGAGTGTAATTGGTGTGTGTGTGTTTTGGGGGGACGGAGGGGGTGCTTTGCAGTTAAGGGGACACATTCATTCAGTTGGAAAAAAGGGGGGAGGGTCTGAAGCATTGAACCTGCCCCCCTCCCAGTTAATTTCCATCTCAGTAGTTTTGTATCCCCTTCAGTTTATTTTTGCTTTTGCAAAGCAGAGGAGGAGGAGATATTCAGGAGTTATTGGGCCAGATTCAAAGAATTCTGTGCAACTCAAAAGCCTGCCTATTTTACTTTTCTATCTCTTGCACCGATCTCCCACCTTCTTCTTCGGGGGGCTCAGGTGGGTCTCCCCCTCCTCATTTAATCTCCACAACAACCCAGCGAGGGAGGCTAGGCTGAGAGGCAGCGACTGGCGCAAACATCACACCCAGTGAGCTTTAGGGATGAGCGGGGACTCAAACCCTGGTCCCTCAGATCCTAGTCCAACACTCTAACCACTACACCACACTGTCCTCTTGCGGGATATTGCAAACCTAGCAACTATAACTAATTATGTCTCTGTCGCTCATTTAGATGGGCATTAATACCAGGCTCCAACTAAAACAACAACAGAGAAAGCTGCATTGTGCTAAATCAAGCTCAATATTGTCTACACTGACTGGCAGCAGTGACTCTCCTGGGGAAGAGGCGAGAGGCATCGGCAGCCCTACCTGGAAAGGTAAAGGTAAAGGGACCCCTGACCATTAGGTCCAGTTGTGGATGACTCTGGGGTTGCGGCGCTCATCTCGCTTTGTTGGCCAAGGGAGCCGACGTACAGCTTCTGGGTCATGTGGCCAGCATGACCAAGCCACTTCTGGTGAACCAGAGCAGCGCACGGAAACGCCATTTACCTTCCCACTGGAGTGGTACCTATTTATCTATTTGCACCTTGACGTGCTTTTGAACTGCTAGGTTGGCAGGAGCAGGGACTGAGCAAAGGGAGCTCACCCTGTTATGGGGATTTGAACCCCCGACCTTCTGATCGGCAAGTCCTAGGCTCTGTGGTTTAACCCACAGCGCCCCCCGCGTCCCACCTGGAAAGGTAGCACACAGCAATTTGTGCTTAAAAGCATTCCGACTACCTCAGCAACCCTTACAAGAAACCCTGCAATGTAGGCCAGTATTATTATTCCCTGAACAAGGGATTGTGGGGGTCAGTTTGGGGGAGGGAGAGGTGAGTTGTTTGACTGAAGTGAACCCACCTAAAGTGTTCAGGATTCGAACCAGGGGCTTCCTGCTTGTTGCTCAGTGTCATTCCGGCACTCTCATTGGGGCATCCTCCGTGCTAACACAACATGCTGCAGGCTGCCTCTGGCAAGTGGTGCATTCACTGCGGTCCCCGCATTGCAGGGGTTGGACTGGATGGCCCTTGGGGGTCCCTCCCAACCCTATGATTCTGCCTCTCCCTCCCTCCCTGTAAGCTTAACCCTTCCTGGAAAGAAGCCTGCCCATCAACAAGAAATAACCATATGCAGATAAATCAAGAGGAGGGAGCAATTGTGGCAGGGAAAAAGCTTGTTTCCTTCCTCTGGAGAAGCCCCATGGCTCCCCCCCAACCTCCTCCGTCAGCGTCTGGGGTCGTTTGGCAGGAAGGGAGCAGCCACAGCATCTCCCGTCTCCAACCACAGAAACCTAAAGATCTTTGGTCAAGGCTGCCTCTGCCCATGGAGAGTTGGGCATCTCCAAGCAGGAACATCGGAAGAACCTGCTGGGTCAGCTCAGTGCTTCTCCTAGTCCACAGGGACCCCATGCCCCATAGAATGTGGGGGTCAAGATAGACTGCCTCTGCACCTGGAGGTTCCACCAGAACAACAGAAGAGCCTGGCTGCTGGATCAGGCCCATAGCCCATCTGGCCCAGCCTCCTGCCCTCACAGTGGACAGCCAGGTGCCCCAAGGGGAAACCCGCAATCAGGATTCGAGCACAAGAACCTTCTCCCCACCTGCGGTTTCCAGCAACCAGTACAGTGGTACCTCGGGTTACAGACGCTTCAGGTTACAGACTCCACTAACCCAGAAATAGTACCTCGGGTTCAGAACTTTGCTTCAGGAGGAGAACAGAAATCGTGCTCCAGTGGCACGCCAGCAGCAGGAGGCCCCATTAGCTAAAGTGGTGCTTCAGGTTAAGAACAGTTTCAGGTTAAGAATGGACCTCCGGAACGAATTAAGTACTTAACCCGAGGTACCACTGTATTTGGGGTCCCTTCGAGGGATACCGTTCCGTGACCCTTTGCGTCAGGGTGGGGGCAAGGCCCAGCCACAAAACCCCCAGCCCTCCCCGTCTTTGGGAAAAGGCCGCCAGGATCTCCCCAGCGCTGCATTTTGAGTGCGTTGCTTCTTGCCCGGGAGACGAAGGGCAGGAAATGTTAATTTAAAGGCAAAGCAACAAGGCCGTATGGATATTAAGAGTAAATAATTAAAGGGCGCTGGGATCAGGCTTGTAAACGTGCCGCAATTAAATATGCAGGAACCCCCAACAGCCCCCCCCCCAGCCTGCCAAGATGGAGAAGAAGGAGAGAGAGAGAAACAGTCCGGGGAGACGGCTTGAGGGCCATGAAAAATAGATTGCTCCCTAACTGTGCCTGTTGAAGAGTGCGGTGTAAGCTTAAAAGCTGGCGCACTCTGGGGCCCTAAGAGGAGCGTGCACGCCCTGTTAATGGCTTGGGCCAAGGTGGGACACCCGGCCTCACCTCCCAGAGGGAATTGGGAGCGCTGGGAAAGGTTCAGGAAAGAGCAAGCACCAGGATCCAGAGGGGAGGCAGTGGCTCCCCCAGGAAGAAAGGTTGCAACGCACGGGACTTTTTCCGTTTAGAGAAGCAGGAAGAGGAGACGTGACTGAAGTCTCTAAAAAGCATTTCTCCCTCCCGCACAACACCAGGACGGCTCCAACGTGTGGCTCACTTCCATTTCATTTGCAGCAGATGAAGAGCATGTCTAGAAAGGAGGGAGACGGCTCTGACTCCGAATCTCCGGGTCAAGGGATTCCTGCATTGCAGCGGGTTGGACTAGATGACCTGCAGGGTCCCTTCCGACTCCACTGCTCTGTGATTCTAAACCACCCAGGACACACAGAAACCTTTGGAACAACACTTTTTAAAATTGGCAGCCATTATTATTATTATTATTATTATTATTATTATTATTATTAATGCAGATGGACGTAATGGGGTCAATTATTGGGACAACGACTATAATTGACTGTATGCTTGTTTCTGTATTCAAAATTAATGAATATATGCAAAGACACAACCCAGAACAGCATCCCAGGAAGCTGAATGTTGGGAGATTCGGGACAACTGAAAGAAAGGAGGTGTTCATGCAGGGCAGAGTTAAACTGCGGAACTCCCTGCCACAGTAGGCAGTGGCTGCCACCATCCTAGATGGCTTTGAAAGGGGACTAGACACATTCATAGAGGAAGGTGAAGAGGAGGGGGCTACTGGGGGCTACTGGCTTTGTCCTCCAGAGCTACAGGCAGCAATGATGCTCTGAATACAGTGGTGCTTCAGGTTACAGATGCTTCAGGTTACAGACTCCGCTAACCCAGAAATAGTGCTTCAGGTTAAGAACTTTGCTTCAGGATGAGACCAGAAATCGTGCTCCAGCGGTGCAGCGGCAGCAGGAGGCCCCATTAGCTAAAGTGGTTGTCAGAGACTGCCTCTAGGTCCCGGCTCACAAAGGACCAACGCTAGCCGGTAGAACGGTATAAAGTCTTTATTGAAGTATAGTTTCCATTTCCAAATCTTAGCGTGCGTCTCTACGTCTATTCCCTAGATCGGCGAAGTCCCATCTGAATCTCCGCCTCCTGTACACCAGTTCAAGACCCTAGCCTTGCTCCACCTTTTGCGTCTCTCCTTTCGCCTCTGGGTCCTACCACCCCCCGGGGTTCCTTCCTTCCTGGATGCCTCGGATGCGGACCCTTCGGATTCCTCCCCCTCCCTTCGGCGGGCTTTAGGACCTGGCTCCCTTTCCGGGCTGCTCATTGCGCCTCCCTCTGTTACATTTGAACTTGGCGCGCGCGCGCTGTCTCCGACCCTCCTCTCTACCGTTTCCTCGCTCTCCGACGCAGGCGTGGCTGCTGCCGGAGAGCTGCCTGTCGCTGGTGCCTGGAACTCCTCCCCCCTGCTGCTCTCTGGTGGCGTAGCTGGTCCGGATTTCCAGCTGCTGCTCTCTGAATCCCCTCTGGTCCCTCCTTCCTGAGGTGCCCCTCTTGGCAACCCCCCAGCTCTGCCCACGGGAGCCCCTTTCTGTGAATCCTCCGATTCGCTGGAGAGACTTAGGGACCTTGGTCGGCTCTCGTCGCTAACTTCTCCCTCCGATTCCTCTCCATCCGTCCCTTCTGCTCCTGAACCCCTGACATCCATCCCCCCCTCGAAGCCCCCCCTTCCCCCCTCCCCTCCTTCCGGTGTGGGTTCTGGGTGCTCCGTCGTGGCGGGGGTGAGTGCCGGATACAGTTCTTCCCCCGTGTCGTACATCACATCGGGCAGGTCTGGCTCGTCCTCCGTGCGCTCGTCGACGTCGATCTCCTCTGCTTCCATCTCCCTGCCTTCGTGTTCAAATCCCACGTCCTCCCCCAACACGTCCATGTCCATCTCTCCCCCGTTCCCCTCTGAGGGTGATGCCTGCCAGGGACCCCCCAGCCACTTCCTGCGCCACTGCTCCTCTGGTTGAGTATCCCACCAATAGGAGCGGTCTGAGGCAGAACCCGAGGTTGAACCCTCCGGAGAGCGTATGTGTGGTGCCGTCTCCTCGTCCGAGTCGAACCCCTGGAACGTGCTGCCTGAAAGTGTGGGTGTGAAGAGCCAGTCGTCGAAATACTCGGCTGGCATGGGCCTGTGTGGGAAAATGGCATGGAACTCTTCCTTGAGAAGGGGCTCGTCCAAGGCATAGCCCGGCACCCAACTGTTGGCGCTGGCCGGGGTATCCTCTCTGGCAAGAAGGTATTCTACTCCCTCTTCCCCCCATCTCGAGTCTAAAATCTCTGTGGCTTCGTTGATGCGCTCCCCTCTTGGCGACCCCCCTTCCCTGGGTCCTTCTCTGGGCGGATCTGGTGCTGTGCCTGGCTCCTGAAATCTATGCGGTGCTTTGTAGGGCGTGAGCACCGATCTATGGAACACCGGATGCATTCTGGAACCCTCCGGAAGCGCTAACCGGAAGGCCACTGGATTGACCTGTGCCTGGACTTGGTAAGGCCCTAGCTGCTTATGCCCTAGCTTCTTCTTGGCCAACGATTTGGTCGGCACTGCTTGCGCTGCTAACCAGACCCAATCTCCCACCTGTATGTCTTCCCCTACTCTCCTGTGTCTGTCAGCCTGCAGTTTGTACGCGTGCTTGGCCAGTTCCAACTGCCTCCTAAGCTGTTCGTGGACTTCCTGCAACTCTGACGCTAAGTCTTCCGCTGCCTGCGGCTCCCCCTCCCCCACGCTCTCTAAACCTGGGAAGGTTCTGGGATGCCTCCCGTTGTTGGCGAAGAACGGCGTCACCCCCGTCGACACGTGCTTCGTATTGTTGTAAGCGAACTCTGCGAGGGGCAGGTAGTCCACCCACGTGTTAGGCTGCTGATTGGCGTAGCATCTCAGGTACTGCTGCATGATGGCGTTGACCCTCTCCGCTTGTCCGTTGGTCTGCGGGTGTCTCGCCGACGCTAGATTGATCTTGACGTTCAGGATGCCCATCAACTTTTGCCAGAAGTTCGAGATGAACTGCCGCCCCCGGTCGGATAGAATAGATCGTGGCAGACCGTGGACCTTAAACACGTGGTCTATGAACAGCCTGGCGGTCTGTTCTGCCGTGGCCACCTTCGCACACGGGATGAAGTGTGCCATCTTGGTAAACATGTCCACCACCACAAGCACTGCCGTCTTTCCCCTCGAACTGGGCAGATCCGTGACAAAGTCCAGGGCCACCCGTTCCCACGGCTCAGACGGCGTCTGCAACGGTTCCAGCAATCCCGCCGGCGGTTTGTGCACTGACTTGGCTCTTTGGCAGGTGTCGCATCTCGAGACGTAATCCGCTACTTCCCCCCGCATCTTGGGCCACCAAAAGTCTCTGGTCACTAGTTCTACAGTCTTTTCTCTGCCAAAGTGCCCGGCAGTGGGGGCGTCGTGTAGCTGCTGCAGCACCCTCGCGCGGAGGTCATTCCCCGGCACGTAGAGTGCTCCCTTGCGGATGAGCAACCCGTCTCTGATCTGGAACTCGTCGTCCTTCACCGTGCCCTTGTGCACCTCCTCCATCTTGGCTTGCGCGAAGGGGTCCTCCTGCAACGCTCGACGTACGGCGTCCAGATCCACGGTCGCCGAAGCGCAAGCCCACGCTTCCGGTGCGAAAATGTGCTTGGCTGCCGACGGTGCCTCCTCCTCGAGGTATTGCGGCTTTCTGGACAAGGCATCCGCCATGATGTTGTTGTCACCCGGGATGTACTCTATCCTGAAGTCGAAGTCCGCGAAGAACTCTGCCCATCTAATGTGCCTCTGATTCAGGAACCTCGCCGTGCGCCAGTACTCTAGATTCTTGTGGTCCGTGCGGACCTGCACTGTGTGTCTGGCTCCGATAAGGAAGTGCCGCCACGCCTTGAACGCTGCATGGATGGCTAGCAACTCCCTGTCCCAGATGGTGTAATTCTGCTCCGACTTGCTGAGCTTCCTTGAGTAGAAGGCGCACGGCCTCCAGTCCCCCTGCTGGTCTTGTTGCAACAGTACAGCTCCCACGGCTCTGTCTGAGGCGTCTGTCTCCACCCTCATTGGTCTGCTGGGATTCACATGCAGCAGCTGCTCCTCGGACGCGAAGAGACGCTTGAGTTTCTGAAAGGACTGCTCCGCTTCCTCCGTCCAGAGAAACTTCTTCTTCTTGGAGCTGAGCGTGTCGGTGATGGCCGCCGTTTGCATAGCGAACCCCTTGATGAACTTGCGATAAAAGTTGGCAAAGCCGACAAACCGCTGGACTTCCTTCCGATTGCGCGGGCTTTTCCAGTCCAATACTGAGCGAACCTTGGCGCTGTCCATGGCGAGCCCCTTGTCCGACAGTTTATAGCCCAGGAAATCCACCTCCGTCACGTCGAACTGGCACTTCTCCAGCTTGGCGTACAGCCTGTGCTCCTTTAGTCTCTGCAGAACTTCCCTGACATCCCTCTCGTGCGCCTCTCGCGACTCAGAAAATATCAGGATGTCGTCCAGGAAGCATACGCACTTCTTGTAAAGGAGTCCCGCCAACACGTGATGCATAAAGGCTTGAAAACAGTGAGAGCCATTTTGTAATCCGAAGGGCATAACTCTGTATTCGTAGGTGCCCAGTGGTGTGAACATGGCCGTCTTCCACTCGTCGCCCTCCCGCACACGAATCAGGTTGTACGCGCCTCGCAGATCCAACTTGGTGAAAACGCGTCCTTTCCTTACCGTCGCGAGCAGGTCGTCTATTTTGGGCATGGGGAAGGACGAGGGCTTGGTTTTCGAGTTCAAAATTCGAAAGTCCACTACAAGCCTCTTCTGGGGCGTGTCTCGCTTCTTCACAAAGAATACTGGGCTGCCCCCTACAGCTTTCGACTCCCGGATGAACCCGCGCTTCAAATTGTGGTCTATGAACTCCCTAAGTTCCTGCAGTTCATCCTCAGACATGGAATACAGTTTCCCTGTTGGCAGCGTCGCCCCCGGCAGGAGATCAATCTTGCAGTCATAGGGTCTGTGGGGGGGTAGCTTGTCCGCTTCCTTCTCGCAGAACACCTCCAAAAATTCAGAATACTTGAGAGGTACTGCTTGCAGCGTGCCCAAATGTAACTGTGGGTCATCCTCCTCCCCTTCTGGTCTAGGCAGAATGCAGTGTTCCGCACAGTAGGAGGAGCCAAAAGTCAGTTGGCGTTGGTACCATGCCAATGCTGGGCTGTGCCTGTGTAGCCAACTCATTCCCAGAACTACTGGCGTGTCCGACAATTGGGTGACGTTGAAGCTGATTACTTCTCGGTGATTCCCAATTTGCATCACCATAGGTGGTGTCTGCTGTACCACCTGCCCCCCTAGCAGTTCCCTGCCATCCACTGTGACAACGTTCAGGGGCAGTGTGGCTGGCAGTAGCGCTATGTTGTGTTGTTGAAGGAATTCCAGTGCGATAAAGTCCGCATTACTGCCAGAGTCAATCGTAATCGGCACTTCTAAAGTGAGACCACTGGGCAGCTGGAGCGATGCGGTGAGCTGCACCACTGGTTTGGGCGGGAGGGGATCCGTGGGCTTCAAAATCTCTGGGGACTTCTTTACTGACTCGCCTGGCTGGCCCCCAGTGCTTCTGTTTCCAGCCAGACTCCTTCGTTTCCCTGCTGTGGTTCACTTTGCTGAGTTGCTCCCATTACTGTCATTGAAGCTGCAGTGTGCTTGTGGAGCCTCTGGGGACACTCTTTCGCCATGTGCTTAGGACTTTCACAGATGTAACACTTCCTGTTCCCTCTAGGCTGCTTTGTTTTGACTGCTCCCGGTGTTAAGGCTCTGGTGGCTGATTGAGCTCTAGCACCGCCGATCTCCATTGGCTCCTCCCCCCCTGCTTGCGGAGGCGTTGATTGCGCACGCGCGACATCCCTGGGCAAGAGGGAGGGCGCTCTGGCTGGTGTGCGTCCCCAACGCCCTTCTTCTCTGTCCCATGGGCGGTCCTCCAGCCTCACCCCCACTGCGAGCGATCTGTCCACCACTTCCTGGGTGCTTTTGGGTCTCTCCCCCCGCGCTATCTCATCCTTGATTTGGGGGTTCAATCCTTCCCAATAAAGATCTCTAACGGGGGGGGAATCCTTGTCCCACCCCAAGGCATTGACCAATGCAAAAAAGCGGGAGTGATACTGCCTCACGCTGGCTTTCCCTTGTCTCAGCCCAAATATGTCCTTACGGGCAATGTCAATGTCTATTTTCGATAGAAAGCAAGAATCCATCGCTTTAATGAATGCAGCTGAACTCTGGAGCGCTGGGTCCATATCTCTCCACAGATTGCGCAGACATGCTTTCGCGTCTCCATGCAAATGAGACAAGATAAACCCCACTTTTTCCTGCTCATCTCTAAACTCTTTTTCCAGCAGTTTCAGCGCAAACTGCACGTCTGCTCGGAAATTGGGGTACTGCTGTAAATTCCCATCGAAGTGAGATACAATGCTGCCTCCTCTCCTCCCCAACCCGATCCCCTCGGATCTGGACCCCGTTTGTGCCTGCTTAGTAAGCACGTCCAACCTGGCTTGGAGATCTCGGCATGCAGCAGCCGCTTCATCCTCTCTTTTCCTGGAGGCGAGTATCTCTGCGCTGAGCTGCGTTACCGCTTCTTGCAGGGAAGCAATTTGCTCTTCAGTAGACATGTCGCTTGACTCTTGTGAGCTCCCAAGGCACCAGTCCTCTTTCCTCCCTGCTTCGCTCCCCACACGCCGCTTGAGTCAAAGAGAACTGATGAAAACTTTGTGAGATGGGACTTACTGTCAGAGACTGCCTCTAGGTCCCGGCTCACAAAGGACCAACGCTAGCCGGTAGAACGGTATAAAGTCTTTATTGAAGTATAGTTTCCATTTCCAAATCTTAGCGTGCGTCTCTACGTCTATTCCCTAGATCGGCGAAGTCCCATCTGAATCTCCGCCTCCTGTACACCAGTTCAAGACCCTAGCCTTGCTCCACCTTTTGCGTCTCTCCTTTCGCCTCTGGGTCCTACCACCCCCCGGGGTTCCTTCCTTCCTGGATGCCTCGGATGCGGACCCTTCGGATTCCTCCCCCTCCCTTCGGCGGGCTTTAGGACCTGGCTCCCTTTCCGGGCTGCTCATTGCGCCTCCCTCTGTTACATTTGAACTTGGCGCGCGCGCGCTGTCTCCGACCCTCCTCTCTACCGTTTCCTCGCTCTCCGACGCAGGCGTGGCTGCTGCCGGAGAGCTGCCTGTCGCTGGTGCCTGGAACTCCTCCCCCCTGCTGCTCTCTGGTGGCGTAGCTGGTCCGGATTTCCAGCTGCTGCTCTCTGAATCCCCTCTGGTCCCTCCTTCCTGAGGTGCCCCTCTTGGCAACCCCCCAGCTCTGCCCACGGGAGCCCCTTTCTGTGAATCCTCCGATTCGCTGGAGAGACTTAGGGACCTTGGTCGGCTCTCGTCGCTAACTTCTCCCTCCGATTCCTCTCCATCCGTCCCTTCTGCTCCTGAACCCCTGACAGTGGTGCTTCAGGTTAAGAACAGTTTCAGGTTAAGAACGGACCTCCGGAACGAATTAAGTTCTTAACCTGAGGTACCAGGTGCTGGAAGCCACAAGAGTCTTGCGTTTGGGTCTTGCTCTCAGGGGCTGCTTGTGGGTTTCCCATTTTGGCACCTGGTCCCCCCACCAGGGATGCGGGTGGCGCTGTGGGTTAAACCACAGAGCCTAGGACTTGCTGATCAGAAGGTTGGCGGTTCAAATCCCCGCGATGGGGTGAGCTCTCATTGCTCAGTCCCTGCTCCTGCCAACCTAGCAGTTCGAAAGCGTGTCAGAGTGCAAGTAGATAAAGAGGTACCGCTCCGGCAGGAAGGTAAACAGCGTTTCCGTGCGCTGCTCTGGTTCGCCAGAAGAGGCTTAGTCATGCTGGCCACATGACCCAGAAGCTGTACGCCGGCTCCCTTGGCCAATAAAGCGAGATGAGCGCCGCAACCCCAGAGTCGGCCACGACTGGACCTAATGGTCAGGGGCCCCTTTACCTTTTACCCCCCAGGGAAGAAGCTGGACTACGCGGCCCATTGGCCTGATCCAGCAGACCCTTCTCACGTTCCAAGTTGAATGGAAAAGGCAGAGCCCTTCGTTCCCCTTGCCAATTCTTGTTTTGACCAGGAGTCTCCCCTTTTGCGGAGGGTGATACCTGCGCTCCTCGCGGACGTCTCGGATTCACGCCAGACTCCTTCCCCTCCTGACAACGTAACCTAAATGATTTCTCATTTAGCTGCCCATCTCCGACAGGAGCAAAAGCCCCTTGATTGGTTTTGACACCAATCTCACAACAAATTTAGCACCTCATTTCCCGGGCCGATCACATATTCCACCTCGATTATCTCCCAGCTACCAAGACGGGGCCCTGCGCATCCAAGCCAGCGGAAAACACCTTCGCCGGATGTCAGACTCAATCTAGCTCACTCTCCTCTGCCAGGCCTGGGAAAAGGGGGAGGCGGAAGAAGGGAAGAGAGCAGGGAGGGGAGAGGAAGCAGAGAACGGCAGAGTCTGAAGGCGCCCTCAGGGCTCATCTAGTCCAGCCCACGGCAGCGCAGAAATCACGGCTCCATCATCCCTGACAGGCGGCCTCTCAGCTTAAAAACCTCCAAGGAAGGAGAGTCTGCCACTTTCCGGGGCGTCTGATCCACTGTCAAACAGCTCTTACCCTGGGAAAGTTCTTCCTGAGGTTTAGGCGGAATCTCCTTCCTTGCAACTTGAAGCCACGGGTTCGAGTCCTCCCCTCCAGAGCAGGAGAAGACAAGCTGGCTCCCTCTTCTACGTGACCAGCTGTTGTTGAAGATGGCTGCCACACCTGCTCTCGGTCCCCTCTTTTCCAGGCTAAACATCCCCAACTGCCTCAACTGTTCCTCATAAGGCTTGGCTTCTAAACCCTTCATCCTCTTGGCCGCCCTCCTGTCCACAAACCTAGCATTCTCCTCTTCCCACGATCCTTTGAAGCAGAGATCTTTCCTAGTCTGGATCTGTGCTCCGACCGTTTTCAGACGTTTAAAGTGTTTCAGAGCTTCTTTGGGAGCAAGAGCAGGATCTAAATTAAATTAATAATAAATAATAACAGCAATAGTAATAGCAATAGGATGATTAAAGGGAGGGGTGCTCGGTTTCTCTTCCCTTTTGACCCAAAACATGCTCATACCTGCTTTTCACCAGTGCCCCTCGCCCAGAAGTTTTGTGAAGCTGAGTTACATACTGTACTAATATTATTATTATTATTATTATTATTATTATTACTACTTGATTTGCCGTCTTCTTATAAAGCAGGGGTTCCCAAAGTGGGTGGTGGCGCCCCCTGCAGGTAGGAGCAGGTGGAGGCGCAAATGAATATCAGACTTGGAAACACCTGTGTCACCGGATCAAATTCATGCCTTTTGCTGAATTAATTGGCTTTGGAAAAATATGTGCAATTAATTGTCACTGTTTTGAATTGTATTGCGCTATCATCCTCCTTAGTGGGTTGGGCACCTTTCAAGGTGACCCGGAAACTACAATTAATCCAGAATGCGGCAGCTAGACTCGGGACTGGGGTTGGCTGCCGAGTCCATATTACACCAGTCCTGAAAGACCTACATTGGCTCCCAGTACGTTTCCGAGCACAATTCAAAGTGTTGGTGCTGACCTTGAAAGCCCTAAATGGCCTTGGCCCAGTAGACCTGAAGGAGTGTCGCTACCCACTAGGTCCAGATCCGAGGGCCTTCTGGCGGTTCCCTCGCTGCGAGAAGCCAAGTTACAGGGAACCAGGCAGAGGGCCTTCTTGGTGGTGGCGCCCGCCCTGTGGAACTCCCTCCCACCAGATGTCAAAGAGAAAAACAACTACCAGACTTTTAGAAGACATCTGAAGGCAGCCCTGTTCAGGGAAGTTTCTAATGTCTGATGTTTCATTTTGCTTTTAAGGTTCTGTTGGGAGCCGCCCAGAGTGGCTGGGGAAACCCAGCCAGATGGGCAGGGTATTATTAATAATAATAATATTAATAATAATAATGGTATATTATTATTATTATTCATAAAACCTTTATTGGCATCACATACAACATCCAAAACAAATCAATACAGAATTACCACTACCCCAGTGGCACAAAACATTTGCTAAAAGAAAGGAGTCAGAACAGTCTATTATTATTATTATTATTATTATTATTATTATTATTATTATTACTACTACTGCTGCTATTATTATTTTGAGTAATGCTTTCCCTAGGGTCAGGGGAACTGGGGAGGAGTTTAAGGAACCAAGGGGGCGGAAGCCTGAAAAAGTTTGTAAAGGAAAGGGTCTCCCCCCCCCGCCTGTTCCTCTGGCACCAGCCCTGCAAGGCGGTCCGACAGCAAAGGGCGTGAGAAGCCCCTGGAACCGCAGCAGGCCTGGTGAGCCAAGGAGGGAGGACCCGGCGGCTTGGATTACTTTTCTCCCAGCACACCTGTACTTGGGAGCCTCACCTGCTTGGTGGCGTCAGGTTTTCTCACTTTTACAGTTTAAAACTGCACTTCTTTGCCAGGTTTTTTGGGGGGAGGCAGTAGAGAACACGCAGCTGGGGTGTGTGGCATGGGAAAGATGCAGAAATTAACCACAGGAAGTACATAGATACCGATTTTTCTAGCTGTCTTGCAATATGAAAGGGCATCTCTCCCACTTCAGGACAAACAAGGGGAAGCCCTCTAAGCAGCGCGTCCTTAAACTGTGGAACTCCCTGCCACAAGACAAAGGGGTGGCCACCAACTCCGGTGGCTCTAAACTCAGGGAGGGGAGGGCTATCGATGGCTACTAGCCACAATCGCTAGCCACAGTCGGAGGCAGCGATGCTTCTGAACATCAGTCGCTGGAAACCCCAGGAGGGCAGAGGGCTCTGGGTTCAAATCCTGATTGCGGGTTTCCCAGAAGAGGGAGCTGGTTGAGCGCAGTGCGACCAAGGCTCTGGGCTCGATCCTTGGGCCAGATCCATCCCTGGGCTCCCTCTGAGTTCTCAAGACTTGTGCCTGCTCTCTCTGCAACCCCAACTAATCGCAGCAGAGACTCTGGCGCCCCTCACAGAGATCCCCAGAGAGCCCCTCGCTATCTGATTATCCGCGGAGAGATTCAGAGACCCGGATGGCAAAGCGGGCATTACGTCAAAACTCCTGCCGTATTCATCAGCCAAATCAATTTCTTTTAAAGAAAAAAAAAACAGGGAGGAAAAAACCACCCCATTTCCCTTCCGTTCCCAGTCTTTTTCTGCCGCAATATCCTAAAAGGGAATAAAATGGAGAGAGTAGGGAGAGAGAGAGAGATTTCCCAGTCCAAACATGTGTGGGAGGAAACTGCAATTAGCCCAGGAAAAACATATGAAAAATTTTTCAATTAAAATTGTGTCAAGAGGAGGCATAAATCCAGGAACGGGCTGACATGGTGGAATTGGCTGTTGTTTTCCCCGCTCAGAATGTCCTAAATATCTCCTCCACCCCCCTAATAAATAACATTATCATTAGGATTATTATTTTTAAAAGTCTCCCCTCTTACGCCCTCCCCGGGGCTCAGAAAGCAATATATAAATCCCACCACAGTCGCCACCGAAATTACATTATTTTCGGTGCCACGAAGGTGCCCAAAAGAAAGCGAGAGAAGGCGGGGGGGGAGGCCCTCAAATAAATAAATAGCTTTACTGCATTATAGCAAACAGCTCAATTTGTCTGGAGAGAGAGAGCGAAGGAGAGAGAGAGAGAGAGAGAGAAAGAGAGAGGCAGGAGTTTTTTTTGGGGGGGGAAATAGACTTTCTGGAGGTGGCTGCAGAAAGACTGACCCAGAGATCAGCTGTGACTCAGGACTTCAACTGGACTGAGCCAATGTTTAGACCTGGCAGGAACTGGGTTCGAATCCCCCACTTGGCCAGGAAGCTCTACTGGGTGACCGTGGGGGCCAGTCCCTCCCTCTCAGCCTCACCTACCTTGCAGGGTTGGGTTTTTTTGGGGGGGGGGTTAAATGGGGGAGGGAGGGAGAGAGCCATGAGTGCCACGCTGAGCTCCATGGAGAACAAGGTGGAATAAAATGCAATGATTGAAGGAATGAGCGAAGGATATGGACCTGGGTTTGCCGGACGTCGGTGGTTACAGCTGCCCCACGAGACCCGCTTGTTTTCTGGCAGGGCTGCCTGGGCACCAGAGAAGAGCCAGGGGGCTGGATTAGGCCAAATGACCGCCTAAACTCTCACCTGCACCAGACATTCAATGCATGTGGCTTTCCTACAAAGAAGCCTGCAAACCATAGTTCGGGAACTGTAGTGCTGTCGGGAATAAATTGCTTTTTTTCTGGGTTGTTTGGGGGAAGAAGCCATGGGCTTTAAATTGAGGGTGTGGATCCACGCCTCCCTGGTCAGGGATCCTGTCCCCAGGTGCCCCAAAGATGGGCTCTGCGTAAGGCATCTTCCTTGCCTCAGGCTTTCTCTTCAGAACCATGAGGACTAGAATCGTAGATCATCTGATGCATCTTTGCAAGGAGAAGGTCCCAGGTTCATGAAGACTGGGAAAATAATAATAACTGCAGCCAGATGGGCGGGGTATAAATAAATTATTATTATTATTATTATTATTATTATTATTATTATTATTATTATTATTATTATTATTAATGTGGCAAAGTGAACTTAATATGGGGTGGGAGAAGAAGCAGCCCAAACTGACCCATTTATCCCATGCTTGTCGACAGATCACTGGCATAGCTGTCAACTTTTCCCTTTTCTTGTGAGGAATCCTATTCGGAATAAGGGAATTTCCCTTAAAAAGGGGGGAAAGTTGACAGCTATGATCATTGGTTTGATCCAGCCAAATTGGGCCCCTCTTGCATCTGCCAAATCCACTGTCAGAAATTTAATTTTAGGCCTAACTGGGTGAGAGGGGGCATTTCTCCAGCAAAACCCTCTTGAGATCGCCTCCCTCCTGCTTCTCAACATTTTTTTTAGGGGGAGGAATCAATTTTCCTTGGCTGGTGCTTTCACCATCTTAAGGAGGTTTGGGGGGGGTTTGCAAAGTTCAGACCCCTCTTCTCCCTTTCTGCAAGGCTTGCAAAGAATGTCTGGGGCCGGAGAGCAGAGGTCAAGCCTCTGACCCCCTGTCTCTTTGAAGAAACCCCTCCAGCCCCCACCCGGCAGCAGATCCCCTGTTATCTGACTTCCTGCTGGCTGGCTGATAAGCTGGAGGAGGAGGAATCTCTCCCGAGGCCAGAGATGAGATCTGGCAACTTACAGACCCAGATCCCTGGGGAGGGGGCCTCTCTGCTCTTCCCCAAGCACAGCTGCTGCTCATGGGAGTGTGGAAACATCCCAGCACCTTTGGAACTCCCTGCCTGTGGACATTCGGCAGGTACCTTCACCGCTCTCTTTTGGGCACCTGCAAAAAACATTCTTCTTCAGATGAGCCTGCCCGGAAATTTAGAAAGTCGATGTGAGTTTTAACATGCTTTCAGTCTATTTCAAAAGTGAGCTTTACAGGGGTTGCACACCACAACAGTTTGGGTCCCTTCCAACTCTAAGTAGAATTGTGGAGATGGAAGGGAGCCAAGGGTCATCTAGTCCAACCCCCTGCCCCCAGCTGTCCCTAGGTGGACTCAAACCACCCAGGGCACCACAGAGAATCTTCCGCCCTGTGGGTCCACAATTGTTGCTTATCTCTCTTGTTGGCAGTTTTCTGCCTTGCCTTTTTTGTAAGCCACAAGGTTTAAAACTAGAAGCACACACACACACATGCTCACACATACACCGACGCCATAATTTGCACCAGATATTTCCGTACGTCTGCCGCCCTGCCACATAAAACCTGTAGGTGTACGGGAGCCGGCTGCACGTACGCCGTGAAGAAGGGAAGGCACTCTGTATATGCTTAGAGGCACTCTTCTTTACGGTGAAGATCCAGGGAGAGGTCCAGGGACTGTATATTCTGGGGCAGAGACCCTTCCTCAGGATAAAGGGGGAGGGAGAATTACAAGGAAGGAGATATTAAGGACTTTATGATGGTAAAGTCAGTTCAGCAGTGGAACAGACGACCTCAGAAAGTGGGACATTTGAGGTATTTCAGTTGGGACTCACCAGCTGGGATCCCTGCATTGCAGGGGGTTAGACTAGATGGCCCTCGGGAGCCCCTTGACAATTTCGCGATCTGCCTGCGCAGCCACGAGGGGGTTAAGCACTGTCTCCAAGCGCTGCTCTGGTGCTGGAATCCTTATTCTCCGCCACCCCATTCTTTCGCTCCAGAGAGATTCCTTCCACCCCACCCCCTCCCCCTCTCTCCTTTTATAAATGGGAGGCCAGGGGAATCCAATTATCTCACAAGCCTAAGGGGGGGGGGCAGCCTCTCCGCCAAGGCAACAGCAGCAGCAGCACCCCCCCCCCAGCCTGGCAGGGCCTGCCCATTTACTGTGCCAGCAAAGAAGACACATAAACCCCCCCCAATGTGGCACAAATTCAGGGGGTCTTTCCCCATCCCCAAAAAGTGTGGGACAGGGAGAGGGATGGGACCCCCCTTCTTTTGAAGGTTATTGTGACCATCTTTCCACCTGCCTGCCTACGTCACTTTGGGGGAGAAAGAGCCCCCCTGGATGCAGAAAGAGGACACACACACACACACAGCTCTTTCTCTCTTTCTTTGCCCCCTCCCCTTATTTTTGGCAGTTTAATCCCCCTGAAAGGACGCAGCCAGGCAGAAAGAGTAAAAGGGATTTTGGAGCCCAGCCTGCTGGGAAGACTTGGGAAGAAAGGGAGGCTGGGGGGGGGGGCAGGGGCAAGTTTGCCCCATATAAGAATTCTTTGCACTTGTACGCAGCACATTCATGCATGTGGAGAACATGAGAAGGATGAGGCCATTGGTCCTGCTTTCGGATGGCCACTCGGAGAACAGGATGGACTACATTGACTCACTCCAGCGTCATGGCTCTCTTTGTGCACTTATGGAGCCTCCAGGTCCAGAGGCAGTCTATCTGGATCTCTGGGTTCTTATGGGCATTTGGCCACTGTGAGTACAGGAGGCTGGATTGGGGGGGCCCTCGCTGGCCTGATCCTAATCAGGCTCTTCTCATGCGATTGAAAAATATGGAAATTGCATGCAGAAACGGAGGTGCCAAACCTGTGTCCCAACTCTGCAGTAAGAGAGCCATGCCCAGCGAGTGCAAACTGCAAACAAGACAGGCCAATCTGCCACGGTGCCCCCAGTCTCTCCTCCCAGGAGGGCGTCAGCCTTAAAAGAAAAATTGGACCTCTCCCCAACCAAAGTGTCCCCCATTTCTGTCCTTGTCCAGCCACTCGGCAGGCGACGGATCCCACACGGTCATTTCCATGTGGCCTGTTTGAAAAGTAGGTCACAACCAAATCAACCATTTTCTCCCCACCCCCCATCATAGGGGCAGTAAGCATTCAGAAGGACTAGAGAAGAGCTGCTGGATCAGGCCAAAGGGGCCCAACTAGTCCAGCCTCCTATTCTCACAGTGGCCCACCAGATGCCTCAGTGGGAAACCAACCGAAGCAGGATTCGAACACAGAGCAACTCTCCTCTGCTGCGATTTCCAGCAACTGGGAGGCATTGAGAGACCTCTCCTCCTCCACAACCTTGTCCAACCCTCTGCCTGGTTGTAGACTTCCTGAGTTTATGGACTAAGAGCAGAGCAAAACCTTCTGAGGACCCAGGACCCTCCAGCTCTAACAGAAGATGGCTGTTTTGCTACCAGGAAAAATGATGAAATGTTGCACCATTTGGACCCACCTTCTGTTTTGGGGAGGGCTACTAATGGGGACCCCCTGTATGGATCACTGCCTTGCCGTGGCGAAGGGGCTTGAATAACTCCGAGAAGCCGTGAGCCATGCCATGCAGGGCCACCCAAGACGGACAGGTCCCAGCCGAGAGTTTAGACTAAATGTGATCCACTGGAGAGGGAACTGGCAAACCACGCCAGTATTTTGCCAAGAAAACTCCAAGGACATAAAAATGGAGGAGCTTGGAGAAAAAAGTGAGTTTCCAAGGCATGCTCTGGTTCACGGGGTCACGGAGAGTCAAAGACGACCAAGACGACTAAACAACAACTAATGGGGACGGCGCTTTGAGGAATCTTCCTGGACCCTTGATTTGGGAAACCCTTCCTTCCTTCTTAGCATCTCTGCCAAGGGCTGTTCTGATGGATCTCTGAAACGAATGTCAGGAACTTGCAGGATGGAGTTCCAGAGTTTAACCGGCATAGACTCTTGGAATCAAAGGATTGCAAAATGACTTGGTTATTTCAGCCTTCTTCACTCGCCGGCTTTGACTCCTCCAGCCCCGCAGAAGCCCCATTCTTTAAGGGCCATGACGGCTGGAGGGCTCGGTTTTTGTTCCTCGTGAATTGGCTGGTGACAGGGCCCCCGTCTTCCTGGGCTGGTGACTCGCCCAGCTGCCCCGGACATTGGCCAGGATCTCGGCTGGCTCTCTCGCCTGTGCCCTTTTGTTTGGTAACGCACCGTAGCCTCCTGGTGCCAGCTGCCCCCCACCTGATGTCTGCACCTGCGGGACTCCCCGTGACCCAGTCCGTTGCCATCCCATCTGCTGGGACGTCGCAGGAGCCCCTTGCTCGCTTCCTTGCTTGCGAGGGCAGATGATGGTCAGAAGTTTAGAAGGAGAGCGGAGGGCCAGGATGCCAGAGTCTTCCTTCTCCAAGAGAGTTTGTCTGGTGGATGTCCAATGATGCTGAGCGTTTGAAGATACAGCACAGATAGAGGGAAGGCCTTCTTCACACAGCACCTCATTAAACTGTGGAACTCCCTGCCACAGGAGGCAGTGAGGACCACCAACCTGGATGGCTTTAAAAGAAGACTGGACAAATTCATGGAGGAGGAGAGGACTATAGATGGCTAGAAGCTATGATGGCTCTGCTTTGCCTCCACAAACGGAGACATCAGTGCTTCTGAATGCCAGTTGCTAGGAGCCTCAGGAACAAAGAGGGTCCACTGGGACATCTGTTTGGTTCCTCTAAAGATCCCAACAAGAAAGCGATCCTGAAACAATTTGCATTTCCGTTCCTGATTTTAGAATCTGGGCTCCCTGCAAGGCATCTTCCAGTGAGCACCCAAAACTCTCTCCCCCCCACCTTTCCCGACAAGAAGCTTCCCTCGTTGCCCATGCATAATATCACACACTTGTTTTCTTTTTAAGAGCCTTGGTTTTCGTTCCAGGCAGAAGAGGCTATATAAATGCAAAGCATCTCCTATTCCTTGCGCTTTTTTATATATATAAAAAGGTAGGCTATCATTTCCTCATAACTCGCCTCTCGGCACAAAAGCATCGTCGGTGCTAATTGTTTGGCACTGCCTAATGCCTTTCGCTAGAGAAAAGGGAGGGCGAGAGAGTTGGGGGAGCAAAGAGCCCCACAGCTCGGGATTTCTGTGGGTCTGGCTTGCCAGCAGTTCCTGTGGAAAGGGGTCTAGGGGTCTCGGTAGACCCCCAAGCTTAGCAGGACTCAAGAGTGTGATGCAGCAGCAAAGAAAAGCTAACGCCATTCTAGGCTGCATCAACGTCTAGTGCCCAGATCAAGGGAAATAATAGTCCCGCTCTATTCTGCCCTGGTCAGACCATACCTGGAATCCTGTGTCCAGTTCTGGGCGCCACAAGGACACTGACAGGCTGGAACATGGGTAGGCAAACAAAGGCCCAGGGGCCGGATGTGGCCCAATCGCCTTCTCAATCCAGCCTGCGGCGGTTTCCAGCCACTGGCATTCAGAAGCATCGCTGCCTCCAAGTGTAGAGCTTGGCCATTGTGTCACTGTAGCCCTTTCCTCCGCGAGGTGACACAATAGCCATCTTCAGCTCCCTGAAGGCCCCTCACAAGTCAGCTTGTTTTCTGCTGCTCTTGGGGAAGCGTCTGAACCAGTGGATCATGGATCCAAGTTACGAGAAAGGAGATTCAGACTAAACATCAGGAAGAACTTTCTGACAATAAGAGCTGCTTGACAGTGGAAGGGTCTCCCTTGGGAGGTTGTGGACTCTCCTTCCTTGGAGGTTTTTAAGCAGAGGTTGGACGGCCATCTGCCATGGATGCTTCAGTTTAGATTCCTGCATTGCACGGGGTTGGACTAGATGACCGTTGGGTCCCTTCTAACTCTAAGATTCTATGATATATATGTGGAATATATATATATATATAGAGAGAGAGAGAGAGAGAGAGAGGAGAGAGAGATTTTTTCAATATAAGGAACGGCTTTTAATTGCTCGTTTAATCATTCTCACTCCTTTATAATTTGTTTTATGCCTGCATATTTTATTGTAGGAACCCACCCTGGGACCTAGCTGCAAGAAAACCAATTAAATAAATAAACTAAACTTCCAAAGCATCAATTCCCTACTCCTTCACCCCCTAAAAAAAAGTTCAATGCAAACAAGGAACAGATTTGTTTTTTCACACGGGGGGTTGGGCTAGATGACCCTTGGGGTTCCCTTTCCAGCGCTACGATTCTCTGCTTCTCTTTGCCAGAGACCCAAGGAAAACCGGAGTTGACTTTGGGGGAAAGGAGGACAGCCGTCCTCTTGAGGAGGATCCGGGCTGACAAGGGAGGCTTCGCCCGGCCTGCCTCTCTGGTGCTGCTGACAGCCTTGATTTGAGCTGTGGAGGGATGAGAAGGGAGCTTGCGGGAGACGGAGGAGTCTTCTCGGGAGGGAGAAGCGTCTTTGGGGTGGGGGGAGAGGCAAAGCTGGTATCCCTTGGAGCCAGCTGCCTCGGCTCAGCACTCAGCAGGGGACGAAGGAGAACTGGGCTGCACAACAGCCAGGGGCTGAGAGGATGACTCCCTGGTTGCAAGAGCTCCACCAGCTGCCGGCCTGTTTCTGGGCACAATGCAGAGGGCTGGTTGTGACCCAGAGAGCCCTAGAGAAGCAGAGGCCCAGGCGAGCGGAAGGACCCCGTTCCCTCACACAAAGCTGCACGGGCTCCGAGATGGAATCACAGAATCGCAGAGCTGCGAGGGACCCCTAGCCCACCCTCCTGCAATGCAGGAATCACAGCTCAAGAATCCCTGGGGGGAGACCATCCAATCTCTGCTTAGAAACCTCCAACGAAGGAGAGACCTTCTAAGGGAGTCTGTTCCACCGTCAAGTGACCAGGCATGGAAAAGCGCTTCCTAAGGTTTTGCTGGAGGAGACTCTTGAGAGTCCCATGGACTGCAAGAAGATCAAACCTCTCCATTCTGAAGGAAATCAGCCCTGAGTGCTCACTGGAAGGACATATCGTGATGCTGAGGCTCCAAGACTTTGGCCACCTCATGAGAAGAGAAGACTCCCTGGAAAAGACCCTGATGTTGGGAGAGATGGAGGGCACAAGGAGAAGGGGATGACAGAGGACGAGATGGTGGGACGGTGTTCTCAAAGCTACCAGCATGAGTTTGACCAAACTGCAGGAGGCAGTGGAAGACAGGAGTGCCTGGCGTGCTCTGGTCCAGGGGGTCACGAAGAGTTGGACACAACTAAATGACTAAACAACAACAACAAGGTGTAGCTGGAATCTCATTTTTGCAATTTGAAGCCATGGGTTCGGTTCCTCTCCTCCAGAGTAGCAGAAAACAAGCAGGCTCCCTCTCTTCCTTGAGATATTTGAAGGTGCCTATCCTATCTCCTCTTTCCCAGGCTAAACATCCCCCGCTCCTTCAACCGTTCCTCATAAGGCCTAGCTTGCAGACCCTTCATCCTCTTGGTTGCCTTCCAGCTTGTCAGTATCCTTCTTTGGGGGGGGGCTTTCTCAGTCCCACCACCCTTAGTGGGCACAAGGGAGAGGGCCTTCTCGGTGGTGGCCTCTCCCAGGAAACTTTGGGCCTCCCTCCCTAGAGAAGCCAGGCTGGCTCCCTCCACTCTGTCCTTTAGCCAGTAGCTAAAGACTGTTCCATCCGGACAGCCCCTTGGAAACTGACTGGTTTCTAAGGAAAAGGCTTTTAAATAGTGCTGTACTGTTTTGACTATCTGTATTTTAATGAATTTTGCTTTTTAATATATTGTTTCAATTCTATTAGAGTTTAATTACATTTTAACAATTGTCTTTTATATGCTCTTTGCTTTTCCAATTTTAACCATATTGTTTTGGTTAGGGTAAGCCGCTTTAAGTCCTGGTCCGGCGGAAAAGAGGTCTATAAAAAAACACAACGGCAGGACTTGGAGTGAGCCCCTTGAAACCAGTGGGGCATTAACAAAAGAAGCTAAAAAGTAAGTTTCCAGTCCTCGTGGTTCTTAATATAGAGCTGATTTAACTAGGAACATAGGAAGCTGCCTTCTACCGAGTCTGGCCTTTGCTCCATCTAGGCCAGCACTGTCTGCGCTGACTGGCAGCAGTGGCTCTCCAGGATTTCGGTTCAGGGGCATTCCCAGCCCTACCTGGTGATGCTGTCAAGGACTGAACCCAGGGCCTTCTGCATGCAAAGCAGCTGCTCTGCCACTGAGCTGTGCTCCTTCCCTAGTTCAATGCTTCTGAAATAGACAGCTTGATCTGGGATGTTCAGACACCGCAGGGCGTCAGGAACCAGTCTCTGAATCCGTCCATGCTCCCAGAGTTGCATACTCGGCGACCGGGCAGCCCTGAGACGTTGGCCCCCGGCTCAGGGGCAAGACGGAGCAGGACCCTGGACAGCTCCCAGTGGCTCCTCCTGACCAAGCCATGGCAGATGTTGTCTCAGCCAAGCGCCAAGGTCCCTGCAAGCATCTCAACAGCCAGAACATAGGAGGAGCCTGCTGGATTGGGCCAGTGGCCCTTCTGGTCCAGCATCCTGTCCTGACAGTGGCCAACCAGATCCCACAAGCAGGATCTGACCTCAAGAGCCCTCTCCCCTCTTGTGGTTTGCAGCAACTGGGATACGGGCGCATTGCTCCCTCCAACTGACAGCTGTTGTGGCTCTCAGTAGCCTTCTCCTCCTCTGTCAATGTATTCAATCCATTTTCAAAGCTATCCGGGTTGGCGGCCATCACTGCCTCATGTGGCAGGGAGTTCCACAGTTTAACTCTGTGCTGAGTGAAGAAGGACTCCCCTTTATCTGTCCCAAATCTTCCAGCCTTCAGCTTCATGGGATGTCCACAAGTTCTACGGCCACCCATAAGAGGTCCATCACTAATTCTTCAGCTCTGGAGCAGGTCTGCATGGGACCCATCCCTGTAGTCTGAGGGTGATGGGAGAACAAGGGTTGGGCTGAAACTTGAAAACAGGGCAGGAAAGAAACAACCGCCGTCACCTGCAATTTGACCGCCAGCAGCCGTCACTCAGACTGCCTCTGTGGTTGGAAGATTCATGCGGTCATTTTCAGGAGGAGGAGAAGTCACACATTTTAAGCCCCCTGCGCCTGAGGCCACCAACATACTTTACGGCAACAATTTCCCAAAACCAAATTGTGTATGAGCACAGAATTGTAGAGTTGGAAGGGACCCCCAAAGCTCATTTAGTCCAACCCGCTGCAATGCAGGAAGCACGGCTAAAATGACCCGTGAACTGCAGTTCTCTGACGTGATTTCATCTGCCTCAAGGCGGGTTGGTGAAAACCAAGTGCTGAGATTCCAGGACTTTGAACCCGAGTCCGGGGGCAGCGAATGAGCAGGAGGGGAGGCATTGTCCCAGATTAACAGCAAAAGAAGATCTCGAAATACCATCGGTAGCAGAATGGCAGATGAAGATGCTGGAGTTTCTGGAGCTGACTGACCTGACTGGAAGAATCCGCGAACAGAAATAGGAGGCATACCAAGAAGACTAGATGAAATTTAAAGACTATTTAGCTAAATATTGTAATATAAGATAATTGAGAAGGCTCTTGAAAGTACTAAACAGGCCTAGGATCACAATAAGAATGTGGTATAGTAATATGGATTGAAGACAATAAGAAAAGAGTTGAATATAGTTAATTGAAGGAACTGATTATTTAGAAAGATGTTTGGGAGAACTGTTACAAGGTGATGTAATGAAATTCAGTTAGGGGGGATTTGGGGAAGTCACTTAACAATGGAATTTAAAATGAATATAAAAAGGAATATGTGGTTTTATTTTTTATTTTTTATTTTTTAGCATTGTAATGTGTTTTGTTTTGTGTGTTTTATATGTTACATTTGTTATAAATGTGGAAAACTAATAAAAAGAATGGGGGGGCAGCAAAAGAAGATCTTTGCTCCAACACCGTGTGGACCTGCAAGAGTTTGGAGAGGCGGAAGGGGCGGCAGCAGACCTCAAAGGCAACTGTCCCTTCCCATCGCCGCCCTTACGAAATAGCCGACCACACAAGACAGGTCACTGGGCCAGAGGGGTCTGGAACAGGCCTGAACCTGCTCAGATACCGGTCCTTTGATGAGTCTTCCTCTTCTTCAAAGACAGCCAGATAAGGGTCGCTAGATACCACCCCAGAGATGGCTGGTTTGGTGGAGCTGCTTCGGGGCAAGGAGAAATCCTACGGAAAAAAGAGGTTTCTTCCATCCCAAACAGCTCTGCTCCCCTCTTCCCCATCCCCATATGGCCCCCCTGGCTGGGGGTGGTGGGAATGGTAGTCCAGAACTTCTAGACATTGCCAGCTTGGGGGGGGGAAGGTGCTCTACAGAGATGGGTGTGAGAGTAAGTGTGGTGTAGTGGTTAGAGTATCAGACTGGGACTTAAGAGAGATCGGGGTTCAAATCCGGGTCCCACTTGGCTGCGAGGCTCAACTTTGGCCAGTCACTGCCTCTCGGCTGAACCTACCTCACAGGGTTGTTGTGGGGATTAAATGAGGTCCAGGACCTGGGAGAGGCCAGGGTTCAAATTCCCCACTTGGCCATGAAACTCACTGGGTGTCGTTCTCAGAGGCCAGTCACTGCCACTCAGACTAATGAGGAATGCGGGTGGTGCTGTGCTCTAAACCACTGAGCCTCTTGGGCTTGCCGATCGGAAGGTCAGCGGTTCGGATCCCCACAACGGAGTGAGCTCCCTTTGCTCTGTCTCAGCTTCTGCTGACCTAGCAGTTCGAAAGCACACCAGTGCAAGTAGATAAATAGGTACTGCTGTGGCAGGAAGGTAAACGGCGTTTCCATGCACTCTGGTTCCCGTCACAGTGTTCTGTTGCACCAGAAGCGGTTTAGTCCTGCTGGCCACATGACCTGAAAAACTGTCTGCGGACAAATGTTGGCTCCCTTGGCCTGAAAGCAAGATGAGCGCCGCAACCCCAGAGTCGCCTTTGACTGGACTTAACCGCCCAGGGGTCCTTTACCTTTACATTTGTTTGTTTTTTACAAAGCCTAAACTAAACCACTGGGTTGTTCTGTGGGGTAAACCATGTCAGCTGTCTTGAGCTCCCAGGAGGGAAGGGTGGGGTCAAAATGCAATTTTTAAAAAAGTATTTGCAAATATAAAACCAGCCAAGTAGGAAGTCACCCCAAAAGCGTCCCACAGGCACTCCACCACAAAGCAGCCTAGATCTTCTGTTTCGACAAAACCAGCAGAATTATTAATAAAGGTACATTTCCCCCGAAGTTAATATTTCATTATCCCACTGAGCACACGCACACTGCTCCACTTAAATGTTTAAATACCTGCCTTTCCCATTGTCATGGCATCTCTCATTCCTGAAGTTAACGCAAAAAGCTTTCAGGATTTCAAAAGTTGGCAGGCGAGAAGCAAGGCTGGAGATCCGTGCCCAAACCTCTCGGCTCGGCTGCCAAGAACCCCTTGGCATTCAGAGACGGCCTCTGAGGGCAGAAGACGCGCGTGGGCATCACGCCTGCATTTGCGGGAGGGGAAGTCTCCACACGCACCAAAGCCAGTGCGCACAGCCTGATCTTACGTCAGTGGATTCCAAAACTTAAACAGCACAGACGTTTCCAAAGACTGCAAGGCAAAATAACAGGAGAAACGTGAGGAGTGGAAGGTTTCCTGGAAGTTCCCACCACAGTCATTCCTCGGATTAAAGTTGCTTCAGGCTAAGCGTTTTTGGGTTGCGCTCCGCGGCAACCCGGAAGTAAAGGAACGCGTTACTTCCAGGTTTTGCCACTTGCGCATGTGCAGATGCTCAAAATGATGTCACGTGCATGCGCAGAAGCGGTAAATTGTGATCTGTGCATGTGCAGATGTGGGTTGCGTTTGCTTCAGGATGTGAACAGGGCTCCGGAACGGATCCCGTTCGCATCCAGAGGTACCACTGTATTACTGAAGTGAAGCACTCTGGGTATTTTTCTTTAACAAATTAGTGAAATGTAAATATTTTCTACAATAAAAATATATGCTGAAGAGGCAAGCCTTAGTTGAAATTTGGAAAAAGCCTTGCCTTTTCAGCGATGTATCCTAAGTTGTGAACAGCCCTTTCCCATCGCCAGGGACAGCTTGGGCAGACTACTGTGAGACGTCCCCCTTCACTGGGGCTCAGCAGTTCAGATCCGCATTGTAGGGGGGTGGACTGGATGACCCTGGGGATCCCTCTCAACTCGACAATTCTATTTAATCCCCAAGTCAACTAAGCACTGTAGGCTCCCTTTGAGAAGTCAAGAGCGGTTCTTCACATAGCAGCAGCCTTTCGAGGTCTCGGCACCAGAAGCGTTCAGAGAGGAAGCGTCTGTGGCAAGGTGCATGGGGGGGGGAGAAGGGGGGCGGCCGAGACAGCCTCCTGCCTCCTTCACATCAAAGGCCTAAAAGGAGACGCGAAGGCAGGCAGGCGGGGTGGGTGGTGCTCAGAAGTTCAGGAGCCCCTCCTTTTGATCTGCAGGCCAGAGACCTTGGGAGTCAGAGCACATCCTGGGCTTGGAAGCTGCAGTCGGGGCTGCAAAGGTGGGGGGGGGGGGAGAGGGGGCGGCGCAGGAACGCAAGAGAGAGGAGGGACCCACCCTAAATACGCCCAAGTCAGATGCTCCAGTCAGTTGAGCTGGAACCATTACGGGGTCCAGTAATCCCCGCTCTGCAATTGTAAGAAATGCATGAGGTTACTTTGGTGGAAACAGTTGTTTTAATTCATTCATTGGAGGTGTTTGAGCAGAGGTTGTCACAGATGCTTTTGTTGAGATTCCTGCATTGCCGGGGGTAGGACTAAATGACCTTTAGGGGACCCCTTCCCACTCTAGAATTCTATGGTTCATTCATAACATTTGTACACCACTGGATTAGAGAGAGAAACCTCCAAGTGGGGCAGCACGGCTATTGCCATGTGAACTTTCTGAAATTCTTGAATTCTAATCCAGTTGTCCATTCTTGTTATTGATAATTTTATTGTTTCCTCTCTCTCTCTCTCTCTCAGCCACGGAGGGAACAGACTTCCATCAGTGACCAACAGACATTCCTGGTGGCTCCATGGAGAGCCTCCGTCTTCAGGGCAGGTGCAGGCAAAGAAGCCAAGTGAAGGGCACAAGGTAAGTCCTGCAGGATCAGGCCCCTGTCCCACCCAGTCCAGCAATCCGTTCTCACAGCAGCCAAATTCCCCATCGATCCTGGGAATGGAGACAAGACTGTCCCTGGCTTCTCAAAAACTGCAGCACCTCTAACAGATGCCTGCCTAGTGTTGGCTTAAGTCTCTCCCACCTCCCTGACTGTTAGGGAACCTCCCCTGTTGCCCCTGCAAAGTCTGCAAAACCCACCAGTCGGTTCTCAGCTTTTCTCCCCGGTTCAACAGAAAGCAACTGGGAACCAAACCTTATCAGGATGCTTAACCTGGAAAAAAGGAGACATGATAGCCATCTTCAGATATCTCCAGGGCTGTCACATGGAGGATGAAGCAAGCTTGTTTTCTCCTGCTCTAGAGGGTAGGACTTGAACGCATGGCCTCAAGTTGCAAGAAAGGAAGAACCTTCTGACAGCAAGAGCTGTTTGACAGTGGAGTGGTCTCCCCTGCAAGGTGGCAGACTCTCCTTCCCTGGAGAATTTTGAAAGCAGAAGCTTAAGCAGATGGCCATCTGTCACGAATGATCTAGCTGAGATTTCTGCAATGCAAGGGGTTGGACCAGATGACCCTCAGGGTCCCTTACATCTCTGCAATTCTACAATTCAACTCTGCTCCATGTTCGGGGTGTGTGTGTGAAATTTCCACTCAAATCGGGAGTCAGGCAGAGGAAAGACAAAAGTGGTCCCACATCTATCCATGCAGGTGAGCTCACTGTAAGTCAGAGAACATGCACACCCAACCCTACGCCAAGGGATTGCTTCTCTCCCCGCTGTAACCATTCACTCATACTGCCATTTCTCAATGGGTGGAGACAAACAGCACCAATATTATTATTTGTCTCTATTTGCCCATCCTCATTCTCCTCCCAACCTGGCTTTGGTCTTGTTCACAGGAATCTAAATTTCTGAGGCTGTCAAAGAACACCAAGCAACACTATTTTATTGGCTTGCTTTAATTAATTTGTGTAATGTCCCTGTTAGGAACAATGGCTAATTAAGACTCTGCAAGCCCTCACTAACTGACACACACACACACACACACACACACACACACACACACACACACCCTCTCCCTCTCTCTTTTGGAAAATAGAAGGGGGGGGGATCTGTAATCATTAATGCAAGAGAAATCTTTCCCAAAGAGTCTGGCATGAGTCCATCAAGCTGATTCGTCTTTTTCTCTTTTAAACACAGAAGTCTTAATGAGATGTCTTTTAATAATGGAGTTATCTTTCAAATCTAAATCAGGGCAAACAGATGTGAGCTGAGATCTGTCATGGTTTTTTTTCTTTCCTTTTATTAACTCTTTCTCTGGGCAGCTGAGAATATGGAAGATAGTGTTGGCGTGGCCTCGCCTCGATCAATAAGTCCTGTCTCCCCCCCAAATGCAAAGGCTTAGCACTCAAATGAGTGGAAATCCCATGAAACTGAACCTTGGAAGATTCAGGGAAGATAAAGGGAAGGCCTCCTCACACAGCACCTCGTTAAACTGTGGAACTCCCTCCCACAAGACCTGGATGGCTTTAAAAGAGGATTGGACAAAATCACGGAGGAGGAGAGAGCTATCGAGGGCTCCTAGCCACCGTGGCGATAGGGATGCGGGTGGCGTTGTGGGTTAAACCACAGAGCCTAGGACTTGCTGATCAGAAGGTTGGTGGTTCGAATCCCTGTGATGGGGTGAGCTCCCGGTGCTCGGTCCCTGCTCCTGCCAACCTAGCAGTTCAAAGTGCAAGTAGATAAATAGGTACCGCTCCGGCGGGAAGGTAAACGGCGTTTCCGTGCTCCGCTCTGGTTCGCCAGAAGCGGCTTAGTCCTGCTGGCCACATGACCCGGAAGCTGTACGCCGGCTCCTTCGGCCAATAGAGCAAGATGAACGCCGCAACCCCAGAGTCGGTCATGACTGGACCTAATGGTCAGAGGTCCCTTCATCTTTACCTTACCCACCATGGCTCTGCTCTGCAATGCTTCTGAATGCCTGGTGCTGGAAGCCACAGCAAGGGAGAGGGCTTGCAGGTTTCTCACAGGTGTCTGGTTGGCCACTGTGAGAAGAGGAAGCTGCGTGGGCCACTGGCTTAATCCAGCAGGGCTCTCTTTCACGTAGCCCCACTTCCACACCATACGCTTAATTCTACCTCTCTGCTTATTTTTAAATTTGGGGAATCATCTGTGTGCCAGAAACAGCTGCATTCTGCAACCTGGGCCCATCCTGCCCATGGAAAGCATTTTCATGCATGTTCCTCATGATCTGTCCTGCCACCAGGAGGGAGAGCGCTGAGCTCTAACTGCTGCCCCCCACTACCACCACCCACCGGAGACTCGTCTAGCCAGCTCCGGTCTGCTAAGGAAGAACTTCCCAATGGCAAGAGCCTGGATTCCCTCACGGGAGGCTTTTAAAGAGAGCTTGGCTGGCAGCCTGCCAAGGGTGCTTTAGCTGTGATTCCTGCATTGCAGAGGGTTGGGCTGGATGACCCCAGGGACCCTTTGCCTGAAATCCTACAGGGCTGCTGCCAGTCAGTAAAGGCAATACAAGATGGACCAGTGGGATCCATTGAGGCATCTCGTTGCTCACTGGGAGAAGAGGAGGCTGGATTCAGAGGGTCCACCAGGGCCTTTCGGGGAGCAAAACTGAACTTGATATATGTAGCTCTGTCCCCCTCCTCACCCCAGCCCATTCCCCCCCCTCACTCGGATCAGGATCTGTCTCTTTGCGGGGTTAATGGACCTCTGCAGGCATCCCTGCCTTGTTCTGGTGGGCAGGCTCCATGTTTCCCAAATATTATTTGCAAATCCCATCAGGAAAAAGGCTGGAGGTGAGAAGCAGGGCTCTGCGTCTTGCCTCCCTCCCTCCTTCCCAGCTCTTGTGGTTGCAAACTCTGCAGTGATTCCACAGCCCAGGAATTTGAAGAATTTCCTGTCCAGAGTCACTGGAAGACCAGAAAGAGAAAAGGAGGAGAAAGGAGAGGAGGAGGAGGAGGGAAAAAAGCAGCCTTTCCAAATCCTCCCGTCCTTTGTCTGCATTTGCAAACTCCGTTTTAACTTTGCCAGTGAAGGGAAGCAGGCGAGGCCTCAGAAAGAGAAAAATCAAGCCAGGCAGAGAGGAAGAAGCGCTCCTTCTGCCCTGGAGCCCATGACACTTCTCTGCATTTTCTCCCTCCTGGAAAAAACAAAAAAGTTTGGAGCCAGATTTGCCAGGGAGGCCAAACCAAAGTCTCAAAGGGTGGAGTTTTGGAGGGCTGAGAAGCCCGCAGGGCTGGCCTTTTGCTGACGAAGGGGAAAGCCGTATTTAAAAAGGAAGCCTAGAGGAAAAGAAAGGAAAGGAGCGGGAATGGAGGGAGCTGGAGGCCAACCCTGCTCTTTCTGTTTACATACCGTAATAAAACTCTGTCCCTACTAACATGGCTGCAAAAGACCACATTTCCCATACGCTTCAGGCATTGTTTTGCAAAACAATGTTTAGGGAGGTAATGGCTCAGCTGGATCAGGCCAAACAGGGCCTGTTGTTGAGTCCAGCCTCCTGCCCTCAGAGTGGCCAAATGCCCCCAGGAATCCAGATAGACTGCCTCTGGAGCTGGAAGTTCCACAGGAGCATCAGAAGCGTCCGGCCACCACTGAGGTTCTGCTGTGGCTCCGCGGCTGGAGGCAGCCGTGCTTCTGAATCCCACTTGCTGGAAACCACGCCAGTGCCCTTGCGCCCAGGTCCCGCTCGAGGGTTTCCCTGGGGGCATCTGCTTGGCCACTGCGAGGACAGGAGGCTGGACAGGAGGAAGCTGCCAATATCCTGACACGCAGATCTAGGGTGCAGCTGCATTCGGAGTCCTCATCTCAAAAAGGATATTGTCCTTGGAAAAGGTTCAGGAAAGGGCAACCAGAATGATCAAGGGGAGGAGCAACAGACGGCAGCCCTTGGGACTTTTTAGTTTGGGGGAAAGACGAGGGAGGGCTCATCCACACTGTGAAATGCTCCATGCTTAGAAAGCAAGCGTTTCAGCCTCCTTCCGCTTCTCCCATGCTTCGTTCTCCCTTGGAAAATCCACTCTTTAGCGCTAAATCAAAAGAATTGGCCATCTGCTTGGAAGCTGATTGCCATTTGTTCTGATTCAGCACTAAACCTCAGGTTTTCCAGGGCGAACGCAGCGGGGCAAGCAGTGTTGTGGATAAGCCCAAAGAGGCCGCATGATGGAAGTTTATAAAACGATTCCTGGCATGGAGAAAGATGACAGAGAAGAGTTTTCCTCCCTCTCTCCTAACACTGAAACTCGTGGGTATCCCCTGAAGCTGAATCTTGGAAGAGAGATCAAAGGAAGTCCTCCTTCATGCAGCACAGAGTTGAATGGTGGAACTCCCTCCCACAGGAGGTAGTGATGCTCACCAACTTGGATGGCTTTAAAAGAGGACAAAGTTTTACAACAGAAGGCCATCAATGACTTGGAGTAAGGCTTGTGAATACCAGTTGCTGGAAGCAACAGGAGAGGAGAGTTGCTCTTGTGCTGGGATCCTGCTTGCTGGTGTTACAGGAATTTTTATAATGATTGGGGGGGGGGGTTGCCCCTCCAGCACGCAGTGTGCACCCCCACCTTGTTCACACACACAATGTCTCCTCAAAGCACCACGTAACACACTGACACAACACAATTTCCAACGTTGTTCTGTTCAGGAAGGAAATGGCTACCAAGGGGGGAGCTTGGGACATGGGAGAAGTGCAGAGTTTGAGGACCGGGACATTCGCAGGGAAAGCAAAATGCTTGTTTGCAAAGCTATTGTACTACCAACCTTACTGTATGCTTGTGAAACATGGACCATTTATAAATGCCATCTCCAACTCCTTGAAAGGTTCCATCAACGGTGTCTCCAAAAAATTTTACACATCAGTTGGAAAGACAGGCTAATACCAGTGTACTGGAAGAAGCAAAGATGACCAGTGTTGAAGCAATGATTCTTCAACATCAACTTCACTGGACTGGCCATGTTGTGCGGATGCCTGATGATTGTCTTCCAAAGCAACTACTCTATTCCAAACTTAAAAATGGAAAGTGTAATGCTGGTGGTCAACAAAAGAGGTTTAAAGACTGTCTCAAGGCAAATCTTAAAAAATGTAGTATAAACACTGACAACTGGGAAACACTGGGCTGTGAGGGCTCCAGTTGGAGAACAGCCTTTCCCAAAGGTGTCATGGGCTTTGAAGACACTCAAACTCAAGGGAGAAATGTGCTAAGAGGAAGGCACGCTTGGCAAATCCACACTGTGATCAACTCCTGCCTGGAAACCAATGTTCCCACTGTGAAAGGACGTGTGGATCCAGAATTGGCCTCCACAGTCACTTATGGACTCATTGTTAAAACCGTATTTATGGAAGACAATCTTACTCGGCTAGGAGGGATCGCCAAAAAAGAAGGGACATGAGTGACAGGGGGAACTCAGGTACACAGCAGCCCCTCTGCCTGAGTGATAATCCCTGGCTTCCTGATACCTGAGTGCCAGACAGGTAGCCATTCCAGAAACAGCAACAAACCCAGATCAAGACAAAAGAGTGTGATTAGCTTGGCTGGGAAACAGGGAACTGTAAATATCTCTTTTGCATCACTTGATGGGTGTGAGGTGGAGGGCAAGGGAAGGGGGGGGCAAGCCCAGGTTTCTGTCTCCAGAGGTGTGATGTAGCCATTATGTAATTTTAGGGGTGTTGTGGGTATCTTTGTAAAACTGATAAAAGTGGCAGCCATCCTTTGTTCTGGGCTTCTTCCTGCTTCTCCCGTGCGCTGGGTGGGAGTCCTGTTGCAACAGTCTCTGCAATAAAGACCAGGCCTACCGGCTGCTGTTTTGCTTCTATATTCCTGGCTTGTGTCTTTGTTTGGTAATCCAAGGGAGCCCAAGGATTTTCCAGTCACATTGGTTTCCCTTTTAGGCACCTGGTTGGTCACTGTGAGAAGAGGTTGCTGGGCTAGTTGGGCCATTGGCCTGATCCAGCCAGCTCTTTCTAAATATTGGGGCTCAGGAACAACAACAAAAACCCCAGCCCATGCATTTGTGTGCAACGCAGGAAGCCAACGGACGCAAGCCGGCAAGCCAGCACTGGCTCACCTCTGTGCCTCCAGGCGAAGGTTTTCTGAGTCAGCATGGAGACGTCAGCAGGGGAAACCCCAGAGGAGCAGAGTCAGGCAGCGGTGTTGGGGCTTTCAACAGCATTTGTCTGTGGGGCGAGAGATTAGGGTGGATCCCTCCAGGCAGACGAACTGCAGCAAAAATAATCTGCTGACGACGTTCCTGGCAGGTTGTGCAACTGGTCCCCGGGCCTTGCAGTCCCAGGCTGGTTTGCACAACAGGCTGCCCTCACCAAGACACTACTTGCACAGATGAACTTTTAGGAGACGCTCAGGAACCAACAGCCTGATTCACATATCACGCTTCTTGCGGGGTCTGCAAACCCGGCCCCTTAAATTCTGCAAAAAGCCATATAGGTAAGGGAAAGGTCAAGGACCCCTGGACTTAGGTTAAGTCCCGTCAAAGGCGACTCTGGGGTTGCGGCGCTCATCTCGCTTTGAGGCTGAGGGAGCCAGTGTTTGTCCACAGACAGCTTTCCGGGTCATGTGGCCAGCAGGACTAAACCGCTACTGGCGCACGGAGGACCGTGACGAATGCCGGAGTACACGGAAATGCCATTTACCTTCCTGCCACAGCAGTACCTATTTATCTACTTGCACTGGCATGCTTAAGAACCGCTAGTTTGGTAGGAGCAGAGACAGAGCAAAGGGAGCTCACTCCGTCGTGGGGATTTGAACCGCTGAATTTCCGATCGGCAAGCCCAAGGGGCTCAGTGGTTTAGAGCACAGCACCACCAGCGCCCCAACAACAACAAGAAAGCCATATGTGGCCACAGCAGTCCCAAAGGAAGAACCTGAAAGGCACAGAAGCCGAAGAGAAGCTCTGCCAGCTGGCCCAGTGGTGAGACTGGCTTGAGGCAGCCTCCTCTTTATTCCTTATTACACTGATGTCTCATCTTTCTGCCAAGGAACTCAAGGTGGCAAGTGTGGCTGTCCTCCTCTCTCCATCACCCACACAAGAACCCTGCGAGGGGAGAGCCCTGCTCTTAAGGTCAGGCCTGCTTATGTGCTTCCCAGAAGAGGCACCAGGGTGGCCACTGTGAGAAGAGGGTGCAGGACTGAATGGACCTCCTTGGGCCTGATCCAGCAGCCAGGCTCTGCTTATGTTCTTATTGAACCTCAAGGTCCACAGGCAATCTATCTCAATTCCTAGGTTCCTGGGGGAATTTGGCCACCATAGGAACAGTGTGCTGGACTAGATGAGCCCCATTGAGCCTGATCCAGCAGCCTACGTTCTCAAGGTGGTATTTGTACTCCCATATATCTTAAAAAGCAGAGACATCACCTTGCCAACAAAGGCCTGTATAATTCAAGCTATGGTTTTCCCAGTAGTGATGTATGGAAGTGAGAGCTGGACCATCAAGAAGGCTGATCGCCGAAGAATGGATGCTTTTGAATTCTGGTGCTGGAGGAGACTCTGGAGAGTCCCATGGACTGCAAGAAGATCCAGCCATCCATTCTGAAGGAAATCAGCCCTGAGTGCTCACTGGAAGGACAGATCCTGAAGCTGAGGCTCCAAGACTTTGGCCACCTCATGAGAAGAGAAGACTCCCTGGAAAAGACCCTAATGTTGGGAAAGATGGAGGGCACAAGGAGAAGGGGAGGACGGAGGACGAGATGGTTGGATGGTGTTCTCGAAGCTACCAGCATGAGGGAGGCAGTGGAAGACAGGAGGGCCTGGCATGCTCTGGTCCAGGGGGTCACGAAGAGGCGGACACGACTCAACGACTAAACAACAACAATATCTGAAGAGAGCTGGGTTGGTGGAGGCTGACCTAAGCGTCTTGGGCAGACTTTCCTGGAAAGAACAGGAATTTGGCATTTCAGGCCCAGGGGCGGCCCTCCAGGCTATTCTATCTGGCCCCCAGCACTCTCCCCGTCATGCATTTCGCTGGCCCAGTGTCGCAGCCCCCTTGGGTGCTTTCTCCTGGCCCTGACCCGCCATGATGCCTCTTGCTCCCCTGGATGGGAAGATCGAGAGAGATTACATGCATGGAAAGTCCTCTGGTGGCTGAAACATACAAAGCGAAGATATTCCTTGCTCACACATATTTGCCAGGTATTTGACCCCCCAGAGGCTCTCTACCTGGGAATGTGACCCGTGGGCTGGGGGAAAAAATCCCCTCCAAAATCCTTGGAAATATATAACATTTAAATCAAATGCCTCTGTTTTGTGTGCGCTGCCTGCACCTGCCTCCCTCTCTGGAGTCTGCTGTTTTTGTAGAATAAATTGTATTTCCCCCTTCATTTTTTTTTAATTGTTTTGTCGCCCTGAGTGACGCGTAAGTACTAGAATGCTGGAAGATAAATCTTCATATAAATGAGGCAGCATCTTGGGGCTGCGTGTGTTTGGGTTCTGCAGAGAGTTATTTCTTTATTTTCATTTTAAAGGGTTTATATAAATATATATATCTACACCGCTGAAATCACGGAAACTGAAAATATACGTTAAAATAAAATTGGATGTCAGGAGCAAAGTTAGACTCGCCCCCCCCCCCAAAAAAAAGCAAGTGGGGTTATAAAGATATACACTGCAACAAGAAATTGCTTGTTAAAAGTCAGGCCCTGGGAGCAGCGCAGCCAAGGCACTTGCCTAATATCAATGGGCAGGGAGTTCCAACAGGGAGTCCCCACCAAGCTGAAGGATTGATCTCTTGCATAAGAACATCAGCAGAGCCTCCTGAATCAGGCTAAGGGCCCTTCTAGTCCAGCTTCCTGTCCTCACAGTGACCAACCAGATGTCTCTTTCAGGAAAACCGTAAGAAATATTTGAGTCCAAGAGCAACACTTGCCACCTCCTGTGGCTTCCAAAAACTGCTATTCAGAAGCCACGGAGAGCCCTCTTCTGCTCCATTAATTTGTCTCCTCCTCTGTTAAAGCCATCCAAGTTGGTGGCCATCACTGTATCCTGTGGCAGGGAGTTCCACAGTTTAACTGCATGGTGTAAAGAAGAATTTTCTTTTATCCCGAATCTTCCAACATTCAGCTTCATTGGAGGTCATTGAATTCTAGTGTCAGGAGAGCAGTGGCGTAGCGTGGGTTGTCAGCACCCGGGGCAAGGCAAGTAATTTGCGCCCCCTAACCCGTGGATTTGCGCCCCCTAACCCTAACCCCCAGATGTTGTGCCCGGTGCAGCCGGCCCCCCCTGCACCCCCACGCTACGCCACTGCAGGAGAGAGGGAGAAAGACTTCTCCATCTACTTTCTCCATGCCAACATGCATAATTTCTATCCCACCTGCCTTCTTAGCTCAAACATCCCAAATGCTACACAGGGGAGTCCCTCTGTGCCCTCGATCATTTGTTCTTTCCCGTCTCTGCAATTTCCTTCCCCAGGTGAGACGACCCAAATTGGTCACCCAGCATATTCCAAATGCGGCCAAACGAGTCAGCCCCAGACAACCTGGAAAACATCTTTCCCCAGTCTGAGAGAGAGAGAGAAGGAGCCAGTGCAAGCAAACACACCCACCCACACACCCACACACCTCCTTCCTCTGCTTTGCAGGAACCCTCATTAGCAAAGGCAGGAGACAAGATGCCAACTTTTAGGACGGAGGAAGGAGCGAAGGAATGGAGGAAGGAAAACCCAGATACGACAGAGCCATCAAGACTCAGCTGCATTAAATTAGGCTCATTGGAGGCGGATGTCAGAAGGAACAATGAGAAAAGGTAGAGAGGACGATAAACAAAAACAACCCTCCGAAAAGGGCTTTCAAGATGGATCTGAAGCGTCAGCAGAGATTCCCTCCTTAGGGCAGCAGAATCCCCAGGTCTCAGGCAGGACAAAGTCCTCCTCCAGGGCTCCTTTACCTGGCCCTGGAGACTCACAGGCCACGCCCCCTGTTCACAGGCCACGCCCCTCTCTGCTGGGAACTGGGATAATGCCTCTTGTGTGCTCATGTTTGCATGTAGAAATCTGTCTTTTGCCTGCCTGGAATGTAACCTGCTGTACCAATGAAGAGCCTGGCCACTGGATCAGGCCAATGGTCCACCTGGTGCACCATCCTCTTCTCACTGTCGCCAAATACCCCAAAGAACATTGGGATGAGATAGACTGCCTCTGGACCTGGAGGTTCCATAAGAACAGAAGAAGAGTTTGCTGGATCAGACCGAGTTGCTGGCCATGCCTGCCTCCAGTGGGAGGGAGTTCCACAGTTCATCTGTGTGCTGCACTAATAACTTCATTTTTACACCCCTCGCTCCCCCACTTTTAAGAGAGAAGGGGCAGCTGTTCTTTCAAGGGGTGGGGGTCATCATACCATTGAGCCAGGCTCTCAGTTCAACTATCAATCTGTGTGTGTCTCCATGTGCAGAAATTTGAGTTTGTGAGCAAGCGCAGGGTTGTGGTTTGGTGTGTGTGTGTGTTTGTTGGCGGCGCAGAGGGGGTGAACTATCCCTATCCAACTTTTATTACAAAATAGGAGAACAATTGTATGCCTGGAGGTGTTTCCATAGAAACACCAAAGAAAGGAAGATGAGGATTGTGTGTGTGTGTGTGTGTGTGTCTGTGTGTGTGACGTTTTGGAGGCAACAACCCAATCAGAGTAAATGTTTAAAGGCTCGAACAAAAAACCCATTCAGAGATAATTAAGTAACAGACAGCAGCGGCTTGGATGGTCTCTGCTGCCATTATCAAGGGAGCGGCTCCAAAGTTCTTGCCGACTCCAGTCTATTATCTGCCCGCCCTCCTTCCCCCAAATAACAAAGTCAGAAAGCCGCTGCCTGGAATTTGCCTTTTTAAAAAAACCAGTGCACTCTCTAGAAGGAAAGATCCACCTCTTGCATTGCATCTCCCAGTAGATGCCTTTCCCCTCTTTTAAATATCTTTATTTCTTAGAATCACAGAATTCTGCGTTGGAATGGAACCCCCTGGGTCATCCAGCCCGGCTGAAACACAGGGATCACAACTGAAGCATCCCTGGAGGACGGCCGTCCAACCTTCCATTAACCATATAATTGTAGATTTGGGAGGGACCTCCCAGGGCCATCTAGTCCACCCCCTGCAATGCAGGAATCACAGCTAAATCATCCCTGACTTTGCCTGAAAAGGTGGGTTCAATGCTCCTTTTGTTCTTTAAATTTGCCCAGAGACACTCCTTCCCCCCCAAAAAATACATCATGAAAACCTGGGTTGCTGTACATGACCACCCACTTAGACCAGCATAAACCAGTAAGACATGTTCTCATTGAGGGCTCCACAAGTTGGTATAAACCGTTGGAACTGGTCATTGGTTCTCGGGAGAATTTGTGGGCCAAATGAAGCTCTCCCGCAAAGTTGTTTGTGTGCTTTGTTCCCCTCGCCAACCTAAATTTGTGGGTCGGTTTTTCTGTCGGGCTGACACTCCAACCAAGCGCTCCCTTCAAAGTCCTCCCTCTGCGCAGCCACTAAGAGAAATCCAATTCGTGGTTTATCCACCGAGTCCCGATTCTCGTTATGGTAGGGATTCAGCGAGGCAGGCTGGGGAAACGTCCTGATGAGCAATTCTACTTATCTCCTCGAACACTCGCTGCCCAATATTGGCCACCTTCGGGCATGCCCACCCAAACTGCCCACAGCCGCCTTTCGAAAGCCATTCTGGACGTCAACTCCGCGTTCCTCTCTCCAGGGCAGGCGGCCATGACTGTGAACCAGCCAACAGGCGAGGGGGGTGTGGTGGCCTTTGGCAACCAGAAAACCTCTGGGGGAAACAGGGTCCTGCCCTAGATCAAGGTAGGGGAGGGGAGATCAGAAGAGCCCTGCCACTGGACGGGAGCCCTGCCAAAGGGGCCAGATCCAGCCCAGCACCCTCTTCTCACGGTGGACTGTGAGGGGAGAGACTCCATCAGGCAAGGCCTCCTTCCACCTGCCACTGCTTCTCAATGTGTATTGTATTGTTTTATGTACTGTGGCTTGCCCTTGTTTTATGGATTATAGTTTAGATATTATTGTAACTGTCGAGTGGATTTCTGTTTAACTTTTATATGCTGATATTATTATTTTATACTATTCTGATGATTGTTGAATGTTACTTTTTTGATTGTGGTTGGCTATTTTAAAGTTATGTTTTATTATCACATTTTTGTATTGCATTAGATTCTTATAAGATGTACATTTTTTGTTTCTTCAGCTTGTAAACGGCCTTGAGTATTGTAAGATAGAAAGGAGGTATACAAATTAAAAATGATGATGATGATGGTCAACTACCCCGAAGTACCTAGGAGACTAGATAGACTGCCTCTTGCGCTGGAGGCTCCATAAGAGCAGCAGAAGAGTCTGGCTGCTGGATCAGACCAGTGGCCTGTCGAGTCCAGTATCCTGTTCTCAAGGTGGCCAACCAGATGCAAGCATTTTGTGTGTGTGTGTGTGTAATATGTACATTCCAAATAGCTGTAACATTTTAATTGCTTGCTTATTCATTCTCGCTTTTTAAAATAATTTTGTTTTATAAATGCATATTTTATTGTCGGAACCCACTTTTGGACCTGGCCAGAAGAAAACCCATTAAAAAGAACCACAGAATCATAGAGATGGAAGGGACCTCTGGTGGTCATCTAGTCCAACCCCCTGCAATGGCGGAATCTCAGCTAAAGCTGCCATGACAGGCGACCAGCCAACCTCTGTTTAAAAATTCCCAAGGGAGCCCACCAAAACAAAACTTCCAAAGAATCATAAATTCTCTGCCTCTGCCCCCCAAAATAAACCAAGGTTTGAAACAATGAACTAATAGATTTTTTTGTTGTGGTGGTGGATCCTCCTTCATGGAAGGCTTTTGAAACAGAGATTCCCTCAGGGTCCCTTCCATCTCTGCAATTCCTCCAACGCCTCAACCAGCCCTTGGTCTGATTAATATTCCACAGCCTTTTACATGTGTCTGTGGGAAGGTGCAGGTTATTGCTTTGTTGCTTTTGTTTAAAAACTTGTGTTTTTATCTTTTATTCTGTTCTGTGAACCACCGTGAGATCTTGCGATGAAGGGCGGTATATGAATTTAATGCATACACACATGCACAGAGTTTCAAGGGGGCTTTGCATAAGACGGAGGGATGCCTGCAGACCACCTGATTCGGCCCTACAACACAGAGGCAGGGCGGAAGAGTGGTTAAAGTCCTGGAGCAGGACCTGGGAGGGGGCCGGGTTCAAATTCCCTCTCGGCTGTGGAGCTCTCACTGAGGGATCTTGGAAGACTACCTCTCAGCCCACCTCACAGGGCTGTTGAGAGGATACAGTTGGGGGGGGAGTGTGTGCCACCTTGAGAAAAGGTGGGGTGCAAATATTGCAATAAACAAACAGGAATAAAGATGCTACTTTAATGGAGGTGGGTCCCAAGTGCTGCTACACTCTCTCTCTCTCTCTCTCTCTCTCTCTCTCTCTCCTTCCTTCCTTCCTTCCTTCCTTCCTTCCTTCCTTCCTTCCTCTTGCCTTCCAGAGCAAGAGGTTATGAAAATGAGCAGCCAGGCTCTGGGGACTCTAATTATCTGCTAAGTGTGAAAGCCAGAGTGATTAATTAAGAGATAATAAAAAGAAAAAGGAGGCTAGAGAGGGAATAACAGCTGCTTTGATGATAAAACCTGAAGTAAGCCAAGCAATTAGGGGAATCTTTATGAAGAGTTAGCTATAATCCCCCAGTAACTATTGCCAAAGGAAAAAACCAAGTTTGGGGCGGGGGGGGGGGGGGGAGAGGAAAGGAGAACAGCATGGGAGGGATGAGGAAGACACAGCTGCAGGCGTGTGTGCGTGTGCAAGCGTCACAGTCGCTCCCGAAAGCTCCCACAAAAAAGCCAGGGAGGCTCAACCGCACCAAGGACCCTGCGAGGCCCGTCAGGCAGAGATTTAGTGACTGGCCCAGAGTCACCCTCTGAGCTTCATGGCTGAGTGGAGATTTGAACTCTGGTCTCTCCCAGGTCCTGGCCCAACTCTCTAACCACTACACCACACTGCCTCTCAATTTGGGCTTCTTCACATCCCAATGCCTGGCTTCTCCTTCCTGCAGCAGGAAATTAAGCCAATTCCCAGCCCCTCTCTAGTGATTTACCTATAACCTCCTCCCTTTCTTTCCCCGGCGATGTCTTTCAAGGCTGCCCTTTCCGTCTGACAAGACCCGTCCCAGGTTCCTTCCCTTCCACGGCGGGTGGGAGGATCAAATTTGGTTTATCATTTAATTGATTTACGTAGGCCTTTCCAAAGAGCCCAATTAACCAGGGAGGCTTGTGATTTATTTATTTTCTGAATCAATACAAGGCAAGATGCAATTGAACATGAAACGATCAATGCAAATAAGCTGGGAGATCCATACAGGTGTGTGCTCAGGGGTGGAGAATTTGTGACCCGCGAAGGGCAGGGGAGAGCAGATCCCAGAGCTTTCTCTCCCCCCACAAGGACCTGCCTCCCCCCACAGCCACAGCATACCCTGAAAGCCCAGTTAATGCATGTCACACCCTCTGGGGGTGGGGTGGGTGGAGAGTCCGTGCAGTGTGGTGCAGTGGTTAGAGTCTTGGACTCCGGCCTAGGAGCGTCCAGGATTCGAATCCCCCACTCAGCCATGAAGTTCTCACTGGGTGACACTGGTGCAGCCACTGCCTCTCAGCCTAACCTACCCCACAGGGTTGTTGTGAGGAGGAGGAGAGTCACCTGGAGCTCAGAAGAACAATGAGAAGGGTCTGCTGGATCCGGCCAAAGGGGGCCCACCTAGACCAGCCTCCTGTTCTGACAGGGACCAAGCAGATGCCTCCATGGGAAACCAACCAAAGCAGGATTCGAACACAAGAGCCCTCTCCCCTCCTGTGGTTTCCAGCCCCAGGCATTCAGAAGCATTACAGAGCAGAGCCACGGTGTCGATAGCCCTCTCCTCCTCCATGAATTTGTCCGATTCCCTTTCAAAGCCATCCAGGTGATTCATGTGGCAGGGAGTTCCCCAGATTATGTGTCCTGAAACTTCCAACATTCAGTTTCAATGGATGACCATAAGTTCTATTGTTATGAGAGTTGGTGGCAATCACTTGGAGGAAAAGCCAGCATACAAATGCAATAAAATGACGATGATGATGATGATGATGATGATAGAATCATCATAGGATTCTGGAGCTGGAAAGGAACACAACTAAAGCATGCCAAAAGCTTTATTTTTATTTAATACAAATATTATAATTTATTATTATAAATATTTATTTACGATTTGTGATTTATTATTATGTATTATTAAGCACAATAATAATAGATGCACAATGTGGACCAGGGCTCAGATTTCGAGAGCTCCCTCTACAGAAGTTCCCTCTTCCACGCCAGGCACCCCCCCCCACCCCAGGGCGCAAGGAAAAGACCCCCCCAGAGACGCTCTCTGCGGCAGCTCAGGAGGGGAATGAAATTGCCTGGGCTTAGGGGCAGGGAGCATATGCTGGCTTTGTGGCCAGAAGGCCCAGAGTTAAACCCCTTAATCCCCCGGCAGCCTGGCAGGCCCTGCTGGCAGCTTCAACCCCAATTTCCTTAAGTGGCTTTTAAAGGAGGGTTTAGGGATGGGATGAGGAGGCAGCTCCTCGCAGGGAGAGAAGGCCGGCTGGGATTCTCAGAGCCCCACTGATCCTGCCTGGACACATTTCCCCCGCTCCGTCATGGGGCGGCTGGAGACTGGAATGAACCCCCAGCCAGGACACACCACCCTCTTCTCTCTCACTTAAAGGTAAAGGGACCCCTGACCATTAGGTCCAGTCGTGGCCGACTCTGGGGTTGCTGCGCTCATCTCGCTTTATTGGCCGAGGGAGCTGGCGTACAGCTTCTGGGTCATGTGGCCAGCAGGACTAAGCCTCTTCTGGCGAACCAGAGCAGTGCACGGAAACGCCGTTTACCTTCCCGCCGGAGTGGTACCTATTTATCTACTTGCACTTTGACGTGCTTTCAAACTGCTAGGTTGGCAGGAGCAGGGACCGAGCAACGGGAGCTCACCGGGATTCAAACCGCCAACCTTCTGATCGGCAAGTCCTAGGCTCTGTGGTTTAACCCACAGCGCCACCCGCATTCCAGTTCTCTCTCACTTACATAACCACATAAGCAAGGATTTTGGGGTTCCCAAAAAAGAAGTCACGCTCCGTCAGAGACCTGCCCCCAGAAGTCCCCTGCACCCCAAATCCCACAGGGGACCAACCAAGAGCCCCTGGGAAGTGGAAGACCAGGGCAGGAGGGTGATGGGAACAGCCCCTTCCCAGAGACTGGCATTCCAAGGTAGACTGCCTCTGGACACAGAAGCTCTGCTTAGCTAGCAAAGCTAATGGGCCTCCCCTCTTGCCTGAATCGAAAAGCCCATCTAAACCACTGGCTGGTGCCCAATGTTGGGCGGCCAGCAAGTTGCATCAGCTCATTACACTTCGCACAGAGGATGGAGTTCCTTGGCTAACCGCTCTGGGCATTGCCAGGAGAAAAGGAGGATGGAAGAGCCTTTAATAAGTGGAAGGCAAGAGAATTTGGAACTGGGGTTGGGCTGGGTTGGACTGCGGCTGATGGGAGCTGGAGTACAAAGAAGGGAATCAGGTTGGCAAAATCCCCTCAGTCATGACTCTTAATCCACAACCGAAAAACCTGCCCAGGCTTCTCATCCGAACACACATGTCCAAGCTTCCCTGGACATGCCCCCTGAGCAGACTCCCTCGGAAGGTGGCAGACGCTAGAGTCTGCCAGTCGGGCCAAAGTGGACCCATCACAGTGGCCGACCAGATGCCCTAAGGGAAGCTTGCAAGCTGGATCCGAGCCCAAGAGCAACTCTCCCCTCCTCTGGCTTCCAGAAACTGCTTCCAACTGTGGAGCTCTCCTCCTCTGTGAATTGGCCTAATCCTCTTTTAAAGCATCCAAGCTGGTGGCCATTCCTGCCTCCTGTGGCAGAGAGTTCCGCAGTTTAATTCTGTGCAGAATGAAGAAAGACTTCCTTTCATCTGTCCTAAATCTCCCAGCATTCACCTTCAATGGATTCTAGTGTTAGGAGGCAGGAGGAAAAGCTTCTCTCTGCCCGTTTCCACTGTGCCACACATTGTTTTATAAACTTCTATCCTCTCGCTTCTTACTTGCCTTTTCTCTAAACTAAAAGTCACTGGGGAGTCGCTCCGCCCCCTGGATGACTTTGCCCTGAAACTTTTCAAGCTCTACAATCTCCTTTCTCAACTGCCCCTCAGGGTCCTCTCCAACACTGCAACCCTACGATTCTAAGGTATAGCTCCTTAGAGTAGACCCACTGAAATGAATAGACCCAAGCTGGCCTTCTACTTGGGCCTGGCAGGGGAGAAGATGCTTTTATTTTGGCTTGTGATCGCACTCAGTTCCCCCCCCTTTATCCTACAAACACGTCCTGCTCTTTGCCGCCTCCCCCCACTGTTTGCAATGCACCCCCAAAGGAATGCAAGGAGGCTCCCTTTGCTCACCTCCCTGGGCAGCCCCCTCCCCCCCACAAGGCAGCCTCTTCCTGCAGCCCCAGCTCACCCCTTGATTCTCGCTGCCACGGGTGGCTGAGCTGCAACAATGGCTCCACTCAGCCTGGCGTGAGATGGAGAGGAAAGGAATCTGCCATCAACACACCATTGGACGGACGGGGGGGGGGGGGACACCTAGGCTGCCATTTTGGAGACGGTCAGAGCACCCCCAGCACGCCCCACTGTTGAGGCCCCACAGGAGTGGTGTTGTTGTTGTTTAGTCGTGTCCGACTTTTCGTGACCCCCTGGACCAGAGCACGCCAGGCACTCCTGTCTTCCACTGCCTCCCGCAGTTTGGTCAAACTCATGCTGGTAGCTTCGAGAACACTGTCCAACCATCTCGTCCTCCGTCGTCCCCTTCTCCTTGTGCCCTCCATCTCTCCCAACATCAGGGTCTTTTCCAGGGAGTCTTCTCTTCTCCTGAGGTGGCCAAAGTCTCAGAGCCTCAGCTTCAGGATCTGTCCTTCCAGTGATCCCTCAGGGCTGATTTCCTTCTGAATGGAGAGGTTTGATCTTCTTGCAGTCCATGGGACTCTCAAGAGTCTCCTCCAGCACCAGAATTCAAAAGCATCCATTCTTTGGTGATCAGCCTTCTTGATGGTCCAGCTCTCACTTCCATACATCACTACTGGGAAAACCAGAGCTTTAACTATACGGACCTTTGTTGGCAAGGTGATCTCTAGGTTTGCCATCGCCTTTCTCCCAAGGAGCAGGCGTCTTTTAATTTCGTGACTGCTGTCACCATCTGCAGTGATCATGGAGCCCAAGAAAGTAAAATCTCTCACTGCCTCCATTTCTTCCCCTTCTATTTGCCAGGAGGTGATGGGACCAGTGGCCATGATCTTCGTTTTTTTGATGTTGAGCTTCAGACCTTATTTTGCGCTCTCCTCTTTCACCCTCATTAAAAGGTTCTTTAGCCTTTGCCAAGTCTTCTGCCTGCAAAACGGGGCCCCCCATGGCCCACCTCGCAGGGGTATGGCAAGAGCAAATCTAGAACCCAGAGCTATCTCAGTACAGACTCTCTGGACCTTCGCACTTCGCCCAGTCCCAGGCTACACACCCTCCCGAAGGACACAGGCCCTTTCCCACACGCCCTTCACATTCTTGGAACTGCAATCATGCTCAGAAACGTAGAGTTGGAAGGGACCCCCAGAGTCATCTAGTCTAACTACCTGCAATGGCAGCAATCACAGCCGCTTGCCTGGGTGGACTGTAGGAACCTCTGGTGGAATCTCACTTTGTTGTGCAAAGGCAAGAACCAGCCCTGCTGCTCCACTCACTTCAGCCTCTGCTCCCCCCCCCACACACTGGGATAAAGGTATAGGGACCCCTGACCATTAGGTCCAGTCGTGGCCGACTCTGGGGTTGCGGCGCTCATCTCGCTTTATTGGCCGAGGGAGCCGGCGTACAGCTTCCGGGTCATGTGGCCAGCAGGACTAAGCCGCTTCTGGCGAACCAGAGCAGCGCAAGGAAAGCCGTTTACCTTCCCGCCAGAGCGGTACCTATTTATCTACTTGCAATTTGATGTGCTTTCGAACTGGTAGGTTGGCAGGAGCAGGGACTGAGCAACGGGAGCTCACCCCATTGCAGGGATTCGAACTGCCAACCTTCTGATCGGCAAGCCCTAGACTCTGTGATTTAATTCACAGCGCCACCCGCGTCCCTCCACACTGGGATATGGCCCCCCAAATTTTCATTGCCACACAGAGAATTCCTCCAGTGATCGGGCAGGAGGTGCTCCAACCCTCACACAAGCACAGTTCAAGATCCCCCCTGAACCTAGGACCCTCCTTGCCCCTGCCAGGCACACAAAACAAGAGTGCCCATGCGCATGTGCAGAGGTGCCCGCCTCTCCCCAGAGTACTTTGCTGCCCCCCATCTAGTAGTCTGCTCATTTATTACAATATTATTTATTTCTTGCATTTATATCCCACCTTTTTCTCCAGGGAGCTCGGGGGTGTGTGTGTGCTTTCCCCCCTCCCCACAGCAGGTGGGGCTGGCAAGCAATGCCTGGCCCGAGGCTTGCTAAGTCTCAGCGGTTGTGTCCCGCCCTTAGACGGCTTGCCAGACAACACGCGCAGTGACTCACGAGGCAGCCAGCGCCCAAAGGGCCACACACGTCATCCCCCAGCCTCGGGGACCTGTTGACACAGCTGGATTAATCAGAGGAAAGGCTGCAGGATCCGGGTGCCTTCCAGAGGAATCCGCTCACCTGGCCAGCACCCACCAGCCCCTCTGCGTCTCAGGTGTCTCATTTCGGAGCCCAGCGTGGGGGGGGGGGGAGAAAGAGCCCCTGCAGCCACACAGCAGCCCTGGTTTGCAGATTGGGTGGCAGATCTGGACCTTTGAGGATCTTGTCTCAACACTCTTAAGTTCTGGACATCATTTGGGAGTTCTAAAGAATTTTCCCTGTGAAAATGCACCAGCGTCGCATTGCAAATTTATCCTAGTATACGCTTATTGCATCATCATCATCATCATCATCATTATCATCAATAATGTAACTTTGCCTAACATGCACATTGTTTGCAAAGCCATTTTCCCTAACGTAGAATCATGGAATTGTAGAGTTGGAAGAAACCCCCAGTATGTTTCTGAGCACAATTCAAATTGTTGGTGCTGACCTTGAAAGCCCTAAACGGCCTCGGTCCAGTATATTTGAAGGAGCATCTCCACCCCCATCATGCAGCCTGGACACTGAGGTCCAAATCTGAGGACTTCTGGCGGTTCCCTCGCTGTGAGAAGCCAAGTTACAGGGAACCAGGCAGAGGGCCTTCTCAGTGGTGGCGCCCGCCCTGTGGAAGGCCCTCCCAGCAGATGTCAAAGAGAAGAACAACTACCAGACTTTTAGAAGACATCTGAAGGCAGCCCTGTTTAGGGAAGCTTTTCATGTTTAATAGGTTATTGTATTTTAGTGTTCTGTTGGAAGCTGCCCAGAGTGGCTGGGGAAACCCAGCCAGATGGGCGGGGTACAAATAATAATACAGTAATAATAATAATAATAATAATAATAATAATAATAATAATAATAATAATTATTATTATTATTATTATTATTATTTAGCCCAACCCCCTGCAGAGATGGAAAGGGGTGCAGCAACACCTGGATTTAGAGTAGAGGCACTCCAGAGCTTCCAGCCTCCAGGAGCCACAGCGGAGGGCCTAGGACCAGAACCAACTTGGCACTCTGCACTTCACTCAGAGGCGCTCTTGCCCACTTCAGCTTCTACTGGAAATCTCGGCCGAGGCTGCATTGCAGGCGGTTGGGCTGGATGACCTTTGAGGTCCCTTCCAGTCTGACCGTTCTGGGATTCGACACATTCTAGAAAGTTCCCACACACTCCCCCCCCCCCCCGGTGAAGGAGAGCCTCCCCTCCCCACCTCAAAAGACTTGGGCTGCCCCCTCCAACGCAGGCCTGCCCAAAGACCGTGGAGACGAGTGCGAGGAGAGTCCCGGGGGGAGAGCCATCCTCCGCAGGATCCGTTTTGACTTGGAAGGAGAGCGGGAGGCGAGTGCGAGTCTGATTGATAGACAGCCATGGCAGCCGGAGATGGGCGGAAAGGGAGATTCGGGAGACAAGCCGAGACGGGCGGCTGGGGAGGCTGCCTGCCTGCCCTTTCCTCTCCCGTCAGCAGGCAGCGCCAACCTTGGGCTCCTCTCCAGAGGTCGGCAGAGGAGGAAACGCACCGAAAACGCGCCCTTCAATCTCGGAGCCCTTCCCTTGACACAAAGGGAGGCAGTGAAAAGAGGCAGTGGCACTCTGCACGAGCTCAGGGGCACCGCCCACCCCCGCGCCAGTGATTGCGGGGCAGAGTGCCGGCTCTGGAAAGGGAGCCCAGGAGCAGGTGGGCGGGTGCAGGGGTAACTGCAATGTTGCCTACACTGGCTGGCAGCCTCAGCTCTCTAGGGTTGCCGGCAGGGGCGTTCCCAGTCCCTCCGGAAGAGGCCACTGGCAAGTGAAGCTGGGACCATCTGCCAACGAGTGACTGGCCTTCTTCTAAAAGGATGCAAGTTTCTTTTATATATATCAATTTCTATTAGTTTTCCAAATTTTAACAAATCGATCCAAATTATCTAAATTTAATACAATTAAAAAATAATAATGAGGTTTCCCGCGCCTGCTACAAACATATGTCCATTGCTTCCTGATGTCGCCACTTCATTCTTCTTCTTTAATCACCTTCTCAGCCTTCTATTAATTTTAATCCATTCTTTTAAAGGATGCAAGTTTCAAGTCCTCATGATCGTGAAGAAAGAATGAACTTTGGCAGGTCCCTATGTTCCTAAGCTATTCTCAAGTAAGGCTTGAGCTGTGTGCTGCAGTAGTTAGAGGGTCAGACGAGGGCCCAGGAGAGAGGAGCCTTCGAACCTCCCTACTCAGCCATGAATAATAATAATAATAATAATAATAATAATAATAATAATAATTTATTATCTGTACCCCGCCCATCTGGCTGGGCTTCCCCAGCCACTCTGGGCAGCTTCCAATAAAGATTAAAAATGTCACACATTAAAAACTTCCCTGAAGCGCCTGCCTCTCAGCCTACCTCACAGGGCTGTCGTTGTGGGGATTAAATAAGCGGAGGAAGAACCATGAATGACACCCCTTAACTGCCAGGGAGAAAAAGCTGGGCTATCTCTGTGATAAATAAATAAGCCAGCATGACCAGTGGTCGGGGTGATGATGGGACTAGCGGGGAGGGCGCCCCACGCCTGACCAGGACCCTAAAGCAGGCGCAGCAAAAATGACACCCTCCAGAGGCTGTTCCTCCAGCCAGCCCTGGCTAGCAGGGCCAATGGTTAGAGACAGCAATGGGGTTCCAGCAATGCACAAAGTACAGCCACAGATGTCTGCATTTCCACGCAACTCCCTGGTCTCTAGGGAGCTGAGCTCCTCCCTCTCCCCACGGGAGGAGGGCTTTAATCCATCTCCCCGCCAGCTCCAGATTTAGGGTGGTGCAGGCTAATAATAACTGGGTGCAAAATAATAATAATAATAATAATAATAATAATAATAATAATAATAATAATAATACCTGTTTTATATGGATACCGACTGAGAAGATGCATAAAAAGCAACTGTACCAATTACTGTGAAAATAATAGTTGAGGTGGAGGAGCTCAAAATTTAGTCCTCGCTCCGGGCGCCATGTTACCAAAGTCCTTTGCTGCTCCTCCGCACCCATTCTCTCCCCCCCCCTGCGTTCTGCATGCCAGCCCCCCCCCCCGCCTCCGTCTGTTCCCTCCGAGTGAACCTGGCAGGTAAGTGGCAGGCGGTCTGCGTGGGCAGCCCAGGCTGGCAGTTTCCACACAGCACTAATCAATTTGCAGTCAGACTGCTATTATCTCCCGAGTGCCACTCACAATATTTACGCCGCTTCTTACAGGAGGTGGGCAGGAAAACCTCAGAGCGGCGGCAGCGAGAGAGGCTTCCTCGCTACGGGGACGTCAGAATGTGAGGAGAGCCCACAGGATCAGGCCAAAGGGGGCCTGTCTAGTCCAGCCTCCTGTCCTCACTCACTCAAAGAACTTGGGAATGCAGATAGACTGTCTCTGGAGCTGGAGGTTCCCTAAGGACAACAGAAGATCCTGGCTGCTGGATCAGGCCAAAGGGGGCCTGTCTAGTCCAGCCTTCCGTCCTCGCAGGGGCCGACCACAGATGCCTCTTTAGGGAAACTTGCAGCAGGATCCGAGCACGAGAGCAACCCTCTTGTCTCCTGTAGCTTCCAGAAACATTGCTTCCTCTTCACTATGGAGGCAGGACATAGCCATTGTGGCTAGCAGTGGCCCTCAATAGCCGTGTTCTTGAATTTGTCCAGTCCTCTGGTTTGGAATTCTGAGAAGCACCTAAATCTGCCCAGAGGTTGTGTGTATGTGTTTTACAATCAAGTACAGTGGTACCTCTGGTTGCGAACGGGATCCGTTCCGGAGCCTCGTTCGCAACATGAGCAGAATGCAACCCGTGTCTGTGGGTCACAATTCGCCGCTTCTGCGCATGCCACCATTTTGAGCGCCTGTGCATGCGCGAGCGGCAAAACCCGGAAGTAACCCTTTCCGGTACTTCCGGGTCGCCACGGGACGCAACCTGAAAAGATTTAACCTGAAGCAAACATAACAAGAGGTATGACTGTATTCATTAAATTTTACGGAATAAATGAATGAAATGATATATAAATCAATGCCAACCACCCGTCAATTCTCCGCAGTTATAGCAAGTGGGATAGCTCAGTCGGTGGAGCACGAGACCCGTAATCCCAGGCTTGTGAAAGATTCCTGCTTTGCAGTGGGGTGGGCTAGATGACCCTCGTGATCCCTTCCAAATCTAGAATTCTGTGATTCCGTGATCACCACTGCTTGGTCGCCTAGAAACTATTCCAATTCATTGCAGGTGACCAGGCAAGAAGCAAACGCTTCCATACGCCATGGAGAAAGAGCGTGCTATCAAAACCAACCTTCTCATCTCCGTCCAAGACCCTCCGCCATGTTAATCCTGGAAAGCGTTCGCCTCTATAGCAGGGTTGCCAACATTTTTTTCTGCCCTTGCTCCTCTGCAGTTAACAGCTTAACTTTGCTTTGCCAAGGAGAGATAAAGGGATGTTAGGGGAGGAGGTGGAAGTTTCTGCCTCCTAAATTTCCGAGCGCCTGGCTGCTGTGAAAAGGCCAAGGAGCGGAGCGCCAAAAGTTGGCAACCCTGCTATCTAGCAGAAGAGCTGACCCCATCTGATATCCCCGGGTTGCAACATGGGATAGCATTGGGGGTGTTTACTGAACCCCTGTAAAAAGAGATAGAGTTTTGCTCTGTTTTCAATGGTCTCCCTCCTTTCCACACACACACACACACACACAAAATTATCTTAAATCTTTTCCGTTTTAAATTTCCCCCATCCTTCCCCCTGAAAAAAAAGAGAGGAGAAAATGAAAAATAATCCATGCGGACAGAGAGAGAGAGAGAGAGAAAAGGCCTCGGAAAATGAATGAATATTTCAATTTGTGACACACCATTGTGGGGAGAAGCCCTGCAGGAGATTGAAAGAGGGTGGGGTGGGGGGACGGGGGGAGGGGGAAGAAGAATGACTTTCATTTAGATAAAATACAGAAAATTATTTAGCGAGAAATGAAGAGTGATGAGGCTCATCCAGCCTCGCCACACAAGCTAGCGCCCAGCCGCCCGCTCAGCCTCAGCCGTATCTGCCCCCCCCCCAGTAAACACTCTCTCATTCCTCAGGGTAATTTCAATACATGCACAGCTCCTTTGATATTCCAGAGATGCGCCTGGGGTGGGACCTGGCACCTTCTGCACGCAGCGCAGGTGCTCTAACCACTGAGCTCCAGCCCTCCCACATAGGGAGCTGCCTTCTCCCCAAGTCAGGGCCTCCGTCTGCCTGCACTGACTGGCAGCCACGGCTCTCCAGGATTTCAGGCAAGCGCCCCCCCCCCGAGATGCGGGAGACCTTCTGCATGCAGCGCAGGTGCTATGGGCCTTCCCTCAAGTCCTTGTGATGATGATGATGATGATGATGATGATGATGATGATAATAATAATAATAATAATAATAATAATAATAATAATAATATGATATTATTTATATCCCTCCCTCCCCAGCCGAAGCCGGGCTCAGAGCAGGTAACAACAGTAAAATAATACAGCATCTAAAATCATTTCATTACAGTGGTACCTCGGGTTAAGTACTTAATTCACTCCGGAGGTCCGTTCTTAACCTGAAGCACCACTTTAGCTAATGGGGCCTCCTGCTGCCGCTGCTACACCAGAGCACGATTTCTGTTCTCATCCTGAAGCAAAGTTCTTAAGCTGAAGCACTATTTCTGGGTTAGCGGAGTCTGTAACCTGAAGCGTCTGTAACCCGAGGTACCACTGTATAATCACAGGGAAAGTTCTGCCCTTCTGCATGCCAGGCAGGTGATCGGCCGCAGAGTCACACCCCAGCCCTGCCTCACACCCCCAGATATCTCCCCCCACATCCTTCCCTCTAACACCTGGGACATCCTTGGACTACAACTCCCATCACCCACGACAACTGAACTGACGCAGGACGATGGGAATTGTAGTCTCACAGCATCTGGGCCGCCAAGGGGGAGGAACTCCCACCTGGATTATATCTGGTGTATGTAATCCATAGCTACTTCTGCATGGTCAAGAGTGGATCATGCCCTGCGCCTAAACAAGGGCCGGGGTTCATCAGCATGGTGGGGCCAACCACCCCATGGAAGCAAAAAAGAGAGAATTACACACAAATTGACATCCATCCCTCTGGAACCTCCCCGATTAACACAATTTCTTCTACATGCCTTTATTTCAGAGTATTCCCCCCCCCCCCAGTCGGTCTCCACCCGCCTCTTCTCTCCTTAAATTGGCTTAAATAGAAAGCTCTCTTTCCCGTGCTGCTCAGCCCCAGAGAATAACTCAGAAAAACCTCCCAAGGGAGGAGGCCTCAGGGAAGTGGGGGGGGGGGGTGAGTGGGGAGAGAGAAGCAGAAATCCTAGGGGTTTGAGAGGTCCCCCTCTCTCCCTGCATTGCGGAGGGGTGGACTAGATGGCTCTGGGGGTCCCTTCCAGTTCTGAGGTTCCACGAATCCCCTCCCGCATTTGAAAATCCCAATTTCTCTCCTTTTCCCCTCCAGGCTATGCAAAGAGGCTGCTCCTCCCCCTCCCCCTTCTTTTTAATTATAAGGAATGTGGTCACAGAGGGGAGGAGCTTGACAACTCAGCTCCCCCCCACGCAAAAATTGAGTGGGATCTCAGCCAATGAAGGGCCCAGAGATTTCTACACACACACACACACACACACACACAAATTCAGTCTCTCCCTCCCCAACACACACACACAGAGCTTTCTTCAAAAGAGGGGTTTTTTTTTTGGGGGGGGAGATTATAGCATTTTAAAGAGAAACACAGTTTGGGACCCCCACCCCATCAGAAGACACCTTTTTCCCTTTTAGCTGGGGGCTTGAAATATTGCAATAACGGGGCTGCCTCCAGTGCTAGCCATGCTCATGAGTAGACCTACCAGGTTGCATTCCAACTCAGAGAATTGTGGAGTTGCGAGGGATCCCTAAAGGTCTTCTAGTCCAGCCCCCCAATGCAGGAACCGCAGCTGAAGATGATCATCCAGCCTCTTTAAAAACCTCCAGCGAAGGAGAGTCCACCACCTTCCCTGGGAGTCCCTTTCACAGCCAAACAGCTCAGCTCTGCTCAAGAGTAGACCCACCAAAATCAGTGGACCCAAGTTAGTGATTTGTGTATTCCAATTTAATGGGCTTTACTCGGGAGTAAGACTAGCATTGAACCCCATCCAATGGAATTGAAGGAAATGGCTGTGCTAGGTCCATTAATTCCAATGGGTCTACTCAGAGTAAGAGGGTATCAGCCCATAAAGAGAGCCTGCTGGGTCAGGGCAATGACTCATCTAGGAGGGGCCAACCAGAATCTGAACTCAGGACGCCTTTCCACTGCTGCGCATTCAGGAGCATTGCTGCCTCCAGTTGTTTAGGCAGACAATAGCCACTGGGGCAAACAATAGCCCAAGATGGCCTTCTTCCTCCTCCTCCATTAATTCATCCAGTCCTCTTTCAAAGCCATCACTGCCTCCTGCAGCAGGGAGTTCCACAGGTTAACCACGCACCATGTGATCCTCTCACAGACGGCTTCCCGGGACCAGAGAGAGTCCTCATTATCCTAAAGTCAAGGATGTCGCCACATATCCCCCCCCCAAAAAAAAAACCACACAAAAATCTGCACCAGGCCAAATGCCACCTTGCCTCCAATCCTGCCAGCCTTTGAGGCATCGCAGGGTAGACTGCCACTGAAAGGGGAGGCTCTATTAGTCTGTTGCACAAGGAACCTTCATCTTCCTCCGTTCCACAGCAGAAGTGGCCCAAGGCAGACATCCCCTGCCCCACTCAGCTCTACTCTGCTGGCCTTCTGCAAGCCAAGCACCTTCCCTCTTTCTTTTCAAGGTTTCACCCACCGCTGTCCATCTAGTTCAAGCACAACAGACTCCAGAACACACACATATAATAGAGAGGCAGTGTGGTGTAGCGGTTAGAGCATCAGACCAGGGCCCCAGACGGAAGAGGGCTTGAACCAGGAATAACAGCTCAGCTGGTAGAGCATGAGACTCTGAATCTCAGGGTTCTGGATTCGAGTCCCAGCTTGGGTGAAAGATTCCTGCCCTGCCGCGGGTTGGTCTAGATGACCCTCGTGGCCCCTTCTAACTCTAAGACATCTTCCCATTTGGCCCTGGGTGCGAATTTGGGCCCAGTCTCTATGCTTCTCAGCCTGACCTACCTGGCAAGGTTGTTGTGGGGGTTAAATGAGGAGGGGGGAGACCCAGGCATGCTCAGCTCAGAGAACAAAAGGAGGGATATCAAGGCAATAGATGCGGCGGGTAAAGGGGTGGGGAACCCGCGCCCCCCCAATGCTGCTGAACTACAACGCCCCCCTTCCACCCCCAGGAGTTGTGGGGAGTGGCAAAGCTCCCCCCCCCAACAAGCCCTTGGCAACCGCATCCCACCAGGCTGGGGGCGGCGAGGCGCTCAGCCCCCCACCCCGAATCTGCAGAGAAGACGGCGGAGGGACGGCCATCAGCGCTGATTCAACTGCCCCCCCAGCGCCCCCCGACCCCCAAACCGGCACCAGGCGCTCTCACCACCCCCTCCCTCATTTTCTCTCTTCTCCAGCCCCCCACCCGCCCCCCAAGTTTGGGCCACGACCAGCTCCATCCTCGCTTGAAACGAGCCACAAGTCCATCCTCCACACCAACAGCGCCCCCCAGGACCAAATCTTTTCCGGCGTGCGCCTCGGAAAGAATTCTCCCCCTCCGGCTAGATTGGGAGGCGGCGGGGGGGGAGGTTTGGTTGCCTGGGAAATCCCCCCCATCCCAACCTATTCCCCCCTCTCCCTCTCCCCCGCTTCACATCTCCTCCCCCTGACATGTTTTTAACTTTCCTGGAGGCTCCAAAAAATGAAAAGGGGAGGGGAAAAAACACGTTTCCCTCCGCCTCCTCCCACTGGGATCCCTCAAACATCGCCCCCCCCCCGCGCGCACCCTGATCGAGTCACTTTCACTTTTTCCATCTCTCTCTCTCTGCCCCCCCCACCCGCAAATGAAACCCTTTAAAGCCCTTTCGGCCTTAACTTTTTCCCCACATCAGCCAAAAAACCCCCCAGAGTTTGGCTTCCAAATGTGGGGCGGGTGTGAGATGGAAGAAGGGAGATGGGCTTTGTTTTGGGGGTGGGGAGGGCTGCTGGCTCGTCTCCCTTTCCGGATGGAGGTTACTCGCGAGTCAGTATCTCCTCCACCGCCCCGCAATCACGCAGAGTTCAAGGCTCCTTCCTCGCGAGTAACGCGGTCTTTCTAAGGCTGCGGATTGCCTGGGAGCGAACGCCACAAAGCAGGGAGCGAGGAGGATCGGGAGAAAACGTGGCTGGATCCGCCGCCTTCCTCGCCCACGATGCACGAGCCTAGAGGACCGATCCACCGCTCTGATCCCGACCCTACTTTTTTGGGGGGGAGTGGGGGGCTTCATCCAGTTAACTTCCCCCTCGCCCTCCAAACAGGCCCGATCCCCTTTCCTCCCGGGTCCTTTAACGCTCGTTTCGCTCCCGCCCCGGCCGCAGAATCGGGGCCCCCGTTTTTAAAATACTTCTCCGCCCAAAAAACCATCAGCTTCGGCGGAGTTTCCCCTCCTGTTTACACCCGTTGCTAATCCGAAGCGGGGCCGGGAGCGACTCTCATTCCTTCCTTCCTTCCGCCCCCCCCCCAAAAAACCCCTCCCCTCCTCGGAAGCAACGACGCTCATCCCCCCATTTCAATCCGACTGCACCCCCTTTTCACGATTAGCACTGCAAATCCAGACCCCCCCCCAAAAAACAACCACCCGTGGGAACGCCTCTCTCCTTTCTGGGGGTGTCCTGGGATCCGCTCCACACTTTTCCTAAATCTCTCCCCCCCTCCAAGTTTTTTTCTCCAGGAGGGGAGCGAAAAACCTCGCCTCTCCCCGGCGCGCCACGAACGGAACAAGCCAGCCTCGGTTCTGCGCTGCCGTCGAGGCGCAAAACAAGCGAGAGAAAAGTCTCTCTCCGCTCCGAATCCGGCTCCGGATTTACCTTGGGCGAAAGCGGCGTCGGCTCCCGTGAAGACCCACAGCACGGCCAGGACCAGCATCGCTCCCGGAGGGCCGGCCGGGGTCCGTCGCTCGCTCGGGGCTCCGTCGTCCGCCCAGCAGCTCCGCCGCCGCCACCAGCAAGTCCGGCGGGGGACCCGCTCCGCTCCGGCTCCGGCGCCTCTCCTGGTAGCACAAAAGGCGGAGGAAGGAGGAGGAGGAGGAGAGAGGGAGGGAGGCAGAGAGGAGGGAGGGAGGGAAGAAGGAGCGCGCCGGGAACCACTTTGGGATGGAGGGAGGAGGAGGAGGAGGAGGAGAGAGCGAAGCAGGCAGCGCCGGGGGAAGGGAGAGAGGCGCTCCGGATTGGCCTCCGGGGGAGGAGCGGGCGGAGGAGGCGCCGAGGCGCAACCCGCTGCTCCGGCCAACTTGGGCAAAGTTCTGGCACGTGGGGACGCGGCTCGGCAGGGGAGGCCCCGATCCGGATCTACTCCCGTGTAAAGGCTCCTCATAGGGACGCGGGTGGCGCTGGGGGTTAAACCAGAGCCTAGGACTTGCCGATCAGAAGGTCGGCGGTTCAAATCCCCGCAACGGGGTGAGCTCCTGTTGCTTGGTCCCTGCTCCTGCCCACCTAGCAGTTCGAAAGCACCTCAAAGTGCAAGTAGATAAATAGGTACCACTCCAGCGGGAAGGTAAACGGCGTTTCCGTGCGCTGCTCTGGTTCGCCAGAAGCGGCTTAGTCATGCTGGCCACATGACCCGGAAGCTGTACGCCGGCTCCCTCGGCCAGTAAAGCGAGATGAGCGCCGCAACCCCAGAGTCGGCCGCGACTGGACCTAACGGTCAGGGGTCCCTTTACCTTTACCTCTAAAGGCTCCTCAGGCGTAGGCCTTACAGATGGGGCTGTTGGGGATGGCGGTGTTCTCCAACCCGGCGCCCGCCAGATGTGAGAATGACAGAAGTGAAGAGACCCTCAGGGTCATCCAGGCCGGCCTCACGGAGATGCCATGTGGCTGGATGGCAAAGGAGCAGAGGGACGATGAATTCAGCCTCTGGGGTGGTCGACTTGGGCTGGCAGCCGCTGGCCTGGGTTCCAGGAGGCGCTGGTGGTCCTTCCCTGCTTGGAATCTGGGGCTTTCTGCCTGGGAAGCAGATACTCTGCCTGCTGAGCTGCACCTTTCTTCCAAAGAAGTAAAATTCTAGTCCTCATGGTTCTAAGTAAAGGGCTGGTTTGAACAGGAGCCTAGGAAGCTGCCTTCCTGGGTGGGAGGAAATCCCATGGATCTCAATGGCAGCTACTCCCGAGTAAGCCTGAATGTTTGCCAGCAGGGAGCGTGGGGCATGTCCAATTCTCTGTGCACAAAGCGCTCCCTGTGCGGATCAGCTGAGGACCAGTCTGGTGACTGGCAGGAAGGAGTCCTTGCAAAGCAGGAAAACCAGGCCTACGTTTCAAGGGTCAAGGTTTGCCTTCCTGGCCATTTGGATCCAGAACTGGCCTCCGCGGTCACTTACGGATTCATTGATAGAACTATGTTTATGGAGACAATCTTACTTGGCTACGAGGGATCACCAAAGATGAAGAACTTGAGAGCAAAGTACCTTCTTGATGTTCGCTTGTTTATTCCATGACTAAAAGGAAAAGGTAAAGGGACCCCTGGCCGTTAGGTCCAGTCGTGGCCGATTCTGGGGTTGCGGCACTCATCTCGCTTTATTGGCGGACCAGCCATGTACAGCTTCTGGGTCATGTGGCCAGCATGACTAAGCCGCTTCTGGCGAACCAGAGCAGTGCACGGAAACGCCCTTTACCTTCCCACTGGAGTGGTACCTATTTATCTACTTGCACTTTGAGGTGCTTTCGAACTGCTAGGTTGGCAGGAGCAGGGACTGAGCCACGGGAGCTCACCCCGTCGCGGGGATTCGAACCGCCGACCTTCTGATCGGCAAGCCCTAGGCTCTGTGGTTTAACCCACAGCACCACCCATGTCCCTATTACATGACTACTCTACCTTTTTCCTCCAAGCAGCTCAAGGTGGCCCACAGACTTCTCCCCTCACCCATTTTATCCTCTCAGCAGCCCTGTGAGGTGGGTGAGGGACTGGCCCAAAGTCACCACAGTGAGCTTCATGGCCGTTGGGACCTGGGTCTCTCCCAGATCTTAGCCCAACACCCTAACCACTACACTGCACTGTCTTGCTTGGAGCGGGTGGCAACCGGACATAGGGGTTCAAGTCCAGGTTCCTAGGCCCATTTACTTGAGAGTAAAGCTCCTTGATGTGACTTGATCAGAAGGTTTGTGAGCTTTTTTTGAGGGGGGGAGGGAGAAACCATGGTTATATTCCTGAGTTTCCTGGGAGTAAGTCGCCTCCCCCTACACATTTAAAAAACGCCTGGGATCTGGTTCTCAAGCCCTGTGTCGCTTTCAGACAGGAGTTCCCCGGATCATTTGGGGACGGGTGTCCAGGCGCCATCTGGGTTGCCGAAATCTGTCTGAGACGTTTAGTGATGATGGGCGTCTCTTGACGACTCTCCAGGCATCTCTGAATCACCTCCAGAGGCCGAAGGAGGCAGAGAATTAAGACATTCGGCACAGACAAAGGTTTCCTCAAGCTGAAGGCAATTCAAAGTTTATTTCACTCCTTGCAAAGGCAGTTCTCTCGCGCTCTCTCTGACCTCCCAGAGGGGTTCCTGCACAACCTTTCTGGTACTTTGCCGCTGGGTTTTTACCTCAAAGGGGCTTCCCTGGGTCTGGGACCAGATGACCTCTGAACTGCGCAGCTCCTGGAGGCAACTGGAGGGTGACTGGGGTGCACATGGAGACAGCATCATTGTCCAGTATCCCTGAAGGAGCATCTCCACCCTCATTCTTCTGCCCAGACACTGAGGTCCAGATCCGAGGGCCTTCTGGCAGTTCCCTAGCTGCAAGAAGCCAAGTTACAGTGGTACCTCGGGTTACATATGCTTCAGGTTACAGACTCCGCTAACCCAGAAATAGTACCTCGGGTTAAGAACTTTGCTTCAGGATGAGAACAGAAATTGTGCTCAAGCGGTGTGGTGGCAGCAGGAGGCCCCATTAGCTGAAGTGATGCTTCAGGTTAAGAACAGACCTCTGGAACGAATTAAGTACTTAACCCAAGGTACCACTGTACAGGGAACCAGGCAGAGGGCCTTCTCGGTGGTGGCGCCCGCCCTGTGGAACGCCCTCCCACCAGATGTCAAAGAGAAAAAGAGAACAACAACTACCAGACTTTTAGAAGGCATCTGAAAGCAGCCCTGTTTAGAGAAGCTTTTAATGTTTGATGCATTAATATTTTGTTGGAAGTCACCCAGAGTGGCTGGGGAAGCCCAGCCACATGGGCGGGGTATAAATAAATAAATAAATAAATAATAATTAATAATAATAATAATAATAATAATAATAATAATAAAGCCTGTGCAGAGTATCTCACATCTGGGAGAGGAAAGGGCCAGATTTTAAGGCCCACCCCTTCTCTCCTTGCAGGGTTGAAGGCATCTTCCCACAGGCAACAGCAGAGAGAGAGAGAGAGAGAGAGAGACTGTGGCCCCCTTCTTACCTGAGCTATCTCATCCAAAGGTGGGTCTCCCTGAAGGAGCATCTCCACCCACCCCCAGCTGGACCCTGAGGTCCTCCTTCGAGGGTCTTCAACTGGTTCCGTCACTGCAAGAAGTGAAGTTCCAGGGAGCCAGGCAGAGGGCCTTCTTGACGGCCAGATGTCAAGGAGATAATGAGGTACATGATTTTTAAGAGACACCCGAAGGTAGCCCTGTTCAGGGATGTTCTTAGTGTGTGATGCTGTATTGTGTTTTTAGTATTTTTTTCAGGGAGCCACCCCCAAGTCAGGCCTTGAGTGCAAAGACACCTGCCCCCTTGCACACACCCACACACAGGTTGTGGTGTTCAGTACAACAAGCCACCACAAATCTGAGCCATGCCAACGGGCCCTGATGTTGGCAGAGGGCCAGCATGCCAGTCAGCACTGTTCCCACAGGGAATCTGCCCACTAGTGGAGGACCCCTCCCCACAAAACCCCCCCACCACACAACAAGATTCCTGCATCTGCCCTTCCCTGTGTTTCCGTTTGGACCCATCTCAAAGTTCTGCCCGCCACCCGCCCAGCTGGTTGGCATATAATTTATATCCCACTTTTCCTCCAAGAAGCTCAAGGTGCCAGGCGAGGTTCTCCCCATCTGATCCCCATGACCCCCCCACCCCGAAGTCAGGCTGAGAGGCAGTGACCTGCCCCAGCTTCACTCATGGCCAGTGAGGATTTGAACCCCGGACTCCTGGGTCCCAGCCCGGCGCTCTAACCACTAGGCGACACTGCGCCACGTTCCTCCGGGCCCCCACCCGCTATTTTCCGCAAACCGCCCCCCCAAGAGGAAACATCAAAGCAAGGGACGTCTTCTCTGAAGCGCCTGACCCTCTCCTGCCCCGTCTCGCCGCCTCGCCTCGCTTCCCCGGCTATTGGCTGGCGGGTGGCGGGGAGAATTCTGGATTTCTCCTCTAGTCTGCTTTGCCCCAGGCGGTGGTCTCCATGGCAACGCGGCTGCATCCCCCCCCCCCGCCAAATCCCCAGGAAGGGGGCTTGGAAGAGGCAGGGAGGGGGGAGCAGAGAGGGGATTAATCCTCCTCCTGCGACCCCCCCCCCCGCCTGCCCACTAGGCTAAACCACCCTGGACGGGGCAAAAACTTTGACCTTCCCTTTGATCTGGAAGTTAGGAACGCGCAGGGGTCTCTGGAAGCTCACTGCTGCTCTCTGGCGGCCAGAGGGGGGCATGGCGGCCTCTGGCGGAAAGCAGCAAATATGAGTCTTCGCTCGCGTCCGCACGCCCCACCCCGAGAGCGCGCGGCTCCCCTCTCCCCCCCCCGAAGGATCCTGGGAAGCGTAGTTTGCCAGGGATGCTGGGGGTCGCGGCTCTGTGAGGGGTGGGCTAGAGTTCCTGGGATGCTCTGGAGGGACCCGGAGAGCCCTTGTGGCCGGCATCCCTCTCCGCCTCCTCTGTGAATCTGCCTGATCCTCTGTTAAAGCCACCCAGGTTGGTGGCCGTGGCTGCCTCCAGTGGGAGGGAGTTCCGCAGTCTAACCCTGTGCTGCGTGAAAAAGGGGCTTTCTTTTATCCATCTGGAATCTGCCAACATCCAGCTTCCATGGATGTCCACCAGTTCGAGTGTTGGGAGAGAGGGAGGAAAACTTCTCTCTGTCCCCTTTCTCCATGCCAGGCACAATTTTATAAACTTTTATCATGTCTCCTCTGATTTGCCTCTTCTCCAAACCAAAAAGTCCAAAGTTTTGCTATCTTTCCTCATAGGAGAGGGGCTCCATTCCTTTGATCATTTGGGTCACCCTTTTCACACACTAAGGGACGCGGGTGGCGCTGTGGGTTAAACCACAGAGCCTAGGACTTGCCAATAAGAAGGTCGGCGGTTCAAATCCCCATGACGGAGTGAGCTCCCATTGCTCGGTCCCTGCTCCTGCCAACCTAGCAGTTTGAAAGCACGTCAAAGTGCAAGTAGATAAATAGGTACCACTCCAGCGGGAAGGTAAACGGCGTTTCTGTGCACTGCTCTGGTTTTGCCAGAAGCGGCTTAGTCCTGCTGGCCACATGACCCGGAAGCTGTACGCCGGCTCCCTCGGCCACTAAAGCGAGATGAGAAACCGCAGTCGTCCGCGACTGGACCTAATGGTCAGGGGTCCCTTTACCTTTAACACACTGCATTGAAAGCCGTTGGCTCCCCTTGTGTGTGTGTGTTTGTGTATACACCCATGTCACATCAAGGAGTTTTACACACATATATATGATATGCAATGTCCAGACTCATATTCAAATAACTTTCCTTTCATAAACATATATCTGAGAATAACGTATCTACAATCTCATGCTTATTCACTTTGTTCCTGCACAGGATTCTCCCTGTTAACATTTCGGGATCTTCCTCTTTCTGCGTCACTTCAGGCAGATCATGCTGACAGGCACTCAGGATCCTGAAGACACCTCTCTCTCTCAGCCATTCTCCCTCACACACAGGGAGAGAGAAGAGCAGAAAAGGCAGTTAAAAAATGACAGTTGCTGGAATAAGAGTCACAACGGAATGGAATGCCTTTCCCATGTGACTCACAGTCAGCCAATCACATGAGAGAGCTACGGCCAAAGGAAAAACCCCATGTCAAAGAATACACAGCAAATCCCATTCTCCTTAACACCCCCCTGGAAAGATCTTGAGAAGTAGTTTTTCAGGATGCTGGGAACGACAGCTCTGCAACGGATAAACTCCTGGGATTCTTTAAATGTCTGAAATCCTGGGCAGCCTCTGCCAGCCAGGGATGGCCAGAATCACTAGATGGCACCTTCCTGCTTTCTGTTTAAAGCAGCCATTTCTTGCGCACCATGAGGACTGGAATCTTACTTTAGCATAAAGGGAAGGGCTGCAGCTTGGCGGTCAGAGCATCTGCTTGGTGTGCAGAAGGTCGCAGGTTTGATCCCAGGCAACACCTCCAGGTAGGACTGGGAGAGACCCCTGAGCCCCAAATCCCGAAGAGCTACTGCCGTTCAGTGTTGACAGTATTGAGCTGGGTGGGACCAGTGACTTAGGATATTTTTAAGTCCCCTTCTTATGACCCTCCTGGCTTTTGTGGTGCAGGTGGAAGGCAAGAAGAGGAGATTGTTCAGCCACTGCCCTTGTGTTCTCCCACTGCCCAGCACATGTAATTAACTTTTTAATTCATTGGTCAATCAATTAACAGCCAAGTAGGGGGGCTGCCTTCTGGCCAGAAATGAGCTTTCTCTTTCAGGCTAAATCACAGAAGATGGAGCCAGCGTGTTTTCTGCTGCTCCAGGGAGTAGGAGCTAGGCAAGCGGATTCAAAATGCAAAGAAGGAGACTCCAGCTAAACACCCGGCTGGGATTCTGTAGCTGGGATCGCTGCATTGCAGAGGGCTGGACTAGATGACACTTGGAGATCCCTTCCAGCTCTGCAATTTTGGGATTCTTTGAAATAAACCACACTTTAAAAAGCGTGACAAAGAAAAAAGGCCAGTGTTATAGTCAGTAGCCCTCGATATAGTTTAGAAAGAAGCGCATCTGGCACTCAGGAGACCTCACACCCCCTTTCACGGAGAAATGGGCTTCTTGCGCAGACGGCAGATGGAGTACACGGTCTCCTGGCAAAGGAGCTGTCCGAAAAAGCAACATCAACTCCTCGACCCGTTTTGCTGGTTTCGTCCTTGAGCAAAGCTGCTCCAGAATGCCAAACTCGCATTCCCGCACTTTGCGCTGGGGAAAGCTGGACCTCCTGGTCTCGCTCGCCTTTCCTGTCTCGCCTCCTTCACACGGATCTGGGACCAGCAGAGGGTTATTTTTAGACAATTAGCTGTGTCAGTTGAACTACGTTAACAGGTGAGGCAGGAATAATTTGCTCGAGGGAAAGATGGTAGGGGAGAGGGGAGGAAAGAGAGATGTCGGAAAGGTTTGCTCTACGGAAGATGAGCCTGCAGTCGAGGGCCTGTTCACACAGCCACGTGGGAGACGGGTGGGCAGCAACCACGTTCGTGGTAGGCTGAGCATCTCACAGGACCACGTTCGGAGGCAGCGACATCTCTTAACAGCAGTTGCTTGAAATGGCCGGAGGGGAGAGGGCTCTTAAATACTGGCTCCCAAACTGGTTGGCCACTGTAAGAACCGGACACTGAACTAGACGGAACCCCTTTGGCCTGTTTCAGCAGCCGGGCTCTATTCATGGGGCCTCCAGGTCCAGAGGCAGTCTACCTTAAGGACATTTGACCACTGTGAGGGCAGGAGGCTGGACTAGATGGGCAGATGAGAAGATTCAGCAGTCCTGGCTTGTGTACTTATAGAACCTCCCAGGCCAGGGACAGTGATGGGCACTTTGCCCACCTGTAGAGGAATCACCTTGCCGACAAAGGTCCGTATAGTTAAAGCTCTGGTTTTCCCAGTAGTGATGTATGGAAGTGAGAGCTGGACCATAAAAAAGGCTGATCACCAAAGAATTGCTGCTTTTGAGTTATGGAGCTGGAGGAGACTCTTGAGAGTCCAATGGACTGCAAGAAGATCAAACCTCTCCATTCTGAAGGAAATCAGCCCTGAGGGATCACTGGAAGGACAGATCCTAAAGCTGAGGCTCCAAGACTTTGGCCACCTCATGAGAAGAGAAGACTCCCTGGAAAAGACCCTGATGTTGGGAAAGATGGAGGGCACAAGGAGAAGGGGACGACAGAGGACGAGATGGTTGGACAGTGTTCTCAAAGCTGCCAGCATGAGGGAGGCAGTGGGAGACAGGAGGGCCTGGCATGCTCTGGTCCAGGGGGTCACGAAGAGGCGGACACGACTAAACCACTCAACAACAACAACAACAAGAGGAATTGTGTGGTGTTTCTGCGAGATGCAGCAGTTAAGAGGACATCATTGCCTCATAAGAGGAGCCTGATGGGTGTGACCAGCAACCCATTTAATGGAGCATCCAGTTTTCACAGTGGCCAAGCAGAGGTTGTTTGGGGAACCTGGAATCTAGACCCAAGTGCAGCAGCACTCCTGCATTCTTTGGCTTCCAGCAACTGGTATTTGAGAAACATTGCTTCCTCTGACCGTGAAGGCAGTGCAAAGCCATCCTGATTAGTAGCCATTAATAGTTGTCTCCTCCATGAATGTGTCTAATCCCCTTTTAAAGCCATCCAGGTCACTGGCCGCTGCAGCCTCCAGTGGCAGGGAGTTCCGCAGTTGAACTATGCTTCCACCTGTCCTGACTCTTCCAACCCCATCAGTAGAGTACTTGGGTGTTTTAAGCCCTGATTCTACACCATATCCGCGCTCCAGTTCTGAGTCGACAAAGACTTTCCCGCCGCAGCTCATAACCGAGCCACCCTGAGGTCATCTGTCCGCACTTTCCCCTGGTGTCCTTGTGTGAGCCGCCCTTTGGCTTTTGCCCCCTGGACGTTTCAGAGAAGCCTCCCCCCCTCCCAGCCTACTGCCAGGTCCAGCTGTCACAGAGCAGTGAGGTAAGAAACGAGCAAGACTAATGAATGCAATAACAGCCACTTAAAATAAAGTATGTTTTATTAAAAGCAATAATGGCTCCTCGTGTCGGGGACGTGCCATGTGGTTTGCTGCCGGACCGAGAATGACAAATCGACAGTCCCCAGACCCCTCTGTCCTTCGGAGATATCTGCGCAGGAGAACTTGGCTGGCTTCCATCCCAGGACTGAATATAAGAGCAGAAGAGGGACCTGCTGAATCAGGCAATGTCTCACCTGGCCCAGTCTCCTGTTCTCACAGTGGCCAAACACAGGGGAAGCTCCCGAGCAGGACCTGAGTGCAAGAGCAACTCTATCCTTCTGGAATGGATTGATGGATGGATCGAGTTTTCTCACATGCTGCTTTTGCGCAACGAGCTCCGCCAAAAGTGGCTTGCGGTAAACATCCAAAACACTGAAATGCGGAGCATCGGAAATGCAAAATATTCAAAATAAAGAGCAGGCCTGTAAATTCAGAAATGAGAAAAAGCAACGATTTGGTGAACACAGAATAAATTAAATATAACAAAATAATCGAGCTTAATTACATAAATACAAAGCAAAACAAGAGCTCACCATTCTCTGGCCCTGGTTTCGCTGCGCTGCAAGGAGCTTGGCCTAAATAAAGCACAGAGAGAGAGAAAGCCTCCCTCACGCTTACTCCAGAGGAGACTGGCAGCAGCAGGAGACTGGCACTGGTGGTCAGCCTCTTCTCCACCCTCCTGGAAGTCCAGCTGCTGGCCCGTGTCTTATTGCACTAGGATTCAGAAGCCTTTGAATTTGTCCAATCCTCTTTCAAAGCCATCCAAGTTGCTTGCCATCCCTGCCTCCTGTGGCAGCGAGTTCCGCAGATCAACTCTCTTCTGCCTGTCCTGAATTTCCCAACACTGCCTTGCTTTGATGGTGTAGTAGTACAGTTCTGAGATGGTGTGGGCACATGCGCACACAACCCTCCTGTGTTGGCGGGGGCATCTGAGCAAATCGTGGGAAGCTGCCTTCTACCACCTCGTCCATCTAGCTCAGTATTGCCAACACGGGCTGGCAGCAGCATTTCAGGGATTCAGGCCGGGAGCCTCTCCCAGCCCAGCCTGGAGAGGGATCAAACCGGGGACCTTCTGCATACAACCCAGGTGCCTGAACACTGAGCTTGGCTCCATCCGTGGAATTTATTGGGGAAATGGAGGGGCTGCCATGAGCCCACTCCTATTTCCCCCCCCAATTTTTTTATTCATTTTATAAAACAAATAAAAAACACAAACAGAAAAGGCAATACAAACAAATTCTTGTCATATCCTTATTTTTCTAAACATTGTTAAGTGGGCTTCCCCAAGTCCCCCTATCTGATTTTCATTTTACTTCATCTTTAACAGTTTACATATATCAATAATTTCTAGCCATCTTTTTAAAAAAAATCTTAAAATAACTTCACCTTTTATCACTTACAAATAATACTCTTTTAAAATACCCTATCTTCTACTTCTACAGCCTACACCCACTTCCAAAGCTATTCTAAGATTTAAATATTAACGTATTTTTTGCAAATATTCCTTAAACTTCTTCCAGTCTTCTTCCACTGTCTCTTCTCTCTGGTCTCGGAGTCTCCCGGTCAGTTTGGCAAGTTCCATATAGTCCATCATCTTCATCTGCCATTCTTCGGTAGTTGGTAAATCTTGTTTCTTCCAATTCTTCGCTAGCAATATTCTCGCAGCTGTTGTGGCAGACAGAAAAAAAGTAACATCCTTTTGGGGGATTTCACCCCCCACTATACCAAATAAAAAAGCTTCTGGTTTTTTAATAAATGTGTTTTTCAACACTTTTTTCAATTCATTATAAATCCTTTCCCAGAAGTCTTTTACCAGGAGCCACTCCTAGGAGCCAAGAGGTCTTCACCCCCCCCCCATTAAAATATTTGAGGGGGCTGCCCCCCAGTTGATGGGCACTGCCATTCAGATGGTGTGCATGCATCGAGTTATATGATCAATTATGCATGGCGGGGCTCACCTGGGCCCCCCAATATTTGAATCAAGTTGGCACCCCTAGTGGCTACTAGCCACGAACGGTGTGTACTACTGCATTTCAGCAAATACTCTGAATACTACCAATAGCTGAGAATTGCAAGTGGGAGAGAGGGGCTGCTTTTGTGTTCAGACCCTCCTCTTGGGCTCCTGGGTTTTTTTGGGGGGGCATCTGTTTGGCTGCTACTGTGAGAACAGGGTGCTGGACTGGATGGGCCTCCTTTGGCCCAATCCAAAAATAATTATAAAATGATAGAAAGAGATTTTCTAGGCTAGAGGGAGGTTTTCCTTCATCTCGCATTAACACTGGAACTCATGGACATCCAAGGAACCTGAACGTTGGGAGATTCTAGTTACAGGAAGGTAGCCGTGTTGGTGGGATGCGGGTGGCGCTGGGGGTTAAACCACTGAGCCTAGGACTTGCTGATCAAAAGGTCGGCGGTTCGAATCCCCGCGACGGGGTGAGCTCCCGTTGCTCAGTCCCTGCTCCTGCCAACCTAGCAGTTCGAAAGCACGTCAAAGTGCAAGGAGATAAACAGGTACCGCTCTGGCGGGAAGGTCAATGGCGTTTCCGTGCGCTGCTCTGGTTCTCCAGAAGCGGCTTAGTCCTGCTGGCCACATGACCCGGAAGCTGTATGCCGGCTCCCTCGGCCAATAAAGCGAGATGCGCGCCGCAACCCCAGAGCTGGTCATGACTGGACGTAATGGTCAGGGGTCCCTTTACCTTTAGCCATGTTGGTCTGCCATAGTTGGAACAAACAAACAAAAAAATTCCTTGCAGTAGCACCTTAGAGACCAAGTAAGTTTGTTATTGGTATTGTATCTGAAGAAGTGTGCATGCACACGAAAGCTCATACCAATAACAAACTTACTTGGTCTCTAAGGTGCTACTGGAAGGAATTTTTTTTTTTAATTGGGAGATTCAGGAGAGATAATAATATATACTTCACGCAGCACAAAGTTGAACTGCGGAACTCCCTTCCACTGGAGGCAGTGGGGGTCACAAACCTAGATGGATTTTAAAAGGGATTGGACAGAAGCCGGGAGCCGGTCGCACGGTCCAGAGCTGAGCGCTTCCATAGCCACCCTGCAGAGGGCAGTAGCGACACGCATTTCCCTAACCAGTGGCCCACACTGCCATTCCATGGGCAAAGATGGAAACCGTTTCTCTCTCTCCCTCTCTCTCCCTCCCCCTCTCTCTGTGTGTGTACAGCCCTCCAGAAGGCAACTCTGAATCGCGTTGCCAGTCGGGTGGCTTTCTGAAGAGGGTCTCTTTTGGGAAGGCTGGCGAATCAAATTAACCGGCTCGCCAGGCACAATTACGGGGAAGCCCGCGGTGTGAAATGCGCCAAAATTAAAACCCGCCGTGCAGGGAGCCAAGAGCCTGCCTGTGGCGCAGAGCTGGCTGCATCAGGTGGCGGAGGAAACGGGGGGGGGGGAGAAGCGGGTTCATCCGCAGTGCCAAGGAGGCCCCCCCCGGCCCCCGCTCCCACAATTCTCTCTCGCCCCCTGCCGGCACTGGGCCCTGTGTGGGACTGGCAGCCTGGCCGTGTGCAGCGTGGCTCTCTCGCTTCCTCACAATAAAACGCATACAAAGCCATAAAACTGCAGGGCCGGAAGGGGACCCGAGGGTCATCTAGTCCAACCCCCTGCAATGCAGGAATCACCTTGGGACACGGGCAAGAAAAGCAGGGATGCGGGGGCCAGGAAGGACAGAACTAGGTCAAAAGAGAGCGCATTTGAATTTGTTGTGCATTCAATTATTTATCGGGAGCCGCCCCACTTAACAGCACGGCCTCCGCATAATGTTTTAGGACCTTGGACAGCTCTGGGGCTTTAAGGACACCCACCCGGGCGCACTGAGGTGGCCACAATGTGAATGTCGTGCTTGCTGCCCTCTCAGCTTACATGGCGCCCTCCCCAACGGAGCACCGTCCAGGGCTCAAGAACGTCGGAACAGCTCTGAATCAGGCCTGGGGGGCCCGTCCCAGTCGCTGGAAGCCGCTCTTGCGCTCAGGTTCTCGGGCTTCCCTTCGGGGCCCCTGGGTGGCCCCTGGCAGAGCAGGGTGCTGTTCCGATGGAACCTCCAGGTCCAGAGGCAGTCTATCTCGATTCCTGGCTTCTTAGGGTCATTTGGCCACGGTGCGGACAAGAGGCTGGGCTGGATGCTTCTTCCCCTTTGGCCTGACTCGCCGCAGGGAGATCTACTGCGCTAGCAGAACCTCCATGCCCAGCGGCAGTCTACTTCTGAATGCCAGAGAGTGGGGCCCGCACAACTGGAGAGCTGCCTTTGCGCTCAGGTCCTGCTCGGGGACTTTCTTTTGGCGCACCTGCTTGGCCACCGGGCAAACAGGAGGCTGCGCGAGACGGGTCCTGATCCAGCAGGTTCTTCTTGCAAACCAGAAGCCGCGGAGCCAGCCTGGGCTCCCTTCTCGCCGCCTGCCTGCCTGCCTGCCTTCCCTCCCCGCCCTTCCTCGAGCGCCTCGGGCACAACAGGCTCCCTCCCGCCGCGCGCCGAGCCCCATGAAAGCCCATCTGTGACAATCATCATAACAATCATGACGATATTTATACGGAGCCTAATGTCTCCGAGCATCCTCCAGGAAGCCATGCCGAGGCGGGCGCGGCGCCCGCGGCTCATTACGAGCCGCGCTTCGCCGCTCCGGGCGCCCGAGGAGAAAGAAGGGAGGAAGGCGCTCATTACAGCTCTTCTCCTTGCCTCGCCAAGCGGGGAGTGGGGGGCGGAGAGCGCTTATCCCACCCCTCCCCACACCGCACTTGGCAGCCGGGGTCTCTGCTGCCCCGAGGGGACAGGATCGCGGAATGGTAGAGTTGGAAGGGACCCCCAAGGGGCATCTAGTCCAACCCGCTCCTGCAACGCGGGAAGCGCAGCTAACCTGGAGGAGGAGGAGGAGCGGCAGGTTTTGTGCACTGGTGGAGAAAAAGCGCGGAGGGATCTGGCCCACGGGCTCGATTCACCAGCAGGAATCACCTATGCAAGCTTCGTGGGATCAGTGGCGTCCCAGGAAGTAGGGTTTTCTATCCAAATCACGGGTGGGAAGGATTAGGCCCCAAAACGGGCGCAACAAATGCGAAGCTCTCTGCGTCTGGCGCCCGGGATGCTCTCCAAGCCACCGTCCCCCTTAGCCACAGCGCTTACCCCAAGCCACGCCCCCTCTGCCAGACCACACCCCATCTTTAGGTCACGCCCATATCCCGGGCCACGCCCCTTACCGCTCTTGCTCCGCCCCTTCTTTGAGTATTTTTACCTGGTTGGAATCTGTCCTTGAACACAGACTGAATGCATCTTGCCCGCTTGGCTGGAGGATAGAGGGGTGGGGGTGTAAATTAGCATATGTTGCCCCACCCACTTTGGTTCTGGCCCTGCCCAGTTTCTGGCGCTTCTATTCAAACTAGTCCTGTATTCAAAATGGTGAGGACTAGAACCTTGTTTTGGTTTTGACTGAAGGGCCACAGAACTGTGAGAATAGGATGCTGCGCTATGATTGGTCATTGGTTGGCTCCAGTAGCCTGGCTCTTCTCGGGTTCTTATGGAGCCTCCAGGTGCAGAGGCACTCTATCTGGACGCCCAGGTTCTCTTTGGCCCCTGCGAGCGGAGGATGCTGGACGAGACGGGCCCCCTTTGGCCCGACCCGGGCTCCTCTTAATGTTCAAGAAGCGCCTCTGCCGTCACAAGCAAATTGTGGGGTTCCCTCCCCGCTTTTTTCCCGGGGACGCGAAGGCAAGCAGGGAAGAAAATGAAAGCCTTCTGACGCGGAGCAACAGGGAGCAAGGAAATAATTTGCAGGCTTCTGCGATGGCTTTGGGGACTGTGGCGCAGGAAGCGGGGCCTCCCCGACGAATAATTGGCAGGGCTGGAGGCCTCGGGCTCCGCGCCCGTCCCTCCGCGCGCTCTTCTTCGCAGGCAATTACCGGCTCTGCCTCCCCGGCGCCCGCTCGCCGTTCCTGCCGGGGTGACCTCCATTCTCTGGCAATTAACGGCTCGCCAAGAGGGAGGCTGCCAGGTAGAGCTCTTCCCGGCGGAGGGAGAGACTCATTAGGAGAGCGGCAGGTAATTGGAGCAGATGGAAGGAGGGGGAAATGAGGCTGGGGGCGCCCCAAGGCGGGGAGAGAGGGAACGGAGGAGGGGGGAGCCCCCAACCCAAAATGCAAGCCCCGAACACGCACAAACAGGAACGCAGAAGCTGCTTCAGGAAGAGCCAGGCTGCTGGTCCATCAGGCCCCGTGTTCCCTACTCTGACTGGCAGCTGCAGCCCAGGTTTTAAGGGCAAGAGACGCGCCCACCTGGAGATGCTGAGGGGGCTTCTGCAGATGCTCGTCCACCGACCTGCAGCCCCACCCCCTTCAATTTAAAGGAAGACTCCAGTCCTCCTGGTTCAAAACTTGAGGAGCTATTCTAAGATTGGTCCATCTGGCTTCATATTGTCCACACTGATTGGCAGCGGTGTCCGGGTTTTAAGGGCAGGAGCTGTAAAAGAGCTGTGAGTCAGCCAGGAGGGATTTGAACTCGCAGCCAGGAGCCCACCTCTTCTCTCTGAACCCCCAACTTTCTTGTGAATTGCCTTTTCTCCACCCACTGGCCCCAAATGGAATCCAAACCTTCCTGCGTCGACAGCAGGCCTTCCTGGGCTGACTCTTTGCCTTCTCCTCCCTTCTCATTTGGTATTGGGGGAGGGAGGAGAGAAAAGGGGGGGGGTCTTCATTGGAAGACCGAGCCCGTTGCTGCAAGCGATTGCCACTAGAGGCTCATCCTGGAACTGCCACCCCCGTAAAAGGATATTTTTGAAAAATGCATTTCCATAACCATTTGCTAGAGGCAAACATCTCTCCCTCTGCCTCAGGGACAGCCTGGGCTTCTGGGGAAAGGAATCTGGACCCCCCGCCCCAGGCAGAACTGATGGAAGTCTCAGGAAGATCACCCCAGGAGGGTGTGGAGATGGAGAGCTGTACCTGGAGAAAGAAGAGGGAGGGACTTCTCTCTGGGTTCAAAGGAGAATCCAAGCCATGAACCTTAGAGGAGGAACTAGCCAAGATGAGAAACTAGGCTAGTATCAGTGGCGTAGCGTGGGTTGTCAGCACCTGGGGCAAGGCAAGTAATTTGCGCCCCCTAACCCGTGGATTTGCGCCCCCTAACCCTAACCCCCAGATGTTGCGCCCGGTGCGGCCGGCCCCTCCTGCACCCCCCACGCTACGCCACTGGCTAGTATGGTTTGGCCCTTTGGCTAGCAAGTGGCATTTGTGGTGTCCGTACAAGTGTGAGATTTTTATGCCAGCGGAGGGAGGCAGAGCAACCCTCTCTCTCTCCCACTGCTGGAAGGAAGAGGAACTGACTTGTTCCTTCCAGAAGAAAAGGAGAGTGTGGTCCATTTCCAAACTCATGCACCAGCCTCCATCCCCAGTCGGCTGTCGTAAACCAGGTCAAGAGGCCAAACTGCACACCCAGAAACTGCCTCCGTTGACCCAGGAGAATCAGTCCCATTTTTAAAATCTATGGTGTAAAACAATTCCCTATGCTTCTGCTGATGCAGCCGAGAATAGCCTTAGATTTTTTTGCTGCTGCATCGCACTGTTGACTCATGTTGAGCTTGTGGTCCACCAAGACCCCTCGATCTTTCGTTTGTGCATCCTGCCTAAGCGCAGAACCTGACATTTGTCCCTCTTGAAATTCGCTTTGTGAGGTCGGGCCCAGTTCCCCAATCTGTTGAGGCCATCTGGCTGAACGTGTGTCAGACGCCATCGTGCTGTATTTGTTCAGGGTTGTTGAGCAGACACTGAGCAGCGGGTCGGACTGGGTGTCTTCTGAAGTCTGCTGCTGCTGCTGCTTTAGAGATCCCCTTCAGGCAGCTCCTCTGGGGGGGGGGGGGAGAGTGAAAAGAAGGCTAGTCAGGGCGGGAGGGAGCAGCGGAGCTGGGACCCTGCTTTGCCACCCCTCCCAAATCTGGCCCCGAGGCACTTGGTAGGCCTAGCCTTGCCCCCTGCGCTCTCCATCCCATGCCCAGACTCTTCTGCTTGGCCCTGCTCCCAAAACTCACAGGGGAGACCCAGTGCCAGGGCCTGACAAGTGCCAACGCCAGCTAAGCTGTCTGCCCCATGGGCCAGAGCTGCTTTGACGGAGGTGCCATCCGCACACACACACCCTGCCCCATTCACCAATTCCTGGAATGCACTGCCTTCTTCAGAGCAGCCAGCCAATTCTCCGCGAAGGACGTCTTTCTCTCAGTTCTCCGCAAAGTATTTCTTTCTCTGCCCGGTGGGCTCCTGGGCTCCTGGAAAGGGGCGCAAACAAGCCCGTCGCGCCATCGCAAAAGATTAGGTGCTCATCGTTGTTAACACGCTGTTTCCTCTAAATAAGTAATTTGTCCCCAAACTTGTGTTCAATTATTAAACAAAACACGGGCATAATTTGGCTGTTCCAGAGATGAAGCAGTGTGTGCAGAGTAGTCCGCGGCTGCCTTCTCCTCCTCGCTTGCAGGCGTCTTGGGGGCCGCCCTTGAAAGTGGGTGAGGGGGCAGGGAGCCAGCAGGGGTCCAGCGCCCACAGGATGAGGAGGGGGAGCGGGGGGGGGGAGAAAGTGGATGTGTGTCTATATGCAGGTAGATGAGATGAGGGGCGAGAAAGAGAGAGAAAATGGGGGGAGGATGGGGTGCGTTGGTGAGTGTGCATGTGTGCATGTGGGGGGGGGAGAGAGAGGGAGGAAAGGGTTTGGGAGATGAGTGAGAAAAAGAGAATGAGTTGATGATAGTTGAATGATGTAGTCAGGGCCAGATTGAGGTTGGATGAGGCCCTCAGTTACTGAAGGTAATGGGGCCTTTTATATGTCCAGTGTCCTTTGTCAACAACAAATTGTCGCTGTTTCTTGTGTTGAATATATGCTATATGGTAACTGATGGACCTAATAGGTATCTAAAGCCATTTGCACATAGCAAATAGGAGCCTACACAACACAATACACTGTTGCTGTATGTAGGTTTTATTTTATTTGGTTTTTACCTTATATTTTGGAAATGTACATCCAGTTTTTTTCCTTTAAATTTTTTGGGGGCCCCCAAGAGAGTGGGGCCCTAAGCTAGAGCTTGTTTAGCTTATATGTAAATCCGGCACTGGATGTAGTGTTGGGGGGGGGGAGGGCCTACCTGGGGGGAAGGGAGAAGATGATCCAGGTGAAGGAAGACCTGGCTATATACATGCCCCGCCCGCCTCTGGATCCTTCCTGGGTTGACAATTCACTTTTGAACATTTGGACTGTTAATGGAGAAATCTGAGGGCTCCCTTGGAGGAAAACCAGGACACCAGCCAGGAATACCAGAGCAAAACATCAGCCAGTAGGCTTGGTCTTTATTGAAGACTGTCGCGACAGGACTCCCACCTGCCACCAGGTGGAACAAGATGGAAGCCCCCAACAAAAGAGAACCCAAACTTTTATTAGTTACTAATCCCCCAAACTACACCCCTAGAACTACATCACAACTACATCATGACTACATCATTGACACATCACAAAAAGGAGGGGTTGAGGGAGGAGTTGTGGAGGTAACCTGAGTGTCTTGTCACCTGGCTGGTTCCTCCTTTCCCCCTCCCCATGAGTCATTTCCAGAGGACAAAGGGGAGTTGGCAGTTTCCTGCCCCCAGAGGGAAGAGCTGATCATTGTCCTTTGTTCCAGTCCGTGTTGAATCCACTCCCATATGGAAGTCCTTTGTGACCTTGATGGTCTTCTGTCTGGGACCATGAAGGTTGGCATGCCAACTGGGTAGGGCTCCTGTGTATGTGCTGGTATGGTTAAGAGATTATGGCCGTGCTGTATCAAACCATCCCCCTTTGATAGTCCTTCCTTCATGGAGTAAAATAAAAGTGGACTGGTGTAAATCCGGTGTATGGTTGATTTACTATGAATTTATAACAGAAACGTCGCGTATGTCGTGTGTGAGTGTGTCGTGTTTGTACAAACTGAATGATTGGGGGGGGGTGTCCTGCAACAGGACAATTCTAAATCCCAGTCAAATCCCAGTTAAAGCTCTGGGTTTTCCCAGTAGTGATGCATGGAAGTGAGAGCTGGACCACAAAGAAGGCTGATCGCCAAAGAATGGATGCTTTTGAATTCTGGTGCTGGAGGAGACTCTTGAGAGTCCCATGGACTGCAAGAAGATCAAACCGATCCATTCTGAAGGAAATAAGCCCTGAGTGCTCACTGGAAGGACAGATCCGGAAGCTGAGGCTTAGGTCCCTATGGAACCTCCAGGTCCAGAGGTAGTCTACCTAGATTCCTAGGTGCTTGGGGGCACTTGGCCACTGTGGGAACAGGAGGCTGGGCTTGATGGGCTACTTCCCTGATCCAGCAGGCTTTTCTTTCATTCTTATGTTCTTATATGGATCCTGGCCCTGGCGCCTTGAGCTGGGCTTGCCAGCTGAATGGGTGCTGCCCCATTTTGAGTTTGACATCAACTCATAGGAAGTGCCTACAGAGGGTGGTGAACACAGCACAAGATATGATGGGATGTCCCGTGAATCCGCTGGATGAAATAGTGGAAGAACGTTGCCTCAGGAGAGTGAGGGAAATTCTCAGGGATGATTATTCACACCCTGGCCGGCATTTCTTGATCTCCTGCCCTCGGGCAGAAGATATAGAAGCATGATTAGTTGCGCCAACAGGGTAAAGAACAGCTTCTATCCGTGGGCTGTTAGGCTGCTGAATGAAAAGATAACAACAGGGCAACTGTCAGTAAACGAGGGGAATTAAGACTAAGAGAGCTGAGTGGGGGGGGGTGCTCGTGTAATCTCACCCTATACAGGTTGTACGAGTGACAATAAAGTATATCAATTCAATTTCAATCAATTTCAATATGGTTGAGTCCAAGCAAAAACTCCACCTCCATTTGCTGTAAGCTAAGATTGCCACCTTTGGTTGGGCAAAATAAAGGGCAGGTCAGGATGAGCTTGAATATGTGAAAAAAGACGTCTCCTTTGAAGTCCCAACAGGACACGGGACACTTTTCTCTCCGAAAAGGATGCTCACGTTTTTCTAGGGATGGGGGGCAACCCCAGCTGCAGCTGCTCAACCCCCAACCCGTCCATCTTTTCTTCCACCACGAGCAAATTCCTTCCAAAGTCTCCTCCCCCCCCCTCCTGCAACCCCAGAGCCGTTGAATTATTCTGCAATAGGGAAATTTGTGGGTTTTTGACAAATCACGGCCGAGACCTCCTCCCTCCTTCCCGCCCTCTCCTCCGAAGGAAAGCTCTCTTCAAGGAGAGGATCTGATTAAAATAATACATTAGTCGGGCCTCAAACTTGTGCAATAATATCATGATTAAAAAGTGCAGCTGGGTGATGAGAGGCCTGCGGACGGGGAGGCAATTAAATCAATCTTGGAGGAGGAGGAGGAAGGCCTGAAAAGAGATGGGGGGGGGGAGGACTTGAAAGGGAGGCTTAAAGGAGAGGAGCGGCAGGCTTAATCGGAGCAGCTCAGAAGGTCTTAAGCTGAAGCTCAATGGAGTTATCTCTGGTTCCACGTAGACCAAGAAGAAAGGCAAGGAATGTAATCTGGGGGGCGGAGGAGAAAGGAGAGCTAATGGGGGCCCCTTTACAAACACCCCGCCCCCCACCCCGCTCCAAACTTCTCACCAACGTAACTCCCAAGCGCACAAACCCTGCATGTTTTGGCAGGATCTCAGATCTTGGGACTAGGTTGCCTGGGAGATCAGAGTTCGAAACCCGCTCAGATCAGCTGGTTACCGCCTCTCAGGGCCGTTGTGAGGGTGAGATGGGGATGAGGAGAGCCAGGGACCTGGAGTGAGGAGGAGATATAAATGTAGTAACGGATTTGTGCAAAGGATGGAGATATGCACAGATTGAAGAGCCTGGCTGCTGGGGGCCCCCCTAGTCCAGCCTCCTGTTTCCACAGCGGCCGACCATGTGCCCCCAAGGGAAACCCCCAGAGCAGGATCCGGGTGCAAGAGCCCTCTCCCCTCCAGGGGTCTCCAGCAATGGGGATTCAGACACATCCTTGGTTTTCTGCATTGTATTGAAATGAATGTAAGTCAGGTCAATCCGTGGGCACCAAGGCAGGTAACATTGTCTCTGGTGGAAAGCAAACTGCAGCAGAACAGAAGCAGTGCTGCTGGCGACGAAGATGGCTCAGGGGGGAAATCTTGGCTGCCTCAAATCCCTGTTGAAAAACAAGTAAACGGTAAGTTCTCTCACAAAGCCATGGGTTGTGCCAAATGTTTGTCCTACTCAGAGCAGACCCATTGGAAATAGACCCCTGCCCCCATGCATTTCAATGGACCCATTCATATTTTGGAGTAGAACTCAGTTGGGTGTGATCCTGGGCTGGCCTGCTCCGCGTTTGCAATGCTGCACGCAATGATTAACCTCATAGAATCCTAGATTTGTAGGGTTGGAAGAGACCCCCAAAGGTCATCTAGTGCAACCCTCTTCAATGCAAAAGTCTCCAGTGTGGACCCCTTACTCTGTTTCCCCTCTGCTTGTCTTCCCACTAACTTCTTCTTCCAAACCTCCAATTTGTGGGTGAAATACGAGGCGGCATAAAACCTCCCCAAACTAGCCTTCTCCAAGGACGGCACGCTGGCTTTTATGACCCCAGAGCACGTCGAGAGTGCAACTTTGCGGCCGTCACAGCAGCCGCATTATTTACTGCCCAGCTACGCCTCTAATTAACTGCGGTGAAAAATAATATTTATCCCTGTGTGATGGGGAGCAATGAATGCAAAAGACCTTTGATGGCGAAGATATAGTCTCCCGCAGAGGGCAAGGCAGAGAGAGGCTTATTCGCTGGGTGTCGTTACAGGCCCGATAAAACACGCAGCGCACTCCGGGAAGGATATACGAGGGTCTATAAAATATTATAATGAGCCTGGGACCACCAGAGACCCTGGCCAGCACTCCAGCTGGAAGGCCTGGATGCCAGCTATGGTAGAACTTGGATTTTCTGGAGGGTCCGAGGAACAAAAACAGCACCTTTAGCTATGGATGCCATGAGGCAGCGGTGGTGTAGTGGTTAGAGTACTGGACCGGGGAGAGACCAGGGTTCAAATGCCCCTACTCAGCCATGAAGCTCATGAGGTGTGACCTCGGGGCCCAACCGCTGCTTCTCTCAACCTAACCTACCTCACAGGGTTGTTGTGGGGGTTAAATTAAGAGGCAGGGAGAACCATGTACACCACCTCAAGCTCCTTGTGGGAGGGGAAAGGTGGGATGTAAAGGTCAATCAATCAAGCCCCCCCAAAATCTCGATCCAAGATCACCCAAACTTTAAAACCCTTTTTTGTGTGGGGAGGGCTCTCTCTCTCTCTCTCATGTTCATCAATGTTTTTATGCCAATCTATAAACCACAGAGCCTAGGGCTTGCCAGTCAGAAGGTCGGTGGTTCAAATCCCCGCGACGGGGTGAGCTCCCATTGCTCGGTCCCTGCTCCTGCCAACCTAGCAGTTCGAAAGCACGTCAAAGTACAAGTAGATAAATAGGTACCGCTCCCTAGCGGGAAGGTAAACGGCGTTTCCGTGTGCTGCGCTGGTGCTGGCTTGCCAGCTGCAGCTTCGTCACGCTGGCCACGTGACCCGGAAGTGTCTTCGGACGGCGCCGGCTCCCGGCCTCTTGAGCGAGATGAGCACGCAATCCTAGAGTCGGACACGACTGGCCCGTACGGGGAGGGGTACCTTTACCTTTATGGTGCAACCACATTTGGAATATACAGAATTTTGTGTGTCTATAGTTCTGGTCGCTTCAACCCCACCCAAAAAATGGGGTTGGAAAAAGTTTAGAGAAGGGCCACCAGACTGATCAAGGGGTTGGATTGACTCTCCTACGGAGAAAGGATGCAGGATTTGGGACTTTTTAGTTTGGACAAAAGCTAATCTTGCACCAAGGACTTGTCTGGACATGTTTGCCAAAGTTAACCCCTCCCCTTTGGTGACATGTCAGTGATGCAGCAATGATGCTGTATGAACTGTATTCTGGGATGTGGTGGGAAACTTTTAAAAGTCTTTGTCACCCCATCCTCGGGGTTCAAATTTCCTCTTTGAACCTGTTGTGCAATAAACTTTGGTCTACAGCTATTTGCTCCGGTTGGCTGGACTCCTTCCTTTATTCCGCAGGGACCCGCAGGCTCTGCCCGACCAGCTGGGGGACGGAGCAGCCTCACACCTAGATTTTTTCCTTAACAGTGAGGAAGAGGCAACATGATAGAAGTTTAAGAAATAATGCATGGAATGGTGAAAACGGGCAGAGAAGCTTTTCCTGCTGTCTCCTAATGCTGGAATCCATTGAAGCTGAATGCTGGCAGATTTAGGACGGGTGAAAGAAAGCCCTTCTTCATTCAGCGCAGAATTAACCTGTGGAACTCCCTGCCACAGGAGGCAGGAATGGCCACCAGCTTGGATGCTTTAAAAGAGGATAAGGCAAATTCATGGAGGAGGCTCTTGTGTTCAAATCCTGCTTTGGGGCATCAGGTTGGCCACTGCGAGAACAGGAGGCTGGCCTAGATGGGCCATTGGTCCAGACTTTCCTGACATACTTACATACTCTACTCTTGTTTCCATCAGGATCCTCGTCCCGGGGGCCTGATGAAGAGGTCTAGGGGCCGCATCCTCTAGGTCCATGTCCTCTAGGACTGCAGCTCTGGCCAACGCATCTAAACAGTACCTCAACCCCACTGCCCCCAGGGGGGGCCGGAGGGCGAGGAGAGGAGGAGCGACTCTCGAGGAGACCCTCCAGAGCACGGAGGGGAGCAGCCTTGGGCAGTTCTGCCTGATCCCTCAGCCCTGATTCATGAAAGCAGCCGGGCCATGAGTGATATTCCCAGGAGAGCGTTTAGACGGGAGCCGGTGCGAGTAATTTAGTGGGAGCATTAAGACGGCACCGGATTACTTATTTATGGGAACTTCTTGACAGATCTGTCGCTCCATAATTCATGCCGCAGAGCGTTTAGTCAGGGTCGCCAGTAAATAATTCACTTATTATAAACTAAGGGGTGTTTTGCGAGAGGCTGAATTACGGCCTCCCTCCTGATTCGGGGCTGTAAATATGGAAAGTGACGGCGCCGTCGTCTTCCCAGGCAAGAATCTGGGAAGGAGAATCACAGAATCAGAGAAGCTCAGAGCTGGAAGGGACCCCAAGGGTCATCCAGTCCAGCCCCCTGCAATGCAGGAATCTCAGCTCAAGAATCCAGGACAGATGGCCCTCCGACCTCTGCTTGTGGCTGTTGTTGAGTCGTTTGGTCGTGTCCGCCTCTTTGTGACCTCCTGGACCAGAACACGCCAGGCCCTCCTGTCTTCCACTGCCTCCCACATGCTGGCACCTTCGAGAACACTGTCCCACCATCTCATCCTCTGTCATCTCCTTCTCCTTGTGCCCTCCATCCTTCCCAACATCAGGGTATTTTCCAGGGAGCCTTCTCTTCTCCTGAGGTGGCCAAAGTCTTGGAGCCTCAGCTTCAGCATCTGTCCTTCCAGTGAGCACTCAGGGCTGATTTCCTTCAGAATGGAGAGGTTGGATCTTCTTGCAGTCCATGGGACTCTCAAGAGTCTCCTCCAGCACCATAATTCAAAAACATCCATTCTTCAGCGATCAGCCTTCTTGATGGTCCAGCTCTTCGGCGATCAGCCTTCTTGATGGTCCAGTTTCTCGCCAAACTATCACTACTGGGAAAACCAGAGCTTGAACTATACGGACCTCTGCTTAAATACCTCCAAGGAAGGAGAGTCCACAACTTCCTCCACTATTAAGTGAGGTGATAAAAATGTAATTAAAACAAACAGGAGGTGGAGTAGTTCAGATCTTGGCATTTGCTTCAAAGAGGAAAGTCAGATGCTAAAAATCGGTGCCTGGGTTTGGGGCAGGAGACCTTCCCAGCCTTCCCTGACAACGCTGCAGATTGATCCTGGGACCTCCAGGGTCTGTGGCGGGGGGGGGGGGTCTCTCCCAGCCCTACCTGGAGATGCTGCTGGAGACTCAACCTTGGACCTTCTGCATGAGAAGCAGGTGTCCTGCAGATTTATGAGCCCTTCCCCTTATGCTAAAGTCAGATTCCAGTCCTCATGGTTCTGAGTTAAATAGGGAAGCAGGAGGTTGTCTTGGACTGAGTCAGAACTTTGGTCCATCCAACTCACTACAGTGGTAAAAAGGTAAAGGTAAAGGGACCCCTGACCGTTAGGTCCAGTCGTGGCCGACTCTGGGCTTTACTGGCCAAGGGAGCCGGCGTACAGCTTCCGGGTCATGTGACCAGCAGGACTAAGCCGCTTCTGGCGAACCAGAGCAGCTCATGGAAATGCCATTTACCTTCCTGCCGGAGCGGTACCTATTTATCTACTTGCACTTTGCTGGTATCATTTCCACACTTGCCTCTGAAATAAAACCATCTTTGCCGTGACTTTTCTGCAGGAAAGCTGCTAGAGGAACGTGGTCCTTCCTCTCTCTTAACCCTAGAGCCTGAGGGTGTCTGAGGAGGCTGGACGTGGGAACATTCAGGACCGGCAAAAGGAAGTCCTTCTTCACGCAGCACAAATTTAAACTATGGAACTCACATTTGCAGGAGGCCACCAACCTGCGTGGCTTTTAAAGAGGACGGGACAAATAGGACAAAAGTCCAAAGCCCCAAGAAGCCCCAGTAAAAAAGGTAAAGGGACCCCTGACCATCAGGTCCAGTCGTGGCCGACTCTGGGGTTGTGGCGCTCATCTTGCTTTACTGGCCGAGGGAGCTGGCGTACAGCTTCTGGGTCATGTGGCCAGCATACAGTGGTACCTCGGGTTAAGAACTTAACTTGTTCTGGTGGTCCGTTCTTAATCTCAAACTGTTCTTAACCTGAAGCACCACTTTAGCTAATGGGGCCTCCTGCTGCCGCCACGCCGCCGGAGCACAATTTCTGTTCTCATCCTGAAGCAAAGTTCTTAACCCGATGTACTATTTCTGGGTTAGCGGAGTCTGTAACCTGAAGCATCTGTAACCTGAAGCATCTATAATCTGAGGTACAACTGTATTGTCTACAGTGGCTCTCAGAGCCTCCCCCTCGCCGATAGGCTAACGGGGGTCCAGCCTTCTGCACACAGGGCAGATGCTCTAACCTAAGGTTACCAGATTTTTTTCAATGAATCCGGTGACACTTTTCAACTTCAATGGATTTTGTATGGGGACTGACTTGTAAATCCAGGGACTGCCCCCGGAAAAACAGGGACCTCTGGTAACCTTACTCTAACCCAGCTGTTCTCCACCTGTGGGTCCCCAGATGTTGTTGGACTACAACTCCCATCATCCCTGAGCTCTGGCCTTGCTAGCTAGGGGTGATGGGAGTTGTAGTTCAACAACATCTGGGGACCCACAGGTGGAGAAAGGCTGCTCTAACCACGCAGCCCTTTCCTGTTTCGGAATGTAGGAAGCTGCCTTGTGCTGGTCTTTCTGTCTCTCTCTTGCAGGCTTCCTCAATCCCGGCCCTCCAGATGTTTTGAGACTACAGTTCCAGCATCCCTGACCACTGGTCCTGCTAGCTAGGGATCATGGGAGTTGTAGGCCAAAAGCTCTGTTGTCTACAGAGCCTCCAAGTGCCCCTATTTTCCAGGGGCAACCCCAGATTTACAGAAGCCGTCCCATTTTCTGATGTGATCCCAGAATGTCCCGGTTTTCCTTAAGACGTCCCTATTTTCATCAGAGGGTGTGGAGTTATGTGACCTCCCAAGTCAAGGAGATAAGTACCTATACAACCTTTGGAATATGTCTGAAGGCAGCCCTGTATAAGGAAGTTTTTTAATATAAATGATACTATTATTATTATTATTATTATTATTATTATTATTATTGATTAGGATGTCCCTATTTTCACCACAGAAATATTAGTCAGTCTACACTGACTTGCATTTCTCCATTTGAAGAATTTTGGCACTGCAAAGTTAAGAAAACGCAAATTATTGAGGACAGCTGCGTTTGATGTGCGTTTTAGAAGACATCTGAAAGCAGATGTGTACAGGGAGGATTTTAATGTTTGAGGCTTTTGGGGTTTAAAAATGTTGTTGGAAGCCACCCAGAGTGGCTGGTGCAAGCTGGTTGGATGGGTGGATAATACTAAAATAATAATAATAATAATAATAATAATAATAATAATAATAATAATAGCAGCGGCAGCTTTGGGGCACTGAGTATTGGACAGCTTCAAGTTATAACACCCAAATTTCTCCACCCTCACCTCTTAGGGATGATGGAAGTTGTAGTTTAACAATATTCTGGGGAGTCAAAGGGTGTCCATCCGAGGAGAGAATAAGAATAAAAATCAGGATCAGGCCAATGGCCCATCTAGCTCAGCATCCTGCAGGAAACCTGCCAGCAGGATCCGAGCTCCAGAGCAACTCCCTCCCCTCATGTGGTTTTCCAGCACCGGGGATCTCCCTTTCCTCCATGAATTCCCCCAATCCTCCCTGTGGCAGGGAGTTCCACAGTTTAACCACATGCTGCACGAAGGAAGAGAAGGATCTCAGCCAACCGACAAAGAGAACTGAAGTCAGTGAATGTTGATGCCCTTAAAACATGTCTCGGCCTCTAAGGTGCCACAAGGCTCTGGGTGTTGATGGCATTGTGGAAATAAATCTCCTTGTCAATCAGATTTCAAGCATCCCCGGCTCCAGCCTCTGACCCCCCCCTGGATTTCACAAAAGAGGCTCATGGCTTTGCATCGTCAGCTGCAGCACGAAGGCCGTGTGTTTTCTTGCCCCTTCCCCTGATCTGGATGTCCGGAAGTTCGAAGGATAGTGCAGAGTTGGAAACGATTCAGAAAAGGGAATGGAGGGGCTTCCCTGGGGAGAAAGGGAGCAGCGTTTTTTGACTTCTTAGTTTGAATAAAAGACAAGTCAGAGAGACCTGATAGAAGCTTATAAGGCGATTCCTGGATACAGAAAACTTCCTCCTTCTCTCAGAACTCATGGGCTGCACCTTGAAGCTGAACCCTGGGAGATTCAGGAAAGATAAAAGAAAGGACTTTGGAGAATTTTGGCCCTGCAAAATAAAGAAAATGCAAATGATTGAGGACAGCTGCATTTGATGTACGTTTTAGAAGACATCTGAAAGCAGATGTGTACAGTGGAGCTATGGAACTCACTGCCACTGGAAGCAATGATGGCCACCAACTTGGATGGCTTTAAAAAAAGATTAGACAAATGAATGGAGGAAGAGGGGGCTCTTGAGGACCACTGGCCCCGAGGGCTATGGGCAGCAATGCTTGTGAATACCAGTGAACTGAAGGAGAGGAGAGGGCAGCAGCGCTCGAATCCTGCTTGAAGCTTTCCCATAATGAGCATCTGTCTGGCCACTGTGAGAAGACAATGCTGGACCAGACGGGCCATTGGCCTCATCCGGCACGCCCTTCTTATGTCCTTATGGAACCCCCAGTTGCAGAGGCAGTCTATCTGGCTTCCTAGGTTTGCAGGGGTAAAGGTAAAGGGACCCCTGACCATTAGGTCCAGTCATGACTGACTCTGGGGTTGCACGCTCATCTCGCTTTATTGGCCGAGGGAGCCGGCGTACAGCTTCCGGGTCATGTGGCCAGCAGGACTAAGCCGCTTCTGGCGAACCAGAGCAGCGCACGGAAACGCCGTTTACCTTCCCGCCCAAGTGGTACCTATTTATCTACTTGCACTTTGACGTGCTTTTGAACTGCTAGGTTGGCAGGAGCAGGGACCGAGCAACGGGAGCTCACCCCGTCACAGAGATTCAAACCGCAGACCTTCTGATCGGCAAGTCCTAGGCTCTGTGGTTTAACCCACAGCACCAACTGTGTCCCTTTGTAGGGGTATTTGGCCACAATGATGCCAGGCCATTGGCCTGATCCAACAGGCTCATTGTACATTCTTATTTCAACCTTTCCGCATGCAAGGAAGGCGTGTTTCTGCCCAGTCCTCCTGGAGTCCAGGGCGGTGGAGACAAAGGACCAGGCTCCATAGATTATTCCTTGCTTGCTTCCCCCCATCCCAGTGTCTCTCCTTCCCCAGCTCCTTCTCCCGCCCCCACCGCTTCTCCTGTTTCCGAATCCCAAACAGGGTTTATTATCTTGCCGCCTCACTGCGACCAAATTGATCAATGTTTCACGCAGCTGGAAAAGCAGTGGGCAGGGAATCGGAGATTAAACAAGGAAGGAATTTTCTGGTTTTGCTAAGAGGAGCTCTTCTTTTCCCCCAGCCCCTCTAGTCAAAGGTCCCTCTCCCCATCCTGAACTCTCCTGAGCTGAGAGGTTTGGGGGCTGCGAAGGCTGGATTTCATAGAATCACAGAATTGTAGCGTTGAAAAGGATCCCCAGGGGTCATCTAGTCCAACCCCCTTCAGTGCAGGAATTGCAGCTAATTCCAACCTCTGCTTAGAAACTTACAAGGAAGGAGGGCTCATTCTGCCATTGAACAGCTCTTACCATCAGAAAATTCTTCCTAGTGTTTAGTCAGATCCCTTTGAATCCCTTTGAATCCCTGTTCTTTGGCTTCTAGTAGAATGCTTTTTAAACAAGCGCATGTTTTAAAGCTCATTCTTTTCCTTCTCATCTGCTCTGCTGGAGCTGGTCTGCGACCATATAGTAAATGATTTTATTTGATCTGATATACTGCTTCCCCTCCCAGCCGAGATTACGAAAGAAGAAGCAGAGATAAAATCGGTTAAAACTTGCCGTAAAATCAGGGGGGGAACCTCACTTACGAAATGCCTGCTGGAAGAGAGAGTCCTGTGCTAAGCGCCTGAAGTTCAACAGGGAAAGAGCCTGCCTGTTCTCAGGTGGCAGGAAGTTCCACAGGACCCCCCATTGACTGAATGTCTTCTGGTGGATGTGAGCCCTGAATCTGGGCCATGGGGGACCAATGGCAAGCCTGTGCAAGATTTTGAGAACAAGGGTTCGACCCCAGCAACTGTTTAGCTGCGTTTTCCACCAGCTGGAGCCTCTGGTCCAGACCCCAAGGGCAGCCCCACACTGAGCGCATTGCAGCCGTCAAGTCTTGTGGGTTCCACACCCCGCCAAAAGGAGCCTCTTTCTCCTTCACTCAGTGCACAAACTCTGGAACTCCCTGCCGCAGTGACGGCCACCAACTCGGGTGTCTTTAAAAGAGGCTTGGACAAATTCATGGAGGAGAATGCGCTCTCTGTGGGGCTTCCCTAGCGCTCGACCCAGAAGCTGCCACTGGTGCAGGATGCTGCAGCAAGGTTGCTGAAAGGAGCGAGGCCTTGTCTGTATGCAACACCAGTGATCAGAGTTCTGTACCGGTTGCCAATTTGCTACTGGGCCAAGTTCAAGGTGTTATTCCTAGTATAGGTAAAGGTAAAGGGACCCCTAACCATTAGGTCCAGTCGTGGCCGACTCTGGGGTTGCGGCGCTCATCTTGCTTTACTGGCCGAGGGAGCCGGTGTACAGCTTCCAGGTCATGTGGCCAGCATGACTAAGCCACTTCTGGTGAACCAGAGCAGCGCACGGAAACGCCGTTTACCTTCCCGCTGGATTGGTACCTATTTCTCTACTTGCACTTTGATGTGCTTTCGAACTGCTAGGTTGGCAGGAGCAGGGACCGAGCAACGGGAGCTCACCCCGTTGCGGGGATTCGAACCGCCAGCCTTCTGATCGGCAAGTCCTAGGCTCTGTGGTTTAACCCATAGCACCACCCGCGTCCCTATTCCTAGTATACAAAGCCCTTAACAACTTGGAACCCGCCTGCCTTTGAAATCGCCTGAGCCCACATGTGCCCACTCAAACACTTTAAGGGGTGGGATTGGCATTGCCACAGGTGCCACAATAAACCCATTCTGAACTTTGTAAGGACTTGTCCAGTTAGTGTGGCAATGCCTACCTATCCTTGGAACTCCCTGCCTATTGATATCAAGCAAGTGCCTTCGCTGTTCTTTTTTCAGCGCCTGCCGAAAAAACAACATTCTTGTTTAGACAAGTCTGCCCAGATTTTTAGAAAGCTGGTGCGTATTTAAATCTGCTTTGGTATTTTAACTGTTTGCATGTTCCAAACTGTTGTAATTCCCCCCGATTTTCTTGTTTTATCTTTTTGTAAACGACTTTCAGTCTTTTGGTTTTACATTCAAGCGGTGCACAGTTTCTGTAAAATAAGTACATAAATGGCTGCTAGCCACGATGTCTGTGGTCTGTGCCTCCGTGGCCAAAATCTTCCAAATACCAGTGGTGGGAAACTGCAGGAGGGGAAGAGGGCTCTGGGTTCAAATCCTGGGCTGAGGTATTGTATAGATGTTTTTGTTGGTGTGTGGGGTCATTGTTGCTGTTGCTGCTGTTAATTTATCTCTATTTTGGATCTTAGAATAACAGAATCATGGAACCATAGAGTTGGAAGGGGCCCCTCAGCGCTCATCTAGCCCAACCCGGTGCAAGGCAGGAATCTCAACTCAAGCATCCCAGACAGACAGTCATCCAGCCTCTGCTTAAAGACTTGCAAGGAAGGAGAGTCCAACACTTTCTGGGGGCGTCTGTTCCACTGCCAGGTGGAAATGGTTCAATTTGGTCGGTTGGATGTTTCATTTATGGTTTATGACTACTTTTGTTGTGGTTGCAGTTTTCAAAAGTACGTTGCAAGCTGCCTTGAGCAGGGTTTTAACTTTGGAAAGATGGCATACAAATAAGGCGACTGATCGATTGATCCGTTGAGTGCTGCTTTGACTGATTTACAGGCTTCCTTTTTGCTCATGTGGTCCTTCAAGAGAGCGGCAAATGTCACCTGCCTGCGATGCTGGGAACTCAGACTCAGCCCTGACAGCTCAGGGGCCAACATCCCTCACAGCCTGGGATTCCCTCCTGGGTAAGAGGGAGAGAGAGAGAGAAATCAAATCCTTCTCTAGTTCCCAGTGCAGCCCAGAGCTGCCTAATGTCTCTCGCAAAAGATGTCACCGAGAGTCCTGAGGGGACCCAAAGTGTCTGGGCTAAATATCATTTCTGGAGACTCCTCAACTGCCTGCCAATGTCCAGGGGATGGAATGAGAGCAACCACTTAGCGCATCACAGAGAGAGAGAGAGAGAGAGAGAGAGAGAGAGAGAGAGAAAGAAAGAGGGGAGGAGCATTAGGAGGTTCTTCTTAATGTTACAGGTAGGTAGCTGTGTTGGTCTGCTGTAGTCAAAACAAAACAAAAAAATTCCTTCCAGTAGCACCTTAGAGATCAACTAAGTTTGTTATTGGTATATAACAATAACATATTATATATATATAAAACAATAACAAACTTAGTTGGTCTCTAAGGTGCTACTGGAAGGAATTTTCAAATTTTGTTTCTTAATGTTAGTCAGCAACTGTCTTCTTGCAATTCGAATCCATCCTGTCCTCCACTCTGGAGCTGCAGAAAACAGGCAGGTCCCCCCACCTTTTATTCCAGAAAAAAAAGCACTGGAATAGCTGGTTCCCATACCTTGATAAAAGTGTGCCAATGGTGCCACCACAAAACAGCACCCTACACACACACATGGAGACTTGTTCTGCATAGGATGGACAGAGGAGGTCCACAAAATCAGTCGCCCTCACCTGCAGCAGAGGAGGGCCATGATCCAAGGGTGCCCCCTGCCCCTCCCAACATTTGGCAACCTGAATCGCTACACCATTGAGGCACCAGCTCCTGCCTTCATCTGACCCAGCCCAGGGGAGAACTTCTGCACCCCCTTGAGAAGAAGAAGAGATTGGATTTGATATCCCGCTTTATCGCTACCCTCAGGAGTCTCAAAGTGGCTCACAATCTCCTTTCCCTTCCTCCCCCACAACAAACACTCTGTGAGGTGAGTGGGGCTGAGAGACTTCAGCAGTGGCGTAGGGTGGGTTGTCAGCACCCGGGGCAAGGCAAGTAATTTGCGCCCCCTAACCCATGGATTTGCGCCCCCTAACCCTAACCCCCAGATGTTGCGCCCGGTGCGGCCGGCCTCCCCTGCACCCCCCACGCTACGCCACTGGACTTCAGAGAAGTGTGACTGGCCCAAGGTCACCCAGGAGCTGCATGTGGAGGAGCGGAGACGCGAACCCGGTTCACCAGATTACGAGACTACCGCTCTTAACCACTACACCACACTGGCCAAAGTGCCAAAGGGACGCATTCCCAACCTGTGTCCTCCTTGCCCAGCCATCTGAGCAATGCAGGAGCTCAAGGGATGCCCCCCAGGGCCTTGACTTCCCAGACGCTCATTCACACAACAAGGCAGACATCCCCTTTTCCGATCCTAGAATCAGAGAATTGTTGGAAGGGAACTCCAAGAGTCATGTAGTCCAACCCTCTGCAATGCAGGAATCACGGCTCAAGAATCCCTGGCAGATGGCCATCCCACCTGCATTTAAAAACTCCCAAGGAAGGAGAGGGAGTCCGTCCCGCTGTCTAAGAGCTCTTACCATCAGAAAGTTCTTCCTCATGTTGAGTCGGAATCTCCTTCCTTGTCCCTTTTTGTCTATCGCTTCAGGTCTCCCGCTGTGAAGCTGCAGAAAACAAGCTTGGTCCGTCTTCAGGTGTTTGAAGACGGTTCTCTTGTCACTTCTCAGTCTTCCTTCTCCAGGCTAAACATCCCCAACTCCCTCGACTGTTCCTCATCAGGCTGGGTCATCATGATCCCTTTCTCCCCACAGACACACTCACAAACTCCTTTCGCTTGTGGGATATGCCCTGCCATTGAAAGAAATCACATAAGGCAGAAGAAAGAAAACCTCTTTCAGAACACAACACAGTTTATTGCTGCCACCTGCTGGACAGGTTAGAGTTGAGGATATCTTTTTTCGGTTGGAAAGAAGTGGATAAGGTTATTTTGAAGCTTAACCATCTGTTTGAGAACTTTGTCTGCTTCTGGCTATAAAGCTAAAGGGACCCCTGACCGTTAGGTCCAGTCATGGGCCGACTCTGGGGTTGCAGCGCTCATCTCGTTTTATTGGTTGAGGGAGCCGGCGTACAGCTTCCAGGTCATGTGGCCAGCAGGACTAAGCCGCTTCTGGCGAACCAGAGCAGCGCACAGAAACGCCGTTTACCTTCCTGCCGGAGCAGTATCTTTTTATCTACTTGCACTGGTGTGCTTTTGAACTGCTAGTTTGGCAGGAGCAGGGACAGAGCAACGGGAGCTCACCCCGTCGTGGGGATTCGAACCGCCGACCTTCTGATCGGCAAGTCCTAGGCTCTGTGGTTTAACCCACAGCACCACCCGGGTCCCTATGCTTCTGGCTGTGGCGGCTTGCAATTCTCTGCAGTGTTAGACTTTTCCGGTTTTGTTTTTAGTCTAACAAACTTGTGTGTTTCTATGAGCAGTGAAGGGTCACTGAAATCTCCGAAAAGACGAATCACCAACAGTCCAGCCCTTTGGAGCTTGTCTTTATTGGCTAAAATGTGTTTGGTTGTAGTCCAGTCCCTAAAGGTCATCCATTTTGGACCTTGTCAAATGAGAGACATTTTACGATGATAATATTCTTTGCTGAGATGAGGCCTCTAATGGCTAAGTCGATTTTCTTGAGAATATTGTCTCATGGGGAATCCTCTGTATTTGGAGAGGGGTAGGAAGACAAGTTTATGTTTGATTAGAATTAAATTCCGACTGTTCGGGTTCTTTTGTCGTGAGCCTTTTTGGGTAGATTTGAGTATATAGTGTTTCCTTGAGGAGTCTTGTAGGAAGTTGGTTGCTTAGGATCTGGGATTTCCTTTAGTTTTCCTGAGATCCCACTAGTGGGCCATGTTTATTCTACTAGGTTTTGAGGCCTAACCTCTTGATGGTTGACAGGTTAGAGTTCTTTATTCAAGCCGGAGTTATTAACAGACAATGACAAATCCCTGCCCCCCCCCCCCCCGTTAACGGAGAAATCAGAGGGCTCCCTTGGACAAAAAACAAGGACACCAGCCAGGAAAATTGGAGCAAAACAGCAGCCAGTTGGCTTGGTCTTTATTGAAGACTGTCGCAAAAGGACTCCCACCTGCCACCAGGTGGAACAAGATGGAAGCCCCACACAAAAGAGAACCCAAACTTTTATTAGCTGCTCATCCCCATGTTACACCCCCTAAACTACATCACTCATACATCACGGTTACATCATGAAAGGGGAGGTCTGCGGGCAGTAATCTGAGCATCCTGGACCCTGCCCCATGGTTCCCCTTGCCCTCCACCAAACACCCATCAAGTGAAACAAAAGAGATATTTACATTTCCCTCTTTCCAGTTCATCCCACCATTTTGTCTTCATCTGGGTTTGTTATTTCTGGAATGGCTACCTGTCTGGCACTCAGGTATCAGGATGCCAGGGATTATCACTCAGCTGAGGAGCTGAGCTCACATGTCTATATGAATTTCTGAAGTTTCCCCAGTGAGCCAGTACACAGAGACATTTATCGGTGAATTCTTACATTGGTATCGTGCAGCAAAGGCCCTTTGAATAGATAGGAAGAAACTGTGATGAAGTGTTTTGTGGGGACAAGTCACAAAAGTGATTGTGCTGGTTTTGGTAGTGGGCTGCATGTGCAAGATATCTGCTGGAGGGGCACCCCCCCCAAACCTATGCATAAATTCCTGCAACACCCCCACATCCACAAACAGCCCAGGATGGCAGACTTAGCTTACAATACTGCTGGGGTTGTGGATGAAACCCCTTAGGGGAACCTAAGAAGAGGTCCCCTCAAGTTCCCTCGCCACATCTCAGAATCGTAGAGCTGGAAGGGACCCCCAAAGGTCATCTAGCTCAACCCCCTGTGATGCAGGAGTCGCAACGAAAGGATTCCAGATTCTTGTTCCATCCAGATGTTTCTGGTGATCATCCCCGTTGCCCTCTGCTGTCGGCTGTGCTGGCTGGGGCTGACAGGATCTGCGGAGTCAAGGAGCATCCTGGGGGCACCACGTTGGAGAAGTCTGGACTGTGCTGGCCAGCAGTGGCTCTCTGAGGTTTGAGATGTTGCCGGGGATTGAACCTGGAACCTTCTGCATGCAAAGATGGCGACCTGCCAGGAAACTGCCAAATGGGCTGAACAGGGCCAGCGCCAGGGTTTCGCAGGGCTTTTGGTGATCCTACCTCCCCCCACCTTGATGCTATTTTTGCCCTCTCCTTGTTTTCCTTATTCCTGCTGCCCCCGCTTGCTTGCTGCACAGAGAAGCAGCAAGGAAAAGTCAAATTGGTGAAATTAGCACACTCTGAAATTGTACAAGAACCAAAACACACCCATCTTTCGAAACCCAAACTGATCTGAATTTGGCAATGCAGTTCTCCAAACGAAGAATATTTTACACCCCCCCCCAAAAAAAAAAAATAAACCACAACCACAGAAGAAGCATCTATTAAGGGAAAGGGTTCTTTCATGTTAACATATTGTAGCAGGGAAATAACATGCAAGAATGCCTTGGGGGGGCAACCCCCCCCCCAAACCCAGGTATTTTAGTTTAATACAGCCTCCGTTAGGAGGAATTCACATTGAAAGGCAGGCCAATTTCCATGAGGATTTTGAAGAAATAAAATAAAATGGCAAATTGCTGCAAGGAAAGCAGAGAAGTGAATTTAAGACTGAAGACACTGAGAAGAGTGGAATGGACTGATCGTTTCCACCCATGCCAACTGCGGGGATGTGGGTCCTCGTAGGATGCCCAGGCCTGCCAACCCTTGCCCCCCTGCCCGCCGTGGGATTGAACCCCGAGGAAGGATCCCAGCAGCCTGCAGTTTAGCACCAGTTTGAGGGCACCAGGTTGGGGAAGGTTGGTCCACCCTGACCAGCAATGGCTCTCTGGGGTTCCAGACCAGCCCTAGCTGGAGATGCTGTTGGGGGTCTAACATGGGGCCTTCAGCTTGTTGTACTGCTGAGCTACACCCTTTGTTCTAAAAATAAGACGCTAGTCCTCATGGTTCTCCATAAAGGGATGGTTTAAATAGGAACATAGGAATCGTACTTATACCGAGGTCTTTGGTTAGGGACAAAATCCAGGCAGTGGTTTCAGAGGATCAGCACTGGGAAATAGGAACGTGATGCCTGGGAACATCGAAGCATGTGTGAATCACAGAATTGCAGAGTTGGAAGGGAACCCAGGGGTCATCTAGTCCAACCCCCTTCAGTGCAGGAATCTCAGCAGATCCTGAGGTGTGCCTCCCTGCCAGGGACTGGTTGGACACAGAGGAATGGTGGGAGGAACTAGCTGGATCACGGGGCATAATTAGCAAATGTTAATTCAGACTTCTTCTTCTCTCTCTCATTTCCTAATACAGTCAAACCTCGGTTCTTGAACGGCTCCGTTTTCGGACACCTCGGCTCCCGAACGCCAAAAACCGGGAAGTAAATGCTCTGGTTTACGAACGTTTTTCGGAACCCGAACGTCTGACGCAGCTTCCGCTTGAGTGCAAGAAGCTCCTGCAACCAATCAGAAGTTGAACGGTCTTCTGGAATGGATTACGTTTGACAACCGAGGTTTGACTGCAAAGGGGAACCAGAGCAAGGGGCGGACGAGAAGTGGGAGCCCTGGAAAATGACAGGAGGCGGCTGGATTTCCACACTTCACTCAGGAAGCAGCTGCAGAGCCACTGGCTATTCACAGGAGCATGAAGACGGTGATGAGGGCAGGTGCCAAAACAGCTCTGGCAACGTGGAAGAAGAACAGGCCGGCCGCGAAAAGTCCTGCAAAGACAAAAAAGGGGGAGATGTTCCCGATTAAATGGAGGCAGGGATGGCCACTAACCTGGATGGCTTTAAAAGAGGATGGGACGAATTCACGGAGGAGGAGAGGGCTCTCGAGGGCTCCCAGCCACGATGGCTCTGCGATGCTTCTGAGTGGCAGTGGCTGGGAACCACAGGAGGGGGGAGAGTTGCTCTCGCACTCAGATCCCGCTTGTGGGTTTCGCACAGGCATCTGGCTGACCCCTGTGAGAAGAGGAGGCTGGACTAGATGGAGAAGCCACAACAGAAGGAGCAGGTGGAGGCGCAAAGGAATATCATGCTTGGAAACACCTGTGTCACCGGATCAGATTCATCCATTTTGCTGAATAAATTGGCTTTGGGGGGAAATGTGCAATTAATCGTCACTGTTTTGTACAGTGGAACCTCGGGTTAAGAACTTAATTCATTCCAGAGCTCCGTTCTTAACCTGAAACTGTTCTTAACCTGAGGTACCACTTTAGCTCATGGGGCCTCCCACTGCCGCCACGCGATTTTTGTTCTCATCCTGAAGCAAAGTTCTTAACCCGAGGTACTATTTCTGGGTTAGCAGAGTCTGTAACCTGAGGCGTCTGTAACCTGAAGCGTCTGTAACCCAAGGTACCACTGTATTGCGTTATTATCCTCCTTAGTGGGTTGGGCACCTTTCAAGGGGACCTGGAAACTAAAATTAATCCAGAATGCGGCAGCTACACTGGTGATTGGGAGCGGCCGCCGAGACCACATAACACATTGGCTCCCAGGACATTTCCGAGCACAATTCAAAGTGTTGGTGCTGACCTTGAAAGCCCTAAATGGCCTCAAAGGCCCAGTAGACCTGAAGGAGCATCTCCACCCCCATCGTCCAGCCCGGACACTAAAGTCCAGCTCCGAGGGCCTTCTGGCAGTTCCCTTGCTGCAAGAAGCCAAGTTACAGGGAACCAGGCAGAGGGCCTTCTCGGTAATGGCACCTGCCCTGTGGAAAGTCCTCCCATCAGATGTCAAGGAAATAAACAACTATCTGACTTTTAGAAGACATCTGAAGGCAGCCCTGTTCAGGGAAGTTTCTAATGTCTGAGGTTGTAATGTATTTTTAGCCGCACAGAGTGGCTGGGCAAACCCAGCCAGATGGGCTGGGTAAAAGTAATGAATTATTATTATATATTATTTGGGGGTGGGATGGGCCCCCCAAAAGGGCCATCTCAGTATTATTTCCCTACCCATTGAACTTCAGAGGGTATAGGGATGGCAATCAGGAAAAGCACCCCCCCCCAGGAGAATTCAGCTCAGAGGACGTGTGAGAAAAGGCTCTTCATCCAGGTACCCGCATCCCAACCCGTAAATACTTTCCCATGGAGTTGGGGCCACCTATGGCTTTCAGAATGAGCTGGTTCTAAATGAAATGAATAAATTAAAATAAACCTCGCAGAAGCCCCCAGACGCCACATACATGCTTGCTTGGTATGGCGGATATAATTACCTTTTTGCTTTCTCTCTCCAACAGCCTCCCCGTGTTCCAGGGGTTAGGCAAATAATGACTTAAATGACTTCAAAAAGAATGGATGAATACCAAATAATGAATTACAATGAATAATGCAGGGGAATGGCTAAAAGGGTTCTGGAGAGGGAACATTTGCTGCGGCGCACTTCAGAAATGACGCCATCGTCTCAGCCCAGCTGACAAATGCGCTATTCTCCAAAAAGGGGAAATAATAATGTTCATTTGGCAAGCTTGATTATTTCAAATATTTGCTGCGTAGTTTGGATTCCAGATGCTCCAACAGGATAGGATTGTTAGTATTATTATTTTGATGAGATGTGGAAATCTCAAAAATATTTCTGGTCATTGATGGTCTCTCTTTAGCTTCTCTGCATATCAGCTCATCTGGAGGTGCAGCCGGGGCTGTGATTTGTAACTTGAATTGCACCAGACCTCGGCTCCTGGGCTAAACAGCTTCAAATTATAACACAAAGTGACCCCAATTTCTCCACCCTCACCTCTTAGGGATGTTGCAGGAATTTATGTATAGGGGGGGTTGCCCCTCCAGCAGATATCGTGCACATGCAGCCCACTACCAAAATCAGCACAATCACTTTTGTGATTTGTCCCCACAAAACACTTCATCACAGTTTCTTCCTATCTATTCAAAGGGCCTTTGCTGCACAATACCAAATGTAAGAATTCGCTGATCAATGTATCTCTGTACTGGCTCACTGGGGAAACTTCAGAAATTTCTATAGACATGTGAGCTCAGCTATTCAGCAGCCCCTCTGCCTGAGGGATAATTCCTGGCATCCTGATGTGCCAGACAGGTAGCCATCCCAGAAATCACAAACCCAGATGGAGACAAAAGGGTGTGATGAACTTGGCTGGGAAACAGGGAAATGTAAATATCTCTTTTGTTCCACTTATTGGTGGAGGGCAAGGGGAACCATGGGGCAGGGTCCAGGATGCTCAGCTTACTGCCACCAGACCTCCCCTTTCGTGATGTATGAGTGATGTAGTTTGGGGGGGTGTAACATGGGGATTAGCAGCTAATAAAAGTTTGGGGGCTCTTTTGTTCGGGGCTTCCACCTTGTTCCACCTGCTGGCAGGTGGGAGTCCTTTCACAATAGTCTTCAATCAAGACCAAGCCGACTGGCTGCTGTTTTGCTCTGGTATTCCTGGCTGGTGTCCTTGTTTTTTGTCCAGGGGAGCCCTCAGATTTCTCCGTTAACAGGGATGATGGAAGTTGTAGTACAACAATATTCTGGGGGAGTCAAAGGGTGCCCATCAGAGAGAGAGAGAGCGTGCATATGAATCAGGATCAGGCCAATGGCCCGTCTAGCCCAGCATCCTGCAGGAAACCCGCAAGCAGGATCTGGGCGCCAGAGTAACTCTCCCCTCTGGCGGTTTCCAGCAACGGGTGTTCAACTGACGGTGGAGGCAGAGCAGATTCATGGTGGCTGGTAGCCCTCTCCCCTCCACTGATAGCCCTCTCCTCCATTAATTTGTCCAATCCTCCTTTACAGGTTGGTGGGCCTTCCTGCCTCCTGTGGCAGAGAGTTCCACTGTCACTGAAATTCTACTCAGTATTGATCCAGAGGAGATTCCAATGCATAGTTAGCAGAGTAACAACTTAAACACTGTTACAATTATGGGGGGCGGGGGACATCTTTAAAGTTAAATGTTACAAATATTATGCCTGAATGTATCCTTTCACCTTGACAGCTCAGGGAAGATACCTAGCTTTAAAAATAATATAAAATCATCTCCTTTCCCAGTTCCCCCCATTCCAAAGCTATTTTCCGCTTGCAAAAGGACTCCAGGAAGTTCTCAGAGGTGACAATTGCTGGGCTCATTGTTAGCCAAAGGAAGCCAAATCTCATCACCTGACTCGCCTCAGGCTCCAGACATGCAAAGGAACTTCTATTGTACTTTTGGGTGGTGGGTACTTAAGACATATTTGTCTATGCTAATCTTATACCTGAGTCTTGCCCTGCCATGTCTGCTTATGCTAATCTTGTACCAAGGACTTGTCTGGACATGTTTGCCAAGGTTAACCCCTCCCCTTCGAACTGTATTCTGGGATGTGGTGGGAAACTTTTAAAAGACCTTGTCACCCCATCCTCGGGGTTCAAAATTCCTCTTTGAACCTGTTGCGCAATAAACTTTGGTCTACAGCTATTTGCTCCGGTTGGCTGGACTCCTTCCTTCATTCCGCAGGGACCCGTGGGCTCTGCCCAACCAGCTGGGTGACTGAGCAGCCTCGCACCTAGATTTTTCCGTAACAAACACGTTGCAGGATTTCCCCAAAATAGATCAGAGGCAATTCATATTTCATCCAGCAGAGCTTTACTGCTACTGAAGGCAAATGAGCTTAATGGTCACAAATCCAATACAGTCATACCTCGGGTTACAGACACTTCGGGTTGCGCGATTTCGGGTTGCGCACCGTGCCAAACCCAGAAGTACTGGAACGGGTTACTTCCGGGTTTCGGCACTTGCGCATGCACTGAATCGCGACCTGCGCATGCGCAGGCGCAGCGCTGAGGGTTGCGGATGCTGTGGGTTGCAAACGTGCATCCCGCACGGATCACGTTCGCAACCTGAGCGTCCACTGTACATTCAGGATTGGCACTGCCCATAAGAAATCCAGTTGCAGCAGATTTAACATAAACTTACAGTAACTTATAATAAGACTAAACCTTAACACTTTATTCAGAACACCACACCAGAAGGAAAGAGAAACAGAAAGTGAAACCGAGGCTCCTTCTGGCCTTAATATTATAATCAGCATGATCTTGACAGAAAGAGATAATAGAACCAGTCTAAGCCAGCTGGACTCGGCTTCTCTGAAGGAATAACCCAAACCTCATGAACCTTCTACTTGCTTCTTTCACACAGAAAAGCTTCCAGAACCCTCTTGAATGAATTAGAATAGGAAAGATCAGTGCATCAGATCAATATTTTTTTGCGCTAAGAAATGCAAACTGACATTAACAGTGCGCTGCTTGAAGAAGTCCCTCCTTTTATCTGTCCTAAATCTTCCAACATCCAACCTCATCAGATGCCCATCAACTATGAGAGAGGGATAAAAGCTTTTCTCTATCACTTTCTCAAGGCTGTGCCGCGTTTTATTCACCCCCCCCTTTCCTCTAATCTAAAAAGCCCCAAACGCTGCGACCATTGCTCACAGGGGAGATGCTCCATCCCCGTGACCCTTCCGCTTGCCCTTTTCTGAACTTTTCCCCAACTCTGCAACATCCTTTCGGAGGTGATCTCCTGTCCTTTCTATCACAGGCTACGGTCTCGAATGGATTACCCCTTAAAAACTGGGTACATCACGCTGCCCAACTGATGGGCAGAAATGACCTCTCAGTGACCGAGATCAAAGAACTTCCCTTATATTCCCAGAAAAATATTTTCAGACGAACCATAAGGGCAACGGCAACTAAAAACGACCTAAACTCTATGTACACATCCACATGCGCCCTGAAATATACTCAGAGTCGAGAGTGGATTTCATGCTCTTTATTCAGCTCATAGTGGTGAGGAGGAATGGAAGTTCCCCCAGAATGTCTACTTTAAATACATTATTTACACAATGGGCCCCATGTGATTGGCTAATTCCGGGATTCTCCTGTAGGCCAATCAGGTTGCGGATTCACTTCCACCTGGAGCTGGATTGGGTGGCTCCTGTGGACCAATCAGACTGCTGCATTTTGGATCCTATTCAACTCAGTACATAACACACCCCATTATATTTCAAACTTAGAGAGGCCCACAAACATACACCTTATTTCAATGAACTGACTTTTGTACAACTTCGGAAAGCTTTTACAGAGTTACAATTAAATACAATAAACTCTGCTTATAGAGATGGGAGACACAGAGGCATACCAACAAACGAACGTCTTTGCATTAGGGGATGTCCTGGGGACCTTATGCATTATATCTTTTGCTGCCTCTTATATAATGAAGCAAGAGAAAGGATTTTTAGCACCTATAATGACAAGGTCCCCTGGCCAGAACCCCTCTGACATGATTTGATATCTGCTCGCAGACACAGATAAGTATGTGACCTGGCCTGTAGCACTCTTTGCAACTGCCGCTAGGGAAATTAGAGCAAATTATATAGCTAAGATAGCCACCAACTGTAAAGGAGATGAGTTTATTTGACCCTACCTACATCAAGCTATATTCTATCTTTATCACCAAACTCCAAATATGATTGCACATTGTATTAATTAACATTATTTTTTAATATATTAGTGGCCATGGGATAATTTTAGCTTATAAATGTTATTGTTTAATGTCTTAACCTGTATATTAAGGTACTTTTATAGCTCTGTTTAGAGTAGGTAATGTCTTGAGAATAGAAATGTTTTAGGTTTTTGGCATTAATCCAGCATATTTTCTTTTAATTGTTGAATGATCCTGTGTACATTGCGGCAGCCTTTGGCTATGTGCAATAAAACGGACCGACCACAGGCTACGGTGCCTGTCTTTGGTCTTCTGAACCACTGCAATATTGAGTGGTAGGACCTGACGGCAACGGGCGGGAAATAAATCAAAATATTACTCACCTGCAGCTGCAGATTTTGGGCACGAAGCATAGGGCAAGACCTCCCAGGCTTTCTGGGTCCCCAAGGCCTGCGCGGAGCAGGTGTAAGAGTCCTCTTTGTTCTTGGCGTTCAAGGTGAGGTGCAGCCTGGCGTTGGCAGAAGCCGTGTCCCCCGTTTTTGTATTCTTCCAGGAGTAGGTCACCCGAACTTTGGCTCCAGCTCCAGCCTCACACAGCAAATTGAGGTCGCAGGAGCTGTTGGCCAGCCTTTCTCCCGTGACGTTGATGTCTGAAACGGGACAGGGTCGAGAAATCACAGCCATCTTCCACTCTCGGAAGGTGAAGCCAGCTTGCGACCTGCTGCCTCAGAGGGCAGGGCACGAACCAACAGATTCAAATCTCAAGAAAGGAGATCCAGACTAAACATTGGGAAGTTCCTGGTGTGAAGAGCGGCTCAACCGTGGAACGGACTCTCCAGGAAGGTGGCGGACGCAGAGACAGGCCGGGGCCTGATCCAAGGTGGGCGCTGCCAAGGTCTGGCAAAAACAAGAACGCTAGAAATATGCCACCTGTGCTGCTGACAGAAATAGTACGACTCATGCAACACGTCGGCGACTAATATACACACAATAATTACCAAAATGATTATACATTCTTTATTAATCTTCTGAGAAAAATACAAGCCCCTATGCAAAGCTACAGAGACTTGCGAACTACCCAACCTAAGATGAACTTATAATATCTGGTTTCAATAGATTTTTCAAGTGCTTAGCTCAGTCTTTTGTTTTCTTTATCTTTTTCGGTAAGTTCATGAAGATACCAACAAAAGGTAAGTTTGGTGTTCGCAATACCGAGAGATACTAGTGAAGTTGTAGATAGATGTTCATTAACATCTATCTACAATGTCACTGGCATCTCTCGGTATTGTGAAGATAAAGAACACAAAAGACTGGGCTAAGCACTTGAAAAATCTATTGAAATCAGACATTATAAGTTCATCTTAGGTAGGGTAGTTCGCAAGTCCCTGTGGCTTTGCATAAGGTCTTGTAATTTTCTCAGAAGATTGATAAAGAATGTATACTCATTTTGGTAATTATTGTGTGTTTATTAGCCGCCAGCGTGTTGCATGAGTCGTACAAGGTCTGGTAAAAGGCTTAAGGAAATGGGTCCCCAGGTGCATGTTAGCTGGAAAGGGGGTCCTGTGGGATGTAACATCACCGTAGCAGTCAAGTTCAACATTTCCTGTTTGCCCAGAGGGGACACGCGGGGTGTGTGTTTCTCTAGCCAGTATAACTTCCTGTGACACCTGGTCTGGAGCATCCTCCCTCTGCGTGTGAACAGGTGGACGGACGTGACCCTGGCAGACCCCATAAAAGGACCGGTCCCACAGCCATCTGCTCTCTTGAGACCCTTCTCCTTCTCTGGATGCTTTTGCTGTCTGCTGGCTCTTCGCCAGCAACGCATGGGCTCATTCCTCACAAGAGGATGAATCCACACCTTACTCTGTATCTATAACTACAAGCTAAAGCCTGCCTTTGGGATCACACTGTGGACTGAATGTGAGTAAACCTTGTTACTTTTAAGGGAAGACCGTTGTGTCTTTATTCTTTTTAAGAGGGAATAAAAGGGGAATTTACCAGGAGAAACAAAACACCAGGAATTTACCAGAAATAACAGAGATTCAAATGAATCTACCAGCTAGCTTCCTGCTATATAGTGGGGAATGTGCTACTGACTTACTAGCGTGAGTGAGGAAGGATAATATATAACCAATATATCCTCTCCTGCTATCCACAGCATTCTCACAAGTCCTGGGTCTGGAAAGGGTGAAGACACCTCGCTGAGAGTGGCCACTCGCCACTTTTCAACATTTCAGGCAGGAGTCCTTTCCCCCAAGATGCCATGGAGGAGGGAACCTGGGGCCGTCTGGATGTGAAGTGCCTGCTCTACCACTGAACTGCAGCCTGACAACCAGGATATGTTGCACCCTTTTCCTTTGCCAGGGTCACGTACGTTCTTGCAAAGCAAGCAACCGGGTGCCCGCCCTCACTTTGCTTCAGAGTTTGAGGGTTGCATCTAGCAAATAAGATCTGCTGAAGAAGGATAATTTTAGCTGCTGTTGCAACATTTAAAACTAAAAGCAGCTGCCCAACTTTCTTCCCTTCTCGAGTTTGCTGCAACTTCTCGGTTGAGGAACTGACAATTTCTTGGAAAACTCCTGAACTTAGTAGCTGCCAGACACAGCTTTGATTAGTCACAGAATCGTAGAGTTTCCAGGGGTCATGTAGTCTAACTTCCTGCAGTGCAGCGATCGCTGCTAAAGCATCCTTGCCAGACGGCCCCCCGATGGAGAGCCTGCCCTGCGGGGATGTTAGAATTCCTGCTCCGTGATTGCAGTCATGGGATTGTTGTCTTTCACATGACGGTGTATGTTTTGACTCCACAGAGTGGGAAGTGACGGAGAAAGGATGTTTGTGTTACTGTGTTCCGTGAAGTGGGACTATTGTCCTTTGTTCTTTTTCTTTTCGCTGTCTGATGCTGGAGAGAAAGGGAGCCATATTGCAGTGCTCCGTGCGTGTTTAGATGTAAATAAAGTAGATTAGCCAAAATGCTGAGTTGCTGAGGTCTGTTAACGATGCACAAACTCTGCGGATCCCTAAGTGTGCCGGTGTCGGTTGGCATCGGTTGCTGTGATGTTCGGGCTGAAGAAAGCTTTTGAAGCTCCCAAACGATCGACCAGGAGGGAGAGAACATGCCAGTCGGGCATTCTTCTTTGAGCTGATAGCAGCCTGTGCCCTTTTACAATTAAGTTCAAATTCTCTGCCTTGAACTAAGGCCACAGCCCTACCATACATTTATGAACCTATTCACTTTAGTATTTTAACTTTTGTATGTTTTAAAGTATTGCTGTGATTTTTTCCTTGATTTCCTTGTCATTTTTTAAAAATAATCAAGTGGTGTACATGTGACATAATGAAATAAATAAATACGTCTCTAGCTCGTTCAACGTGCATAACTTCCCGCTCCAAGAATCCTGGGAACCGTAGTTCATTCAATGTGCTAGGAGCTGTAGCTCTCTGGGTGGGGAACTGTGGTTCCCAGGATTCTTGGGGGCAGGTGCTTCAAATGCGCATGGGAGGTGCTTGAATTTGCAGGTCTTAGAAGTTACTTACGGAAGACGAAGAGCGTGTAGCGGTTCAGCGTCTTGGAGACTTCCGGGGTGAACATCGAAATGTCATAGCCTCCTCCGTCTTCCAAGGTGAGGTTATGGATTTGGAAGGCAGGTTCGTCCTCCAGAAATGACACCCTTTCGGAATATCTTGGGTCTAGGACCGTGACGGGCTTCCCTTGCTCCCACATAGCGACGGCCTTGCTGGGTGGGCCAGCGGACCTCAACATGAGACCCGAGAAAATGGTCCCTTTTGGAATCACAACAGGAAGACTGACCGAGTGCCCCACATCTTTGGGGCCTAATTCAGCGTGGGTCGCTGCAGGACTGTCTGCGCCTTGGAGAGGAGAGAGGGAAGAGGGAAGAAAGTGAATTTGGAGAGGATGAGATTCACACACCATCAACAGGAACCAGGTTGAGACATTGACCAGAGCGTTTCAGCAACCTGGGTTTTTGGGGGGGCAGTGGGGGCCGGACGTTAGATAGGCTTGCAAAGCAACTGAGGGAGGAGGCACATGAGCTGATAAGCCGTTTCAAAATGGGGAGGAGTTGGGGGGGAACCTAGGGGGCACAGCCAAGTCCCCCATCTCCTCACACCCCTTTCATAGAATGGTTGAATCGTAGGGGCTATGAGGGTCTTCTGGTCCAAATTCCAGCAATGCAGGAATCACATCTAAAGCATCCATGCAGTGGCGTAGCGTGGGTTGTCAGCACCCGGGGCAAGGCAAGTAATTTGCGCCCCCTAACCCGTGGATTTGCACCCCCTAACCCTAACCCCCAGATGTTGCGCCCCCCCTGCACCCCCCACGCTACGCCACTGCATCCATGTGATGACAGACGGCTGTCCATCCTCTGCTTAGAAACCTCCAAGGAAGGAGAACCCAATGAGGGAATTTGTTCCACTGTTGGACAGCTCCTGCCCTCAGAAAATTCTTCCTAATGCTTAATTGGAGTCTCCTGCCTTGCTATTTGAATCTCTTGGTTTGGGTCCTGCCTTCTGGAGAGAACAAGCCCGCTCTGATTTCCGTGGGGCAGCCCTTGAGATATTTGAAGACGGGCCCATCTTACCCATTGAGGCTAGTGGCGCGGGACACCAGGACGCCAAGTTCTGGAGGGCGCCAGGCGAGAGTCCAGGGAACATGGGACGCGGGTGGCGCTGTGGGTTAAACCACAGAGCCTAGGACTTGCCAATCAGAAGTTCGGCGGTTCGAATCCCCGCGACAGGGTGAGCTCCCGTTGCTCGGTCCCTGCTCCTGCCAACCTAGCAGTTCGAAAGCAGGTCAAAGTGCAAGTAGATAAATAGGTATCGCTCCGGCGGGAAGGTAAATGGCATTTCCGTGCACTGCTCTGGTTCGCCAGAAGCGGCTTAGTCCTGCTGGCCACATGACCCGGAAGCTGTACGCCGGCTCCCTCGGCCAATAAAGCGAGATGAGCGCCACAACCCCAGAGTCGGTCACAACTGGACCTAATGGTCAGGGCTGCCTGGGAGTGGGGCCCCAGCCAACACGATGGCTGGGACAAGTTCCACAGGGGGGGAAGCACTGGGACATCCGATCTCGGTGATCATGGGCAGGAGGCGGAGTTACGCTAAGACCAGACCATGTCATTACCGAGGAGGCAGGTTTAGTCGTTGTTTGAAGACTATCCCTGCCTCCGGGTCTGGCCTTGACCGGATGGATACTGGAATCAACAGGGGAAACCTACATGACCTGAAGGTGTTGCTGTGGAATGCCAGGTCAATGATGAATAAAACCACTGCCATCCACGACCTGATTGTGGATGGAGGATTTGACCTGGCATGTGTGACAGAGACCTGGTTGGAGGAAGCAGATGGGCCTGTCCTTGCCGCTGCTTGCCCACCAGGTTTCTCTTACGCACAGCAACCCAGGTCATGTGGGCGGGGAGGGGGGGTTGCAGTGATTTTTAGGAAGTCACTAGCTTGCACCAGGCGTCCTACTGGGAAGATCCAGTTCTCTGAGTGCATGTTCTGGAAGTTGGGCAATAGGGGCAGTACAGGATTCCTATTGGTGTACCGGCCTCCCCGCTGCACCAAGGATTCCCTGTCTGAGCTGCTTCAGGTCGTGGCGGATTTTCTCCTGGAGACACCTAGTTTGGTTGTCCTAGGGGATTTTAACATCCATGCCGATACGACCTTACAAGGGGCCGCTCGGGACTTCGTGGAAAGCATGGCCTCCATGGGGCTGTCCCTGAATAAGTTTGGCCCAACTCATAGTCATGGACATGCCTTAGACCTGGTGTTCACCTCTAGTGACGTGGGTGATCTGACACTAAGTAAAAGTGAAACAAAAGAAGTGCCATGGTCAGATCACTTCCTGGTGCAACTGGACTTCTCCGCGACCCTTCCCCTCTGCAGGGAGGTGGGACCAATTCGGATGGTCCGCCCCCGCCACTTAATGGATCCAAATGGTTTCCAGAGAGTGGTAGGGGATGCTTTATCCCATGTTGATGGCCTTTCAGCTGATTCCCTGGTGGCCCGCTGGAATGCGGAGTTAACCAGGGCTATCGACTGTCTGGCTCCGAAGCGCCCTCTCCGATTGCATGGAGCCCGGACAGCCCCGTGGTTTTCTTCGGAGCTGAGGGCGATGAAACAATCGCTGAGACGGCTAGAGCGTCGGTGGCGGAAAACTCACTCCGAATCTGACCGGACACAGGTTAGAGCTCAACTTCGAGCCTACCAAGTGGCGATAGCGAAGGCGAAGAAGACTTTCTTCACCGCCTCTATTGCATCTGCAGAAAATAGTAGCAGGAGACTCTTTCAGGTGGTTCGCAATTTAACAGAACCACCTTTACCACCGGGGCCTTGTAAAGACCCCAAGATCTCCTGCAACGATTTTGCAAAGTTTTTTGCGGATAAAATCACTCATATTCGGAGGGAGCTAGACACCACCGTGGGAGCAGGGCTGGGGCGGGAGAGTGCTAGAGCTCTGTCTGGTCAAGTTGCATGGAATCAATTTCAATCCGTTACCCCCGAGGATGTGGACAGGCTGCTTGGACGCGTGAAACCAACCACCTGTCTCCTTGATCCTTGCCCATCCTGGCTAATAAAAGCAAGCCGGGAAGGGCTGGGCGATGGGCTCTGCGGGGTGGTGAATGCTTCCCTCTGTGAGGGAACATTCCCAGATCCGCTGAAAGAGGCGGTCATTAAACCGCTTCTTAAAAAACCATCTTTAGACCCGGCCAGTATGGCCAACTATCGCCCAGTCTCAAATCTTCCATTCTTGGGCAAGGTGATTGAGCGCGTGGTTGCTGAACAACTCCAGGCACGCCTGGAGGATGCGGACCATTTGGATCCCTTCCAATCAGGATTCAGGCCTCATCATGGGACTGAAACTGCCTTGGTCGCGCTGGTCGATGATCTCCGGCGAGCTAGGGACAAAGGTGAGAGTTGTTTCCTAGTTCTGCTGGATCTCTCAGCGGCCTTTGATACAATCGACCATAACATCCTTCTGGACCGTCTAGAGGGGCTGGGAGCTGGGGGCACTGTTATGCAGTGGTTTCGCTCCTTCCTCCTGGGCCGTGTTCAGAAAGTGGTGGTGGGGGATGAGTGCTCAGACCCCTGGGCCCTCACTTGTGGGGTGCCTCAGGGTTCCGTCCTCTCCCCCATGCTTTTTAACATCTATATGAAGCCACTGGGAGAGATCATCAGGGGGTTTGGACTGGGTGTCCATCAATATGCAGATGATACCCAGCTCTACCTCTCTTTCAAATCAGAACCAGTGAAGGCGGTGAAGGTCCTGTGTGAGTGCCTGGAGGCAGTTGGAGGATGGATGGCGGCTAATGGATTGAGGTTGAATCCTGACAAGACAGAAGTACTGTTTTTGGGGGACAGGGGGCGGGCTGGTGTGGAGGACTCCCTGGTCCTGAATAGGGTAACTGTGCCCCTGAAGGACCAGGTGCGCAGCCTGGGAGTCATTTTGGACTCACAGCTGTCCATGGAGGCGCAGGTCAATTCTGTGTCCAGGGCAGCTGTCTACCAACTCCACCTGGTACGCAGGCTGAGGCCCTACCTGCCCGCGGACTGTCTCGCCAGAGTGGTGCATGCTCTGGTTATCTCCCGCTTGGACTACTGCAATGCGCTCTACGTGGGGCTACCTTTGAAGGTGACTCGGAAACTACAACTAATCCAGAATGCGGCAGCTAGACTGGTGACTGGGGGCGGCCGCCGAGACCACATAACACCGGTCTTGAAAGACCTACATTGGCTCCCAGTACGTTTCCGAGCACAATTCAAAGTGCTGGTGTTGACCTTTAAAGCCCTAAACGGCCTCGGCCCAGTATACCTGAAGGAGCGTCTCCACCCCCATCGTTCTGCCCGGATGCTGAGGTCCAGCGCCGAGGGCCTTCTGGCGGTTCTCTCATTGCGAGAAGCAAAGCTACAGGGAACCAGGCAGAGGGCCTTCTCGGTAGTGGCGCCTGCCCTGTGGAACGCCCTCCCATCGGATGTCAAAGCGATAAATAACTACCTGACATTCAGAAGACATCTTAAGGCAGCCCTGTTCAGGGAAGTTTTTAATCTGTGATATTTTAGTGTATTTTTGGTTTTCTATGGAAGCCGCCCAGAGTGGCTGGGGAAACCCAGCCAGATGGGCGGGGTACAAATAATAAATTATTATTATTATTATTATTATTATACCTTTAACCTGCAATCCTGCACACAGGCAGGGCTCTCATAAATGGAGGATAGCGTGAGGATATTCCGTTCCACCTTCAGAACAGACGTGTGGAATTGTTGCATGTCACATGTCTGTTTACACTCCAGCACAGCTTGCTGGGAACTTCAGTATGTGCATAGCTTTTGCTTTTGCTGTCTTGCTTGTACACCAAGGAGATTGGACATGTTTTCCTTTTGTCCTGCTGCATGCTGAATAAACTGTTTGCAAATATGCTCACACAACTTCTGCCACCTCTGTTGTGTAATGTTTACTCTGCTGAGTAGCCTGCCCCAGCTTCTGAAGCTCAGGTCGCTGATGCTGCACCAAGGACTGGAGATCGTCTGGAGCCAGCTGGGGGCCTGCCAATTGCCCCCCTTTCCTTGGTTGCATGCCAACAGACAGCATCACCGGCTCCTAGTCTCCTCCTTCCCCTGTTGGAGGCAGTATACCTGGGAATATCGTCTGCTGGGAATTGCAAGGGGATTGCTGCAGTTACGCTTCTGGGCTTCCCAGTTTGGGGCTTCTGGCTGGACACTGTGAGAACCAGATGCGCCCCCTTTAGCCTGATCCGGAAGCCAACCTCTTCTGGCCCCAGGCCCAGAGTCCTAGGCAGTGCTTCCCCCGCCCTAAAAAAATGTTTAGGGGTGCTCTCATTTTGATTCAAGAAAATCACCCTTTTAAAGTTCAAGTCAGGAAAAATAAATACAATAAATGGACAAAAGCACAAAGATTCACAGAATGTTTAGGGGTACGTGTACCCCTGGGTACCCCCAGAAAAAGCACTGGTCCTAGGTTCTTAGAGCCCTCTGGCCGCTGTGGGGACAAGAGGTGGGACTAGCAGGTCCTGGTGCCGCTGACGCTGGGATGTTCTGTTGCTCACATCTGTCTGACACCCACAGAGGATGCTTCGTGTTGTTGTCTCCCACGAGCCGGTCAAGTTATGCTTCTCTCAAAATGCCACTAGCTGACACAATACTTCTTGAGCAATTAATGGGGATGACCTTGCTTGTTTTACAGGCACACACCCAAACCCCATTGCCAAATCCTTCCAGATCAGTTCCTCTTACTCCTAAAAACAACCATGAGAAACATCTCCTCAGAATCCAGGTTGAATCCAGAGCCCAGAAGCTGGATCAGGCCCAAGGGGGCCCATCAAAGCAAGCCTCCTGTTCTCACGGTGGCCATGCAAAAGCCCTTAAGACCTAGAAATCTTGATAGACTGCCTCTGGACCTGGAGGTTCCACCAGGACCTAAGAAGGGTCCCAGCCAGTGCAGCCTTCTTGCTTTGCAGTGGCCAAATGCCACTCAGAACCAATAATAATAATAATAATAATAATAATAATAATAATAATAATTTATTTTTAGGGCTTTCCACAGGACAGGCGCCACCATCAAGGAGGCCCTCTGCCTGGTTCCCTCTAACTTGGCTTCTCGCAGCCAGGGAACCGCCAGAAGCACAATTCAAAGTGTTGGTGCTGACCTTGAAAGCCAGTAGACCTGAAGGAGCATCTCCACCCCCATTGTTCTGCCCAGACACTGAGGTCCAGATCCGAGGGCCTTCTGGTGGTTCCCTCGCTGTGAGAAGCCAAGTTACAGGGAACCAGGCAGAGGGCCTTTTCGGTGGTGGCACCTACCCTGTGGAACGCCCTCCCACCAGATGTCAAAGAGAAAAGCAACTACCAGACTTTTAGAAGACATCTGAAGGCAGCCCTGTTTAGGGAAGCTTTTAATGTTTAATAGACTATTGTATTTTAATATTCTGTTGGAAGCCGCCCAGAGTGGCTGGGGAAACCCAGCCAGATGGGCGGGGTATAAAAAAAAAAATCATCATCATCATCATCATCATCATCATCATGATAACAGTGGGCATGAGCATCGTAAGGCCAGAACCCCAATTTGCAGCTTTTCCATCAGGCTACAGGCAAAGGCGAGAGATGAGACCTTGGGGAACCAGCAATCCTGGTTCTCCTCCCACCCCCAAAATCTCCCCTTTCTCTGGGGCTGAGGCTGTTTGCATAGCAGGGTGATTTGCAGTGACAAAGGGACCCCAGCACCTTCTGGACTCACAAGCCCACCTCATTCCACCTCTGGGCACAGATTCTGTGATTTTTGCATTGCAGGGGTCGGACTGGGTGGCCCGTCGAGTCTTGTCCATCTCTACAGTTCTATGAGTCTACAGAACGTGTGCTTAAAAACCAAAGCCAAAAGCCAACAACTCATTGCGCCTTCAGCACCCCATAATAACCAGACATTTATTTTCAACGCTTCTGATAAAATGTCCCACCCATGATTCCGTGGTTGCAGTTAACCAGCCACGATTTCGTCCTTTTTGTTAAGTGCTCATCAGAAGGGGTTGGTTTTTTTGTTTTTGGGGCACCTTGAGCTCTTTGGAGAAAAGGTGAGATACAAATGGAATATCATAGTTCCCCCTCACCCAACAAGTACACTTTTAAAAGGAAATTGCCTTTTTCCTGGTTGTGGAATGGGTGGAATGAACAAATGCCCATTGGGAAGACGGATAAACACCCTGTAAGCAAATCTGCCTGAAGCTCATTGTCAAATAACCTCTCTGAAAACAACCTGGAAAATTTCCGCAATAAAGACTGGACATTGTCTAACACCTCTGTGAGCAACTGGGGATAAATGTGGAATAAGCAGGGAGCCCTATTCCTCCACACACATTGTTTTCTCGTGCAAGAAGAGGCAAGGGCATTGCATTATGGCACACACACACACAGAGGGAGTTTAACTGAGAGTCACCTGGATTTTACTCACTTGTAGCTTGGAAGGTGAAGACGAGGAGGAGGAAGGCAACAGCTGGATCCATGTTGGGGTCACGGTGGAGAGATCAGCCCCAAGGAAAACGTGTGAGGAGCCTGGACAGCTCAGCCAGGGACACCCGCTTCTCCTTCCCTTTTCTGCAACTTGGCCAAGCCAAGGATGGGGAGGGGCTGCCTCCTGCGCGCCCTTCTTGTAGGCTTGGCCGTCGGACGACACCCAGGGTGGACCCTGGGGTCATGTGACCAGGCCCCATGGACACAGTAGCCAGAGACCTCCCTCTGGGTTTAGGAAACACACACACACCCTCAAGGCACAAGAGGAACAGCCTTGCCATTTCTGCTTGAGGAAGGAGGGTGTGCAAGCTTTGGGATCCACTAGGACGCTTGGAGAAGCAAGGCCTTCGGGGGGGGGTGTTAATGCTGTGAGCCCCTCCATCATAAGGGCAGGTTATATACAGTGGACACTCGGGTTGCAAACACGATCCGTGCAGGAGGCACGTTCGCAATCTGCAGCGCCACGTCTGTGCACGTGCGGGTTGCGATTTGGCACTTCTGTGCATGCGCAAAGTGTGATTTAGTTTTCTGCGCATGTGCGAGCGGCGAACCCTGGAAGTAACCCATTCCACACAACCTGAAGTGTCTGTAACCCGAGGTATGACTGTACTGTATATGCGTAAACAGACCATCTATTACAAAGACGCCACAATATCTGCTGTGCTTCAGTCCAACGAAACCAAACTCTGGGTAAGCGCTTGAAATCTCACTTTGCTCTGAGATTAGGGTGCCAGGCAACATTATGCTTCTGTTTATGACATATAACCAATGAGTCCATTCCACTCGAGTCTGGTGCCCTGGAGTAAAGTCTTTAATGCGCTGGTTCAAATAGCTATAGAATCACACTGGAGAGACCTGTCAGGAGTAAGCATGGACCAATGGTACCAAATAGTATGGGAAACAGCCTTATTAGAAAAACTAACCAACAAATTGAAACTGAAACGGGGACAAATGGAAGAACTCGCCTTCACCCCGGTATGGCTCCCCTTTATCACATACACAGCCCAACAAGACAACAACAAGAATCCACCAACAGCATATAAATCAATATGGCTAACCTGATCCAAAACACCCACCCACCCCACTCACACACGAAAACAAAATTCACCGCAGCCAACCACAAGCAAACAACCACACCCTAGGACAGGCAGAGGCAAACTCGGCCCTCCAGATGTTTTGGGACTACAACTCCCATCATCCCTAGCTAACAGGACCAGGGGTCAGGGATGATGGGAGCTGTAGTCCCCAAACATCTGGAGGGCTGAGTTTGCCTATGCCTGGCCTAGGCCAACCCCAACCTCTCTCGCCACCAAAGGAACACAAGCAAATAGCAAAAAGAACCCACACAAGCGGTGCTGACACAACCCCCCCCCACATATGTTAAGTAAAATAGAAACATCGCCCCCCAACTCCAACCCCACTCCCCATTCCCCCTCCACCTCTTTCCCCCTTCTCTTCCTAAGGTAACACTAACGTCTCAACAAATGAAACTGATTTGCAGAAAATGTAACTTGAAAAAAGAGACATTGCACATACTTTTGCAAACCAAGAAATCTTTAATAAAAAATTCGTTGGGGGGGGGGGGGAATCTATAGAATCCCTTTGCAGTATCCTAAGTGACTCCTCAGGTTCTGAGTAATTTCATCGGGTGCCCAGTTAAGTTGCCTTCCGCTCAGTCGCCCAATTGGTGCCCCCAGCTGAGTCCTGTCTACATGGACGGGCCGCAGTTGTCTGGGTTTTTAGACCCATTCCCAGCCCTGCCTGGAGACCCCAGGGATTGAACCAGGGACCTCCACGAGGCTGCCCTCGGCTGCATCCGCACTGAACCCTGCCTGGCCTCTTCGCTTCTCCGGTTCAGCACTGGCCTGAGACACAGGCTCAAGGAAGCCCAAATCTTTCGATTCCCCCTTTTCACCCCAATCAGCAGAAAAAGAGGAACTGCCAGAGGGGAGAATCACGGGATCCAGAATCGGGGCTTTTTTTGAGGCTCAGCAGGAAAAGGAGTCAAAGAGGAACTGGGCGCAGGCGGCAAATGTTATGAGGGCCAGAATCACTTTCAGGATCAGCAATAAGCAGCAATTTCTAGACAGTTCCCTGGAACTGACATCATGCCCTTCGCTTGGCTGATACAGGAGAAACAGATGACATTGCTGCTCTTCCGGTGCAACTGTCGTCAGGCTCTTGGCTTTTTAAAATAAGTGGCTTGTGATTATTTTTCTAAGAACAGGATAGCCCAGCTGTTGCTGGATCAGACCAAGGGGGCCGGTCTAGACCAGCTTCCTGTCTTCACAGTGGCCAAATGCCCCTAAGAACATAGTGTTGTGAACCAAAATCTGCCCTTTTTTCCCTTATGGGGAACACAAGAGCCCTTATAGAGTCCTTACGTAGGTTCTCCATCGGTCGGAGAAAATAACAGAGGCCAACCAGAGAATATTGAGAAGCAAAGCAGCTCGTAAGCCTGATCTTTATTGATCTGTTGCAACAGGGTGCTCCCCTCACACTCAGGAAAGGAGGAGGACCCAGAACAAAAGTGTGCCTCCCCTTATATAGACATTTTACCTTAAATTCCCTGCCCAGGAGTTCAAGACCACCCCAAGAAACATCATAAATACATCACAGAAGGGGTGTAGCTCAAGACCCCCCCCCCGATACATCATACCTACATCACAGAAATGGCGGTCTACAGCAGAAGTCTGAGTGCTTTGCTTAGCTCTTGTCTGGCAGGTTACCTGCTGAATGGTCACTTGATTGGATTGCCTGGGGAGCCTGGCCAGTCTTTTGTAGTGATAAATACCAGTACTTAGTTCCTGAGCCAGGTCACAGGCTCACACCCTAGTCAAACACAGACATACCCTTCAGACAGGATTTGTGAGGGAAAAGACAGTGGGGAGGCTTTTCCATTTTCCTTTGACTTTGTAGAGAAAACATTTGGTCAGTTTGGGAGTCAAAAATGGCTTCAGGTCGGTCTTCCTGTGCCGATTTGTGTACTTGCTTGGCTGGTACACTTAGGAACATTTAACATATATCTAAGACCTCAAAATTCCTATCACAATAGGAATCAAGATAGACTGCCTCTAGACCTGGAGGTTCCATAAGGACATAACGTATCAGGCCAATAGCCCACCGAGTTCTCACTGCAGCCACCCCAGGTGCCTCTTCTGGGAAACCCGCAGGCAGGATCCGAGCACAAGAGCAGGACTCCCTCCCCGCCTGGGAAGGGAGTCCGTTGGTATGATGGGATTGTTGGTCGCCTCAAGAGATATGTGCAAAATGTGATTCATTTATCAAATACGAAAAAAATATTACCCTGCATTTGATTTAGGGCTCTTTTTGCTCTTTCGAGACCTCAAGACTAAACTGGTCACCTGTTTAGCCTTCTCCACCATGTGGAGGATGCCTTGAGGAAGACTCTGCGAAGGCCGTTGTGGTTCCTGAGGACTGCCCTTCGTTCTGATTCAGCGTTTTCTTGGGGAAAGCGAGAGAAGAAAAAGGGAAGGCAGCCTTGGAGACGGAAGTGGGAAACCCAGACCTTTGCCTGGAAAGCGCAGAGAAAAGGTAAGAGGCTTGTTTGCAAAAATAAAAAAATCTGATGGCCTCTGAAGACGGCTCTTCCTCCGGGAGCGAGGCGTGACAAGGAATCCGCAGCTACGGAGAAAAAAGAAACTCTCCAGAACCCAGTTTGGAACTAAGAATGTACGAAGAGCCCTGTGGCTGGATCAGGCCAATGGCTCTCCTGTTCTCACAGTCCCCAATCAGATCCCTGCAATGCAAAGCCTGCAAGCAGAATCTGAGAGTAGGTCTATTAATTTGAGACCAAGCAAAAGGTTGCAAAATGGCAGCAAGCTTGTGTTTTCCAGAGCTCTTCGTCTGGAGAGATAATATGCAAAGTGAGGGGCAGGAGGAGACCCGGAAAAAATAAAAAGCAATCAACGAATGCTTTTTAAAAATGTATCCTACCGAATGCTGTAGCCCAAAGGTCAGCTTGTAGACTCTGTTTGAGAATAGCTTTCCCCCCATTCACCAATTTACCAGATCCTCTCTGGAAACCATCCAGTTTGGTGGCTGACAGCATCACTATGCAGAGCCAGTGTGGCGTCATGAGTGTTGGACTAAGACCTGGGAGAGATCCGGGTTCGAATCCCCACTCAGCCATGAAGCTCACTGGGTGGCCATTGAGGCCAGTCGCCATCTCTCAGCCTAGCCTACCTCTCATGGTTGTTGGATGAAATGGGGAGAACCATGAAAACCACCTGGAGCTCCTAAGAAGATAAGGAGGGTATAGAAATGTGATCAATAAGCCACGGCTGTGTTGCAGGAATTTATGTATAGGTTTGGGGGGGGGTTGCCCCTCCAGCAGATCTCATGCACATGCAGCCCACTACCAAAACCAGCACCATCACTTTTGTGACTTTTGTGATTTGTCCCCACAAAACACTTCATCAGTTTCTTCCTGCCTATTCAAAGGGCCTCTGCTGCACAATACCAAATGTAAGAATTCACTGATCAATGTATCTCTGTACTGGCTCACTGGGGAAACTTCAGAAATTCCTATAGACCTGTGAGCTCAGCTCCTCAGCAGCCCCTCTGCCTGAGGGATAATCGCTGGCCTCCTGATACCTGAGTGCCAGACAGGTAGCCATTCCAGAAAGAGCAAACCCAGATGAAGACAAAAGGGTGTGATGAACTGGGCTGGGAAAGAGGGAAATGTAAAGATCTCTTTTGTTCCACTTGATGGGTGTTTGGTGGAGGGCAAGGGGAACCATGGGGCAGGGTCCAGGATGCTCAGATTCCGGCCACCAGACCTCCCCTTTCGTGATGTAACCATGATGTATGAGTGATGTAGTTTGGGGGGGGTGTAACATGGAGATTAGCAGCTAATAAAAGTTTGGGTTCTCTTTTGTATGGGGCTTCCATCTTGTTCCACCTGGTGGCAGGTGGGAGTCCTGTCGCGACAGTCTTTGATCAAGACTGGCTGCTGTTTTGCTCTGGTATTCCTGGATGGTGTCCTTGTTTTTTGTCCAAGGGAGCCCTCAGATTTCTCCGTTAACTGTTGCTCCTGTTTTGGGGGAACATACAGCCAGATGCATCCCATGCCTCTTTAAAAAGCACAGCAAGCCCACCCCAGTGGTCAGGCAGAACCTGCAGGTCCTCTTGCGAGACTTTGAAAGGGTGGGAGGGAAACTAAATATATGAATCTGTGCGACCCACACGTGTGAGGTGGAGAAGAAAAGAATCAAGCTTAAAATGCACAGCAGCAGCAGAGTTTAGCCTCACAGAGTCAAGCCGCAGTATAGTCGTACCTTGGTTGCAGAACACCTTGGAACTCGTACGTTTCGGCTCCCGAATGATCAAAACCTGGAAGTGAGTGTTCCGGTTTCCGAACGATTTTTGGAAGCCGAAGCTCCTGCAGCCAATCAGAAGCCGCGCATTGGTTTCCAAACGTTTTGGAAGTCAAACAGACTTCTGGGACAAATTCCATTCGACTTCCGAGGTATAACTGTATAGCGTTAGGAATCTAGGCTATTAGAGCTTTCTTATCCTGTTTACAACACTCCCTTCTGTCGACCCCCTTTGGCAAAGGACAGACCACACGACTCTACGTAAGTTTAAAACGCTTTATTAACAGATTCAAAGGTCTGAGACATGTGTTGTTCCATGCAGCTGCAAGGAGAACGACGGCAGAATCCTCTTGGGTAGGAAATACAGAATATAGTTCTAAACATGGGCTCTAAACTTGGGAGCAAAGCTTAGACACGTCCTCCTTGGTCAGAGAGAGTGGGAGGAGGGAGGAAGAGAGGTAAAGGGGGGCATGACCTAGCTGGGCCTTGGAACAGAACTCTCTGGTCTTAACCCCTTCATGCACTAACTAGCTCTCATGCATGGCTGTTTGACTGCAATTTCCCACAGAAAGTGTCTCACTCTTTTGTGCCATTCTGCTGCTTTGCCAACGGAGCAACATGCTTCTTTGACTTCTGATGCACCAAGAGAGAGTGGAGGGGACGACATTACGGGGCCTCTTTTTCTCCATGCCTCTCACCCTCCCTGCAAAACACCTATAGCAAACTTGTTACTGAGTAGCATCATGGAACTGTAGAGCAGGAAGGGACCCCGAGGAATCCCTTCTGGTGCCAAAACTGCACGATTGGCACTCAACAAGGGGCTGTCAAGCAGAAATAACACAAATATCTTGGGAGGCAGAATGAGGGAGAACCTCAAAACAGCTCAATGAGAATGGAGAATATTCAATGGACACAGAACCTGTATTGACTTCCTGGGGGTGGGGGAAAGAGAGAGTACATGTGAAGCCTGGGGAGTGGGATGGAGCATTATGGAAAATCAATCTGGCCTTTTTGTAAGGGGGAGACGGGCTTTCCTGTCCTCCTCTTGGGAGTGACTTTTCTAGCATGTTGGAGCCACCAACCTACTGAATAAGCTGCGCTAGACGGATGCTGACAGGAAAGAGGCCGCAAACAAGGATCCTTCTGACCACGATCCAGGAGGGTTTGTGGCTCCCAGATGAGGTGGCTGCTCTAAGTTCTTCCTTAGTATTGTGGGGGGAGGGGGGTCAACCCTTAATCTCTACCATCCAATGATTGCTCACCTCTTCTCCAGCAGCATTGGGGGAAAGGCTTTGCTGGGGAGGGGGTGGGAGAGAGAAATTGAAAAATGGAGTTAGCCCTTAAGCAGGGGGTGGGGAGCTGCGAGGACTTGCCATTTTGGGCCCAGCATCCTTTAAAGCATCCTCATTTTTGCCCAGGGCAGTGAACATATTGAGACTCCTTTCTTGTATCTTGAAGCCAGCAGTTCAGGTCCTGCAGCAAGAGTAAACAAGGCGCACCACCATTTTGCAACTTGGAGGCTCTTGAAGTGGCTGTGTCTAAATTGCTCAGCGTTGACGGCAACTTCCTCAGTGCTGCCAAACTGCTCTTGTCCCCCTCCCCAGATGTGATAATAAGGAGGTATTCCAGCACCTTGCAAATCTGAATAAGAAGTATAAAGAACTGCTGCCTATATCGGGTGTGAACGCCATGGCCTTGAGAAACAATGTCAATTTCTTTGCTGAGTTGCTGAAAGCAAAAAACACTGTTGAAATCCTCACGTACCAAGTATCCAAAATTTAAATTTGTACAAAGGCATGATATGGTTTCTCGCCACTATGGGTTCTTTGACGGGAAGTGAGACTTTCCTTAAAGGTGAAACTCTTCCCACATTCCAAGCACTGATATGGTTTCTCCCTGCTGTGAATTCTTTGATGGGAAGTGAGACAGTTCTTGCAGCTGAAGCCCTTCCCACATTCCAGGCATCAATAGGGTTTCTCGCGTGTATGAATTCTCTGATGGCGCATGAGATGAGTGCTCTGACCGAAGCTCTTTCCAGTCTCTTGGCCCTGAAACGGTATCTCCCCATGGTGAATACGCTGATGCCGACGGACGCTTGAGTTTACAGTAAACCTCTTTCCACATTCCAAGCACTGACACGGTTTCTCTCCTGCATGAATTTTTTTATGGTAAATGAGACTTGCCTTCCAACGGAAGTTCTTTCCACATTCCAAGCACCTAAAGGGCGTCTCCGCTGTATGAATTCTTTGATGGGCAGTGAGATGGTCCTTCCGCCTGAAGCTCTTTTCACACTCTTGGCATTGAAATAGTTTCTCCCCACTGTGACTACTCTGATGGAGACATAAGCTTGTGCTATTCTCAAAGCATTCCCCACATTTCAAGCACTGATATGGTTTCTCCCCTGCATGAATTCTTTGATGGGACACGAGATGGTCCTTCCGACGGAAGTTCTTGCCACACTCCTGGCACTGAAATGGTTTCTCCCCGGTATGAATTCTCTGATGGGCTGCGAGGCTGGTTCTGTGACTGAAGCTCTTTCCACATGCCGAGCACGGATATTGTTTCTTTTCTCTACGAGTTCTTTCCTGGGAAGTGAGATGGACCTTCTGACAGCAGCTCTCTCCGCACCCCAAATATTTATGTAGCATCTCCACTATATGGATTTTGCTGTGGTCCCCCTTGTCCTTCATTTCTAACATTTTGCCACCTGTAAGGAAGAGAAAAACAGATTCTCAGGAAACCCCCAATTATTGAGCAATGAGAGCACAACGAGAAAGGCCGCTTTAGTCAAAGAACTGAAGAGATTCAGAGGGCTGAGCAATATCAGCTTTTCAACATCGTGGTGTATCACCAGCTAAACAGACTAGCCAAACATTTGGCAATATACTGCAATGTTGAAAAAACAAGATGCGCTGGCCTCTGCCCACGAGACACAGGGTGAAACTGCCCCAGCTCTCACCCTGGGAGCAGAGGCAGCTCCACCCAGGCGCTTGTGAGCTTCCTTTAACTGCTCCACTGAGGCAAGGACTGCTGCACACTCCTCAGTCGAGCAGATCAAAGATGCAGAGGGAAGAACAAGCTGTTTCTCCCTCTGAGTTGTATGAGGGCAGATGGTGGGATGGTGATTTCACTCAGTGGTATATTGCGGGTGAAACCACCGCTGCTCCTGAGTCCCTCTGCGAGCAGCGCCCGCTGGAGGAAGGAACCCAAGTCAAGGCTCCTCATACTGGTCTGGGAGTACATATAGATATATAGATATATATCTTTATATATAGAGATATATATATATAGTTCACAGTTTCATTGACTAATAATCACAGGCCTATTTATGGGAACCTGAGATTCAAAAAGCCTGACTCTTTTCTGGGAGAGATATTTGTGGCTCAATCATGGGATCCACTTCATCTCCAAGGTCAGTAATCTCTTTGGTCAACTGAAAATGGGTAGAATCAAAAACAAAAATACCCGGGAGAAGCCACTTCCACTTTCTTAAGAACTTTGAAGCCTACAGTAAGAAGCCCTTATCAGTTCAGACTGGCCAGGCTACCTTCTGTAAAGTTTTATTCTGGATTGTTTTAGTTGACTTTTAATGTAGGTTGCAAACTGCTTTGAGATTCTTTTCTTAAAAATATAGAGTGGTATAGAAATGAAGTGCAGGATAGTAATAACAACTGGAGAAAGAATATTCAGAGCCCAAACAGGAGATAGTTTGGGGAGTGCTAGAATCCCAGAGGCTGGTGCTGCTGCTGCTGAGCTCCATCCAAATACGGAAGGGATGTCACAGAGAGAAATGCACTGAATTTCAAAACAGAGACCCTGATCCAACAGGGAGCCTTACTGAGAAAGTCCACGATCCCACGGTTCTCCGCCATGACTTCCTTATGCAGAGCTCTCTGGTCAGGATCCAGCAATGCCCACTCCTCGTCCGTGAAAGAAACGGCGACGTCTTCAAAGCACATTGAACCCTGAAAGAGAAAAGGAAATGTCCTCCACTCAGACAGCAGGAAGATGATCTACTGCACTTTGCTCCAGTGTTTTCTGCCTGTTTGTTACTTTTCAGGGATTATTTTCCTGCACATTTTTATTATGGATGCTTATTTTAACCTATCAAATGAATTCTTCTCTTGCGGCTTTTAATGATGGGCATCACTCATGGTTCAAAGGGCAACATTGTGGTCCTCGTGTCATTCTGCCTGCGCAAAGCCTTCCAGTCTACCGGAGAGAAGGATCCCCTCTGTCCTCTCCCTGGACGCTGTTCTTGAGGGACCCTCCCGACGCCCTAAAGCAAACTTCAAGGGGCGAATAGGGACATTGGAAGAGAGAAGAGAGTGGGGCAAAGCCCTGCTGTGAAACGGATGGGGCAGCTTAGGTGAATCCTGGCCACTGCTATTCATGGTTTGTCAACTGCTTAGAAGCCTATTTCAGCATTCAGTGACAACTTTATTAAGAAAGCAGCAACAATGGAGCAACATTCAGAAGGTTAGCTGAGGTGAGGCAGCTGCTCCTTATTCTCAGCACAGAAACCTTCCTGAATGGCCTTTCCAGCTTTTGTGAAGGGCAACTTTGACAGAAGCCAAGTGGAGCAGGAGAGAGACTCATCACTGGGGCCCAGAGGCCTCCTGGCTGCCCCTTCCCTCAGCCTCTTGACCCACACAGCTCCTTCCCCCTACCTGATCCGCTTCCACAGCCACCGCTTCCCCTCTGACACCATGAACAGACGGAGGAGGTTTTGCCGAAGTCTTTCTGTCACCTGCGGGAGACAAAGGTCAGGTCTAGCAGAGCATCTCTTACTACAGATGGGCCTTAGAAAAACCTCGCTGAGTGCATTTGGACATTTGTACCCATTTGGTAGCTCAGTTGTGCACATATTGTAAATCACCCTGAGAACTCTGGGTATAGGGTGGTATAATTAAATATACGTCTCTCTTCCTTGGGGCTCATGTCTTCAATTGTTTCCCCCCAAACGATTCAAAGAACTCACAGGAGAGTTTCAGAACCCACAGAATGTGACCAAACAGAGACAAAGCTCATCATTCCTCCTTACCCAGTGGCCTCTCTCTGGCGTCCAACCGAGTCCTCTCTGCCTCAGAGGAACCTGAACCCATTCCTGCAAACAGATCATTTCCCTGAAATCACAGAATCATAGAAGGGCGTCAGCTAGTCCACCCTCCTGCAAAGCAGGAATCTCAACAGAAAGTCCAAACAGAAAACAGGGAGAAGGATTAGAAAAGGAACAGCAAATGAAAAGATGTTAGGATTATCATATAACACTCCTTGGGTTCCTTCCTATCAAGATGGGCCATGAGTAGAGAATTTGGGGATTTCTCCCTCATGTTGGGAGCCCCTTGGGAGTATCCAGAGGAAAGTCTCTCTCACCTGCTGCTCTTCCTGCTTCCTCTCCTCTGCCTGACTCAGGAGGAAACCTTCGGCCAGGGCCACTGCCTGGCAACTGGTCTCTGCTCCACAGTCCCTCACCCAGCTCTCCATCTCCGCTGGAAGGACAGCCAGGAACTGCTCCATGATCAGCAGGTCCAGCATCTCAGCTTTTGTGTGTCTTTCTGGCTTTAGCCATTGATGGTCAAAATGGTAGAGTCGTCTGCAAACCTCACGAGGTCCTTTGGCCTCCTGGGGGAAGAACTGCCTCAACTGCTGGCTCTGCGCCTCTGAGCAAGGGGTGTCCTCCTCACCCTGGATCTTCTGCACAGAGTTTTCCCAGAATCCCCCACTGCTCCCATGGCCTCTTCCTGCTTCAGGGCCAGCTGAATCTCGCTCATCCATCTGTGCTCTCAGGAAACCGCCAAGAGATCAGAAGAAATCCCTTTTTCCCCCTGCTGTGTTCAGTCTGTCCAAATCAGAGCAGCTAGAAAATCCTACAAAGCAAATGCATTGCTCAGTTACAAAATTGACACTGTCTGGAGAAAAGAAAGATGTTCCCTGATCATGCATGGATGAGGCTTGCTAGGAACCTGGCCAGGGCTGCCCCACAGCTCTGATTCTGAGCTTTCTTGAAAGAAAGGAAAAACAAGAAGTAAGGAAAGTTCCCATGCAAAATGTGCGGGTGCCTTAAGGGCTTCCTTCCTGACCCCCCTTCTCCCCAGAGAGAGAGGAGAGAGAGGAGACTCAGCGGAGTCCAAGAGGCAGAGGAGGGCGGGGTTTCTGCCCTGGAGGACTTCCCCCCTCTTTGCGCCCCCCACCCTTTCTAGGAATCCTGCTCAGTTCATTTTAACCCGAGGAGGAATTAAAAAACCTTTTAATGGGGGTGAAAGAGGAGAGTGCAAAATATGGTCTGAAGCTCAACAACAAAGAAATGAAGATCCTGGCCACTGGTCCCATCACCTCCTGGCAAATAGAAGGGGAAGAAATGGAGGCAGTGAGAGATTTTACTTTCTTGGGCTCCATGATCACTGCAGATGGTGACAGCAGCCACGAAATGAAAAGACGCCTGCTTCTTGGGAGAAAAGATGCTAGACAGCATCTTAAAAAGCAGAGACATCACTTTGCCAACAAAGGTCCGTATAGTTCAAGCTCTGGTTTTCCCAGTCGTGATGTACGGAAGTGAGAGCTGGACCACAAAGAAGGCTGATCGCCGAAGAATGGATGCTTTTGAATTCTGGTGCTGGAGGAGACTCTTGAGAGTCCCATGGACTGCAAGAAGATCCAACCTCTCCATTCTGAAGGAAATCAGCCCTGAGTGCTCACTGGAAGGACAGATCCTGAAGCTGAGGATCCAAGACTTTGGCCACCTCATGAGAAGAGAAGACTCCCTGGAAAAGACCCTGATGTTGGGAAAGATGGAGGGCACAAGGAAAAAGGGACGACAGAGGACGAGATGGTGGGACAGTGTTCTCGAAGCTACCAGCATGAGGGGGGCAGTGGAAGACAGGAGGGCCTGGCCTGCTCTGGTCCAGGGGTCACGAAGAGGCGGACACGACTAAATGACTAAGCAAGAACAGCAAAGCCGGGCGCTCCTCTCCCTCCCTCCTCCCTCACCCCACAAGCCCGCCTCTCCACCCGCTTCTGCCGCTTCCTGGTGGAGCCTCCCGCTGCCGAGGCCGTCCACCCGAAGGAGTCTACCGCGAAGGCGCCTCTTCCCCCGAAGGCGCCCGGGAAGCAGCACCTGCGGAGGCGAGAGAGCAGCGCCGCCCCGCCCGCCTCTCCGAAGACGCCGCCTCAGGCGCCCGCCCTGCCCTCGTCCTGCATGGCGGGAGGGGCACTTCCGCCCGCCCTCCGCCCTTCGTCCAATCGAGCCTCGCGGCCAGCCCTCGCGCACCGCGGCAGCAGTGCCGTCTCCACGCGACGCCTGCGTCACTTCCCGCCCTCGGGGTCTCTCCTCAGAGGCTGCCCTCGTCCAAGATGGCGCCTTCGCCACGGCCCTCCGCGGCGGCGGGGCTTTCTCCGCCCGCTTCCCGCGCTGCTTCTGCCCCCGCTGCCTCTCCTCAGGCGGCGCCTCTCGCTCACTCACTTCCTAGCCGCCTGCCCTCGTCCTTTTCGGCCGCTTCCCGCGCCTCTTCCCTCCCTCCCTCTTCCAAGATGGCGCCTTTCGGGTGCCTTGGCGTCACGTCGCTAAGCAACCCGACGCCTCTTCCCGCCTCTCCTGAAAAGGCCCCCCCCGGGGAGGACAGAAAATGAGGACGGGGGGGGCGGCCGAGACCCCCTCCCTCACGTCACTTCCTGCGAGGGGGCTGCTGCGCCCGCCTTCTTTTTCCTGCGCGGCGCTTCCTGGGTCAGGCTGCCCTTCGGGGTGCTTTGGGGGGCAGCGGAGGTTGTGGGGTGTCAGGGGAGGGGGAGGCGGGGCGCTCATCCACCTTCAGAGCCTCAGAGTTGGAGGGGACCCGTGAGGTCCTCTAGTCCAGCCCCTCCGGTAAGACTGGAAGCTATGACTGCTGCATCCATTGCCGAGGGGACTTGGAATTCCCATCTCGAAAAGAAGGAAAGCAAGTGGCAGTCGCAGGAATAGCGGGTGGGGCTCTGCTAGTGGAGCAGGGTTGCGGGGGGCGCTGGGGGTTAAACCACAGAGCCTAGGACTTGCTGATTGGAAGGTCGGCGGTTCAAATCCCCGCGACGGGGTGAGCTCCCGTTGCTCGGTCCCTGCTCCTGCCAACCTAGCAGTTCGAAAGCACCTCAAAGTGCAAGTAGATAAATAGGTACCACTCCGGTGGGAAGGTAAACAGCATTTCCGTGCGCTGCTCTGGTTCGCCAGAAGCGGCTAAGTCATGCTGGCCACATGACCCGGAAGCTGTACACCGGCTCCCTCGGCCAATAAAGCGAGATGAGCGCTGAAACCCCAGAGTCGGCCACGACTGGACCTAATGGTCAGGGATCCCTTTACCTTTACCTCTGCTAGTGGGGTGGGAGGTGGAAGGTGCCTGGGGAGGGGATTCCCCAGCTGAGGGACCACCACCAGGGTGGCCAACCCTCTGTCCACCTGAACACCCAAGAGGGCATGTAAGGAAGGAGGAGGTTCTTCAGATATTGGGGGGCCTAAGCGAACGGCAAATTGCACTTGGAAACAAACTCACAAGCCCTGCAGCTTTGGTTAAAAGAGGAGCTAAATATATTCCTAAGGGTTTTTGTGAGAGTTGCATGAGGAGGACTAGATCCATGGATGATGCCTTGAGCTCCCTGGAGAGGAAGGTGGCCATCTTTAAAGGGAACTGTGAAATAGAGGGGAACCCAGGCAGGAATCTGGCTGCTGTGTTTTAAACCGGTTTCTGAGTCTTCTTCAAGGGCAGCTCTGCATAGGGAGCACTGTATCCCATGGGATGCAGAGTGTGGACTGGGGCTGGCAAACACTGTCCCCGAGGCCACCTGAGCCTCAAGTGACACTCATGGATCCAGGAGTAACCCGAGTTGCAGAATAAGCTTTTGTCTCTCCAAGCAGGCACCTTAAGGGATCATACACCTTAGATCAGGGAACATCTTTCTTTTCTCCACACAGTGTCAATTTTATAACTGAGCAATGCATTTGCTTTGCAGGATTTTCTAGCTGCTCTGATTTGGACAGGCTGAACACGGCAGGGGGAAAAAGGGATTTCTTCTGATCTCTTGGCGGTTTCCTGAGAGCACAGATGGATGAGCGAGATTCAGCTGGCCCTGAAGCAGGAAGAGGCCATGGGAGCAGTGGGGGATTCTGGGAAAACTCTGTGCAGAAGATCCAGGGTGAGGAGGACACCCCTTGCTCAGAGGCGCAGAGCCAGCAGTTGAGGCAGTTCTTCCCCCAGGAGGCCAAAGGACACCGAGAGGTTTGCAGAAGACTCTACCACTTTGACCATCAATGGCTAAAGCCAGAAAGACACACGAAAGCTGAGATGCTGGACCTGCTGATCTTGGAGCAGTTCCTGGCTGTCCTTCCAGCGGAGATGGAGAGCTGGGTGAGGGACTGTGGAGCAGAGACCAGTTGCCAGGCAGTGGCCCTGGCCGAAGGTTTCCTCCTGAGTCAGGCAGAGGAGAGTAAGCAGGAAGAGCAGCAGGTGAGAGAGACTTTCCTCTGGATACTCCCAAGGGGCTCCCAACGTGAGGGAGAAATCCCCAAATTCTCTACTCATGGCCCATCTTGATAGGAAGGAACCCAAGGAGTGTTATATGATAATCCTAACATCTTTTCATTTGCTGTTCCTTTTCTAATCCTTCTCCCTGTTTTCTGTTTGGACTTTCTGTTGAGATTCCTGCTTTGCAGGAGGGTGGACTAGCTGACGCCCTTCTATGATTCTGTGATTTCAGGGAAATGATCTGTTTGCAGGAATGGGTTCAGGTTCCTCTGAGGCAGAGAGGACTCAGTTGGACGCCAGAGAGAGGCCACTGGGTAAGGAGGAATGATGAGCTTTGTCTCTGTTTGGTCACATTCTGTGGGTTCTGAAACTCTCCTGTGAGTTCTTTGAATCGTTTGGGGGGAAACAATTGAAGACATGAGCCCCAAGGAGGAGAGACGTATATTTAATTATACCACCCTATACCCAGAGTTCTCAGGGTGATTTACAATATGTGCACAACTGAGCTACCAAATGGGTACAAATGTCCAAATGCACTCAGCGAGGTTTTTCTAAGGCCCATCTGTAGTAAGAGATGCTCTGCTAGACCTGACCTTTGTCTCCCGCAGGTGACAGAAAGACTTCGGCAAAACCTCCTCCGTCTGTTCATGGTGTCAGAGGGGAAGCGGTGGCTGTGGAAGCGGATCAGGTAGGGGGAAGGAGCTGTGTGGGTCAAGAGGCTGAGGGAAGGGGCAGCCAGGAGGCCTCTGGGCCCCAGTGATGAGTCTCTCTCCTGCTCCACTTGGCTTCTGTCAAAGTTGCCCTTCACAAAAGCTGGAAAGGCCATTCAGGAAGGTTTCTGTGCTGAGAATAAGGAGCAGCTGCCTCACCTCAGCTAACCTTCTGAATGTTGCTCCATTGTTGCTGCTTTCTTTATAAAGTTGTCACTGAATGCTGAAATAGGCTTCTAAGCAGTTGACAAACCATGAATAGCAGTGGCCAGGATTCACCTAAGCTGCCCCCTCCGTTTCACAGCAGGGCTTTGCCCCACTCTCTTCTCTCTTCCAATGTCCCCATTCGCCCCTTGAAGTTTGCTTTAGGGCGTCGGGAGGGTCCCGCAAGAACAGCGTCCAGGGAGAGGACAGAGGGGATCCATCTCTCCGGTAGACTGGAATGCTTTGCGCAGGCAGAATGACACGAGGACCACAATGTTGCCCTTTGAACCATGAGTGATGCCCATCATTAAAAGCCACAAGAGAAGAATTCATTTGATACGTTAAAATAAGCATCCCTAATAAAAATGTGCAGGAAAACAATCCCTGAAAAGTAACAAACAGGCAGAAACCCCTGGAGCAAAGTGCACCAGATCATCTTCCTGCTGTCTGAGTGGAGGACATTTCCTTTTCTCTTTCAGGGTTCAGTGTGCTTTGAAGACGTTGCCGTTTCTTTCACGGACGAGGAGTGGGCATTGCTGGATCCTGACCAGAGAGCTCTGCATAAGGAAGTCATGGCGGAGAACCGTGGGATCGTGGACTTTCTCAGTAAGGCTCCCTGTTGGATCAGGGTCTCTGTTTTGAAATTCAGTGCATTTCTCTCTGTGACATCCCTTCCGTATTTGGATGGAGCTCAGCAGCAGCAGCACCAGCCTCTGGGATTCTAGCACTCCCCAAACTATCTCCTGTTTGGGCTCTGAATATTCTTTCTCCAGTTGTTATTATTACTATCCTGCACTTCATTTCTATACCACTCTATATTTTTAAGAAAAGAATCTCAAAGCAGTTTGCAACCTACATTAAAAGTCAACTAAAACAATCCAGAATAAAACTTTACAGAAGAAAGTCAAATAACAATGATCAGCCTAGTCTGAACTCTAGGCCTTTTAAAATATAGGATTCAGAGTTGTTAGGCTAGCAGATCCAGATTCTGTCAGGTTCCCGTTCTTCTTCTGTTCGTTTTTGGTTGACTAAATACTGACCCTGGAGATTTAGTGGATCCCATGATTGAGCCAAAAATATCTCTCCCAGAAAAGAGTCAGGCTTTTAAAATCTCAGGTTCCCATAAATAGGCCTGTGATTACTAGTCAATGAAAACCATGAACTTTGACATCTAAACAAAAAAAATTTTTTTCCTTCCAGTAGCACCTTAAAGACCAACTAAGTTAGTTCTTGGTATGAGCTTTCGTGTGCATGCACACTTCTTCAGATACCAAGTGTGCATGCGCACGAAAGCTCATATCAAGAACTAACTTAGTTGGTCTTTAAGGTGCTACTGGAAGGAAAAAATTTTTTTTGTTTTGACTATGGCAGACCAACACGGCTACCTATCTGTATTTGACATCTAAATCTCTCCAGTTCTTTGTCTATAACAATCTTTCATTTGCATTTCTCCATCATTGGGGGATTTCTGAGGATCTAATCTGTTTTTCTGTTCATTGCAGGTGGCGAAATGTTAGAAATCCGCATAATGGAAACGCTACATAAATATTTGGGGTGCGGTGAGAGCTTCTGTAAGAAGGTCCATCTCATTTCCCAGGAAAGCACTCAAAGAGAAGAGAAACAATATCATTGCTCGGCATGTGGAAAGAGCTTCAGTCACAGAGCCAACCTCACAACCCATCAAAGAATTCATACCGGGGAGAGACCATTTCAGTGCCGGCAGTGTGGAAAGAGCTTCAGCCAGAGCGCCCATCTCACCACCCATCAAAGAACTCACAGCGGAGTGAACCCATACACGTGTTTGGAATGTGGAAAGGTTTTCAGATACAGGCGCACCCTCGTATCCCATCAAAGAGTTCACACAGAGGAGAAACCACATCAGTGCTTGGAATGCGGAAGGAGCTTCGCCTGGAAGAAATGGCTCACTTCCCATCAAAGAATTCATAAGGGGGAGAAACCCTACAAGTGCTTGGAATGTGGGAAGAGCTTCAGCGAGAGCACCTCTCTCACTTCCCACAAGAGAACTCACAGCGGGGAGAAACCGTACCTTTGCTTGGCGTGCGGAAAGCACTTTGGTCACAGGGCCAACCTCGCAGCCCATCAGAGAATCCACACCGGGGAGAAACCTTTTCAGTGCCAGGAGTGTGGGAAGTGCTTTAGCCAGAGCACCCAGCTCACTACCCATCAAAGAACGCACAGCGGAGAGAAGCCGCACCTGTGCTTGGAGTGTGGAAAGAGCTTCAGTCACAGGCACACTCTCATTTTCCACCAAAGAATTCACAGCGGGGAGAAACCATACCGGTGCTTCGAATGTGGCAAGAGCTTCAGTCGTAGCGACAATCTCACAACACATCAACGAACTCACAGTGGGGGGAAACTGTAGCAGTGGCTGTGTACAGTCATACCTCGGGTTGAAGTAGCTTCAAGTTAAGTATTTTCAGGTTGCGCTCCGCGGCGACCCGGAAGTAACAGAGTGCGTTACTTCCAGGTTTCGCCGCTCGCGCATGCGCAGATGCTCAAAATGGCGTCAGACGCATGCGTAGAAGCGGCAAAACGCGGCACGCACAAACGCGCAGTCGCGTCTTGCATTTACTTCAGGATGCGCACGGGGCTCCGGAACGGATCCTGTTCGTATCCAGAGGTACCACTGTACATATTTAAATTTATGAGACTTTAATTAAATTGTAGGTGGGTGAGGATTGCAACAGTGTTCTTGCCCAGCAAAGAAGTCACCCTCGCCTGTCAGGACCGTGGAGTGCACCACTACCTCGGTGCCCTAACATTTCTTCACATTGCAAACCCAGATCTACAAAGTGCAATTTGGATTACTTTTTTCACGTTGCATCAGGGAAGAGAGTCACAAGCGATTTGGCGACACTGGTGAGGTCAACCAGTGCCACCCAGTGGCATTTCCAGAGGTGCTCTGGTCCGGAGAGAGAAAGGGAGAGTTTTAGGCAGATGGTCCTTTTTACTCCTCTCCCTGGAGAGAAGAGGGATCAACACACTCCATATACTCCTGGTTTTGCACCTGTTAGTCACTGAACGAAGATGCACGTGTAGAATTACAGAATCACAGAACTGTGGAGTTGGAAGGGGCTCCCAGAGGCATCTAGTCCACCCCCTGGCTGCAGTGCAGGAATCGCAGCTAAATTAGGAGTGGACTGACCATGTCTCCATCCATTAAAACAACACACACTTTAAAATCTGATTTCTTTTTATTGTTATTGAATGACTTTGTTCTAAACAGAAGAAATAACACAGCTCCCTGTCTCTCTCTCTCGCTTACCCCCTCGTGCCCCCCCCCATTGGACCTTTTTAGTGCAAAGTCTTCTTCGGTGGATACAAGTCCTCATATTTATGAAGTACAGTACGTAATTATGTCAGGCACAAAATAAAGTCTCTCTCTTTCTTTAACAACAACAACAACAAAATCAAGTTAACACGAAGCTCAATTCCGTTATCAAGAAGTATTTGGCCTGTTTGACCACCTTCAGCCCCCCACACACCCAGCCACCAATAGTGGAGAAATTAATGCCATGGTTTGCTTGAGTTCCCAGCCAGCTAGCGCTAAAGATCCCCCTTTTTTCTAGGGGTTGAGATTCTTTTAATAAATGCTTAGTTAAACATACCCACAGCCTTTTCTTGCTAATAGGAAAATGGCAAATAGGGTTATTATTATTTTTTTTGGTAAATGTTGTACTCTGAAAGGGTGCTATTATACGCATTTATTTATTTCTGGCATTTCTACTCCACGTGGTTCACTCCCTCCTTGTTTAACCCTCACAACAACCCTGTGAGGTAGGTTAGGCGGAGAGAAACAGGGACTGGCTCCCAACATTATACCCAGTCAGTTTCCTGTGGATTCAAACCCTGGTCTTTCCCAGCTCCTCGTCCTGCACTCACTGCAGTACCACCGGCTCTCAAATGGGGGCGTAACCCTGTAAGCAGGTGGTTGAGGTATCACAACCAGGTCCTTGGCAACAGGTTTTTTTAATTTACCAGATTTCCCCCTGAAAAGGAAAATTAATGTGTGTTTCGGGATAGGGGTTGGCATTTTGATGGCATTGCCATTCGGACCCTGCAAAAAAACACAACCCTGAAAGCTGATCCCATTACTAAAACCCTTTTTGGAGCATCGCCTAACTACATTCTGTATCTCATTAATGACCAATTGTGGTGGGAATCCATTGTGTCTGACTTAATCAGATTCTTGTGATCCTCCTAAATATCTCTCTCTCTCTCTCTCACACACACACACACACACTCACTCCACCACAGTTCACTTATTTGGGAATCGTGGAACAGATGGCTTCTCCATGATGGATTCTTACATTTCGATGACTGAGGAAATGCAATGTATTTTAAAGACCAGGAACTCAGGCTCAATCGTTGGCCCTTGATCCAGGTCACTTCTTGAAGCGGGATCTGAACTCGGGGCAAGTCCGTACGACAGCGTCTCTACAGAGCAGCTTATCAGACAGATGGACCCTTTGTTTCATGGCCAGGAAAACATGCAATGGGAGATGGAGGAGTAGCATGACCCCACGTACGACACAGCTCCCTGTGTGGCTGCATCACTGCGCTGAAAGGATGAGTCAAAAATAATTGCACGATGGCGCTGGGGTAACGCTTCCTTGCAAAAGTTGGGCTTTGCCAGCCGTTGCCTCCAAAACCCGGGTGCAACTTGTGGCAGAGCAGAGGGGGCGAGATTCCTCATTCAAACCACATCACACACTCCCATCGTAACAGTGGAATTTCATCTGTGGGTCACGGCCAGCTCTGCTTCAGTCCAACCCCTTGTGATGCAGGAATCCCAGCATTCATTTCACCATGGAGGAATGACATAATCTATGTAATTAATCGATGACACTGTTATTGCACTCTGTTTGTATCAATGCAAGAAAAAGTAATGTGAACTGGGAAGGGCATCATCTACATAAATGTTTGTGGAGTGAAAGCAACAGTGAATCTCAATCGTGTTTGCCAGATTGATTTTTGTTCTGGACATAAGGGAATGTTTTCCTTGGGATTCTCCAACATCACTCGCTGGAGAGCCGAATGGGGTGTGTGCCACACAGCCAGGTCTTGCCGCCCCTAAGCTAGGCTGCCCTCCTCGCTGGGACCCCTTGCCACCATTGAAGAAAGGGTCAACTGCCCTTCTTCTTGGCTTTTGTTCATGGAATCACAGAGTGGTCGAGTTGGAAGGAACACCAAAGGACATCTGGTCCACCCCCCACCCCCCGTAATGCAGAATTGATGGAATCACCCTTTGCTCAACAGTAAAACATTTTGGGCCAACTTTGGTTAGACCCCAATTTAAACAAGCTGCCCACCCCACTCCCATTGCAGAAATATCAGTGACTCATTTCAGAGAAGCGGGTGGGAATTTCCACACTGGGCCCATAATTTAGGAGGAAGGAACGAAAGGAAAGATGCCTGGAACATCCTGGATTTGCTTCCTTCCTCCATTTTTCTTTTTGGCTCCGATAGCAATTTTTGAATCCAACTTCTTTCCGACAAAGTGCAAAATAGCTCCATGACACACACATTCTCTTTCTTTTACAAATAACTATATATATCTCATTTATATAAATAGATTTATATATTTCAATAGATACTTTCTTTCTACGAAGAGGAAGTGACTCCCTCTTTTTTGATGCGTGTAACAACCGTTTTAGAATTTGTTCCTGTAAGAAACCATCTTAGGCCCATGACGATCTGACTCCTAAAAAACCGAGCCGAGAGCCACCCTCAAATTCCTCCACCCCCACGACCCACAATGCTATTTGATCTAGCCAGAAGTAGCTGTTTGGGACAGTTTCTGCACAGCTGTGGGTCTCCCCACCCACACCCCCCAACTTCAGACAGCCTTGGAGGCCTCTGGGAGATAAAAAATAAATCATTGGCCTCCTACCGCCCCCACCCCACCCCCAGGCCCCCAAAATCCAGCTCCTTCCTTTCCGCTGGAAGGCTCCTTTCGGCTGCAATGACAACAGAGACCTGACCGGCCACAGAAAAGCAAACAGTGTCTCATCCTCCCTGGAAAATCTCCTTCCACTTTACCCTGGTGATGAGGTTGTTCCTGGGTTCACAAGTCTTATGATTGACCTCTGCTTCCAGACAGGCACATGTTTTCAGGTGGGAATCAGATCACATATTGGGAAATTCCAGTTGCTCAATTAGAGTCTCGTATGACCAACCCCCTTCCCCAAAGATCGGGCTTTTTTCGCAGGAAGGAAAGTGGCGGAGAAATGCATGGATAGCGCAGGATGGCATTTGCTGTGACGCAATGGCATCTGACCTCCCTGCAAACAGATCAGGATGAGTGCTCAATAAACAGGGTTGTGCAGAAGCGAGCTAACTCCGCAGAACTTTTGGGGAATTTGCTGTCAGTTCCGTTCGCTGGGAGATTCGCCCTGCACTTAAAAGAAGCAAAAGCGCTTGAGAGCTGTGTTCTGATGGATCTGTGTTAAAAGCCCATTTTGCGAGTGTGTTAGCTTTACAAAGATGCAAGGCCTGTGGGGCAGGTCTTTCAATAGGGGCTGTCTGTCTGTCAGACCAGTCTTCAGATTGGTACACCATGACTTTTTGTGTGTGTCCCATCACAGACAGACAATACTGGTCTCGTTCATTTTCAATAAGCCATCTTCCATCTCAACACACACACAAAGTCCTTTCTCTGCTCAGTTGGGAAATGCCACAGATGGGAGGTCAAAGAGGATAAATATGTTCTCCACAAGGTCTTCTTTCTTACTCATCTCCTTGGCTCCGAAGTTCAGCATTTTTGATGTTGAGAATTTACAGTAATAATAACAAGTACAGCAGGTCTGTTGTGATCAGAGGTTCACCTGTTGCTTTAAGGAGCAGGATTCAGGAGACAGAAACACCTGCGTTCTTTTCGGACATATGCACCCTAGGCTGCTGGGTAGCTAAAGAGTCATTGATCCTTCTATAGTCCCGGGATTGGAAGCTCTCTAGCACTGAAAAACAAGGATCATGACAACACATTCCAGTTTGTTAACAGGACATGCCTCACACTGCAGCACAACTTTACGAACGGACAGACATCCAGGTTCCAATTCTTACAAAGCTTTCAAACGAAATCTGCTTGTCCTCCCTTTCCACCTCCGTATTTTAAGATCAGGGAGGATGCGTTTTTAATTTTTTAAAAAGTGGGTGGGTGGGTGTGCTTTGTAACGAGTCATCAGACCTCCAGGAGGTCACACAGTAATTCTTAAGGTACTGCTTTGTCATACGACACCTGTGCATTAAATATCAAGTGCTGGGGTGTGTTTCAAAACTTCGAAGGGCTGCTTCTGAATTACAAATCGTTGAGGTCTGGTGGGTTTGTTGAACGCAGATTGCCAGGCATACCTGCTGTGAATGTGTTCTCCAGCTCCATCTGAGGTATCCCGTGGTGACCACAACAGAATATTAATTTGCACAGTTTGCGCTAGTAGGATTTACACCCTCCATTTCACAGAGCCTGGTGCGGTGGGGCACTCCCAGTGCTCTGTCCCAATCTTTGTGTTTCTCTTTCTCATGCATCCGTCAGTATCTTTCAGGTTAGGTTGGCATTAGAAGCTAATCTTTGTGGTAAGGGTTTCCAAGGCAAAAAGAGAAAGAAAACTCCATGTATTTATATTTTAAAAAGCATTCGACACAATAGTGTTGCTGGTACGTGTGCCTCTGCCTCCTATTAAAAACCACGACCTGGTGGCCCCCTGAACAATGACCGCACAATTATTTGTATTTAAGAAAGAAACACAATTAAAGATATATATACTTCCAGCAGTTGGTCAAATCCATGGAGGAGACCTTGAAATCTGGCGCTAACTGTGAGCTGCTGTGCCAGGAGGGGAGCTGACCTTTGCGTTCCTTTAGCAGATTCCTAAAGAGAAGAACAGATTGCTCATCCTGCAGTTTGAGAGAGAGAAAATGCAGCCACAGAAAGAAGGGTGTAAGGAAGTCTGGAAGCTAATGAAGACACTCGGATGCAATACTCGTATAACACAGGCCTCACAAGTCCTCCGAAGGGTCAAACGTTGCTGATCCGGACGCTCAAGGGGGTCCCTTCCCTCTCTGCTTTCTCCCGAAAGGATTCCTCTAGCTTCAGTTTCTCGGGGTCCCCGTACCGCACCGTCTCGTGAAGGCAGCAAGGGGGCGCCACTTTGATCACCTGCTCAAAGAGGCTGAAGTCGGCCACGTATTTCCCGCTGGCCGAGAGGGAGATGACCGGGGTGAACTCATAGCCCCAGAGGATCTCCTCGGGGAGGTAGGAGGTCCGGACTTGGCACGTGGCGCTGGTGGACTCCACGGTGCCGCTGAGGATGACCACCAGCTCAAAGTCTCCTTCCCCGGTGCGCAAGGCCATGTCCCGGAAGGGGCTGCTCTCGTTCACCACGTGGTAGAAGGTCAGGGGCAGGATGAGGAAGGGGCTGTCGGAGGACGTGTCCACCTGGAAGTCCACGTTGACCTGGTTGAGCCGGATGTTCTCACCTTCCTTGGTCAGGTAGGTCTGGAGGAGTTTGCCGGTCACCTGGCACCCGATGAGGAGGCTCTTCCTCATGTTGGCCACCCGGATCATCAAGCAGGTCTTGCCATCGTGCTGGGCCACCACGGCGTTCTGGCTGAACTTGATGGTCTCTGCCCTCTTCTTGGGACGGGCGATCTTGGCCAGGAAGGTGCCCGTGATGAAGATCTCCATGATGGTGGTGAGGACCAGCTGGCTGATGAGCAAGACGATGGCCAGCGGGCACTCCTCGCTGATGTAGCGGAAGCCGTAGCCGATGGTGGTCTGGGACTCCAGGGAGAAGAGGAAGGCCCCGGTGAGGGTGTGGACTTGCATGACGCACGGAGTGTGGTTGGCGGGAGGGTCGAATTCCAGGAGGTCCCCGTGCAGCACGGCCACCAGGTACCAGATCACCCCAAAGATGAACCACGTCCCGGCAAACGAAGCGGAGAAGAGGAGCAGCTTGTAGCGCCACTGCATGTCGATGAAGGTCGTCCACAGGTCTTTCAGGTAGAGGAACCTCTTGTCCGCAATGTGCTCCATGCGGACGTTGCTGCGCCCATCCTTCGTCATGACCCGCCTCTTGCGCAGGGTGGAGCCAATCAGGGGCCGGCTGTCGGTCTGCGTCGTCTGGCTGTAGTACACCTTGGTGGACGACGTCATCTGGCCGGCGGGGAGAGGAGAAAAGGAAAAGAGGACGGGGTGAGATGGGAGGACTGACACCAGAACATATAAAGAGCCCATCCAGGCCAGTGTCCTGTTCTCACAGTGTGCAGGTACTCATAAGAACCTAAGAATCTAGGTAGACTTCCTCTACACCTGAAGATAAGGGGAACCTGGATGCTGGGTCAGGCCCAGGGGTGCCCATCTATTCCCGCATCTTATACTATAACAATAAGAATAAGAATAAGAATAATAAATTATTTATACCCCACCCCTCTGGCTGGGCTTCCCCAGCCACTCTGGGCGGCTTCCAACAAAATATTAAAATACAGAAATGCATCAAACATTAAAAGCTTCCCTAAAGAGGGCTGCCTTCAGATGTCTTCTAAAAGTTTGGTAGTTATTTTTCTCTTTGACATCTGGTGGGAGGGCGTTCCACAGGGCAGGTGCCACCACCGAGAAGGCCCTCTGCCTGGTTCCCTGTAACTTCACTTCTCGCAGGGAGGGAACCGCCAGAAGGTCCTCGGAGCTGTACCTCAGTGTCCAGGTAGAACGATGGAGATGGAGATGCTCCTTCAGGTATACTGGACCGAGGCCGTTTAGGGCTTTCAAGGTCAGCACCAACACTTTGAATTGTGCTCAGAAACATACTGGGAGCCAGTGTAGGTCTTTCAAGACCGGTGTTATGTTGTCTCGGTGGCCGCCCCCAGTCACCAGTTCTTACAGTGGCCATTCAGATGCCTATTATGGGAAACTCACAAACATGATTTGCACACAAGAGCCCTCTTCCCTCCTGTGGTTTTCAGCAACTGGGAACCATTGCAGCCTCCAACTATGGATGTGAGGCTTAGACCTGCTGGCTAGTGGCCATTAACAGCCTTTGGGAATGTGTCTCATCCTCTCTTAAAGCCATCTTGGTTGGTGGCTGGGAGTTCCAAAGTTTAGCTCTGCATTGCCTGAGGATGCTGTTCCACATAGGGGAGTCAAGCAAAGAAGGAATGAATCACGTTTTCAGTGTGCATTGCCAGTCCTATGGCAGATTAGGTGATTTAAAAAGAGGATTAGACAAATTTACAGAGGAGGGGGAGGAGGAGGAGAAGGCTCCCAACTAACCCTACTAACCCTTCCTGCTTGTTACATTTTCCTGTCGCTTATTTTAGAAGTGTTCATTGGAAGGCTTAAGCAACTTAATTTTACCAAAAGCTTTAAAAAGTGGGTTGATACTGCCTTAAATGCATACAAGGCCTACATTTAAAGCAGCCCCCCCACTTTAAACACGCATGTCTTCCCCCACAGCATCCTGGGAGTTATAGTTTCTTAAGGGTGCTAAGAGCACCCTTGTTGGGGGAGATCCTCTCTTCCTCCTCCCAGAGACACAATTCCCAGACTGGCCCAACCACCAGCCTCTCTTCTCAGGGAAGTCTGGAAATCACAAACTGCAGCCTCTCCCCTTTGCGCCAGCAGGTGGTGCCACGAAACTGGGTACTCGGAGGCCGCCTATTTTCCACTTGCTCTTATGTAACTGCATTAAACCGCGAGCAAAAGGCTGGTGGCGATGCTCTTTCTGGGTTCCGGCTGCAGACATCTTTCCAAAAGCCCCCCCCCCCTTTTCCCATCCGCCGCAACGTTTTCTCAAGGCGATGCTGTGCACACTCAGGGCGGCTAACACTGAATATAAATACAGTAAAAACATTTTTAAAACACACAAAAAACTGTTGATTAAAATATATGTTAGAATACAGTCTAAAATGCAGTTTAAAATGTAGTGATGTACGGAAGTGAGAGCTGGACCATCAAGAAGGCTGATCGCCGAAGAATGGATGCTTTTGAATTCTGGTGCTGGAGGAGACTCTTGAGAGTCCCATGGACTGCAAGAAGATCCAACCTCTCCATTCTGAAGGAAATCAGCCCTGAGTGCTCACTGGAAGGACAGATCCTGAAGCTGAGGCTCCAAGACTTTGGCCACCTCATGAGAAGAGAAGACTCCCTGGAAAAGACCCTGATGTTGGGAAAGATGGAGGGAACAAGGAGAAGGGGATGACAGAGGACGAGATGGTGGGACAGTGTTCTCGAAGAGACCAGCATGAGTTTGACCAAACTGTGGGAGGCAGTGGAAGACAGGAGGGCCTGGCGTGCTCTGGTCCAGGGGGTCACGAAGAGTCGGACACGACTAAACGACTAAACAACAATATAGATCAAAGCCATAGGGGGAGAAAACGTCACATATTCACCGGGGGCCAACTATCCATGCTGGTCCTACATGAGACAGCAAAAAGAGCTGAGGGAAAAGTTATATACTAATCCTATATAGGGGTTCCATCAGGAAAATAGATAGATGATAGATAGATAGATAGATAGATAGATAGATAGATAGATAGATGATAGATAGAGGTGTGTGTCAGACTGAGTCCAGCCCAAAGGCCAGGCGGAACAGCTCCGTCTTGCAGGCCCTGCGGAAAGATGTCACAAATCCCAAATTATGCGTGACAAAGATCACACGTAAGGTCACAACAGCCCTGCAGCTGATTTAAGGGAGAGGGTGGGGGCAGCTGCTTCAGGCTGAACCAGACGACTGCTCCACCTGGCCCAGGGCTGTCTGCACTGACCGGCAGCAACAGCTCACGGGGGTTTGGGCAGGGAGTGGGTCCTCCTTCCCCCCAAAACCTGGAAATATTGCTGGGGAGTGAAGCGCAGGGCTGTCCTTTGGCAAAGTTAAGTGCTCTACCACTGGGCTGCCACCCTTCCCCTGAAAATGAAGATTCCAGTCCTCATGAAGGGCTGATTTAAAGGAGAACATCGGAAGCGGCCTTTTAATAATCCTTTTGTTTATTTCATAAAATACGTATAAGGCTGGATTGTTGCTGTTGCTGTTTTAATCCTCAAAATAGTTTATACTGCTTTGTCTACACAGACCGGCAGCCACACTCCGGCATTTCAGAAGAGGAGTCTTTCCCCAGCCCTGTCCAGGGATGGAACCTGGGACCTTCTGCACGCAAACCAGGCGCTCTGCTTCTGCACTGCAGAGCTCCCCTTAAAGATGAAGGTACTAGACCTCATGGCGCTGGAGGATGAAGGGCTAACTTGAATGAGAAGGCAAGAGGCGGACTCATTCTGAAGAGAACGACTTCAGGGCAACGTTCTCCGAACAGGAACTATTGTCTGCCTGCTTGTTTCGTTTGATCAAAGCAAAAATGCCCCCCCCGCTCTTGATTTTGATTGTTTGAGCCATGAGATCCACTGGGAGTCTTTCCCCCAGCAAGACGGGGCTGGTGCAGCTGGGCTGCAGGCCTCATAACCAGTTTGCCCAGTTTAAAGCCATGCAAGTTGCTTGCCCTCCGTGCCTCCTGAGGGAGAGAGTTCCGCAGTTTAACTCCCGCTGATGCTGGCAAAGCATTTCGGGGGTTGGACTAGATGACCCCGGGGTTCCCCCCCACTTCTATGGTTCTATGCTTCTTCTCCTGGCTCCACGTCTTGACAAAAGCACAAACATCCGTGAAGTCAGCCCCGGTCCTGTCTGATGCAGAGTGACATCTGTCCCTCGGCCTGATCCTGCACCCTCCCTTTCGGAGGAGACGACACCCCCATCTCTCTCTCTCTCTCTCTCTCTCTCTCTCTCTCTCTTCCTCTCCTTCTCTCTCTCTCTCTCTGCGCCGCTGGCCTCTCGTTCTGCCAGACTCAGCTCCCCTTTCATAACATCCGCCTCACATTCAATTTTGCACACAAGGCTGAGATGGCTCCATTGGAGGCTGTCAGGATCAGCCCCTGCAGCTGGAACAGCGTCTCAACAGCTCCTGCTCACAGAGCACCAAAACCAGCATTTTTCGGGGGGGGGGGGAGTTTCTCAGCCTGGCTGAGCCCCCTCTCTTCTCCCCCCCCCGGCATCCAAGCGCCCCACTCTGTGAACCTGGACAGGGAAAAGTCTTTCCCTTGTAGCACTAGGACTCCTGGGTGTCCCATGAAGTTGAATAATTGGAAGATTCAGGACAGGTAGATGAAAGTCCTCCTTCCCGTGGAACTACCTGCCACTGGAGGCAGCAATGGCCGCCAACCTGGATGGCTTTAAAAAAGAATGAGACAAATAGCCATGATGGTTTTGCTCTTCCACGGTCAGAGGCAGCCGTGCTTCTGAATACCAGGTGCTGGAAACCACAGGAGGGGAGAGTTGGATCTTGTGTTCGAGTCCTGCATATGGATTTCCCTTTTAGGGCATCTGGTAACCAAGCAAACCCCTGTGTTGCAAAGAGAATGTCAGCAATGTCTAGGCAGCACGATGACCATCTACATACGCAATAGACAATCTTTATAGAATTCCTTCAAACCATAACAAGTACAAAATGAAATCTTTGGTCTCAAAGTCTCTGAAAACCTTTAAACGAAGCGAGGTACCAAACTTCGTACGATGAAGGAAAAGCTGTGAAGCTTTGTGTATTCGGCAAATACGATGTCCAACACTGAACAGAGATTCCAGATATTGACTGCTGTTTCGTAGAATTCTTCGTCAGCCTGGTGGGAGGATATAGAATTGCTTCATAAACTGAAAATAAAATTTTACAGGCGATGACCTGCAGGCACATCTCATGATACAAAAATTATAAACTATAATACAAACAGTAATGAAAAAGAGTACATACCCCTTCTTATTTCGAATGAAGCACCTCGCTTCATTTAAAGACTTTCAGAGACTTTGAGAGTAAAGATTTCATTTTGTACTTGTTACGGTTTGAAGGAATTCTATAAAGATTGTCTATTACATATGTATATGGTCATTGTGTTGCCTAGACATTGCTGATGGCCCCTGTGAGGAGGCTGGACTAGATGGGCTCACTTTGGCCTGATCCAGCAACCAGGCTGTCCTTTTGGAGCCTCCAGGTCCAGAGGCAGTCTATCTGGATTCCTAGGCTCTTAGGGGCCTTTGGCCACTGTGAGAAGAGGAGGCTCTGGCCTGATCTAGAAGGCACTTTGCATGTTCCTGGCAAATCCACGTTCATTGAATGGAAGAATGTTTTTCACCATGACGGTGAAATTAGATGCTGCCATTCCCTTTGTTTCTGGAATGTTTTGATTTGTCTGAGAATGCTTTTGCTTTGCCTCACCCCCCTGGGCTCCTCCTGAGGGATGGCAGGGTATTATGGCAGTGCTGCCTAGCGGTTAGCGTGTCTGAATAGGACCTGAGAGACCAGGGTTTGATTCCCAGCTCAGTCATGAAGCTCATTCAGGAGACCTTGGGCCAGTCTCTCGGTCTAACCCGCCTTGCAGGGATGTTGTGGGGATTAAATGACGATGGGGCAAACCATGTTTCCCTCCTTGAGTTCCTTGGAGGAAAAGGTGGGATAGAAATGCATCATCATCATCATCATCATCATCATCATCATGATGCAGTTAAACAAAGAAGAAGAAGACCCCCCATGAAAGTGGAATTGAGATTTCTGCATTGCAGGGGGTTGGACTAGAGGATCTTTGGAGATGCCCTTCCGACTCTGCAGTTCTGTGAGTCTAGATTCTGAACAGGCAGATATTTATCTCCCTCTCCCTTTCTGGCTGTTTCCTTCCTTCCCTCTGTCGCTCCTTCCGGCCTCTGACACATTCTGCATTTCAGGGAGGAGGGGAGCAACCCAGTTCCCTTGACTGCTGGCCAAAAGGCGAGTCAGGAGGCAAGGGAGAAGCCATGGCGAGCCTGGCTCTGCCACCTCACAGGCCCCGAGTCCCGCTGGTGGTGCCGGCCCTGACGCTGGGCATCCTGTGATCGCTGCCTCGCCTCCTCCTCCTCTTGGGTTTAACGCGCGGCTTCATAAATAAAAGGGGGAAATGAAAGAGGCCAAGAGACAAACCCCTGTGTGTTTCCGACTGAGTCACTCCGCTCACCCCCCCCAAGCATCTCTCTCGCCCCCCTCCCCTTTAACCTCATTCCCTGCAAACAGAAAACATCCCCCCCCCCTTTGCAACTCGGAAAACAAGAAAGGACCTTTTCATCTTGGCATCTCAACTGTTTGGAAACATCCCATGGAAACCAAGCGCTTCGATGGCTGCTCCCCAGTGGCCAGACCTCTGCGTGGCGCTTTCTCTGGGGAGAAAGAGGTTTGGGGGGGGTTGCATTGCTGCTCCTTCGCCCCCCACCAATAAAAAAAATCCCTTGCCCCCTCGTCCTGAAGAACCTGCCCACCTCCCTCTGCAAAAAAGAGCCGAGCCTCGATGTTCCAGGTTCCCTGGCACGAAAGGTTTCCTCTTGGCTGGGTTGGGGACGCTGCCAAGCTCCCCAGGGGGCGCCCCAAGGATAAATCTCCCTTTTGTCGGGGATGAAGGGGAAGCTGCGATGGTCCAAGGGGTGGACACAGTCCTCAGAGCCCAAACAGAGGTGTGGGGCGAGTTTCCGAGCGCCGGCTTCCATTGTCCCCCTTGGCGACGGCCATGGGGTTTTCTGAGGCCTTGGGCTGAGTCATCCAAAATGGCGGAGGGCCGAAAGTGTCCCTTGGGGGGGGGCTCTGTTTCCTTTCAAGGCTTGCCCTCCGGCTCCCGGCCGCACCTTCCAAGAAGGGCATTGAACTGGCAGGCAAGAACCCCGAGGGGGAGTTCAGGACACCGGCGCCAAAGCCCCCTCTCCTTCGCCGTCAGCTTTGGAAATCCTCCAAGGAGATGTCTTCACCTTGGCTGGAAAAATGTTGAGGTCAACATCTCCTCCCTACTTCCCCAAATGTGATGGCCTGGGACTCGGACTCAGAACCAGAGGAGTCTCAGTCTGCACCGGATCCTTTGCCTCAGGCATCATCTGAACCAAGTCTGGTACCTGATCCTGAAGAGCCCCAGTCTGCACAGGTTCCCCTGCAACAAGCACCAGCTGGGCCGAGTCAGGGGCCTGATCCTGCCCTGGCTCCAGATGCAGGGATGACCTCGTTGCCTCCAGCTGGGCCATCACTTGCAGCTGCTCCACTACCGGCTGGGTCAGGGGAGGCTGAGGCGGCTCCTGGGTCTAGTAACCCACCGACGTCTCCCGAGCTGCAGAGACTCAGGTCTGAGAGAAGGAGAGACCTGAGTACTCACAGGAGGAGTGCTCGCCTTTGGGCGAGACAGGGAGGTGAGTCGCCAGGGGATCAGGACCGGTGGTTACCCCAACAGAGAGAAAAGGCTATTGGACCCCGCCCCAGGTTGAGGGAGCAACATTGCTGTATGCCAGATCCTGCCTGAGATCCTGTACCTGTCCTTGCCTGGTTTCCTGCCTCGTGTCCTGCCTTGGCCCTGTTGGACTGACTCCCAGCAGAACCTTTGGATTCTGGTCCTGCCCTGGACAGCAGTTCTCAGGTTACCTCCGGGCCCAGCACACCAAAGTCCAAAGTGGGACTGGAAGGAGGTCAAGGCCACAGGCTCCCAGAATTGTAGCGCTGTAAGGGACCCCGAGGGTCATCCAGTCCAACCCCATCCAATGCAGGTAGATGGTCACCCAACCACTGCTTCAAAATCTCCCAGGAAGGAGAGTCTTCCCAGGGAGTCCATTCACTGTGAAAAGCCAGGAGAGTAAATAAGGGCAGAGAGGAGAGGGAGCTCATGGCCCAGAGGAGCGAAGGAGGCAGAGAGGAGAGGGAGCTCATGGCCCAGAGGAGCGAAGGAGGCAGAGAGGAGAGGGAGCTCATGGCCCAGAGGAGCGAAGGAGGGGCAAAGGAAGCGGCTTCAGGCTGACCAGGAACCCATCTAGCATGCACTGACTGGCAGCAGCTCTCCAGGGTTTTAGAAACGGGATATTCCCAGTTCTAACTGGAAATAGGTTTTGATATGTGTTGGAAGCCGGCCAGATGGGTGGATGATGATGATGATAATGATTATTATTATTATTACTGGTGCTGGAGGAGACTCTTGAGAGTCCCATGGACTGCAAGAAGATCCAACCTCTCCATTCTGAAGGAAAGCAGCCCTGAGTGCTCACTGGAAGGACAGATCCTGAAGCTGAGGCTCCAATACTTTGGCCACCTCATGAGAAGAGAAGACTCCCTGGAAAAGACCCTGATGCTGGGAAAGATGGAGGGCGCAAGGAGAAGGGGACGACAGAGGACGAGATGGTGGGACAGTGTTCTCGAAGCGACCAGCATGAGTTTGACAAAACTGCGGGAGGCAGTGGAAGACAGGAGTGCCTGGCGTGCTCTGGTCCAGAGGGTCACAAAGAGGCGGACACCACTAAACGACTCAACAACCAGCACTCTTAGATGTTTGGGATTGAATCTGAGACCTTCTGCTTGCAAAGTTGGTGCTCTCCCACTGAGCCCTTAAATGAAGGCAAGTTTCTAGTCCTCCTGATCATGAAGGAAGGGCTGGCTTTCCCAGTTAGGCCACTGTTCTTTCTCGCTCAGGACTGTCCACATCCCAGACTCGAACCCTCCTCTCCAACCTCACTAGTGCAGCTGCTGCTGCTCCCAAACTGGCTTGTCTTTTATCTAACTTTCAGTTTGCTCAGCGCATCCTCCAAAAGGCTTTGAGCCCTCTCTCAGGAGGGGGGTTGAGGGGGCGATGCCAGCCTTCTGGCCACGGGACTGCTCCCCCCCCCGGCCACCTCCTCGTCCATCGCTTATCCGAAACCTGAGTTGACCATCTGCCTTGGCAGCAGGTGGGCAGGAGATCTCGTTCCGTGTAGCCTCGTGCCTCGGACCATCTCCAAGCAAATGTTTTTTATGGAGGAGATTTTTAAGAGTTCCAAAAAGGAAAAAAAAAGTGTGTATTTGGCACCTGCCTGCCTTTGGGGCCAGGAAAGGGGATTCTGAAAATGGAAGTACCCAATTGTATTTATGCGACCCTGGCATGGTAGCTTTTCCTCCCTGGATGGAAAAGTGCCCTGGGCTCAGGGTTGGGTGAGGTGGTAAGACTTAATTTGAGCTGGGACTCAGTTCTGGAAGAGGATTTCGCCCAGGGATGCTTTAAGAATCAGAGAATCATGGAATTGTAGAGTGGGAAGGGAACACGAGGGTCTTCTAGTCCAGCCCTCTACAATGCAGGCATCTTTCACCCAACGCGGGGCTCAAACCCACAACTCAGATTAAGAGTCTCTTTCTCTACTGACTGAGCCAGGGCCGTCTTACCTATAAGTGCTAGGGGTGTGGGGCACCTGGGCGCTGGGCTCCCAGGGGCGCCAGGCCAAGAGTGCGGGGCCTGAGAGCTGAGTCCAGGGAAAAGTCCACCAGTCGGTCAAAGCGCCACGGTGGGCTCTTCTGCGGGCGGCTGTGTGCCGCGAATTCAGGGGCAACTGATCCAGCGAGACACTGAGGCGGCCGGCCAGCTCTGCCCTCTTGCACGCCTGGGACTGGGCAACCGGGGGCGGGGGGTGGATCTCGTTATCTCTTGCTTGGACTACTGCAATGCGCTCTACGTGTGGCTACCTTTTGAAGGTGACTTGGAAACTGCAATTAATCCAGAATGCGGCAGCTAGACTGGGGACTGGGGGCGGCCGCCGAGACCATATAACACCGGTCCTGAGAGATCTGCATTGGCTCCCAGTACGTTTCCGAGCATAATTCAAAGTGTTGGGGCTGACCTTGAAAGCCCAAAACAGCCTCAAAGGCCCAGTAGACCCAAAGAAGCGTCTCCACCCCCATCGTTCAGCCCAGACACTGAGGTCCAGCTCCGAGGGCCTTCTGGCGGTTCCCTCACTGCGAGAAGTGAAGTTACAGGGAAACAGGCAGAGGGCCTTCTCGGTGGTGGCGCCCGCCCTGTGGAACGCCCTCCCACCAGATGTCAAAGAGAACAACAACTACCAGACTTTTAGAAGACATCTGAAGGCAGCCCTGTTTAGGGAAGCTTTTAATGTTTGATGTATTACTGTATTTTAATATTTTGTTGGAAGCCGCCCAGAGTGGCTGGGGAAACCCAGCCAGATGGGCAGGGTATAAATAATAAATTATTATTCTTATTTGCACCCCAGCGCCACATATGCTTAAGACAGCCCTGGCCTAAGCTAACCCTCAGGACACGAGCCTGCTGGATCAGGCCAATAGCCCATGAAGTCCAAACCCTGTCATCACAGTGACCAAAGCCCCCCACGGATCTCGATAGACTGCCTCTGGACCTGGAGGTTCCATTGGCCCCTCAGAAAAGCCTGCTGGGTCAGGCCAATGGTCCATAGAGAGCGGTGTCCTGTTCTCACAGCGGCCAGCCAGATGCCTATTATGGGAAACCCTGCAGGAGTGAGTCCTACAGTCCCAAACTCTGCAACCTTCCAGTTATAATAACTTTTTATATTTTTGGTATGTTGACTGTAATTAACTGATGGGTTGAAAATAATGGACAAAAGTACCTCTGAGCATGCACAAAGTACCTTGCCCTGGAGGGACCCCTCCAGGTGTCTTTTTTATTGGGCCTTCATAATTCTTTGTGCTCATGTTGGGATCAGGGAAGTTGCCCACGATCCCACTTTTGATACTGCTTTGGGGCCTGAGCAGATTTTGGGTCAGACGTCATGCTTGGTTTCTGATTGGTGTGTATCCAGGGCCTTCCCCTCCAGCATCTCTCAGGTGGGTGCCATGGCCATTCGAAGAGAGCAAGGGAGAAGTTCAGGGTGAGCTCTGGCCCCTCTTTTTCTAGAAAAATAGCCCTGTCATAACTTCCTAATGAAATAATGTCATAGCTGTCAACTTACAGATTTGAAAATAAGGGACCGGCAGCCTCGAAAATAATGGATCAGCAGCCAAAATAAGGGATCAACAATTACTTTTATAAAATACATATTTTGTTGCATGCAAATGGCTTTAGATACCTATTAGGTCCATAAATTACCATATAGCATATATTCAACACAAAAAAACAGCAACAATTTGTTGTTGACAAAGGACAGCTGGACATAGAAAGGGCCCCATTACCTTCAGGAGCTTATTTAAGGGACATCATCAATAGGGGACAGCAGCGGGATAAGGGACTGTCCCGCCAAATAAGGGACGCTTGACAGCTATGAATAATGTGACTTTTCACATGGCAGATGTACTGTATATAAAAAAAGGACTTCCAGCTCTACAGTTTTATGATGCTATGGGTTCACACAGCACTGGGGGAAGTACTTCCTGCAGGAAGGGCCACCAATTTGGATGACTTTTAAGAGGATTGGAAAAATTCATGGAGGAGGAGAGGGCTCTCGGAGGCTCCTAGCCATCTCCCCATTGCTGGAAATGGCCGGAGGGGAGAGTTGCTCTTGTGTTCGAATCCTGATTGTGGGCTTTCCAAAAAAGGCATCTGGTCGGCCGCGGTGAGAACAGGAGGCCGGACTGGATGAGTCCCTTTTGGCAGCTGACCCAGCAGGCTCTTGCGATGCTCCTGCGCAGAGTTTGTTTATTTTATCCTGGTGATGTTTCGCTATAGTACAGGGAAGACCCTTCAGATGGCAATAGTGTGTTAACGTTGGGTAGGCATTGCAGAGTGACTGATTAAGAGGAACGATTTGTGGACGGTCTGGTACATCAGGCCACATTTACACCATCCCTTTAAAGCTTTATCACACCACTTTAGGCAGTCATAGCTTCCCGCAAAGCATCCTGGGAATTGTAGTTTGTTAAGGGTGCTGAGAGCTGTTAGGAGACCCCAGAGCTCCCTGGGAAAAGGGACTGAGCCTTAAACCTCTCCGGAAATGTGCAAACTGTGTGTATATTAGTGAGGACAAACATGCATTGCCTATCATGGAAAAAATGTGTCTTATTAGGCAATATTGCATACAAAATATGTGTTGATTTGGAGAATTTAGCACTAAAATCCTGATTCATTTTCACAACGACCTTTTTTTGGGGGGAACTGATTTGGAAATGTGGAGATGTGAATTTTGGACTGGAAACATGCGAAACTGAGCGAAAGCGAAATTAACCAATTGACTCTTCTTTGTCACTTCTGGTTTGGAGGTTGGGAGCTGCAAAGGAGTGGACTTTGGGTGTGTCCTGATTGAATCAGTATTAATTGGAGTGGTTCAGGGTTGCAGCAGCCAAAACCTACAAGCAGAAAGAATCTGGGTGCTGGGCACATGGGCTTTGCAATGGAGTATACGGAGGGTGGGTTGTGCAGAGAAAGCACAAAGCTTCGAAGGAACAGGCAGCTTCAACAAGCTGTGAATACACAGCACTCTGGTGCAAAACTGGGATTTTATTTTAATTTTCATTGTTGAATTTTGACAGTACAAGTGATGGACAGGAAGCTGTCTCTAAGAGGTAAGCAGAGTCAGCACATGCAGATACAAAATTGGATTTTCTTTTCAAAGCAGTTTTGAGGGTAGGGCTACCCTTCCCCTTTGGAAAGAAGATTCAGGGCTCCACAATCCAGGATGAAACTCATAGGCTTGTAGAGCTGGAAGGACACCCAGTGGTCATCTAGCCCAACCCGCTGTAATGCAGGGATCACAGCTGATGAGATTTGGAAGGAGCCCCTAAGGATGTGGCCATCGGGCGACTCAAGGAGCTGCCACCTTTGCAAAGAGGAGAGAGTGCCAGTTTAGAGGAGAAACAGACACCCAGCGGGTCAAGGGCATAGCTGTCAACTTTTCCCTTTTCTTGTGAGGAATCCTATTCGGAATAAGGGAATTTCCCTTTAAAAATGGGGAAATGTTGACCGCTATGGTCAAGGGACACATTTGCAAATGCTGTTCTCAGCCCACCTGCTCAGCTCCAGCATCTGGGGGCCCCCAAGACACTTTGGCGTCTGAGGGGAACCACAAAACGTTGCCTCTTCCTCCGGTGAGTGCAGACCCCAGAGGGCACCTCCTGCCATTTCCTCCCTGGGGTGGACGTACCACCGGCTCCTCCTCTTTGCCTAGAACAGCGGTTCTCCACCTGTGGGTCCCCAGATGTTGTTGGACTACAACTCCCATCATCCCTGACCTCTGGTCATGCTGGCTGGGAATGATGGGAGTTGTAGTCCAACAACATCTGGGGACCCACAGGTGGAGAAACACTGGCCTAGTGAAAGCTGGACCATCAAGAAGGCTGATTGCCGAAGAATGGATGCTTTTGAATTCTGGTGCTGGAAGAGACTCTTGAGAGTCCCATGGACTGCAAGAAGATCCAACCTCTCCATTCTGAAGGAAATCAGCCCTGAGTGCTCACTGGAAGGACAGATCCTGAAGCTGAGGCTCCAAGACTTTGGCCACCTCAGGAGAAGAGAAGAAGACTCCCTGGAAAAGACCCTGATGCTGGGAAAGATGGAGGGCCCAAGGAGAAGGGGACGACAGAGGACGAGATGGTTGGATAGTGTTCTTGAAGCTACCAGCATGAGGGAAACAGTGGAAGACAGGAGTGCCTGGCGTGCTCTGGTCCAGGGGGTCACGAAGAGGCGGACACGACTAAATGACTAAACCACAACAACAAGAGGCTGCTGTGAAGGAGGCAGGGGGTGGCGGCTGCCAAGGAAGAGGCAGGTCCGGCCTCTAAGGAGACCACCAGCAGCAGCGACAGCAGGCGATGCGTTCCTAGGAGGCTGGGTCTGCTGCCCCTGCGGATCCTGCCCCCTAAGGCAGTTTCCTCATCTTCCCTCCTGGGTGGACCGGCCCGGCCAGACTCCCTCCTGACCAGCTGGAAGAGGGAGGCTGCCTCTTTTGCACATCTCATGCGGCCCTCCAAAGGTCTCCAGTGGACCCCGACTCCTGGATTTGGAAGCCCTGGGCACCCCAAATCCTGTTTCCAGAATAGAAGGATTCCCACCACGTCTCCACCCAGAGCCGGATTCAGGTTTGATGAGGCCCTCGGCTCCTGAAGGTAATGGGGCCTTTTCTGTGTCCAGCTGTCCTTTGTCAACAACAAATTGTCGCATATTCGTGTTGAACATGGTAATTGATGGACCTAATGGGTATCTAAAGGCATTTGCACATAACAAAATGTGTATTTTATCAAAGTAATTGTTGAACTGAAATACAGTTAAGGAGAAGTATATTAATAGCGAAATACAATTAAGAAGTATATTAATAATTAATATTAATATTAATAATATTAATTATTAAGCTCTAACTTAAAATGATTGGGGGCCCATGACTTACATCATAGGAGCCTACACAACACAAAATACTCCTGCTGTATGTAGGTTTTATTTTATTTGTTTTTTTATCATATTTTGTAAATGTACATCCAGGGGTTTTTTCCCCTTTAATTTTTTGGGGGCCCTCCAAGAGAGTGGGGCCCTACGTTATAGCTTACAGTGGTACCTCGGGTTACATACGCTTCAGGTTACAGACTCGGCTAACCCAGAAATAGTGCTTCAGGTTAAGAACTTTGCTTCAGGATGAGAACAGAAATCATGTTCCAGCGGCGCAGCGGCAGCGGGAGGCCCCATTAGCTAAAGTGGTACTTCAGGTTAAGAACAGTTTTAGGTTAAGATCGGACCTCCGGAACCAATTAAGTACTTAACTCGAGGTACCACTGTATATGCAAATCTGGCCCTGTCACCACTTTTTTCTTTTTTAAAAAAATTCCCCCTGGGACTGTCTTCCTGCAAAGCAGGGGCTTTTCTAAGGAGCTACAGAAAAAGCAAGATTCCAGTCCTCAGGCTTCGGAGTGAAGCACCGGCTTAAATAGTCACACCGCCCTCCACACTGACTGGCAGCGTCTCTCAATGGTTTCAGGCAGAGGGCTTCCCCAGGATTGAACCTGGGTTCTCCTCCGTGCAAAGCAGATGCTCTACCCACTAGGCAACACTGCTGCACCCCAGACGCCTGCATTCCAGCCCAGGGCCCATCGTAAAGGACGCGGCCCCAAGCCTGAGCTCCAGCTGAGCGCCAGCCTCTGCGCGCCTCCTTCCAGTGTTGCGGGGGGTTGTGCTAGATGACCTTTGGGGGTCCCTTCCAGTTCTAAAATTCTGGGATTCCCAGCCCACCGAAACCAGTCTCCTTCCTCCTGCTGCCGACAGAGCCCTGCAGCGCCCCAACTCGGAGGGACCGCTCCGCAGGGGCTGCCTGCACACTCCAAAGCAGCGGCAAAGTGCTTTTTTTTATAACCCAGATGCAGATTTTGATACCTGGGCAGCGGAAAGGAGGCCAAGGCTGGAGGAAGGCCGGCTGTGCTAATCCCCAGAAGGACGGGACAAAGGCTGCTTTGTGGGAAGGGGGATCAGTTTTCTCACCTGAAGACACAGGGATGGAGGAGAAGAAGATTTCTGGCTGGAGGGAGAGGAGGGGGAAGGGGGAAAGGGAAGATGGGTTGTCAGAGGGCATTCTCCTTCCCTTGGGGTCCCTGCAGAACACAGCTGCGATGCGGGAGGAGACGGTAGCCACATAATAATAATAATAATACAGTGGTACCTCGGGTTACATACGCTTCAGGTTACATACGCTTCAGGTTACAGACTCCGCTAACCCAGAAATAGTGCTTCAGGTTAAGAACTTTGCTTCAGGTTGAAATCGTGCTCCGGCGGCGCAGCGGCAGCAGGAGGCCCCATTAGCTAAAGTGGTGCTTCAGGTTAAGAACAGTTTCAGGTTAAGTACAGACCTCTGGAATGAATTAAGTACTTAACTCGAGGTACCACTGTATTTTATTTATATCCCGCCCTCCCCAGCTGAAGCCGGGCTCAGAGTGGCTAACAACAGTCAAATAATACAGCATTCTAAAATCAATTCATTGTAAAATCAGTACAAATCAAATTAATGGCAACCATTGGGCGAGAGTTCTGTGCGGATTGCCAAAGGAGGGGTCAGACTGCGCCTTGGCCAAAGGCCTGGTGGAACAGCTCTGTCTTGCAGGCCCTGCAGAAAGATGTCAAGTCCCGCAGGGCCCTAGTCTCTTGGGACAGAGCGTTCCACCAGATCGGAGCCGCAGCCGAAAAAGCCATGGCTCTGGTTGAGGCCAGCCTAACCTCCCTGTGGCCCAGGACCTCCAAGATGTTTTTGTTTGAAGACCGTAAGGTCCTCCGTGGGACATACCAGGAGAGGCGGTCCCGTAGCCACATGCCCAAATTGGGGGGGGGGTCCTTTTCTGCATCTCTAGCAGGACAGATCAAAGGAATTCCTTCTTCACACAGCAAATAGTTAGACTGTGGAACTCCTTTCCACATGAGGCAGGGGGGCCCAGCAGCTCGTTGTTGTTTAGTCATTTAGTCGTGTCTGACTCTTTGTGACCCCCTGGACCAGAGCACGCCAGGCCCTCCTGTCTTCCACTGCCTCCCTCATGCTGGGAGCTTCGAGAATACTGTCCCACCATCTCGTCCTCTGTCGTCCCCTTCTCCTTGTTCCCTCCATCTTTCCCAACATCAGGGTCTTTTCCAGGGAGTCTTCTTTTCTCAGGAGGTGGCCAAAGTCTTGGAGCCTCAGCTTCAGGATCTGTCCTTCCAGTGAGCACTCAGGGCTGATTTCCTTCAGAATGGAGAGGTTGGATCTTCTTGCAGTCCATGGGACTCTCAAGAGTCTCCTCCAGCACCAGAATTCAAAAGCATCCATTCTTCGGCGATCAGCCTTCTTTATGGTCCAGCTCTCACTTCCATACATCACTACTGGGAAAACCATAGCTAGCTCAGATGGCCTTAAAAGAGGATTAAGCAAATTCACGGAAGAGGAGAGGGCTCTTGATGGCTGATAGCCACAATGGCTCTGCTCTTCTGCAGGGCTACTGAATCCCAGTTGCTGGAGCCTTCCAGCCGGAAGGAAACGGTCCTTATCCTGACCCACTTCTCTCATTGTCCCATTTTCCCTCCTTGCTTAAAACTTCTGGCATTATACTAATTGGAAAGGGCCCAGATTTAATTCCCACTGGCCCTTGTTCGCCGCCTCCACTCACAGCTGGATGAAAAGACTACCCAGGCTCTCCCTTTTAATCTCTTATTCCTTTGCAGCTAAACTTGGGTCCTGCAATCAGGTCACCTCTTCTTTGGCTTCCTGATAAGCTGGCCGGCCGCGGGAGAGATGGGGTCGGCTCAGGGCAGATTCCCACGAAACACGGCCTCTCCCCCAGGAGAGTTTTATCAGCTCTGGGAAGAAACGGAGGCTTGTTTCTCGGAGATGGGCGATTACACCTTTCAGAAAGCAGAAGCAGCCTGGCTGGCCGCATTGTGAACGGCCACTGAAGTAGCATTGAAGAACAGCAGAAGAGTCCAAAGGGGACCTATCTGGTCCTGTTCTCACAGCAGCGAAAATTCCCCCTAGAACTTAGGAATCCAGATAGACTGCCTCTGGACCTGGAGGTTCCATAAGGACATCAGAAGAGCCATTGACCCACCTAGTCTTTAAAGCCCTGAATGGTCTCGGTCCAGTATACCTGAAGGAGCGTCTCCACCCCCATCGTTCTCCCTGGACACTGAGGTCCAGCTCCGAGAGCCTTCTGGTGGTTCCCTTCCTGCGAGAAGCCAAGTTACAGGGAACCAGGCAGAGGGCCTTCTCGGTGGTGGCGCCCGCCCTGTGGAACACCCTCCCACCAGATGCGAAAGAGATAAACAACTACCAGACTTTTAGAAGACATCTGAAGGCAGCCCTCTTTGGGGAAGCTTTTAATGTTTGATGCATTACTGTATTTTAGTGTTTTGTTGGAAGCCCCCAGAGTGGCTGGGGAAGCCCAGCCAGGTGGGTGGGGTATAAATAAATAAATTATTATTATTATTATTATTATTATTTAGCATCCAGTTCTCTCAGTGTCCAGCCAGATGCCCCCCAAAGAGAAACCCACACGCAGGGTCTGAGTACAAAAGCCCCCTCCCTTCCTGGCATTCAGAAGCATCACTGTCTAGGACTGTGGAGACAGAGTGCAGCTGTCATGGCTGGCAGCCATCCCTGGCTCACTTCTCCACGAATTTGTCGAATCCTCTTTTAAAGCCATCCAGATTGGTGGCCGTCGCTGCCTCCAGTGGCAGGGAGTTCCACAGACTAACTCTCTGCTGCACTGTAAGTCCTTCCTTTTCCCTGTCCCAAATCTTCCAGCCTTCAGCTTCACTGGGCGCCTGTGCATTCTAGTCTTACGAGAGAGGGAAAGAAACTTCTCTCTATCCATTTCCCCTATGTATTATTGGGGGGGAGGCCTCTCCTGGCACGAGGGCCACGTTTCCGCCTGGGAGTTGACGCAGGGGCCGCATGCCAGTGCTGGGCGGGGCCAGAGGCAGAGTGGGCGGGGCAACTGATGTCCGTGTACAGTAGGCAAGTTTCCCCACACTCCCCTCTCAGGAAGGCGGCCTCTTCTCCTCTGTTGGAGGACTTTAAACAGAATTTGGATGCCTACCTCTCAAGGATACTTGAACTACAGTTCCTGAATGGCTGGGGGTGGACTAGATGGCCCTTGGAGGCCCCTTCCAACTCTGATTCTGTGACCTCAGAAGATGGAGGGCTCTCCTTGGTTGGAGGTCTTCAAGGAGAGGTTGGGTGGCCACCTGCCAGAAGTTCTTCCGCTGTGGTTTCTGCATCAAAGGGGGTTGGTCTAGATGGCCTTTGGGGTCCCTTCCGACTCTGCAGTTCTATGATTCTGTCTCCTGCCTCGGGCCAGCCTGCTTTACGGAGCCCCCTCCCTTGCCGACCCACTCCTGAAACGCTAAAAGAGTGCAGAAGCAGAAGGTCCCCTCCACGGAGAGCCATTAACTTCTCACAGGCATTAAACATTAACCGCATGTGGTTTAACCGGCATTAATTAGGGCAGAGAGCGGAGCACTGGGAGACTCCAAATGTACAGCATGTAACAGTTTTATGCATCCTTCTCTCTGAGAAGGAGAAGGGGACCAGCCATGGTCTTTCTCCAAGGGCACCTCTAAATATCTCTCCCCCTAAAAAAAATTAAATTGCATCTCTGGGGACAGATGTTTCCTTCTCCGAAATCCATGCAAGGCTCTACCTTCCACTGGGCTTGGGAGCATGCCATGAAGGCGGACAATTCAGGACAGATCATAGAAAGCCCCTTTCCACACAGGGCAGAGGTGGAACTGTGGAACTCCCTGCTGCAGGGATGGCCACCAATTTGCAAGGCTTAAAAAGAGGATTGGATGAATTCATGGAGGGGGAGGCTCTTGAAGGCTGCTAGCCACCAGGGCTGTGCTGTGGCTCCATGGTCCTCCTTTGCCACTGAGAGAACAGGAGTCAGGCCTAGATGGGCCCTTTGGGCCCGATCCAGGAGGCTCTTCTGATAATGAATAATAATAATAATTTATTATTTATACCCCACCCATCTGGCTAGGTTTCCCCAGCCACTCTGGGCGGCTTCCAACAAAATATTTAAATACAGTAATGCATAAAACATGAAAAGCTTCCCTAAACAGGGCTGCCTTCAGATGTCTTCAAAAGTCTGGTAGTTGTTCTTTTCTTTGACATCTGGTGGGAGGGTGTTCCACAGGGTGGGTGCCACCACCGAGAAGGCCCTCTGCCTGGTTCCCTGTAAACTCACTTCTCGCAATGAGGGAACCGCCAGAAGGCCCTCGGAGCTGGACCTCAGGGGCTGGACGATGGGGGTGGAGACGCTCCTTCAGGTATACTGAACCGAGACCGTTTAGGACTTTCAAGGTCAGCACCAACACTTTGAATTGTGCTTGGAAATGTACTGGGAGCCAGTGTAGGTCTTTCAAGACTGGTGCTATGTGGTCTCGGTGGCCGCTCCCAGTCACCAGTCTAGCTGCCGCATTCTGGATTAGTCGCAGTTTCCGAGTCACCTTCAAAGGTAGCCCCACATAGAGCACATTGCAGTAGTCCAAGTGGGCTACTGAGGTTCTTGTGTCCTGCCTTCCACCTGCACAGTCTTGAGTTGCAAGGTCCAGCTACAATATTCCAAGGGGAAATGAAGCATTCCCCATGTGGCTATTTGTCTTTCAGAATTTCACCCTCCGTGATAAGGCTCTTGAAGGATCTGGGGAGCCTAACTGCATAGCAAAACTCACCGGAGGCTTTTAAGCAGAGGTTGGGGGACCATCTGCCTGGGATTCTTTAGCTGTAATTGTAGGGGGTGGGCTGGATGTCCTCTGGGGGTCCCTTCCAGCTCTAGGTTTCTATGAGCCCCTGGACTGGTTGCAGATAGGACGGTAGGCAGGTATGTAGAGGGAGGACTGCTTGGGGGGCAGACTGAGACTGGTGGGGCAGTGCCCCATTTTCCTCCAAAGCTCTCCACAGAACATTTTCAGAGATTCCCCTCCGCTCCTCTGCTGAAACAGCAGGGATGGCAGCAGCGCCACCCAAACATCACAGAGCCTTTCCTAGCCCCCGGCAAACTCTGGTTAAACTGTAACCTCGGGTTGCTTGAGAAAGAGGATTGCTGCAAATCTGTTTCTTCCTCCAGGGCACCACCGAGGTGCTCGGAACAAGAGCCGGCTTGTTAAAACCTGTGTCTGGGCGTGGAGAGAACAGGCTGGGGGCACGGAGGCCACGTCTAGGAACTGAGGGTGTACAAGACCGGCACTCTCACATCGCAGGGGACGGAGAGGTGTAGGCCTTTCGCTGGAATTGCTCGTATTCCAAACCCACGTCAAGGTCAGCGCTGACTGCCTTCCTTCCTGATTGCCTTGTGCGCTTTCGCAGCGCATAGCAAGCTGGGGTCTCTAGGAGTTTATTTATTCCAATGCCTTTCCTTCCAAGGCAACTGACAGTTCAAGAAACCTTCAACTTCGTTTGGCTGTGGTTCCTGCATCACATTGGACAACTCTTTGGGTGACTCTTCCAAGCCTACAATTATGCCATCAGTGATCTGGAATCCCTGATCTCAGGCGTGTGTCAGCGTCTACTAGTGTCAGAAGATTCAAGACAGATAAAATAAAGTCCTTCTTCATGTCTTGTAAACTACGGAACTCGCTGATTTAGGAGGAGAGGGCTATCGCTGCCTCTGCTCGTGTCTCTACTGTGCTTCTGAATCCCAATTTCTTGAAACCGCAGGAGGGGAGAGCGGCCTTGTGCTCAGATCTCGCTTGCGGGTTTCTCACTGGGGCTGCTGGTTCCCCACTGTGAGAGCAGGCCAGGGCACTGGGCTGGATGGGTCCCTGTGGCCTGATGGAGCCGCGCTCCTCTTTTATTCCCAAACGCCCAGTTCCAAGCCACCTCAATTGCGTTTGAGAGCCCACCCAGTTCCTTCACCCAGAAATCCAGCTTTGCAACCTGGCGCGAGGAAGCCAAGTGCTGCCTGCCCCCAAGCCGACAACATCATGTCCCTTTCCAAACTGCTCCCATGCTGCTTTCAGATGCAAGGTTGCCTTCTTGGGGAAACTCACAAATCTTTAGGCCCAGTGGGCAGCAAAGGCCTTTTTGGGCAGGCCTGGCAATTCTGCAGGCGGCAGCAGAGAAAAGGGAACTTCTTCCAGCACCACCGCTTGTTCCCCACTGAGGTGGCAGGATGTGTCCTGGTGGGAACTTGCCAACAAACCAGTGGCTGGAACAGAGCAAGCAGGCGAGAACCACAGAGCGGGGAGCGAGAGCCAGCTGGCATCTTCCAGGACCCACACAGGCACCTGCTTCCCCCCCCTCTCTCCTCCCTGCCAAAGCCTCTTCCCCAACACCCAGATCCTTGAGCCTCGTGGCAACATCAACTTGGGACTAGCCTTGCTCTCCCTCTCTCCCTCATTCCAGGCTTTGACCTCCCAGTCGTTGTGATTTTGGCAAGGCCAGATTTCCCCGTAGCTTTGGATAAATCAGGGAGCAAGAACAGAGACTGGGGGTTGTAAATGAGGAAGGCTGGGAGGTGGGCAGAGGAGGGTGACCAAGGGAGATTGTGGGTCTGACCATCAAAGCTCATGAGGGAGCTGGAGATGCTTTACTTGGAGAAGAGAAGATGGAGAGCTGACGTGATGGTCATCGTCAGATATCCAAGGGGCTGTCACATGAAGGATGGAGCAAGGCTGTCAAGGGCAGGACCAGAACAAAGCAATTCAAATTGCAAGAAAGGGGAGGAGGGCTGAACATTAGGAAGAACTTTCTTATGCCAAGAGCTGTTTGACTGTGGTGGGCTCTCCTTCTTTGGAGATTTCAAAGCAGAGGTTCAGGGAGTCTTTAGCTGTGACTCCTGTTTTGCAGGGGGTTGGACTGGATGACCCTCAGGATCCCTTCCAACTCTACAGTTCTATGATTCTATGAAAGCCTCTTCCCCCAACAGCCAGATTCTGGAGCCGCATGGCGACATTGGCTTGGGACGAGCTCCTCTCTCTGCCTCATCCAAGGCCTTCTCCTCCCAGGGTTGCGATGACGGCAGCGCCAGGTGTCCCTGAAGAGCTTGGCTACACGGAGGAGCGGAACGGGAGCAGGAACTGGGGGTGGCAAATGCAAAAGACTGGACAGCTCCCTGCCAGATCTCTGCAGGCCCTGGAAACCTCAGCCTCCTTGCCTTGAGGAGAAGGGACCTGTCCGGGCTCCAGAGTAGAGGAGGAGGAGGCGGCGAGGGTGAAAAGAAGGGGATAGAAAGCACGGAGGTGAAAGCATTTGTCTGTTTTGCAGGGGGGAACAGGCCAGACAGTGGCTGCATTGTATGCAGAGGAAGGGCCTGAATGGAGCTTGGAGGGACACAAAAAGCGCTTTGACAATCAGGAGTTCATTAGTATGCGCGGAGGGGAGCCTCGCTGCCTCTATCTCCCCCTCTCCATCTTTCTCTCTCTGCTTCCAAAGAGACTGCGCTCTGTGTCACAGAGAGGTGAGCCATGCAGAAAAGAAGAGTGCGAAAGGGATTTGGGAGGGAGGTAAAAAAAATTGGAGGAGAGAGAGAGGGGGAGAGGCTGGGCACCCAGATGCACAGAAAGAGTCCGGCCTCCTTTGTTACACGAAATAATGGAATTTTTGGCAGGTGACTCTTGAAAAGGTGCAAGAGGGAAAGAGGTCCTCTGGAGTTCTGAAAGGTTCAGGAGGACAGCTGCCTTCCTCTGCGTCCACTCTGACCTCCCCAAGGTGCTTGGGGTGAGCAGGGGGAAAGAAATGAATCAGACGGGGTCTCCATCGTCTGGGCCTGATGGGCACAGGACTTGCCCATTTTATTTCCTGTTTCCTTCCCCCTCGTCTGAGATCTTTAAGGAAGTGTCTCCTTGATGAACGTCTTGCTAGAGGTGTTTAAAATGCACAAGTCACCTTCAGGTTCTATGGGTAAAAACTAATTCACCATGACCACCAAGTTTCCTGCAAATTCCTGCAGAATTTGCAGAGCAGAGGGACTCTGAATGGACACTGAGTTTTGCATTAGGAGAGAGGAAGGAAGTTCTTTTTGCTGGAATCTGTGATGGCCAACACCTTGGATGGCTTTAAAAGGGGATTGGATAAATTGAGGGAGGAGAGGGATCTACGATCATAATAAAGTACATCATTTCAATAAATAGCTCTAAAGGGTTGATGGATGAGCAGAACTATTTTGAAATACAAATCTGGCTGGCTGATCCTAGCACCCTTGTCAGGTCAGAGGTCAGCTATCAGATGGTCAGAATCCCAGAATTGAAGAAAGAAAGAAAGAAAGAAAGAAAGAAAGAAAGAAAGAAAGAAAAGTGCTGAGAGTGTCATACTGGGACCTGGGAGAGAGCCGGGCTCAAATGCCCACTCTGGCCATGAACCTCACTTTGGGCCAGTCATCCCCTCTTTAAGGCTAGCCTGCCTCACAGGGTTGTTGTGTAGGATTAAATGAAGAGGGAGAGAACCATTTACGCCAAGGTCCTTGGAGAAAAACAAGTGTGATATCAGGAAGGAACTCTTGCAAGTGATTCACAACTGATTCACAGATGGAACTCCCTGCCTATTGAAATCAAGCAGGCAGCTTCTCTGTACACTTTCCGGTGCCTGCTTTTTTAAAAAAATCCCTGTTTAGACAAGCTTAGAAAATTGAGGTGATTTTAATCTGTTTCTGTATGTTAATTTTCCTATGTTTTAAAGGAGGGTTGCGGATTTTTCTTGCTTCTACTGTTTTCTCTTTGAGTTTTGTTTGTTTGTTTGCAATCTGGCAGTGTGTAAATTCCATGATATGGATGAATAAATAAATGATTCAAAGTAGTGAGGTATTTTGCACAAGGCAGAAAGCCCTGGGAAGATACACACTTAGAAAGTTGGGCTATGCATTTTAAAAAGTGGACTGTTTTGAGGCTTTTGAAGAGAAATCCCACCCAGAAATTCCCCCCTAACATACCTGCTCTGAAGCTTATCAGATACTGAGAGAGATTAAAGAGGCAACCTTCGCACTGGCTAGGAAGAATTTCGAAGCAACTGAAAGGGGCGTCATTCAGCTTAAAACTCACCGCTGCTCTGACCCAGAGAAGCTGCCCTCAGTTCCAGGAAGGAAGTCTTCCCCACCCAGAGCTGGGACCTTCTGCATGCAAGGCAGCTGTTCTGCCACTGAGCTGCAGACCTTGCCTGTAAAATAAGCTAAGATTCCAGTCCTCATGGTTCTGAACCAAGGGTTGAAATAGGAACACAGGAAGCTGCCTTTGCCGAGGCAAACCAGCTAGTTCCTTTAGCTCAGGGGTGTCTGAACTGACCGGCAATGGCACTCTCGGGTTCCAGGTGGGAGACATTCCCGGACCAACCTGGGGATAACCTTCTTCAGCCAAAGCAGCTGCTCTCCCCCTGCGTGAGGCTTCCTCCCCGAACCGGCTTGTGTTGGGCTTTTGAGGCATGGCTGCAAAAGGGGTCATTCCAGCCCCAACCCCAGGCCTCAGGCTGCCGGTTATGGAGCCTCACTCAAGGCACCTGTTGTTCAGATAACTGTCTTCCTTTCCTGCTGCTGAAGGATCCCAGCTAAGAGCTTTTCAGCGCTGGAGAAGGCTGCCTCAGGAAGTTGGAGGTTTTTAAGCCGAGGTTGCATGAGCGTCTGTCAGGGGCTTGGGCAAAATGACCCGGCCAGGACCCCTCCTAACTCTGCTTCTATGAAAGGCGATTCAGATGAGACACTAGCACTCACTTTTTGCTGGCAAGTTTTTAAAGGGAGGCTGAATGGCCACCTGTCAGGGATTATTTAGTTGTGATTACTGCACTGCGGGGGGTGGGGGGTGGACTAGATGTCCCTTGGGGGTCCCTTCCGACTCTACAATTTCATGAAGAAGGAGAAGAAGCTGGCAGGGCAGAGGAGGCAGAATGAACATCCGGGAACATGGAATGCCAGGCTGGCAAGGCTCTGTGAGAGAAAGCTCTGTGTGTTTCCCACATGCAGCAGCCCACACAGGCATGCGTCCGCTCTCATCCTGAGCGCCCAGCTGAGCACCCTGAACCAAGTCAGGGGACACCCAGGGGTGAAGCCAGAGGGATGGAGTGAGACGGGGGACTTCATCCCTCCAGGAGGAGATGGGGCCAGCCAAGGAATGAACACGGCTGGCGGGGATTAAGGTGGGCCACTGAACTTGCCAAGAAGAGCTCAAGACGGGAGAGAGAGATCATTTGCTACAAGATTTTCCTTGTTTCCCCGCTGTCAGGATGTATCCGGTTTTGGAGGTGGGATGTTTAATATTCTGCCCTGCAAGTGCAGAGAATCTCTAGCAAGCAGCCGGGGTGGCAATTCGGGGTGCACAAACCTGTCCCTTTTGGCCCTCGTTTTCCCCCAAATTTAAATTCACATCTTCCTGCAGCAAGTTGTTTTTCAAACACGAAAATGGGTTAGTGCCCGAGTGCAAATTGCTCCAATTAAACACACTTTTTGCATGCCATTTTGACTAAAGTTCATATTTTCTGCAACCGTTCCCCGAATACAATGCAATTTTGCATGTTGCAGTCTCAAACACATGCATTCTGAAGTGCACTGTTTCCGAACATGCGCATCTTTGGACAACTTCTTTGGCTGCAGAAGTGATCGCAAAATTCAGAGGGGTGCAAATCCCAAAGGACGGGTTTCGTGTGTTGGATCAAGTGCATGTTTGAGAGTTTCTCACTAAAATGCATGCCAAACTTAATTTCTCCCCCCATTCTGAGTTGCAACTGGAAGTTAGTGAAGTCCCCAGATCCACCCAGACATTTTGCTCTCCCAGAGAGGTCTCTCCTTCGCATCTGGTCAAAGAGGAGTGCAGGTACGTAGGACTCCCAAAACGGAAACTCGCTACCTGTGGAGCATCTCAGGAAGTCCCACTGTCCACCTGCTCAAAGTCAAATCGCCCTCCTCACCATTCTGTTGTGGCTTCCACCGTTTCACAGAGTCTTACCTTGAGTCCAGCGAAGGTCCGAAGAGCAAAACTGGGCAAGGGTCAGGGTTCAACCGGACTTTTCGCCGAAGGGAGTCTGAGCTAAATCGACGTTGCTCCTTCTTCTCGTCCTGCTGCCCCTGTGTGTGTGTGTGAACTCTCTCTTGCACACACTTCCCAAACCTGGGGCTCCAAGAGGCAGGATTCAACCACAGCTGCCAACACAGGGGCTCGGAGGCTTCTCGCAAAGGCTTTTAAATTCAGGACCCACCATCAGATAAGAGCTGCTCTGAAAGGCTGAGTCTGCCCCATGGATTCTGTGCCTCTTTCCCCCCTCTCTCTTTCTTTTTCTCCCTTACAAAACTTTGCTCAAGTTCAATTGAATGAAAGGATTTATTTTGTTTTGTTTTTTTAAAGCAGGGGGCGGAAGAGGGAGGTGATTGACGTCTTCGGCAGGCCTATCGCAGGAGGGCGGTGGCAAGGGACAATGGCAGGAGGTGGAGCTGTGCGGAGTGTAGAAGAAAGGGGGGGAGAGAAATCTGGCAGCGAAAGGTGGGAGGGGAGTGGGCACCACCAGGCAGAGATGGAGGGTTAAAGTTTGAGAGGCGAGTTAATGAGATGGAAATCAAATCTCTCGCTGGGGATAGGGTTGCCTCCCTGCCCCAAACCCTCTGTGTTCAAAGGTCACGGGACAAGGGAGAGGAGAAGGCAGAATGAAAGGGGGAGGGAGGGAGAGGCGTATTTAATTACAGCTGGATTTAAAAGGCACATGAATACTGTTGCAGAGGGAGCACCCGTCTGTGGAGGCACAGCGCTAGAGGTGGCGGCGGCAGAGGACGACACCTGCGCTGAGCTGTGAACAGATTAGTCCTTCCCGTTCTCTTGGGACCTGCATGAGGTTCCCACGGCACCCGGCCTCCTCCCATCTCCCCCCAAAAGACTTCACAGGCACCAGTTGCATAGCAAAGGAGGAAAGCAATCTTTTAGTGCGGCGGAACCTACCCTTTGGAACTCCCTGCCTATGGACACCAGGCAGGAGGCGCCTTTACTGAATGCTTTTTGGTACCTGTCAAGAAGCATCGTTGTTTAGGTGAGGCTGTTGATGTAGGTTCCATCTGTTCTTCGTTTATTGCTGGTTTTTGTCTTTCGGATGTTTTAAAAGAGCTGCTTTTACTGGTGATTTTATTGTTTTAAGCTCTTTGCGAACCACTTGGAGTGGTTTGGGGTTTATTTTCCTTATTAAAAATTTCTACACTGCGCTTCATCCGAGGGTCACAGGGTTTTTTATGATATAAAAACACAAAACCACATAACATAATAACAAACTAAAACAATAAGCCCCCCATCCACAGTTTTAAAAGCCTGGGAGAAGAGAAAGGTTTTTGCCCAGCACTTAAAGATCTGTAGTGAAGGTGCCAAGCGAGCATCCCTGGGGAGAACATCCCACAAGCGGGGAGTCACTGCAGAAAAGGCCCATTCTCATGTTCTGCCCTCCAGGCGTCTTGTGGACGAGATGCATGAGGGAGGGCCCCAGTCTAGGATTGTAGGGTATAATTAAGCAGTGCATAGATTTTATGAAACAAAATAAATATAGTGGGGCAGGAGAGCTGAAAATAATGCCAATATATTTCACATCTGGCCCCTTTGGTTTCAGATTGTACATGGGTAGATGAGTCTAAAACACCCAGGACACAAATTTTCACGGCCCTCTAGCGGCTCTGGTGGCTCATTGACCAGAAGTAAAGTACAGTGGTGCCTCGCAAGACGAAATTAATTCGTTCTGCGAGTTTTTTCATCTTGCGAATTTTTCGTCTTGTGAAGCACAGAACTGCACCTCTTCAAGCAATGCGCCCGGTTTTAAGAAAAAGGAAACAAATTCGCAAGACGTTTTCGTCTTGCGAAGCAAGCCCATAGGGAAATTCGTCTTGCGAAGCAACTCTAAAAAACGAAAAACTCTTTCGTCTTGCGAGTTTTTCGTCTTACAAGGCATTCGTCTTGCGAGGTACCACTGTATTTAGTGTTAAACTCTGGAAGCGTAGACTCAGTTCTGACCACACTAAGCCTTGGGAGGAACCTCCAGTTTCAGAGGCAGTCTACCTGAATTCCTAGGTTCTTAAGGACATTTGGCCTTAAGGATGCTGGATTATATGGGCCTGACTCAGCGACTCCAGGGCTCGTCTTAAGTCCTGATGCTGAAATTGCTCAGAATGGATTTTCCATGTTCAAAGACAGAATAGCTCCAGATCCCAGATGCACTGCAGAGTTCTTGCCCATACTATACTGGGTCTTCAGCATCTGGGATTCAGAGGCAGAAGGGAAAGGGAAAGGACCTCTGGACAGTTGAGTCCAGTCAAAGGTGACTATGGGGTTGCGGCGCTCATCTCACTTTCAGGCCGTTTGTCCACAGACAGCTTTCTGGGTCAGCAGGACTAAACTGGAGCAACGGAACACTGTGATGGAAACCAGAGCGCACGGTAACGCAATTTACCTTCCTGCTGCAGTGGTACCTATTTATCTATTTGCACTGGTGTGCTTTCAAACTGGCAGAAGTTGGGACAGAGCTCACCCCATTGCGGGGATTCAAACCGCTGACCTTCTGATCAGCAAGCCCAAGAGGCTCAGTGGTTAAGACCACAGCGCCACCTGCTCCCTGATTCAGAGGTATACTTTATCTGAACATGGAGGTTCCATTCCTACACATCACCACCAGCTGGCCTCCATCTTTCACCTGATCTGACAGGACCTTCCCTGAGTTCATGTCCTCATGTCCTCAGCTCCATCACCAGGGCCACAGATTTGTTGTGGCGAATTATTTCTAGTAGTACGGCACTCCTCTGTCTCTGTCTGGGAGTTGGAGGAACTGGCACAATCATCGCCCAGCACAATACACATGTTGCAAGAGACCTACAAAATTACGCATTTTGTGGTTTTCCCTATGACTAAAGGACCTGGGCCCTGAACTTTAAGGTTATTGTTCTGGGGGAACCAAGGGACTTAATTGAACCTTCAGAGTACAACAGGTTTCTTGGCTGTGTTCTCCTTCCTCTTGTTTCAACATAGTTTGCTCCAACATTTAGCTATTTTATAAAACACAAGATTGTAAGAAGAGCCTGTCTGCTGGATCAAGCCAGAGGACCATCTGCTCCAGCCCCCTGTTCTCACAGCAGCTGACCAGATGCTTCGTTTGGGAAACCCGTGAGCAGGATTCGAACCCAAGAGCAGCCCTCTCCCCTCCTGGGGGTTCCAGCAACTGGTATTTGCAAGCATTGAAGGCAGAGCAGAGCCAGGCTGGCCAGCCGCCATCAACAGCCCTCTCTCCCTCCATGAATCTGTCCCATCCTCTTTTAAAGCCATCCAAGTTGGTGGCCATCACCGTCTCTTGTGGCAGGGAGTTCCACAGTTTAACCCTGGTCTGCATGAAAAGATTCCATTTATCTGTGCTGAATCTTCGAAAACTCAGCGTCGGTGCATGTCCAAGAATTCTAGTGTGATGAGAGATGGAGAAAAGCTGTTCCCTGCCCTCTCTCTCCATTCCAGGCCCCTTCCTAAGAGCATAATAAGAGTGTGTTGCATCTACAAAGGAGGAATGGAATTGTAAACTCAATGAATGTTTAATTTTGGCAAAATTAACTGCTATAATAAGAAATCAGTTGAATCAAGAATTAAAAAAAGGAGTGGAAATGTTTTGATGAATATATGGCAAAATATTACTCAAAAAAAAAGATACGCTAATATGCCTAGATAAAAATGCGAAGTACTGGATGGAAGAAAAATTAGTGAGGAAAGATAATAAGAATATATAGATGAATTAAGAAGATTGTAGAATGCAAAGATTATTGTAAATTGTATAATGGGAAGGAAATCGAGTGGGGGCGGAGGGAAGTGGGAGGAAGGAGAAAAGAATAATATGATGGATTGAGGATTGAGGAAATATAAATGTAAACGTATGGGGGGGTGGGGAGGAAATGGTATTGGTTTTGGTACATCTGTATTGTAATGTAATATGTGAGAACCAATAAATAAATAAATAAATAGGTTGATAGATAGATAGAGATAGAGAGAGATAGAGAGAGATAGAGAGAGAAAGCGATAGAGAGAGAGATGATGATAGATAGAGATATAGATGATAGATAGATAGATGATAGATAGATAGATAGATAGATAGATAGATAGAGAGATAGATAGATAGATGATAGATAGATATAGATAGATAGATAGATAGATAGAGAGATAGATAGATAGATAGATAGATGATAGATAGATAGATAGATAGATATAGATAGATAGATAGATAGACAGAGAGATAGATAGATAGATAGATAGATGATAGATAGATAGATGATAGATAGATAGATAGATAGATAGATAGATAGATATAGATAGATAGATGCTAGATGCTAGATAGATGATAGATAGATATAGATAGAGAGATAGATATAGAGAGATAGATATATATAGAGAGAGATGGGGGGGGGGAGAGTGTGTTGGATCAGGCCACAGGGGGCCCATCTAGTCCAGCATCTTACTCTCCTAGTGGCCAGTCAGATGCCCCTTATGGGAGACCCACAGGCAGGATCCGGGCACAAGAGCCTGTTTCCCTGGAAGGGGCATTCAGGAACATTTCTGCCGGAGGGCAGAGCATAGGCCTTGTGGCTCCTTGTCTCCTTAGACAGACCTCTCCTGAGCCGCCTTCCTTCTCAGCTGGCCCGTCCCAAAGGCTGCAACACACACGGAGACCATCCTGGGAAAGCGACCCCATCTTCTCCCTCGCTTGAAAGACACGGCGTTTGCAGCGGGACAGGTAACGAAAGGAGCTCCAGGTCAGGGCTATCAGGTAACTTGCGCGCCGGAGACGACATTCCCCTTTCTGTTGGGATTTTGCGAAGGCTGTTTTGGCCCAGGTGCCTTTGCAACAGTGATACTCCCTTGGAAGGCGAGGCCTTTTCAGCCAGGGAAATGGAGCCAGAGGCAGCCTCATCGGGTGAGAAGTCCCTGGAGAGAGAAAGGCGAAGCAAATCAGAAGAGGGAGCTTTTTGTGTGTGAAGCAGAAGGAACAAACATATCACACCTGTCCTTTGTCTCCTGATTTTCCTTCCCACCACATTTTCCACCAGCTTTTCTTCCTTTCCATGACCCTGTGATTCTTCCTTTCTTGCTGTTAAAACTGCTTCTCCATTCCAACTGGGTTGTTTGCAAGAGCTCCTGTGCCATCGGTTTAAAAGTCACCTTCGACGGTCGATGTGTGTAAAAAACCAGCAACTCTAAATAAAAGTAGTTTCCTCCCCACTGCCACCCCCCCCAAAATACTTTTATTTATTTCCCCCTCCAAAAAATTATTGGTTTTTACAATATTATCGACAAACAAACACACAAAACGAACAAACATAACAAACATAAATCATAACCTTATTAAAAATAACGGTTATTAGCTTTGTAAAGCGACTTCCTCGTTTCCCCTTGGTTGAATTTCATTGCATGTCCTTATAACGGTTTTCCAAATCCCAATTTTTATAAATAACTTAAACATTAACATCTTTAAATCTTCTCCTAATAGTATTAAACATATTATTTTATCACTTAACATAAATACAATCCTAAGCCCATTAAATATCTGGAAGCTGTTAAGTTAAACTAGCCGGAAATAGCTTCCAAAAAAATACTTTTAAGAACATGAGAAGATATGAAGAGGCTTCTGAAGGGAACTCATCTAGTCCAGGCTCAGGTCCTCACAGTGGCCAACCAGATGACCATTATAAGAAACCTGCAAGCAGGATAATAATAATAATAATAATAATAATAATAATAATAATAATAATAATTTTTATTTATACCTCGCCCTTCCCGGTTTGAAAACCAGGCTCAGGGCAGCTAACAACAAATTTAAAACAATTATAAAAGCAGCATAAAATACAGTATAAAAACATGAATAACAATAAAATTCAAAAATCAATTTAGGGGAAATAAGCATTAGATAATCCCCAGGGCTAGCTGGCTGAATTGGTCCTACTTGGGTCAGCGAGGGGGCCAGGGGAGAATGAGCTGTGGGGTCTCAGAGCAGGTAATCTTCATAAAAGGGGAGGGGGAGGGAAGGAAGGGGAATAAAAGATCAGGCTAAGTTCAAATTGAAAGCCAGGCGGAATAGCTCTGTCTTACAGGCCTGACAGAAAGAGGTTAAATCCTGCAGGCCCCTGGTCTCCTGGGACAGAGCCACCACTGAGAAGGCCCTGGCCCTGGGGGAGGATAGTCTGACTTCCTTAGGACCCGGGACCTCTAACTATGGTTATTCATGGACCTTAAGGTCCTCTGTGGGGCAGACCAGGAGAGGCAGTCCCATAGAATACAGGACTCTCCCCTCTGGTGGCTTCCAGCAAATGGGATTCATGAGTATTGCTGCCTCTGACTGTGAAGACAGAGCATAGCCATCCTAGCTGGTCACCATCAATAGCCCTCTGCTTCCATGAATTTGTCCAGTTCTCTTTTAAAGCCCTCCAAATCAGTGGCCATCACTGCCTCATGTGGGAGAAAGTTCCGCAGTCCCACTCTGCTGTGAGAAGAAATACAAATTCCACCCTGTGTGCTGAAAAGGGCCTTTTCTATTCCTTGCTCCGAAACAAACATGCATGCAAGTGGGACGCTTTTCTCCCCCGTTCCCTTTTTATCCTGACCCTTTCAAACGCGCGGGGGGGGGGGGGGCTAGGGGGAGCTGGGAGAAGAGTCTTTTAATGGAGATCCTACCACGCAAGATAAAATGAGAAGCATCGAGGCCGAGGCAAGGAGGCCCTTTTCTGAAATGCACGGGCCCTGGGTGGAATCCAAATGGCCGAGAACAAGAGATGTTCTGTTTTCATTTGTGTCGTGTGTCTCTCTCCCCCCCCCAACCTCAAAATCTGCCCCCCCCCCCACGACTGGACCTGGCTGAGGCACTGAGAGAGAGCTGCTTGTCTCAGCGAGAAGCCAGCATCTCTCTCTCTCTTTTTTCTGCAATCCACATGAACCCCTGGTGACAAATTGCCCCTGCCTGATCAATTTGGATCTCGGGCAACCTGACAGGTATCCTTCTTGACAGAGCTGGCTGGGAGGGAGCAGACATTGCATTTTGCAAGTGGCAGAGAGAGAGAGAGAGAGAGAGAGAGGCACCATCAGCAGTTCTTCAAAGAAAGAAAAATATGGGAGAAGACAAGAAGACAGGTGGAATCTTCCACTGTTGGTTTGGGAGTCTAGGAGGACAAAAGCATATCAGAAGAGCCTGCTGGATCCGGCCAAAGGGGCCCATCTAGTCCAGCACCCTCTTCTCACAGCGGCTGCCATGGACTGGCTGGGGACAGAGGAGTGGGGGAGGACCCCCAAGGGAAGAGAATCAAGGGATTGGTGGTGGGACAATGATGAGTGGTGGGAGGGAGAAGAAGGAGCGGACTGGGAGGAGAAAGAGGCAACAGGGTTTAGTGAGCAGGAAGAGGCTGTGGCAGAGAGCAGTGCAGACTCAGAGGCAGGAGCAGAAGGTGGAGAGGGGCAGAAATCAGGCAGGCTGCTGAAGAAGACAGGGGGTCTCCACTGGCCCCCCAGGACATGAAGAGGGATGAAGAGGACAGAGCCAAGGGAGAAAAGGTAAAGGAGCCCAAGGAACCAGGCAAGGAGGAGTCTTAGAGAGCCTTGGGAAGGCAGTCCTCACAACTGCCTCATTGGGGCAAGGCCTACTGAGAAGAGCTGCTGTGACCACTAGGCCTGTGCTGTTTCTGTTTCTTTGAATAAAGAGTTAACCGACACCTGGTGAGTTATGGCTGACCTGCCCCCAAGTGCTGCCCTGACAGAGGCCACCCATGTCCTTCCTGTCCTCACTGTGGTCCAATGTCCCAAAGAAGAGAGGAATCCAGATAGACTGCCTCTGCACCTGGAAGTTCCATAAGAACAGAAGTAGAGCCTGGCTGCTGGATCAGGCCCATGGCCCATCTAGTCCAGCATCCTGTTCTCACAGGGGCTGACCAGATGCCCATTAGGGGAAACTCACAAGCAGGATTCAAGCACAAGAACAGGGGTCAGCAAACTTTTTCAGCAGGGGGCTGGTCCACTGACGCTCAGACCTTGTGGGGGGCCGGACTATATTTTTTTTGGGGGGGGGGGAAGAAAAAATAATGAATTCCTATGCCCCACAAATAACCCAGAGGTGCATTTTAAATAAAAGGACACATTCTACTCATGTAAAAACACACTGATTCCCAGACCGTTCGCGGGCCGGATTGAGAAGGCGATTGGGCCGGATCCGGCCCACAGGCCTTAGTTTGCCTACCCATGCACAAGAGCAACTCTCCTTTCCTGTGGACTAGATGGGCCCCCTTGGGCCTGATCCAGCTGCAGGGCTCCTCTCAGGTCCTTCTAAGACAGCTCCTCCCATCCTTCTCTCCCCCCCCCCCCGCGATGCTTCAATTTTGTTCCCATCCCCTCAGCTGCTACCTTCATTAAAAACTCATTGCTGCACTGTTGATTATTTCTGCTATGCAAACGTGGCCAGCAGAAAATGCATTATTAATTTGACACGGGGAAGGCAGGTGGGGGGCAGAGAGGGGCGAGTTACACAAGTCCTGCTGTCCTTCTGACGTTAAACTTAAGCGGAGCTAAACTTAAGCGGAGCACACACAGCTCCCTCCTCCTTCTGGATTCACACTACATAGGAACTGTGGAAGCTGTCGGCTGCCCAGTCAAACCATTGGCCCATATACCCCAGTATTGTCTACACCAGGGGTCAGCAAACTTTTTCAGCAGGGGGCCGGTCCACTGTCCCTCAGACCTTGTGGGGGGCCGGACTATACTTGGAAAAGAAAAAAATATGAATGATAACCCAGAGATGCATTTTAATTAAAAGGACACATTCTACTCATTTAAAAACACACTGATTCCCAGACCGTCCGTGGGCCAGATTGAGAAGGTGATTGGGCTGGATCCGGCCCCCGGGCCTTAGTTTGCCTACCATGGTCTACACCAGTGGTGTCCAAACTTTTTTCAAAGAGGGCCAGATTTGATGAAGTGAAGGGCCATGAGGGCCGACCAAAGTAGCTGACCTTTTTTTTAGGATTGAAGTTGTTGAGGGCTTTTCTTAGGATTTTACCCCAGGAAATAAACTGCCACAGGGACCGGATTAAACCAACCGACGGGCTGGATCAGGCCCCTGAAATGGACGGACTTTGGACATGCCTGGTCTACACTGGCTGGCAGCAGCTCTCCAGGGGTTCAGGCAAGGAGTCTCTCCCAGCCCCACCTGGGAGATGCTGGGGGTTGATTAAGGGGCCTTCTGCATTCCAAGCAGCTGCTCTAGCAAAGCCCCAGGGTAGATTCCAGAAATATAATCTGTGGAAAGACTGGAGGCCCATAAAGTTTTGGGGGCTGCTTGTGGGCTTCCCACTGGGGCATCTGGTTGGTGCCTGTGAGAGCAAGATGCTGGACTAGACGGGGCCCCTTTGGCCAGGCTTTTCTTATGGAGCCTCCAGGTCTGTTGTTGCTGTTTAGTCGTTTAGTGGTGTCGGCCTCTTCGTGACCCCCTGGACCAGAGCACGCCAGGCCCTCCTGTCTTCCATTGCCTCCCGCAGTTTGGCCAAACTCATGTTCGTAGCTTCGAGAACACTGTCCCACCATCTCGTCCTCTGTCGTCCCCTTCTCCTTGTGCCCTCCATCTTTCCCAACATCAGGGTCTTTTCCAGGGAGTCTTCTTCTCTTCTCATGAGGTGGCCAAAGTCTTGGAGCCTCAGCTTCAGGATCTGTCCTTCCAGTCAGCACTCAGGGCTGATTTCCTTCAGAATGGAGAGGTTGGATCTTCTTGCAGTCCATGGGACTCTCAAGAGTCTCCTCCAGCACCAGAATTCAAAAGCATTCATTCTTCGGCGATCAGCCTTGTTTATGGTCCAGCTCTCACTTCCATACATCACTACTGGGAAAACCAGAGCTTTAATGAAACGGACCTTTGTTGGCAAGGTGATGTCTCTACTAGAGGCAGTCTATCTCGATTCCTATGTCCATAGGTATATTTGGTCACTGTGAGAAGAAGAAGCTAAACTAGACGGGGCTCCTTGGGCTTGATCCAGCTCCAGGGCTCTTTTTCGTGTTCTTCTTCATTTAATCTGCACAGCAACCCTGTGAGGTAGGCTAGGCTGAGAGGAAGTGATTGGCCCAAGCTCACCCAGGGGGCTTTGTGGCTGAGCAGGGATTCGAACCCTGGTTTTCCAGGTCTTCGTCTGACACTACACCACACTGGCTTTCCAAGAGACCTTCTACTCTGAGCCAGGAAGGACAAATTACGCACCATCCATTATGCAACCGTCCACCGCTCCTGACAGCCTTGGAACTTACTTCATACAGACGTGGATTTCATTTTGTGCCAATCTGGGCATCTGAAGAGCTGATACCTATAGATATGTCTAAATTAAGAGGGAGGGATAGATGGTTATCGAATCTTAATGTGAGCTGATTCTTTTGGTCACCTTCACTTTCTCTGTTCAATTCTTATTAAAATCAAGCCTAAATAAATAATTGCAACAGAGTGACTGGCTGATGGCCAGACCAAAAGTCTTGGAAGGCAGTGAGCTTTCCTTTGTTGCAGATTTCTAAATCGGGTGGCCACCCGTCAGGGATACTTGAGCTGTGAATCCTGCATCACAGGGGGTTAGACTAGATGACTTTTGGGGTTCCCTTCCAACCCTACAATTCTATGAACAACGGCAGCAGCAGCAGCAGCAGCAACAACAACTCTCCTCCACTGGAGGTTTTCCAGCAGATGCTGGATGATCCCCCATCAGTGATTCGTTAGCTGTGATTCTGGCACGATGGGGGGTTGGACTAGATGACCCTCGGGTACCCCTTTCAACCCCACAATCCCATGATTCTATAAGAGCGTGACTGGCTGGTGGCTTGTCGTTTCCCTTCTCCCCTCCAGCGACACTCGGCACACACCCAGCCCTCAGCGACACCCTCCGACGAGTTCCCAAATCATGCCTGGTCGTGCGCTTTCGGGGAGGGGGCGGCGATGTTGGTTCTGCTTCGCCCGCCAGAGCTCCCCCTCCCGGTTCTCTCTTTAAGCCGAGACGGTGCAGCCTCGCCACCATTTAGCATCCCAGCCAAAGGACGTCCAGAGCCGTTGCCTTGGCGACGGCCGGGAAGTAAGGGTGCCTGGGAACGCGGTTGGGGGGGGGGGAGTCTCCCATATATAGAGAGGGAGAGAGACTGACTCCGGGGCTGATGAGCTGCAGCTAAATTTAGGCGGAGGAGGGAAGGAGCAAGAGGCGCCGGGGATGTCATGCAGGGGGGCCCGGGCGAGATGGGCCCCGCCGGGGGGCGGCCACGGATCCTGCCCGGCCCTCCCTCTCCGCTCTCCACGCTGCTGCCGCCGCCGCTGACCTCCAGAGGCAGGACGCTTTCAGCACCACCAGGTGAGCGGACAGCTCCCTCGAGGGACCCAGCGGCCTTAGCAAAGGATGGAGGAGGAGGAGGAGGATGCAGGGACCGGGTTGCCAAGGAAACGAGCTCCTGGCGGCATCGCGGGCAGGGGTCCTTCCCGGGTGGGAGTGGGCTGGGAAGGAGGTCACGGAGAGAATAACCTTCTACGGGGAAGCAGCCTTGCAAGCCCCCTGGGGCATCTCCTCCAGGCAGGGTTGGTGAAACCCTGTCTAGCCACTGCTGCCGGTCAGTGTAGGCAGTATGGAGCTGGGTAGACCAATGGTCAGAACCCGGTAGAAGGCAGCGTCTTCTGTTCCTGTGAGAGGGGTGGAGGTCTTAGGGACGAGCTGGAAGGTGTGTAGAAGAGAGCAAATCAGGGGGGGGGGAAGGGGAGAATCAGAGAATGGTAGAGTTGGAAGGGTACTCCAAGGGTCATCTAGTCCAACCCCCTGCAATGCAAAAATCCTACCCACGGGTGTCCCTGGGTGGGCTCGAACCACCAACCTTCTGGTTAAGAGCCAGACACCAGAGAATAATGCATACCGCTCTATTTGGGCCTTGGCCAAACCCTACCAGGAGTCCAGTGTCCAGTTCTGGGCGCCACAATTTAAGGAGGATATCGAGAAGCTGGAAGATTGTTCAGAGGAAGGCAACCAAGATGATCCAGGGTCTGGAAACCAAGCCTTATAATAATAATATAATAATAATTTATTATTTATACCCTGCCCATCTGACTGGGCTTCCCCAGCCACTCTGGGCGGCTTCCAACAAAATATTAAAATACAGTAATGCATCAAACATTAAAAGCTTCCCTAAACAGGGAGTTGGGGATGTTTAGCCTGGAGAAGAGACGACTGAGACGAGATATGAGAGCCATCTTCCGTTATCTGAAGGGCTGTTACATGGAAGAGGGAGCCGGCTTGTTTCCTGCTGCTGGACCCAATCCAGTGGATTCCAAGGACAAGAAAGGAGATGTTGACTAAACATCAGGAAGAACTTTCTGACAGCAAGAGCTGTTTGGCAGTGGGACAGACTTCCTCGCGAGGTGGTGGGCTCTCCTTCCTTGGAGGTTTTTAAGCAGAGGCTGGATGGCTGCCCGTCAGGGATTCTTCAGCTGTCATTGCAGGGGGTAGGACTAGATGACCCTTATGGTCCCTTTTGACTCTATGATTGTGTCTTACCTGCCCTGAAACTTGCCATAGCCAGTCTCCTCAGTTTAGGCTTAGATATCTAGGAAGCTGCCTAGTACCAATTTAGAGCCTTAGGGTCCAGCTAGCTCAGTACTTGCTGCACTGACCGGCAGGCACTCTCCGGGGTCTCTCCCAGCCTTAGCAGGAGGCACTGGGGATTGAACTTGAACTGCCTGCAGAGCAAGTGCTCTAACCACTCAGCCAGTAGCTCTTCCCCTTTACATAAAGCAAGTTTCCAGTCCTCATGGTTCTGAGTTGCAGAGTATACTGCGAGGCCTTAACAGCAGCTGAGGAGGGAAAGTGGTATCTCACTTCCCACCTCTTCTGCTTCCTTTCCGTAAAATTTGCAAACTTCTTTTTATTTAAAACTTTCACGCCCCACTCTCCATTGCAAGGGCAATTCCAGAGTGAGTTGCAAAGTAAAAATCAATGGTATCTCCTGTTTTAATTCTGATAACAACAGCCATGGAAGGTAGGGAAGGCTGGGGAATGAGAGAGAAAGGGCAAAGGAGGCCACCAGTGGGGGAGAAAGGATTCGAACCCAGGTCACTTTCCCTAAACATCTCAGAATTGTATATGCTTAGTATGCCTTGTTTTATCCTGACAATAACAACTTTTTTAAGGCAGCAAAAGCAGAGAGGGAGTTTTTAAAGGGTCTCTTGCAAACTTCCTGAGAGGCCAGGGGCATGAACCAATATCTCTTTTTTCATAAATACGTAAATTTTTAACATCTCATCTTTGCAAAACCAGCCCTGCAAAGTAGGATAAGCCTGATGGAGGGATATTAAATGAAGGGGAGGCTCTCTTTTGCAGGCTTCAAGGGTGGTTTGGGTTTTGAACTGAAGCCTCTTGTCCAGATAAATGTGAATCTGCCCCCTTGTTTCCTTTTACAACAACACTGTAAGGTAGGACAGCCAGAGGGAGGAAGAGGGCTGGTGGAGATATTTGGGTTTTGGACACCAGCCTCTTCCCAATAGATATTTAAATCCTCTGTATTATTATGGATACTTCAGTCAGTCAGTTTCTTAGCTGCCTTTCTTAAAAAACCCCACAAAAAAATGAAGGTAACTTATAAAAATATATAATATGCAGAGTTTAAAACCAGACAGTAAAACAACAATTTATCCAGATAATATTAAAAAGCCATGCATGCACTCCAATTTAAAGAAAAGCAAATATCAAGACTAGCAGAAAAGGCAAAAGCAACCAGTCCCATCACATTGATGAAAGCAGCAAAGAAAACATTTGACACTAAGACGGCCACTAGTCCTTCCCTATAATGTTATCCTTTTGACGACAACCCTGTAAAGTAGGAGAGGCTGAGAAGCAGCAGAGGGAGACCAAGGAAGGCCTAATTCTTTGAACATCAAGGGCACCTGAACTCCTAACAAGCTGCTTTCTGCAGAGTCAGGCCCTTGTTCCACACTCAGCAGCAGCAACTCTTCCGGGTTTCAAACAAAGAGACCTTCCCACTCCTGCCTGGAGACATCGCTGGACCTTGAACCCATGACCTTCTGGCCTGCCACTGAACAACAGCCCTTCAAGACCCCTGTCCTCATGGCAGGGGTGGACTAGATGAGCCCTTGGGCGCCTTTCTGCAATTCTATTATTCTATCTGCAAAGCCTAACAATTGATCAGTCGGGTGAGCAGGAAGAGGCATGGCGGTTTTGCAGGGACGCCATCCCCTCCTGGTGCATTTCATTTTTCAACAAGGAAGTTAAAATATGTAGGGAGATGGAAGGGGGAAAGGGGGGGCAGTCAGGCTGCAAATTGAGGGCCAGGCAAGGCCAGATGTTGGTGGGTTGGCAAGAGCAGGGAACCTTTTCTTCTCCACAGGAACATTTGTGCGCTGGGTGGGGTTGGCGGTTCTTAGGAAGGTCTCAGGGCTTGGGAACAACCTCCCACCCACCCACCAGCAACGGCAAACAGTTAAATCCTGACACAGGCTGCAAGCAGTTTCTATGGTGTTCTGCTTCCAATGGATCCTGGAAGCTCAGCTCAGCATCGGGAGATGATTCAGGATAGGACCCATATCCTTAGTAGTGGGAGCACAGGGGGTTTGATGGTTTGGCGGGGGGCTCCCTGTGGCTTCCTACCCCCTTTTTCCTAAAGCTTTGGGGACCCTCAGAGTCCAGACAGTAGCCTCTCTCTCTCTCTCTGCAGTCAGATCATAGCAGCTATCCTTGGATTAAAGACGTAAGGACGTAAGAAAAGCATGCTGGATCCGGCCAAAGCGAATCTATCCAGTCCAGCCTCCTGTTCTCACAGTGGCCAAATCCCCCTAAGGTCCTAGGAGTTCAGATAGGCTGCCTCTGGGCCTGGAGGTTCCATACAGACATCAGAAGAGTCTGGCTGCTGGATCAGGCCGAAGGGGGCCCGTCAAGTCCAGCCTCCTGTTCTCACAGTGGCCACCAAGTGCCTCTTTTGGGAAGCCTGCAAGCTGGACCCAAGTGCAAGAGCCCTCTCCTGTCTGCTGCCAGTCAGTGCAGACAATACTGGGCAGTGTGGGCCTCAGTGGTTTGACTCGGCATAAGGCTGTTTCCTGTGTTCCAGTCCCCAGTGAAAATAGGGGGGCTCCTTGGGGGCTCAACACCCCCGTTCTCCTAAGGCTCTCCTCTGCTTCCACACTTGGAGGCAGCGATGCTTCTGAAAGCCAGTCGCTAGAAAATGCAGGAAGGGAGAGGGCTCTCGTGGTGGAATCCTGCCTGTGGGTTTCCCCCAATGGGCATCTGCTGGACTAATGCCCTCCCCCCTTTGGCCTGATCCAGCAGCCAGGCTCTTCCTGGGTTCTTATGAACCTCCAAGGAGCAGCCAGAGGACAGCAAGGTTGAACTACCAAAGACCACCAGCCAGGAGCCTAGGCTGATGGGCAAAGAATCAGGACCATGGAGAGAGCTTCAGGAGGGGAGCCTGAACGTGGCTCAAAAATAAGAGGCAGCGTCCAAGCTGGCATTGTGAGGTTGCAGCTGAAGCGCATCAGGGGGTGCTGTGCGCATGCACACACACACCTCTCCCCAGGGCTGCCCTACTTGGTGTGCTTGTTCCTCCCTCTCCTTGCCAGCCTCACTATGAGGAGACAGGAGAGGGGGCTGAAGTCCACGTTCACCCAGCCTTGTCTCTGCCAGGGTGCTGGCATGGACTGGGTCCCAGATAGGAATGGGGGCATGAATGCAATGCAAGAGGAGGAAATCCAGCTGCAAAACAACACACATAAAAAACCCCACCTGGATTCTTTTTGGGCACCTCAATCTTTCACTGGCAGAGAAGGGTTCAAGAGGGGCTTCTAAGGGCCTGGATATGCAGGGCTCAGCCTTGGGGTACAGAGTTGGGCCCAGGGAGGTGTACCTGGGACCTTCGCCCCCAGACCTGTGAGTTAAAGCACTTGCCAACTTTGCAGCAATCTATTCCTTGCAATCTATTCCTTACGTCTGACGTAAGAGAAGCACACGGCCTCCTCTGCTCTGCGCTATGGGGAGGGGAGAGAGTCTACCTGCAAACCATCAAAACGAAAGGCGTGGGGTCGGGGTCCCCTTGCGAGATTGGGCTTTAAAAGGCAGTGAATCCTGTAAATTAATTCTGACCCTTTTGTAAGAAACAAAGCAAAACACAATCTTTCTTCCATATTGAAACTCTTGCCGGTCAATTGACCCAAAAGTTCGGGTATACTAAGAAAGCAAAGCATCTCTCAATCCCCTTTCTGCATCATTTTACAGAACAGTCGAATTACAGGTTTGGAAGGTGCATCAAAGGGCCATCTAGTCCAACCCCCGAAATGCAGGAACCACAGCTAAAGAATCTCTGACAGGCTGCCAATCCAAGCTCTGCTTAAAAACTTCCAAGGGAGGAGAATCCGCCACCTTCCGAGGGAGTCTGCCCCACTCTCAAACAGCTCCTACTGGCAGAAAGTTCTTAATGATATTTAGCCAGACTCTCTTTTATTGCCATTTAAATCAATTGATTTGGGTCCTCCACTCTGGACTCCTCCCTGCAAAAAGCTTCATTGGAGCTTTTAAAGGAGAGGTCGGATGCCCACCTGCCAGAGATTCTTCAGCTGTGAATCCTGAATTGCAGGAGGTTGGACTAGATGACCCTCAGGGTCCTCTCCGACCTTATAATACTCTGAGTCTATGAACACATTCTCAGGTGAGAGTGGCCTCTTTCCCCAAACACCGTCTATTAATAACCAAAGACAGACACGGTTTATCGGGAACGGGTGCAATTGTTCAATTATTGCTGCGGACGCAGTTTAAAAATAGAGCCGTGCTTAATCAGCCGAGCCATCTGGGCCTCGACAACACACCCACCCGCTCTCCTCGCAGCTTTGCCACCAGCCCTGCTGAGGGAGGCACAGATCCGTGGGCCCAGATCAGGACAGGAAGCCTGGGAGGGAGTTGGGCCATCTCTTCCTCCAGTCTAAAGACCCGGAACAAGCCTTTAAACACGCATGGGAAATAAGCATGTGATTTGAAACTTTATAAGTGGTGTTTGCAACTTATTCCACAACAACAAACTGAGGCAGAGGGGGAAGGCTTACATATTGCATTTTTTAAAAGGCCAAGTTTCTAGGCTTCGTAGTTGCAACTTCAGATTTTGAAGTGTGCAAGCCTTAGATCACATAGTTGAGCTGTGGAACTCCTTGCCACAGGAGGCATCGATAGCCACCAACCTGGGTGGCTTTAAAAGAGGATTAGACACATTCATGGAGGAGAGGGCTATCAGTGGCTACTAGCCACAATGCCCATGGTCTGCCTGCACAGATGGAGGCAGTCCATGCTTTTGAATAGCCTTGTTGCTCAAAACCGCAGGAGGGCAGAGGGCTCTTGCGTTCAGATCCTGCTCTTGGGATTCCCCTTGGGGCTACCGACTGCCCACTGTGAGGGCAGAATGCTGCACTAGATGAGCCACAGGTCTGATCCAGAACGTTGCCTTTTTGACCTTCCTTTTCCTTCAAGGCCTTTCTCAGTCTCTGTGTGCCTTGAAATAATTCCCCGCTCCCTTTAGTTTTTTGGGGCTTTGCCACCCTGCGCTCTTTCGGGAGGGAGGGCAGGATATAAATTTAGCATCACAGATTGCAGAGCTGGGGTCCCCATCCAGTCCGCCTCTTGCTGTGCAGGAATCCCAGCTCAAGAATCCCAGCGACAGAAGCCAGCAAGAACAGGCTCCCTGTTCTGTAAATTCCAGCATCCAATGTCTCCCAGTGCAGAGAAACATGGCTGTTACGTAAACCCCACTTTTTCTGTGTTTACACCTGCAGAGGTAGGTGTGTGTGTGTGTTTTAAAAAATTGATGCCTGTCTAGGCACAATACCCACTTAGTGAGAGCCTTCCCCCCCCCCAATCCACGTCACCCTCTCCCTGAACCCACCATGCGAAAAGGATGCCAGTTTTAGCATCGGCAGGTCCCACACCACACCCCCACGCAGGCAGTTTAAAAACACACAGGCGCATGCCAGGAGCAGGATGAATAATGCTAATGTTTTTGCAGCATGGGGCAGCACCATGAAGATGGTATTTTCTGCAGCCAGCGATCCCTGGGAAGAGGGATGGGCGATGCTGGGCCCGCGATGAATTGCAAAGTGGGTGCAGGAATGGTAGCAAAAAAATGTTTCCTGGGAGCAGTTAATGTTCCTGCAAGCACAATTAGCAGAGCACTTTCTGGAGACTCCAGGGTTCCCTGCTGGCTGACACCATTGGTCTGTTACATCAAAAATTCACAGAACAGAGCCTTGCAGGACCTTAAATGGGCCTCTTCTGCCACAAAGGCAGCTGTGGGACCCTGAGCTGCTTTCTCAGTGGCTATGGGTTCACAACCTGGACTCTTCTCCATGTCATCTGGTGCCACAATAGCCTGCAAGCGCTTAAGGGGCCACAGAACTCGCAGCATAATGGAATCACAGAGTTGTATGGGTTCCCAGGGCTCACCCCCAGCAATGCATAATTCACAACTGAAGCATCCCTGGCAGATGGCTGTCCAACCTCTGTTTAGAAACCTTGAAGGAAGGAGAGTCCACCGTCTTCCATGGGAGACTGTTCCACTGTTGAATCTTGAAATAATACTCTTGAATTCTAACATAATATTCCTTCCTTCTCCTCCCAACCCACCTTCCGCTCCTCTCTCCAGCGTCCTTGGATGTACAGAAGGTAGAACTGGCATCCTCTAGCATCTAGTCTCGTTCCCAGGGACTAGGGTCCTGATCCCAGGAGATCAAAGCCGCTAAGCATAACACCCGCAGTCCAAACAAGTCAGGTCCAGAGCATCAGTCTTGGTCCAAACCTGGAGCAGAGGCAAGGTCACCATAATAAGGTTGGGTGTGTGTGGCTGGAGTGAAGAGCAAAATGCCAAAATCCTGTGTCTTGTATGCTTTAGTTGAGATTCCTGCACTTCAGAGGGTTGGGCTAGATGACCCTTAGAGTCCTTTTCAGCTCTGCAGTTCTGTGATTCTATAATTCTGTGATTCCTGAAGGTCCACGATCTTCCTCGGGGGGCTCTGTGAGTGTCACCAGGTAAGGGCTGGACACGACTTCAAGAAAGGTCTCTCTATCAAGCCCCACAGCACTAGTTGTGATTTGGCAAGTGGGTGCAGTTTTCACAGTGAAGATTTAGGCATAAAAGGCTTAAAAATAAAGGAAAGGAGCGACAACCGCCTTGTGGTTGCACAATCGCATTCTCAAATTTTGACACTTCTCTGCTTTTACCGTTTGAAGATAAAATGCTTCCGTTTTGTGGAACAGACAGCCTCGTTGCTGCTCCTGTTTCATCTTGTCTGCTTATTGCCTGGGTAGCAACTCGCACCCGGCTCCAACCATAGCCCTGTCTGCCAACTGGTGCAGGGTGGGCCTGGCATGGAGTCAGCGGGGAAGGGTTCCCAAACTGGCCTCTGGTGGATGTAAAAGAGAGCGCTGGAATAGTTTGCTGGCAAAAGGTCCCAGATTCGGTCCCCTTTGGCACCTCCGGGTGAGTTTGGGCAAAGACTCCCTGCCTGGAATATCCTGGAGAGCTGCTGCTGCCAGCCAGTGAAGGCAGAACTCAGTAAGATGGAACCCAATAGTCCAGCTCATTATAAGGCAGCTCTCCTCGGGTAAACTCTTTATTCTGAATCACGAAGACTAGAATCCTGCTTTGCTTTTGAAGGGAGGGCCCCATGTCAGTGGCAGAGCCCCTGCTTGGCATGCAGAAGGCCCAGCTGCAATCCCCACTAGCAGCTTCTCCAAGAAAGGCTGGAAAAACACCCTTTTCCTGCGTGAAACCCTGGGGAGCTGCTGCCAGTCAGAACAGGCAACACTGAATATTCAGCCACTTATTATTGAGGGGAAGTGCGTGGAACAGGTCTCGGTGTTTCGATTTCTGTGAATGGAGCTGAGAGACGACCTAACCTGGGGAGAAAACAGCAAAGACCTGATGAAGAGAGCACAGCAGGTTATATTTTCTGAGAATCCTCCGGAAAAACAATCTCTCCAAGGACCTGTTGATGGCATTTTACCACTGTGCTGTGGAGAGTGTATTAACTTATGGTCTGTGTGTGTGGTTTGGGAGCTGCACGGTCAGGGGAAAAAACAATGCTGTCCAGGGTTGTAAAGACTGCGGAGAGAATAATTGGGTGCCCTCTTCCCACCTTGGATCAAATCTATGCTGCCAGGTGCCATAAGAAAGCTGCAGAGATAGTGCAGGATAGTGCGCACCCCAGAAATGATCTCTTTCAGCTTCTGCCTTCTGGAAGAAGGTACAGGGTTATAAAGGCCAGGACTAGCCGCCTGAGAAACAGTTTCTACGCAAATGCAATTCTGGTTCTAAACGCAGCATAAGGGGTCTCTATAGTATAGTGTATTTTAAAATGGGGTTTCAGAGTTCTTAGGGGTTTTTTGAATGTTTTATGTAGTTTTTCAGTTTCATTGGTCTGCATGGGACAATGACAATAAAGATATCGTGTATCGTGTGCGTGTATATATATATATATATATATATATATATATATATATATCGTAGTCAATGGCCTGGCTCTGCACCAGGCAGCTTCCGGCACTAACCCGGCCTCGTGCGTTTCCCCCTCCGCAGACTCGGAGCCGCTGCCTGGGCCCCGCGAGCGCTAACATGGCGAAGGACAACTCGGCCTTCTCCTCCATTCATGAGCCCCTGGCGCCCGAAGCCAAGGTCCCGGGCCCCCAGCTCAAGCCGGCAGCCCTGCGGCGCCTGGGCGAGGAGCCCGAGAAGGCGGAGAAGAAGCGGGGTCGCCAGCGGTACGTGGAGAAGGACGGCAAGTGCAACGTCCAGCATGGCAACGTCCACGAGACCTACCGCTACCTGACGGACATCTTCACGACGCTGGTGGACCTCAAGTGGCGCTTCAGCCTGCTGGTCTTCATCCTGGCTTACGCCAGCACCTGGCTGTTCTTCGGCCTCATCTGGTGGTTCATCGCCTACTGCCGAGGAGACCTGGACCACCTGGGCGACGACGCCTGGACGCCCTGCGTCAACAACCTCAACGGCTTCGTCTCGGCCTTCCTCTTCTCCATCGAGACGGAGACCACCATCGGCTACGGCCACCGGGTCATCACGGACAAGTGCCCCGAGGGAATCATCCTGCTCCTGCTGCAGGCCATCCTGGGCTCCATGGTCAACGCCTTCATGGTGGGCTGCATGTTCGTCAAGATCTCGCAGCCCAACAAGCGGGCCGAGACACTGGTCTTCTCCTCGCATGCCGTGGTCTCCCTGCGCGACGACCGCCTCTGCCTCATGTTCCGCGTGGGGGACCTGCGCAACTCGCACATTGTGGAGGCCTCCATCCGAGCCAAGCTCATCAAGTCCAAGCAGACCCAGGAAGGGGAGTTCATCCCCCTCAACCAGACGGACATCAACGTGGGCTTCGAGACTGGAGATGACCGCCTCTTCCTGGTCTCCCCGCTCATCATCAGCCATGAGATCAACGAGCACAGCCCCTTCTGGGAGGTCTCTCGGGAACAGCTCAAGAAGGACGACTTTGAGATCGTGGTCATCCTGGAGGGGATGGTGGAGGCCACAGGTAGGTGGGGGAGGGCCGGAAGGAGGGGACCCCCCAAAATTTTCAAACCCATAAGCCAACTTTTATATGGCCACTGGAAACTTTTCTGTCCCACCAGGACCTGCCCTGGCAATTGAGAGGACACCTTTCCACAATGGTTTTTCCAATTTTTATAGGATAATAATAATAATAATAATAATAATAATAATAATAATAATAATTTATTATTTATACCCCACCCATCTGGCTGGGCTTCCCCAGCCACTCCGGGCAGCTTCCAACAAAATATTAAAAAACAGTAATGCATCAGACATTAAAAGCTTCCCTAAACAAAGTTTCCCTATTGTATAGTTTTATGGTTTATTGCTGTAAACAGCTGAGAGAGATTGAGAGAGATTGAGAGAGAGAGAGAGAGAGAGAGAGAGAGAGAGAGAGATGGTGAGGATGATGATGATGATGATGATGATGATTTCCCTGCCTTTTCTCCTGACGGGACTAAAAGCAGCTTACAGACAGAAACAAGAACCGCTAAAAATATAGAAAAAATTATTATGAAAATACAATTAAACATTGAGAGAATATAAAACTATATACTATATATATGAGCTCTATTAAAAACCAACCAGTAATTGCAATAAAAACAGCATGGCCCCAGGCCTTAAAAGCAGTCAGTTCCCAACACCTCTTGGAACAAGAAGGTTTCCACCTGCCAGTGGAAGGGAAGGACAGCAAGGAGCTTCTCCAGGGAGGCAGCTCCAAAGTTGTCTGGGAGCAGCCACCACCAAGAAGGCCCTGGGAGAACAGGATGCTGGACTAGAGAGGCCTTGGGCCTGATCCAGCACACTCTTCTTGCATTCTTAAGGCAGCTTCTCGTGTTCCTATGGAGCCTCAGCACCTTGCCCAGCGACACTCCTGCAGGTGAACACATGGGACTGAGCTGGGATAGAAGGCCCGAGGCCAGGGGCAGGCAATTTTTTCTCTCCAAAATATAGTCCAGCCCCCCACAAGGTCTGAGGGATGGTGGATGTGCCCATGGCTGAAAAAGCTTGCTGACCCCTGCCCTAGGCAGTCCCTAAGCTAGAACTGGGCTCATGAGTAGATGGGCAGCCAGAAACTGCCTTATCCCGAGTCAGACCATTGGTCCATCTAGCTATGCTTTGCCTGCACTGACTGGCAGTGGCTTTCCTGAGTTTCAGACTCTGGGGTTTCTCCAAGCCCTTCCCAGGGATGCTGGGGGGATTGATCCTGGGACCTCCAGTGCTGGTTCCTACAGGCCTCCCCCCCCCCAATAAACCAAGGTTCTAGTCCTCATGTTTCTGAGTCAGGCTATAGGTGCTTCTCACAGCGCTGAGCTGTGGCTGGTGGTGTGCAAATGAACCCAGAGTCTCAGGAACTTTCGGGGGGGGGCTTCCCTCTCAGGGGGTCCCCATCCTTCTCTTCACCTCCCAGGACCCCCCAGCGTTGACTTCTCTCCCCTTCTCTGCCCTGTGTGCACCTACATAAGCCTCACGGTCTGAGAGCTGCTTGCAAAGGCTTCTGGCTCACGGATGGCGTGCCGGGGGTGTGTGTCAGGCTTTGAAGATCACTGGGCTTGGTTGGGGTGGGCTGGGGGGAGGGGGGCAGACTCAAAGGACCAGCAGGTGACCCCCAGTGGTCTGGCTCCGTATAAGGCGGCTTCCTATTTAAATCAGAACCATGAGGACTAGAACTTAATTTTTTTAGATGAAAGCCTCCATGGCAGAACAGCTGCTCTGCATGCAGAATGTCCCAGGTGGAAGTGGGGCTGCTTGCTCTTTCTGAAAACCTGGAGGGCCGCTGCTGCCCGTCTGTGCATACAGTACTGAGCTAGGTTGCTTCTGCTGCTTAAACTCAAGTCAAAGCTGAGGTCCTCCTTCAAGGGCCTTCTGGCGGTTCCCTCCCTGCGAGAAGCCAAGTTACAGGGAACCAGGCAGAGGGCCTTCTTGGTGGTGGCGCCCGCCCTGTGGAACGCCCTCCCACCAGATGTCAAAGAAATAAACAACTACCAGACTTTTAGAAGACTTCTGAAGGCAGCCCTGTTCAGGGAAGCTTTTAATGTTTAATAGGTTATTGTATTTTAGTGTTCTGTTGGAAGCCGCCCAGAGTGGCTGGGGAAACCCAGCCAGATGGGTGGGATATAAATAATAATAATAATAATAATAATAATAATTATCATCATTATTATTATTATTATATAAAGTGTTGGTATGCTTTGAAAACTGGGGCAAGTGCTCTGCAGTTTCTCTCTTCGCTGCACAATTTAGTGGGACAATGAAGCCATTTTCTGTTTATTAAGCTGCTTGGGGCTATATAGACATTCAGTTGGCTAAGAATTTCTTCCTTTGATAGCATTTTCACTTGGTTTATCTTGGTTTTCCCCTTTAACGACCACCCAAAAGATGGAGAAGATTGTTCTGTGGAGCACCTAGTTTGGTGACTCTGCCCGTCCTGACTCAGTTTCCCCGCTTTCTCTGCTTTGACCCCCCCCCCCCCAGGGATGACCTGCCAAGCGCGAAGCTCATACCTGATGGACGAGGTCCTGTGGGGCCACCGCTTCATGTCCGTCCTCTCTCTGGAGGACGGCTTCTACGAAGTGGACTACAACAGCTTCCACCAGACCTTTGAGGTGCCCACGCCCAGCTGCAGTGCCCGGGAACTGTCTGAGGCGGCTGCCCGCATGGATGCCCACCTCTACTGGTCCATCCCCAGCCGGCTGGACGAGAAGGTGGAGGAAGGGACCACCGAGAAAGCGGCGGTGGAGGAGGACGCGGACAAGGAGAGGAACGGGAACCTTGCCAGTGCCGAGAGCGAGTCCAAGGTCTGAGGGGGCCATGGGGAGAGGTGGCCAGGCCAGGCCAGGAGGCCTCGCTCCAGGCACGCTTCCCACCGAGGAGGAAGCACGGAAAAGCCGCAGAGAGAGGCGACAGGGCAGGTGGCCGGAGAGCGGAAGGAGGATGCGGGGCTTCATCGACGGACCAGAGAAGGACCCCCAAAAAGTATTCTTAACGACCCTCTTAAAAACCAGCTGTTCCCCCAGACCTCCAGATATCGTCAGACTCCAACGCCCAGCAGCCGGGATTTTGGACGGAGGGAGCTGTCATCCGTCGGGGAGGACCTGGGGTTGGGAAGGTTTGCCTTCCACACACACCCTGACATTTGTATCTGTACAGCCAGCCAATAAACCTGGGCAATAACGAGGAAGGTGGAGTCTTGACTGGGGATCCTAGAGGTGGTCCAACTTCATGGGAGATCCTGGGGCTGGCGGGGGTCTTTTGCAAGGGGGTGGAGAAAGGATGGGAGGCGGGCCAAGAACCACTCCTATGAACCCGCCTTCCTTCCTCACAATCACAGAACTGTCAATTTGGAAGGGCCTTCTAAGGGTCCTCAACTCCCCGCAATGCAGGAATCACAGCTAAACCATCCCTGACGGATGGCCAGCCAACCTTCATTTAAATAACTTCCCTTGGGGCAGGGTATAAATAATAAATTTTTTATTATTATTATTATTATTATTATTATTATTATTATTATTATTATTATTGTCAGATGCAGGTCTGCAGAAAGATGCAGGTCTCCGTTGACAGTGAACGCTTTATTTAGGTTACAGGTAGGTAGTTGGTCTGCCATAGTCAAAACAAAATAAAAAAATTCCTTCCAGTAGGACCTTAGAGACCAACTAAGTTTGTTATTGGTATGAGCTTTCATGTGCATGCACACTTCTTCAGATACAATACCAATAACAAACTTAGTTGGTCTCTAAGGTGCTACTGGAAGGAATTTTTTAAATTTTGTTTTGACTACGGCAGACCAACACGGCTACCTACCTGTAACTAGTTTCAGAAATAATTTCAGAAATAGACTGGAAAGAGAAGTTGCTGAATTGCAACTTATCACCAAACTTAAAACCATGGAGAGACCTGGTCTGAATAGAGACATTGGATTCTTCTCTCATTATACATGATAAAGCTGTTTTTAGCCATTTCACCCCTTGCTTTTTCCTTTAAGACCAATTGCAGTCGTCAACAGCTTTCCCACACCTATCAACCAATCACCCATTCCCACCCCCCTTCTGAGTAATCCCCCTCCCCACCCTCCCACTATATATAAGGGTCTGGTGACTTCTGTTTCAGTGTATCAGAAGAAGTGTGCATGCACACAAAAGCTCACACCAAGAACAAACTTAGCTGGTTTCTAAGGTGCTCCTGGAAGGAATTTTTTTATTTTGTTTCTTAGTCAGGAAATGGCATGCAACTCAGCAACACTTTGCAGCAGATTTTGTACCTATGGAGCAGTGGCCAGAACTGAAGGTCCCTCCCCCCCCCCCTTCTAATCCTCCTCCTCTCCCAGCTGTTTCCCAAGCAGTCTCAAATTGTGTCTGCGCACCTCTGGCCCGTTCTGCTCTTTTCGTTTCTCTGCGTGTCCTGGGAGGACAACGATGAGGGGAGCTTGTCGCAGCAGAACAGGGAGACTCACTTAATTCTTCAGCAGCCCCTTGGCCCCCTCCTTTGCTTCAGCCTCGGAGTCTGAACTGCTCTCTGGCACAGGTTCTTGCTGCTCACTAAAGCCTGTTGTCCCTTAAGCATCCGACCCTCCTGCCAATCTTCTCCCTCTGACCTCTTCTTGGTGCCCCACCACCAATCCCCGGACTCTAAGCCTTACTCCTCTGGGGGTTCCCTTGGGGGTTCCCCGGCCGGTGCCTCCCCCAACTCCTCTTCATCCAGCCAGTTCCTGACATGAAGTTTCCAAACCGTCTTCCGAGGCAGCCCTGTGTATCAAATAGGCCTCCTCATCCACAATCAGATCTTGGATGAGGGACGACTGATTCAAGGCCGCTTTGATTGATTGATTGATTGATTCATTCATTCATTCCATGAAATTTAAACACCAGAGAATTTTATGAAAACCATAAAATCGGGGGGGGGGGGAGGTTATGATACATGTACGAAAAGTTAAAAAGCTAAAACAGGCTAAAATTCACACCAGCTTCCTAAGCTTCTGGGCAGACAAAAAAAAAAAGAATGTTTTCAGCAGGAACCGAGAAGCGTACAGTGAAGCCACCTGCTTGGTCTCAAGTGGCAGGGAGTTCCAAAGTGCAGGTGCTGCCATGGCTTGCATTTATAGCCCACCCCTTTTCTGCAAGGGACTCAAGGTGGTGAGAGGTGAGGTTGAGACGCAGTTACTGGCCCAAGGGTCAATCAGGGGGTTTTATGGCCAAGTGGGGACCTGGTCTCTCCCAGGTCCCAGTCTGAGACTCTCACCACACCACACTGGCTGCCTTGTGGTAAAATCCTGGCCTAGTTTGCATGTCAAAACTATTTCTTTATTGCATTTATGATCCATTTGCATTTTCCCACCGAGGCGTTCAAAGTAGCTGATGTGGTTCTGCCCTCTCCGCCATTCAACCCACCCAACAACCCTATGTGATTGGTTAGGCACTGAAGCGATGCTCCCAGAGGGGAAGGGCTGAGCCATATGGATTGTGGCATGCTGCCTCCATGAGGACTAGTGGCATGCTCCAAACGAATAATAATAATAATATCTTTATTGTCAATGTACAACCTGTGTACAATGAAATTAACCGAGTCTCCCCCCACACAAACACTCAATCTCATTGTACTATGTGTGCTTGTCACACAACACACCAACCCTGAAAGTCAGTTGCACTATACATTCATACCTCATGTTACGTCCGCTTCATGTTACGTTCTTTCAGGTTACGTCCCAAAGCAACCCGGAAGTACCGGAAAGGGTTACTTCCAGGTTTCGCCGCTCGCGCATGCACAGAAGCACAAAATGACGTCACACGCATGTTCGCAGACGTGCCGCTGTTGGTTGCGCTCTTTTCATGTTGCGAACGGGCATCCAGAACGGATCCCATTCACAACCAGAGGTACCACTGTATTATTTTCCATTCAGCAGCCTAACAGCCCATGGATAGAAACTGTTTTTTAGCCTGTTGGCACTGATTATACTTTATCTCCTGCCCGAGGGTAGAAGATTAAAGAGGTGATGGCCGAGGTGTGAATTGTCCCAGAGAATTTTTTTCACTCTCCTAAGGCAACGATCCCTTGCAATGTCATCTAGCGGGCTCAGGGGACAGCCCATGATATCATGTACTGTGTTCACCACCCTCTGTGAAGACTTTCTGTCCGTGGCTGTCAAGCCAACGTACCACACTGTGATACAATATGAGAGGACACTTTCTATTGTGGACCGGCAGAAGGAGGTCATCAATTGTTGTTTAACACTGTTCTTTCGCAAGACCCTGAGGAAGTGGAGTCTCTGTTGGGCCTTCCTAACCACCTGAGTTATATTGTTTTTCCAAGTGAGGTCTTCACTAAGGTAAACTCCCAGAAATTTAAAGGAAGAGACTCTCTCTACACACGCACACACACACACACCCCAATATACAATGGGGCAGGTTCCCCTCTCTTCCTCCGAAAGTCCAGCACCATCTCCTTTGTCTTGCTAATATTTAGGTGCAAGTTATTCTCTAGGCACCATGCAGATATTTTTTGAACCTTCTCCCGTATGCTGATTCATCTTCAACTAGAACAAAAAAGTGTCAACGCTTCTCCTGTTCAATGTTCAGCGTCTCTCTGCAACCCAAAATTCTCTCCTTATATTGAGGCAACACGAATTGGTCCATCGCTGAGACTCCACTGTCACTTGCTCCTAATTTGTTCATAATAAAATAAAATAATAATAATAATAATAATAATAATAATAATAATAATAATAATTACTACTTACAATAAATTTCCGCAGCCACTCTGGGCGGCTTCCAACAGGGGATTAAAAATACATTAAAACATCAGTCATTAAAAAACTTCCCTAAACTTTCCTAAAAATTCAGAACAGACCAGGGAAAAGTTCTCAAGGGGAACAGTTCCCTTTGTGTCCTGCTTCCTAGTACCTGGGGAGAATTTCATTCTCCAGCTGCCTCACCTGCAAAAGGAGAAGGCAGAGTTGGAAAAGATTCAGAAAATGATCAAGGGGGTAGAACAGGAAAGGCAGCAGTGCTTGGGGTTTTTTATCTCAGAGAAAAGATGAGTAAGAAAGGACATGGTAGAAGCCCATAAGATCCTGCGCAGCACAGAAGAAGCAGACAGAAAATGGTTTTTCTCCCTCTCTCAAGACACCAGAACTGAAGGACTTGCCATGAAGCTGAATATTGGAAGATTCGGGACAGAGAAAATAAAGTCCTTCTTCACACAGTTACTCTGTGGAACTGTCTGTGGCGTTTTCATAGGTAGGAAAGGATATATTAATTGCAATTTATCCCTCCAGGCACTCATGTGTATGGGGGGAGGGTGGCTGAACAGAGTTCAAAAGCCCCACCCTTAGCGGCAAAACTGAAACATGTAGGAATCAGCTGTGAAGGCTTCTTTTAAGTAAGTCCAGCTGCAGAGCAAGTGGAATCCCCCCTTTCCTTTAGCCTGCTTAAGAAATCAGGCAACAGACTATGGGAATCAGCTTTAAATATGAATTACTTACTCATAGTCTTGCCTTGGATCTCAGCTGCAGCATGTTGTGCAATGTCCAGACTCCTTATATTCAAAAAGGACTTTCCTTTCATAAACATATAACTGAGAATAACGTATCTACAATCTCATGCTTATTTGCATTGTTCCTGCACAGGATTCTCCCTATTAACATTTCGGGATCTTCCTCTTTCTGCTTCACTTCACCCTACAGGCACTCAGGATCCTGAAGACACCTCTCTCTCTCAGCCATTCTCCCTCACAGAGAGAGAGAGAGAGAGAGAGAGAGAGAGAGAAGAGCAGAAAAAGCAGTTAAAAAACGACAGTTGCTGGAATAAGAGTCACAATGGAATGGAATGTCTTTCTTATGTGACTCACAGTCAGCCAATCACATGAGAGAGCTACAGCCAAGGGGGGAAAATACCATACTGAAAATACACAGCAAACATTCCCATTTCAGGGAATTAGATTATCCTTAACATGGCAGCAGTAAAAACGATGGAGGTAAAATGTTTATATTGACAATAGAAACAGCCTCACGCATGGGTCTGGGCTGGAGCCAGCGGACGGCATGTCTATCCTCTATGGCTACTCAAAGAAGGAGAAAGGGGGGGGGACAGGGAATTATATATGCCTTCCCAGGAGAGGAGGAGAAATGACATCACACGGAGCCCTCTCTACCAATTACGTTTCTATGGTCTGAGTCTTTGCCTATCAGCAATACAGCTCTGTGGTCTCCTGCACCTAAACTTACTAACTGGGAAGAATATATATATTGTTGGATTTCGACCCCAACCTCCCACACTATCCCAGGGGAGCAGTGACAACCAACAACTTGGAGGGCTCTGCAAGGGGATGAGTCAAATTCATGGAGGAGTGTCACGGTCTGGTTCACGGGCAGTCGAAGTCCTGGCAGGGGATGTCAGGACCGGGGGCAAGATGGGGGGTGGGAGCAGGAATGGGGGTCCAGAAGCCAGGAGTCATGAGCCAAGAGTCCAAGGGTCAGAGAGCCGGGAGTCACAAAGCCAAGGGTCCGAGGATCAAGAAGCAAAGAGGCACGAAGCCGAGGTTCAAGGATCAGGAAGCAAGGAATCACGAAGTCAAGGGTCTGAGGATCAAGAAGCAAGGCAGGGAACGTGTTGCTGTGACAAAGAGCCGAAGGGAAATGCTGACCTTATATCCCTTCCCGGCTCTTGCCACCAGGTGTTGTGAGTTGCCAAGCGGCCTCACCTGTGCGGCCGCACCTTGCCTCTCCTGAACAAACTTAGGAAGGCCCCAGTCCTGCGAAGCCCTACTGGTCCCAGGGCCTGGCTCCTGCACGCACTCCTGACATCCCACGAGAGAATGGGCTCTCCTTCCTTGGAGGTTTCTAAGCAGAGGTTGGTTGGCCGTCTGACATGGACGCTGAGAGCCAGTGTGGTGTAGTGGTTAAGAGTGGTAGTCTCGTTATCTGGGGAACCGGGTTCGCGTCTCCGCTCCTCCACCTGCAGCTGCTGGGTGACCTTGGGCCAGTCACACTTCTCTGAAGTCTCTCATCCCCACTCACCTCACAGAGTGTTTGTTGTGGGGGAGGAAGGGAAAGGAGAATGTTAGCCGCTTTGAGACTCCTTAAAGGGAGTGAAAGGCGGGATATCAAATCCAAACTCCTCTTCTTCTTCTTCTTCTTCTTCAGTTGAGATTCCTGCATTGCAGGGGGCTGGACTATTTGACCACCAGAGGTCCCTTCCAGCTCTATGATTCTGTGTTTCTGAGGGTCACCTGGTCCAACCAACTCCCTGCAGTGCAGAAATGACAGCTGAAGAATACCTGACAGGGGGCCCTCCAACCTCCATTAGAAACCTCCAGTGAAGTTGACTCCACCAATGTCCCGGTCCAGTTCACGGGCAAAGTCCCAGGTGGGGATGTCGGGACCGGGGGCAAGATGGCAGGGTGGGAGTAGGAACGGGAGCCCAGAAGCCAGGAAGCCAAGAGTCCGAGGGTCAGAGAGCCGGGAGTCAAGAAGCCATGGGTCCAAGGGTCAGGAAGCAAGGCAGGGAACGTGTTGCTGTGGCCAAGAGCCGAAGGGAAATGCTGACCTTATATCCCTTCCTGGCTCTTGCCACCAGGTGTTGTGAGTTGCCAAGAGGCCTCACCTGTGCGGCCACACCTTGCCTCTCCAGAACAAACTTAGGAAGGCCCCAGTCCTGCGAAGCCCTACTGGTCCCAGGGCCTGGCTCCTGCACGCACTCCTGACATCCCACGAGAGAATGGGCTCTCCTTCCTTGGAGGTTTTTAAGCAGAGGTTGGTTGGCCGTCTGACATGGATGCTTCAGTTGAGATTCCTGCATTGCAGGAGGCTGGACTATTTGACCACCAGAGGTCCCTTCCAGCTCTATGATTCTGTGTTTCTGAGGGTCACCTGGTCCAACCAACTCCCTGCAGTGCAGAAATGACAGCTGAAGAATACCTGACAGGGGGCCCTCCAACCTCCATTAGAAACCTCCAGTGAAGTTGACTCCACCAATGTCCCGGTCCAGTTCACGGGCGAAGTCCCGGCAGCAGACGTCGGGACCGGGGGCAAGATGGCAGGGTGGGAGCAGGAACGCGAGTCCAGAAGCCACGAAGCCAAGAGTCCGAGGGTCAGAGAGCCGGGAGTCAAGAAGCCATGGGTCCAAGGGTCAGGAAGCAAGGCAGGGAATGTGTTGCTGTGGCCAAGAGCCGAAGGGAAATGCTGACCTTATATCCCTTCCTGGCTCTTGCCACCAGGTGCAGTGAGTTACCAAGCGACCTCACCTGTGCGGCCGCACCTTGCCTCTCCAGAACAAACTTAGGAAGGCCCCAGTCCTGCGAAGCCCTACTAGTCACAGGGCCTGGCTCCTGCATGCACACCTGACAAGGGGAAAGGGGGCTGTCAATGGCTACTAGCCATGACAGCTCTGCCCTGTCCCCCCAGTGGGAGGCAGCCATGCTTCTGGATGTCTGTTGCCGGAAATCGCAGGAGGGGAGAGTTGCTCATGCGCTCAAGTGCTGATTATGGGCTTCCCACAGGCATCAGGCTGACCACTGTGAGGACAGGAGGCTGGGCTAGAAGGACCCCCTTTGGCCTGATCCAGCTTATTGTGTTCTGATGCTCAGACCTGTCACCGTCTGACTCCTGAAGAAGCAGGCAAAGGGCCAGCTCCCTTTTGTTGTTGTTTAGTCGTTTAGTCGTGTCCGCCTCTTTGTGACCCCCTGGACCAGAGCACGCCAGGCCCTCCTGTCTTCCACTGCCTCCCTCATGCTGGTAGCTTCGAGAACACTGTCCCACCATCTCGTCCTCTGTCATCCCCTTCTCCTTGTGCCCTCCATCTTTCTCAACATCAGGGTCTTTTCCAGGGAGTCTTCTCTTCTCATGAGGTGGCCAAAGGATTGGAGCCTCAGCTTCAGGATCTGTCCTTCCAGGGAGCACTCAGGGCTGATTTCCTTCAGAATGGAGAGGTGTGATCTTCTTGCAGTCCATGGGACTCTCCAGAGTCTCCTCCAGCACCAGAATTCAAAAGCATCCATTCTTCGGCGATCAGCCTTCTTGATGGTCCAGCTCTCACTTCCATACATCACTACTGGGAAAACCATGGCTTGAACTATATGGACCTTTGTTGGCAAGGTGATGTCTCTGCTTTTTAAGATGCTGTCTAGGTTTGCCATCTCCCTTTAGAGTAGGCTAATCCACAAGGTTTACAACTCGAAGAGGGTGTTTTAAGCTCTCTCGGTTGGGTAGCTTAGCGAGGCTTAAGTTTTGCAGATCACAGCCGATGTCAGGCTGATAACAGCAACAGCAACATGCTTTCATCTGCCTGTCACAAGGAGGGCGCAGAACAACGTGGGGGTTTGGATAAAAAGGCCTAAGAGGGCACCAATCCCACAAGGGCCCTCCTAAGTCAGAGGACGGAGGCTGCCGCAGTAGACCTCCAGCACCAACGAGGCACTCTGATCTCTCAGCCGTTGAAAATACCCCCACCGGCATTTCCCCATGGAAGGCAAAGAGCAGAAGCTGTGTCCCTTGCCAGGCGGTGCCTGATATGGCGCTCACTTTTCTGTGAGCCCTGGGGACTCATTGCCACAAGATGTCGAGGTGGTTGCTAGACATGGGGAAGGATCAGCGGGGCACGATTATCAATAGGGGAGATGTGAGGAGTTTGGGCTCAGCTTGCAGAAGAGGGCTTTGCTTGAAGTTAAGGCAGATGGAGGGATGGCCTTTCAGATGATAAGAATAAGAATAAGAATAAGAATAAGAATAAGAATAAGAATAAGAATAAGAATAATACCCCACCCATCTGACTGGGTTTCCCAGGCGAGGAAGCAGCAACCTGATAAATGTTTGTAAAACTATTCAAAAGAAGAAGCTGAACTTTGGAAGATCCTTCGTCATGCAGCAGAGTTAAACCATGGAACTCCCTTCCTCTGGCTCTTCTCGTGTTCTTATGGACCAGCATATTCCTCAAACCAGCGGCCCCGGGCACAACTCTCTCCCAGCTGCTTTGGAGCCAAGGAAATCGCAAGCCACCCCAACGGCCAGTGCTAGGAGCCAAAGATAGAGGAGATAAGGAAAGGAGGGTTCTGCTTTGGCAGCCTTCAGCTTTGCAGCAGATAACCAAAGCCTCTCCTATCTGATTTTATTCTTTCAGTTGGGACCCAGGGCTCCCCGCCATCAAGAAACAACAGCAATCGTTTAGCAGATTGGTAGCAGATCTGAGCAGCCTTCATCTGACCTGATAAGGTGAGCAAGAGAGGAAGGTGCTTCACTGGCTCCATCTAGCTCAGTGTGGCTGACACTGACTGGCAGCAGCAGCTCTCCAGAGCTTCAGGCAGGAAACTTTTTCCTAGCCTTGGTCCGGAGATCCACTCAGGGGCTGAACCTCAGGCCTCCTGCTTGGAAAGGGCAGGGGCTGTACAGCCGAACCTCCCCATAAGGACATCAGAAGAGCTGGGACCCCCAAAGGTCATCCAGTCCAACCCCCTGCAATGCAGGAATCTCAACTAAAGCATCGTTGACAAATGGCCATCTGAGCTCTGCTTAAACACCTCCAAGGAAGGAGAGTCGCCTTGGGGTTCCTGCCCAACTCTACAAGTCTATGATTCCCCAGACTTTTGATGATCACATTTAATTCTTGAGGGGGAGGGGGTTAATATAGAATAACAAAGAATAATAAATTTTTATTTATACCCCGCCCTTCCTGGTTTAGGAAACCAGGCTCAGGGCAGCCAGCAACAAATTTAAAGCACTTAATTGATGCTACAAAAAACCAGCATAAAATACGGTATACAATGGTGCCTTGGGTTACATACGCTTCAGGTTACATACGCTTCAGGTTACAGACTCCGCTAACCCAGAAATAGTGCTTCAGGTTAAGAACTTTGCTTCAGGATGTGAACAGAAATCATGCTCCGGCGGTGCGGCAACAGCAGGAGGCCCCATTCGCTAAAGTGGTGCTTCAGGTTAAGAACAGTTTCAGGTTAAGAATGGACCTCCAGAACGAATTAAGTACTTAACCTGAGGTACCACTGTAATCATAAATAACAATAAAATCAAAAATCAATTTAGGGGGGAAGTCCCCCCTAAATGGAACATGAGATGATCCCCAGGGCTAGCTGGCTAAATGAGTCCCACTTGGGCCAGCGAGGAGGCCAGGGGAGAATGAGCTGTGGGGTCTCAGAGCAGGTAACCTTCATAAAAAGGGGAGGGGGAGGGAAGGAAGGGGAATAAAAGATAAGGCTGAATTCAGATTAAAGGCCAGGCGGAATAGCTCTGTCTTACAGGCCCTGAAGAAGGAGCTTAAATCCTGCAGGGCCCTGGTCTCCTGGGACAGAGCATTCCTCCAGGTCGGAGCCATCGCTGAGAAGGCCCTGGCCCTGGCGGAGGATAATCTGACTTCCTTAGGGCCCGGGACCTCTAAACTATGGTTATTCATGGACCTTAAGGTCCTCTCCCTCCCTCCTCCACCTCTCACCATCCTCTCCTGATCAGCTCAGACAGTGGCTGCTTTGCATTCTTTGCCGCCCTGCTTGCAGAGCGGGTCCATATCTTGATTTGGGGGGGGGGTTCTTGGGTGCAGAAAGGGGAGAATCACCCGAGCGAAGGGACGGGTTTAAATCATGCGCCACCTGGGCGAGATGCCAAGGCAGATTGGCTCTTGCTCTTATCTTGAACCCCGAGCTTTCCTTATCTCTCTGCCAGGAAAGGTTGACAGTTGATGGCTTGTGGTCGCTTCATCGTTGACTCACAAACTCCACTCTGGGGGGGGGGGCAAGCCTTTCGTCCAGCTGTCCGGCATTGTCGTCACAAGGCTGACCGTTCGCCTGGCATCTCGGCTCAACACCTGTACCCAAAGTGGCCCATCTGAGTGGGCAGCTGGGTAGGACTGCAGAGCCGAGTGCGGACTCCACAGACGGCAAAAACGTCTCTGGCCAATTATAGCTGGGATCAGCCTTTTCATACTTCTCTGCCGCTTTGTGTGAAAAGCCCCAAATGGAAACATTTCGTTTTCAAGCCCTGCAGCTTACTCTTCACAGAGCTACAATTCCCAGCACCCTTAAACTACAGTTCCCGGGATTCTTTGAGGAGCGAAATGTGCTTTCAGTGTGCTTCAGATGTATGGTGCGTGCACAACCTCACAACTGCCAGGTGTCAAGCTGCTCATTGACGGACACCTTGCCCCCCACGGCCCAGGGATTTAGATCTGCCTCCAAGGCTCTCTCCAAGCCCTGTGGGCACCAGAGGCAAGGGGGTGGGCAAGGGGGTGGGCGTGGGGGTGGGCATGGGGGTGGGCATGGGGGTGCGCCCCCCACCTAAGGACGTGACGTCAGGCGAGGCTGGCTGCTGCTCCTTCGTCTTCTGCAACCTCTCATCCTTCATTCTTCCGTTACACAGAACCAGCAAAGACGTCTTCTTGCACTTTCTGGAAGGTGTTCAGAGCCCAAAGGGAGGCCTCTGGCAACCCTGCCGTGCGGGACACGTGCCCCCAAGGGCCCCCCTGGCTTCCTTGGCCTGACCTCCAAGAAGGCGGGCAGAGGAAGCCACTCCCCCCTTGCTTTGGGCCAAATTGCAGAAAGGGGAGGGAGAGGCGGCTGCCCCTCTGAGCTTCCCAGGCTCCTGGCACATCAATCATCATCTCTCCAGAGAGGCTGGCATGGATCCCCTCGCCGTCTTCCTCCTCCTCCTCCTCTGCACCTTCCAAGCTGCAAGTGAGTAAAATCTGGGAGACTCTCAGTTAAATTCTCTCTCTCTCTGCTCCATAATGCAACACCCTTGCCTTTCTCTCTCTCTCTCTCTCTCTCTCTCTCTCTCTAAAAATATTTTTATTACAGTAGTTTTACATAAGGTTATACACAATAACTGTAACCATTCCAAAACATAAAAATAGAAAAGGTTCTTTCAAACCTTCAGACCTCCTTCCCTCCCCGCACGGGTTCCAATTCTAAAAATTTTATCTTTTTCTTTTTTCCTTCGTCTTTTATCGTTATCCATCTATTATATATAGTAACCAAAGTTCATTTCACTTTACAAGTGTCACTGTATCTCTGCTAGTGATTTCAACTGTCTACAGTGGTCTTTTTAGTATATTAAGAAGTTATTCCAATCTTTTAAAAATACTTGGGTCTTCCTGGTTTCTGATCTTTCCCATCAGTCTTGCCATTTCTGCATATTCCATCAGTTTGGTCGGCCACGCTCCTCGGGTCAGTACTTCTTTCCATCTCTGGGCTAGGAGCATTCTCGCTGCCATCGTTGCATACATAAACAGTCTTTTATTTTCTTTTGGTAGTTCCCCACCTCTTATATCTAACATAAAAGCTTCTCAGAGCCCAACTAAGTTTGTTCTTGGTATACACTTTCATGTGCTTGCAAATACCAAGAACAAACTTAGCTTATACCAAACACAAACTTAGTTGGTCTCTAAGGTGCTACTGGACAATTTTTTAATTTTTTTCTATATTTAGAAAATTCACTGTTTTTTAAACAAAAGTTTTCTTCAAATTTTCTTATATCATATGTAACCCAAGGTACCACCGAGGTTATCGTATGTAACCCGAGGTACCACTGTATTTGTTTTTTATCCTATACAGTGGTACCTCGGGTTACAGACGCTTCAGGTTACAGACGCTTCAGGTTACAGACACTTCAGGTTACAGACTCCGCTAACCCAGAAATAGTACCTCTGGTTAAGAACTTTGCTTCAGGATGAGAACAGAAATTGTGCGGCGGCAGCGGGAGGCCCCATTAGCTAAAGTGGTGCTTCAGGTTAAGAACAGTTTCAGGTTAAGAACGGACCTCCGGAATGAATTAAGTACTTAACCCGAGGTACCACTGTATGTCCTGAACATAGGGCAGACCAAGCCAAACACCGTGAAACTGAGATAAACTGAAATGGCCCTAGTCGCCCTTTTACTGGTTGCATTGGTGCAAAAGCATCTCCAGGTCTGCTGCAGAGACGGCCCCTCGCCCCCCCCCAGACCAAACTCAAAAGGCAGGATCCAGCCTGCAAGAAGCTGTGCCAGATCCCAGGGAGCAAAAAGCCCCAACTGAAGCAAGAGTTCCACCACGGAGAACGGAACCGTGAGTTGCCCCAGCCCCCCCATTGCAGAATCCCATTATTCTTCCTCTCCCGCCCCCCCCCCCGCCAAACCCAGCCCCTGCTTCCAAAAGTTGGCAAAAAGGAGAATCATCTAGCCTATGGTTGCCCTATTTCAAAAAGTGAAAATCCAGCACAAAAGTTGTTGAGCTTTTTGGAGATTTTGAACGTGGTTTCCCCGGACATTTTAACCGATTTTCGGATATTCCACCCAAACACTATTTCCAGATACAGTGGTACCCTCGGGTTACATATGCTTCAGGTTACATACGCTTCAGGTTACAGACTCCGCTAACCCAGAAATAGTGCTTCAGGTTAAGAACTTTGCTTCAGGATGAGAACAGAAATTGTGCTCTGGCGTAGCAGCGGCAGCAGGAGGCCCCATTAGCTAAAGTGGTGCTTCAGGTTAAGAACAGTTTCAGGTTAAGAACAGACCTCCAGAACGAATTAAGTTCTTAACCTGAGGTACCACCGTATTTTGGAAATGTACATACAGGTTTTTCTTCCCAAGAGACTGGGGCCCTAAGCTACAGCTTGTTTAGTTTATATGTAAATCCAGCAGTGATCTTCCCCCTTCTTGGTTTGTTGCCCCAGGGCTGGATGGCACAGGAGGGGTGAACTTTGTCGAAGGTTTTGGGGAGTCCGTCACGTTGCCCCTGGAGATTCCTACCCAGAACATCTCCACGCTCTTCTTGAACTGGAAGTCTTTGTCGAGGAAGAAGGCACTGGCTCTGTGGACCCCCCAGCACCCCTTGTTTGTCATCGACGCCGAGTATTCTGGGAGAGTGAACTACTCCAAGGAGAACAATGTCTTGCAAATACGCAACTTGACCCTGGCAGACGGTGGACCCTACGAAGTCGTCATGGGAGTCGTCCCCCGCGAGACCATCTTAAAAAATTACACACTGTTCATATTTCGTAAGTTTTGAGGGCACAGCAAGGCTTCTTCGGGAACCGTAGGATGGTAGAAATGTAGCGTTGGGTAGGAATCCCAAGGGTCCGAACCCCCTGCAATGCGGGGATCACTCCTAATAGGGGTTGCTATTTGTGGCATCAGTAGATCCTCAGGGAAATGTTGCTGGAAGGAGTAGTTTAGAGAAAAGTTGGTGTTAGAGAGAATCAGCTCATGGGTTGGAAAAATAAGGGGCATTATCGAGGATGTGGGGTCTGTATCTTGGGCTACAGAGACAGCCACTTGATTCGGGACTGGCAAAATAAAGTTCTTCTTCATGCAGCACATACTGTATTTTTCGCTCCATAAGACGCACCTAATTTTTAGAGGAGGAAAACAAGAAAAAAAATATTCTGAACGAAACAGTGGATGCATGATTTTTGTGGTTCATGCTGTGGCCACAGACATGTGATCTGACGGTGAGTTTGGGGTAGCCCAATGCAAAAATCCTGAGGATCCATGTGGATCCATGCTTTGTAACTACGTTTTTGCACCATTGTGGCCCCACGCAACAGTGGGTGCGTGGTTTTTTTGGTGCAGGCTGTAGCCATGGACATCTATGTGATCTGATGGTGAATTTGGGGTTGCCCAATGCAAAAATCCTGAGGATCGATGGGCTTTTACCTCCCCCCTCCCAGGCAGCCTCCTTTATGTCTAGCCTCCCTTATCTCCCTCCCCGATCTCTTGCGGATCAGCGGCTTTGTTTCAACACCCATTTCCCTCTTTCAAAAAAAAAAAGAAAGAGCATGATCTGCTTTTCTCCCCTGGGCAATTTGGCTCCAGGGACCACACATTCGCTCCATAAGACGCACAGACATTTCCCCTTACTTTTTAGAAGGAAAAAAGTGCGTCTTATGGAGCGAAAAATATGGTAGTTAAAACTGTGGAACTCCCTTCCGCAGCAGGCAGTGATGGCTACCAAACTTGGTGGCTTTAAAAAGAGGATTGGACAGATTCATGGAGGAGGAGAGGGCTATCGACGGCTACTAGCCACAATGGCTAGGCTCTGCCCCCACAGTTGGAGGCAGCAGTGCTTCTGAATGCCAGGTGCTGGAGATGGCAGGAAGGGAGAGTTGTCTTGTGCCCAGGTGCCGCTTGCAGGTTTCCTGAAAGAGGCATCTGTTAGAAGAGGAGGCTGGACTTGAGGGCCCCCTTTGGCCTGACCCAGCAGGTGGTTCTTCTGTTCTTATGGAACCTCCAGGTCCAGAGGCAGTCTATCTGGGTTCCTAGGTTCCGTGGGGCATTTGGCCACTGTGAGAGCAGGATGCTGCACTAGGTGGGCCATTGGCCTCATCCAGCAGGCTCTTCTCACGAGGCAAAATGTGCATGTACTATTATTTGTACATGCCAGTGCTCTATCTTTCCAGTGCTCTATTTTTCCTTCCTCTCCCCCCCCCAAAAAAATCCTGCAGATGAATCCAGGGCCAGCAGCAGCCCCTCACCCCCCGCTTCAAAACGACATCCCTGCACGTTGCAGGAAATAATACCAATTCAGAGAAGCAATTAGCCGAAACAGTTGCATGATTCGTGTAGAAAGATAACAGGAAAGGGGAACCGCCTGCAGTGTGATTCCTGGGTGTGTGTGAGCAAAACCATCTTTAAACAAGAACGCAGAGTCCAGGGCCTGATGAGAGGCTTTCCTACCCTGCTGCTGACTGGTTTCCTGCAATGGGCTCACTGCATCTCTGTTGATAAGAAACCAGCTTGCTCCTCTCAGAGACTCAGATCACTTCCACGAAGACGAGCTGAGTCAAACTTCCAGGATCTTGAGAGGAAGCCAATCAACTGTCGCATTGCAACGTTTCACCAGAACATCAGAGCCGTGGCCCACCTGGTGCAGCCTCCTGTCTTCACAGTGGCCAGCCAGTTGCCTCAAAGGGAAACCATCGTGCAGGATTCGCGCGCAAGAGCAGCTCCCCCCTCCTGCAGTTTCCAGAAGGGGAATTTGGGAGCCTTGCTGCCTCCAATTGCAGAGGCAGAACAGAGCCCTCCCCCCCTCCATGAATGCCCCCATTACTCTTTTAAGGCCACCCAGCTCTACCTCTCTCTTAAATCAGAACCAGTGAAGGCGGTGAAGGTCCTGTGTGAGTGTCTGGAGGCGGCTGGAGGATGGAAGGCGGCTAACAGATTGGGGTTGAATCCTGACAAGACAGAAGGACTGTTTTTGGGGGACAGGGGGCAGGTGGGTGTGGGGGATTCCCTGGTCCTGAGTGGGGCAACTGTGACCCTGAAGGACCAGGTGCGCAGACTGGGAGTCATTATGCATTCACAGCTGTCCATGGAGGTGCAGGTCCATTCTGTGTCCAGGGCGGCTGTCTACCAGCTCCATCTGGTATGCAGGATGAGACCCTCCCTGCCCACGGACTGTCTGGCCAGAGTGGTGCATGCTCTGGTTATCTCCCGCTTGGACTACTACAATGCGCTCTACGTGGGGCTACCTTTGAAGGTGACCCAGAAACTACAACTAATCCAGAATGCGGCAGCCAGACTGGTGACTGGGAGCGGCCGCCGAGACCATATAACACCGGTCCTGAAAGACCTACATTGGCTCCCAGTACGTTTCCGAGCACAATTCAAAGTGTCGGTGCTGACCTTGAAAGCCCTAAACGGCCTTGGCTCAGAATACCTGAAGGAGCATCTCCACCTCCATCGTTCTGCCCAGACACTGAGGTCCAGCTCTGAGGGCCTTCTGGCGGTTCCCTCACTGCGAGAAGCCAAGTTACAGGGAACCAGGCAGAGGGCCTTCTTGGTGGTGGCACCCACCCTGTGGAATGCCCTCCCACCAGATGTCAATGAAATAAACAACTACCAGACTGTTAGAAGACATCTGAAGGCAGCTCTGTTCAGGGAAGCTTTTAATGTTGAATAGACTATTGTGTTTTAATATTCTGGTGGAAGCCGCCCAGAGTGGCTGGGGAAACCCAGCCAGATGGGTGGGGTTTAAATAATAAATTATTATGATTCTCAACCGTTCCTCATAAGGCTTCGTTTCCAGACCCTTGACCATCTCAGTCACCCTCCTCTGCACACGCTTCCAGCTTTTCAATATCCTCCTCAAACGGAGGAGCCCAGAACTGGACGCCGTATTCCAGGTGGGGTCTGACCAAGGCAGAATACAGTAGTGCTATCACTTGATCTGGGCACTAGACTTCTGTTGATGCAGCCTAGAATAGCCTTAGCCTTTTTTGCTGCTGCATAACACGGTGGGCTCACTATGGCCAGATTCAGTCCCATAAAGGGTTGGGGAGGGAATAGAATGACGTGCTTCTTTCTCTGCCCCCCAATTCTTGCCCATCTCCCCCCACCTTTCCCTGCCCCTCTGCAGGCATCAACATCACCAAAACATGGTGGGAGATCAGCTCCTGCACTTTGTTCTGCGAGTTGGGGGCCGGGAAGATGGCCAACGTGACCTACAACTGGACTCTCACAGCGACAGGGGCCCCACTTTCCCAAAGCAGCCGGCTTGACCTCGTCATGCACCCCACAGATGCGCATCAGTCCTACTCATGCGGCGCAAAGGCTCTTGGGGTCCAGGTGACATGGGACATCTCTCCCTACGAAGACTGTGGGGTCAAGGCTTCAGGTAAATGCCTTCAGGGAATCGCAGAATCAAAGAACTGGAGAGTTGGGAGGGGATCCCGAGGGTCATCTAGACCAACCCCCTACGATGCAAGGGACACGGCAGAAGTTCCTAAAATAATGCCTGGCATGGAGAAAGCAGAGAGAGGAAAGGTTTGCTCCTTCCCTCCTAAAACTAGAATTCATGGGCATCCAAGGAAGTTGTCCATTGGCAGATTCAGGATGGATAATAAAATAAAAATAATAATAATAAAATTTTATTTATATCCCGCCCTCCCCAGCCGAAGCCGGGCTCAGAGCGGCTAACAACAATAAAAGTAGCACAGCATTCTAAAATCATTTCATTTTAAAATCAATTCAAATCAAATTAATGGCAACCATTGGGCTAGAGTTCTGTGAGGATCGCCAAAGGAGGGGGTCAGGCTGCGCCCTGACCAAAGGCCCGGTGGAACAGCTCTGTCTTGCAGGCCCTGCGGAAAGATGTCAAGTCCCGCAGGGCCCTAGTCTCTTGGGACAGAGCGTTCCACCAGATTGGGGCCACAGCCGAAAAAGCCCTGGCTCTGGTTGAGGCCAGCCTAACTTCTCTGTGGCCCAGGACCTCCAAGATGTTTTTGTTTGAAGACCATAAGTTCCTCCGTGGGACATACCAGGAGAGGCGGTCCCGTAGGTATGAGAGTCCTAGGCCGTATAGGGCTTTAAAGGTTAAAACCAGCACCTTAAACCTGATCCTGTACTCCACCGGGAGCCAGTGCAGTTGGTAAAGTACTGGATGAATGTGATCCCACAGTGAGGACCCCATAAGGAGTCTCGCTGCAGCATTCTGCACCCGCTGGAGTTTCTGGGTCAGTTTCAAGGGCAGCCCCGCGTAGAGCGAATTACAATAATTCAGTCTGGAGGTGACCGTCACATGGATCACAGTGGCCAGGTCAGGGCGGGAGAGGTAAGGGACCAACTGCTTAGCTCTTTAGGATAAAAGAAAGTTTTTCTTCTTTTTTTTTATAAATATTTTTATTTTTCCATATAAACACAATACAACAAACATAAACATACAAAAACAAAAACAAAACAAAAAACATGTATCATTTCATGTCCTAATTTCATATCCTATCTTCCCCGACTTCCTCATGCCTCCCCTTTCTGTATTCCAAATTCTTATCGATTGTTCAGCAAATCTTCCCTTATTTTAATTTAAATTTAGACTATTCTTCCTTATTTTCCTTGTCTTAACCATTGCTAATAGTAACCATTTACTTTCCAGTCCAACATCATTCTAACTTTCATTAACTTTATGATATTTCTTTAAATAGTCCTTGAATTTTTTCCATTCTTCTTGCGCTGCTTCTCTTCCCTGGTTTCGGATTCTGCTCGTCATTTCTGCCAAACCCATATAGTCTATCACCTTCATCTGCCATTCTTCCAGTGTGGGTAGTTCTTGCGTCTTCCAGTACTTCGCAATGAGTATTCTAGCTGCTGTTGTAGCATACATAAAGAAAGTTATATCCGTCTTTAACACCCCTTGGCCGACAATACCCAAGAGAAAGGCCTCTGGTTTCTTGGGGAAAGTATATTTAAATACCTTTTTAAGTTCATTATAGATCATTTCCCAGAATGCCTTAATCTTCGGGCAGGTCCACCAAAGATGAAAAAATGTACCTTCAGTTTCTTTACATTTCCAACATTTATTGTCAGGCACATGGTAAATCTTTGCAAGCTTGACTGGGGTTATGTACCACCTATATATCATTTTCATAATGTTTTCTCTTATGGCATTACATGCCGTAAATTTTATCCCGGTGGTCCACAACTTTTCCCAATCAGCAAACAAAATATTATGACCAATGTCCTGAGCCCATTTAATCATGACCGATTTAACCGTTTCATCTTGTGTATTCCATTTCAGCAGCAAATTGTACATTTTGGACAAATTCTTAGTACTGGGTTCTAACAGTTCTGTCTCCAATTTTGATTTTTCCACCTGGAAGCCAATTTTACTGTCCAGTTTAAACGCTTCATTTATTTGATGGTAGTGGAACCAGTCTCTCACCTTCCCTTTTAATTTCTCAAAACTCTGCAATCTCAATTTGTCCCCTTCCTTTTCCAAAATTTCCCGGTATCTTGGCCACTTGGACTCCATATTTAACTTTTTAACTGCCTTAGCTTCCATTGGCGACAGCCACCTTGGAGTTTTATTTTCCAACAAGTCTTTATATCTGTCCCAGACATTTAGTAGTGCTTTTCTGACAATATGATTTTTAAAACTTTTATGTGCTTTAACCTTGTCATACCACAAATATGCATGCCACCCAAAAATGTTATTAAAACCTTCCAAATCCAAAATGTCTGTGTTTTCAAGAAGTAGCCATTCTTTCAGCCAGCAGAAAGCTGCCGCTTCGTAATAAAGTTTAAAGTCTGGCAGGGCAAACCCCCCTCTTTCCTTTGAGTCCGTTAGTATCTTAAATTTAATTCTGGGCTTTTTGCCCTGCCAGACAAATTTAGATATGTCTTTTTGCCACCTCTTGAAACAATCCATTTTATCAATTATTTGCAATGCTTGGAACAAAAACAACATTCTTGGCAATACATTCATCTTTATAGCTGCAATACGACCTAACAAGGAAAGCTTCAAGTTGGACCAAATCTCCAAATCTTTTTTCACTTCTCTCCAAGTTTTTTCATAATTATCTTTAAACAAATTCACATTTTTAGCTGTCATATTTATACCCAAATATTTCACTTTTTTAACCACAGTCAACCCTGTCTCATTCTGGAACCTTTCCTTTTCTATCTGTGTCAAATTTTTCTCCAAAACCTTTGTCTTAGACTTATTCAATTTAAATCCTGCCATTTGACCAAACTCTTGAATTATTTCCAAAACTCTTTTCGTGCTAGCTTCTGGCTCTTGCAATGTAAGTACTAAGTCATCTGCAAATGCTCTCAGTTTATATTGTTTAGCTCCGACCTGAATCCCTTTAACCAACTGGTCCCTCCTAATCATATTAAGCAAAACCTCCAGGACCGATATAAAAAGTAATGGGGAGATAGGGCACCCCTGGCGTGTCCCTTTTTCAATCTTGAACTCTTCTGTAACCACATTGTTTACAATTAGTTTGGCTTTCTGTTCAGAGTATATTGCACCTATACCATTTTCAAACCCTTGGCCTACCCCCATCCCCCGGAGGTTCTTCAACATAAAACTCCAAGAAATATTGTCAAAGGCTTTCTCGGCATCCACAAATATCAAAACAGCTTTAGTGTTTATGTTCACTTCCAGCTTTTCCAAAATGTCAATTATATTCCTTACATTGTTCGACAAGTGCCTTTTTGGGAGAAAGCCCGCTTGGTCCCCGTGAATCTCCTCCATCAAAACTCTCTTCAGTCTTTTTGCCAAAATATCAGCAAAGATTTTGTAATCCACATTCAATAACGAGATGGGTCGGTAGTTTTTAAGTTGGGTCTTTTCAGTCTCTGTCTTTGGTATAAGTGTAATGTAGGCCTCTCTCCACGTATCGGGTGCCCTTTCCCCCTCCATAATCTCATTGCAGACTTCCTTCAAAGGTTGTATCAACCCTTCCTTCAAAACTTTGTAGTATTTGGAAGTCAGTCCATCCGGTCCAGGGGATTTGCCCAGCGTCATGCCTTGAATGGCATCTTCTATTTCTTGTGCTGATATCTCCTGGTTCAATATTATCTTACTTTCATGCGAAACCTTTTTCAGCCCATTTTCCTCGGGGAACTGTTGTATGTCCATTTCTTTTTGCGGCCCTTGTGTGTAAAGTTGTCTAAAGTAGTTCTGAAAACAATTCCTAATTTCCGCTGGGTTGCTTATGTTTTTTCCTTCCACTTCTATATTTGTTACCGTGTTGAGTTTTTGTCTCTTCTTTATTTGCCAAGCCAGTAACTTGCCACATTTATCAGCAGATTCAAAAGTCTTTTGTCTCATTTGTTTAATTTTCCACTCTAATTCTTGATTCATCAGTTCCATATATTGTGTTTGATGAAATTTGATTTCTCTTAGAATCTCTTGGGATTTTGGCTTCGATCTTAATTGTTTTTCCCCTTCTTTTATCTTTTCCAAAATTCTCTCCTTTTTCTCATTTTGCTTTCTCTTCTTTAAAGTATTTTGCTGAATCAAAAACCCTCTCATCACGGCTTTGCTTGCGTCCCATACTATTCTTTTTTCTACTTCAGACCTTAAGTTGATTTCAAAATAGTCTTTCAAGGTTTTTTGGGCCTTCTTGCAGATCTCCTCGTCTCTAAATAAGGTGTCATTCATTCTCCATCTGAAGGAACCAGTTGTTGTTTGCCTCATCACCATCTTTACAGCATTATGGTCGGAGAAAGTTTTTGGGCAGATTTCTACTTTTTTTATATTCGGAGCCATACTGCTAGTCACCCAGATTTGGTCAATCCTTGTCCATGTCATTTTGGCTTCAGAAAAGAAGGTTCCCTCTCTTTCTAATGGGTGTTTTGTTCTCCAAATATCAATCAAGTCCATATTGTCAGTCATTTCAAAAAAAGTCTTTGGTAGTCTTCCATCTTTTGTTATTACCTGTCTTTGTGCCTTGTCCATATTTGTTGAAACCACTCCATTCATATCTCCCATCAAAATTAAGTTGTAATCCATATGGTCCATCAAAATTTCATGCAACTTCTTAAAAAATTCAGCTTTCCCTTCGTTTGGTGCATAGATTCCCACTATCAAATACTTCTCTCCTTGAGATTGAATTTCAATTGCCAAATATCTTCCTTGATCATCTTTAAAGATTTGTTTCGGTTGCAATTTTTCTTTTGCATAGATCACCACTCCTCTCTTTTTTACTCTGTCTGAAGATATAAATTCCTGTCCCAGTCTTTTATTTATTAATAATTTTCTGTGTGCTCTTGTCACGTGGGTCTCTTGTAGGCAAATCAAGTCCAATTGGTCTTTCTTTAAGGCATGAAATATACTTTTTCTCTTCCTGGGAATATTTAAGCCATTACAATTCCAGGTTAGAAGTTGCAGAGCCATGATGGGATTATTTACTCCTTCCTCCTACAGCTCCCTGTTTTTGTTCCTCGTCTGTCGGTGGTACCGTGTTCGTGTCCAGTGATGGATGCCCTTGTCCTGGAAATGTCTCTTTCTGTAGGTCTTCTTCGTGTTCTCCCAAGAACTTGTCTTTATCACTTACAGTCTTTATTCTTCTCTTCTTTCCCTTATATTTAAAAGACAAGCCTTGGGGAAATTCCCACCTGAATGGTATGTAGTTCTTCTTCAGCAGTGTCACCAGGTCCTTATAATGTCCTCTTGCGTCCAAGATACTCTTAGGGATGTCTTTAAAGATCTCAATAAAAGAATCTTCAATTCGAAGGGCTGTTTGGTAGTGCAGGTTCAATATTTTATCTCGCTCCTCCTTTGATCTTAAGGTAATAAGACAATCTCTGGGTCGATTTCTCTTCTGTCTTATTCCCAATCTAAATGCACTTTCTATCTTAAAATCTTCTTTCTTCAGCTCCTGCTTCCAAAAATCAGAAAATTCTTTTGTCAAATCATCCACCAAGTTCTCTCCTTCCTTTTCCGGCACAAGTCTGATCCTCAGGTTCCTCTCCTTGCGTTGCATATCCTGCATAGAGAGTGCCAGTTCATATTCATCCAATTTCTTGTAAACTGGTGGAAATTTTTCCTCCGCAGCAGTTGCAATTTCCTTAGCTTCCTCGGCTATCTTTCGTGTTATAGATGAATCTTCCAATAATTTCCCAATTGCTTCTGCATTTGAGTTCACTTTATTCCCTAGGTCAGTTATACTTTTAGTATTTAGGTCAATTTTCCCAGAGATTTCTTCAATTTTTTTATTTGTTTCAGCAACTTGTACTTTAGTTTCAGCAACTTGCAATTTAGTCTCCGCACCTTGCTTTTTTAGTTCCTCCAAAGAGTCATTTATCTTCTCCAATACCTTAGCAAATGATTCTTCTGTAGACATTGCTTTCACTTTTGGCTTTGCAGCCACTATAGTTCCAGAGGCTCCTGTTACAGAAGCCCTTCTTTGCATGTAAGTGTCAATTTTGTATTGTCTGCCAGATCTCAAGGTTGTTTCTTGTAACTCCCCTTTCTCTTTACCATCTGCCATAACAAAGTCTTTTAGTCAAGGTCATTCCCAGACTTTGAAACTCACAAACAAAGTTCTCAAATTTTTAAACTCCACTTGTTGCTGAAACAATTTGTAGGTCCTCTAGGGGGCGTAGAGTCAGTTCTATGCTTCTCAAAGTAATCCCACACTCTTCAAAAAAGAAGGAGTAAAAGTTTCCTAGTCCCTTTCAATTTTTCTTTCCTTTTTCAAGGGGATCCCAGTCAATAGTGTCCTGTAAGTAACTTTGTAATACCACAGAAACAGTGTTTCAAATTGGAAGTAACCAAAGTCAATTTGAGATATTTTTTATCTTCTTATAGCAACAGTCCTTAGCCGGTTCCTTTTCTCCGGCAGTCCGATCCCAGGTTAAAGAGCAGCGATACTTAATCCAATTCTTTTGAATTGGCAGGGAAACACTTTTAAGATCTTCTTCCCCCCCCTCCTGCCTTCGGGGGGGGAGTTCTTTGCTTTGGTGGTGGATTTCTTAAATCCCACAAGTTTCCTCTCAAGCAGTTACAGCTAGAGTGCCTTTCGCTTTGATCTTGCTACAGAACGGAAAGCAGACTTCCTTTTTAGTGCTTATCCGTCTCGGTACCCAATTTCTTAATTTTAGAGTCCAATTTCTACTTTAGCAGTCAATCCTACTCACGGATAGTTGTTTTTTTAATCCAATTTCCCGGGAAGAAGTCAGCGCTCTCCGCTAATGGCGACGCGGCTTCGCTTCGCAGGCTGGGTGAAGACGACTCTCAGCACCGCTCCAAGACCCCTCCGCTCCTCCGGAGCCTTTAAAAAGGCTATTTCGCAGCGTCGGGGGGGCGCAAAGGTGCCCGCCGAGTCTCCAGTTCACAGGCAACGCGCCTGTGATTTTTAGGGGTCCCCGCTTCGCCGTAGCTGACAGGACCCGAACCCACGAAGCAGATCTCTCCCGGAGCTCCGGTTGAGATCCGCCATTAAGCGCCGGCGCTAACCGGAAGTCAAAAAGAAAGTTTTTCTTCACAGCAGCACAGAGTTAACCTATGGAACTCCCTCCCACCGGACAGGAGGCAGCAATGGCCACCGACTTGGGTGGATTTAAAAGAGGACTGGGCAAATTCATGGAGGAGGAGAGGGCTATGGAGGGCTCCTGGCCACAACTGGAGGCAGCAGTGTTTCTGAATGCTAGTTGCTGGAAATTGCAAGAGGGAGACAGTTGCTCTTGGGCTCGGATCCTACCACTAAGCTTCCCTTTGGGGCACCTGGTGAGGAGGCTGGACTGGATGGGCCCCCTTTGGCCTGATCTGGCAGCAGCCAGGCTCTTCCTGTGTTCTTGTGGAAACTCCAGGTGCAGGAGCAGTCTATCCAGATTTTTAGGTCCTTAGGAGTATCCGGTCCCTGAGAGATTAGGATGCTGGGCAATAATAATAATAATAATAATAATAATAATAATAATAATAATAATAATTTATTTATACCCCGCCCACCTGGCTGGGTTCCCCAGCCACTCTGGGTGGCTTCCAAGGCAATATTAAAATACAATAGTTTATTAAACATTAAAAGCTTCCCTAAACAGGGCTGCCTTCAGATGTCTTCTAAAAGTCTGGTAGTTGTTGTTCTCTTTGACATCTGGTGGGAGGGCGTTCCACAGGGCAGGCGCCACCACCAAGAAGGCCCTCTGCCTGGTTCCCTGTAGCTTTGCTTCTCGCAATGAGGGAACCGCCAGAAGGCCCTCGGAGCTGGACCTCAGTGTCCAGGCTGGACGATTGGGGTGGAGACGCTCCTTCAGGTATACTGGGCTGAGGCCATTTAGGGCTAGATGGGACAGATCCTGCAGGCTCTTCCCACGTCCTTATATTTTTTTCCAGACGAGTTGGTGGTTTTAAGCCAATCCTTTGCCTCCTCTCTTTGCACAGCACTTGGGAGAATTTGTGGTTTTGGGCTAAATAAGTTTATGCCATTTCCCAACAAACAAACATGAAACAATTATCTCTCTCCCTCTCCCTTCCGCAGGACTTTTCGTGGTGCTCTGCTACTGGGTTGCCAAAATCATCCTCACGCCCGTCCCCCTCTTCTTCCTCTATTATCATCACTTCAAGAAAGCCAAATCCGCACAATACACTGTCTCAAAGGAACGGACAGACGTGGACTACGAAGTCGTCCACTTTGAAGAAGCCAATTATGAAATGGACTACGTAAATTAATGTCCACACTGTTAACGGAAAAATCCGAGGGCTCCCTTGGACAAAAACAAAGACACCAACCAGGATAACTTGGAGCAAAACAGCAGCCTGTAGGCTTGGCCTTTATTGGATACTGTCGCGACAGGACTCCCACCCGCAACAAGATGAAGCAAAATGGAAGTCCAGAACAAAAGAAGACCCCAACTTTTATTAGTTGCTAATCCCCCAAACTGCACCCCTAAGACTACATCACAACTACATCACAAAAAAGGAGGGGTTGAGGGAGGGGTGGTGGTGGTAACCTGAGTGTCCTGTCACCTGGCTGGTTCCCCCTTTCCCCCTCCCCATGAGCACTTTCCAGGTAACAGAGGGGAGTTTGCAGTTTCCTGCCCCCAGAGGGAAGAGCTGATTATTGTCCTTTGTTCCAGTCTGTGCTGAATCCACTCCCATATGCAAGTTCTTTGTGACATTGATGGTCTTCTGTCTAGGACCATCAGGGTTGGCATAGCAACTGGGCAGGGCTCCTGTGGATGTGCTGGGATGGTGAAGGGATTATGGCTGCCCTGTATCAAACCTTCCATTTTGTAGTCCTTCCTTCATGGAGTAAAATAAAAGTGGAACGGTGCAGATCCAATGTATGGTTGATTTACTATGAATTTATAACAGAAACATTGCTTATGTCTTGTGTGTGTGGTGTTTGTACAAACTGAATGATGGGGGGGGAGTTTCCTGCAACAACAGGACCCCTCACTCTGCCAGTTTTGCCCTCAAGGCTACCTTTCAAGTCAGCTGGAAGGAAAGGGTCATAGAACTGAAGGTTTGGGGGGTGGGGAACCCCAATGCCATCAAGTCCAACCCCCCAGAATGCAGGAACCCAAGGCCCCAAGCACAGAGAATCTTTTTGAGACCTCAGTCACAGAATCATAGAATGGTAGAGTTGAAAGGGACCCCCGAGGGTCATCCAGCCTGACCCCGGCTAAATCAAACACTCAACAGATTGCTGGGCAGTGTGTAATCACACGCCTCCTCCCAAATAAATTCTGGGTACCCCCCAAAAGCACGCTCTTATCCCAGCAAAGAGGAACAGAATCGCGGTCAGAGTTGATGGTCTGTCCTGCAGCTGACACTTGGGGCAGAGGGAGATGCCTTATGCAGAGTCAGGCCCTGGCCCCACCTAGCTCAAGGTGGCCCACACGGACTGGCAGCAACGGCTCTCTGGGATTTCAGGCAGAGGCACTGTCCCTGAGCTACCTATTATTCTTCCACCCTTTCCAGAGTCGTGCTGTATTAAGCCACAGTGCTGGGCACCATTTCCTGGGCGGTGGCCCTATGGAACTCCACGCCACTTGCTTCTCAGCACATAGGGACAAGACTGGGGAGTGTGTAATCTGTGGCTGTTTCAGAGACCGGCCCCCTTACGCTGTGGCCCTATATACAGGCTTTACCTGGGAGGAAGCGCCATGATTGGACATAGTAGGGCTTACTTCTGAGTAGACATGCATAGGCTTGTGCCATTATTACCCCATCCATGACTGCTTCAATGGGTGGAACTGGCACTGCTCCCAGGGCCACATCCTCCCCGTTCTGAATTTGTAAGAACTTGATTGCTTAGTGTGGCAGCAGCTAAACTTTGGAACTCCCCGCCTCTTGACAGGCAGGCGCTTTCAACTGGACTCTTTTCGGCACCTGCTAAAAACATTATTGTTTAGTCCAGATATGTAGAATGTTGGCATGTGTTCTAATCTGTTGTTGGTTTTAATTTTTTGAATGTTTTAAGGAGTTGTTTTACTGATCATTTTATTGATTGTAAACCTCTGTGAGTTGTTTTACTGTCAAGAGCTGGGGGTCTAAATTACATGAAACAGATACGTAACAATTTTTCATGTAGTTTTCTTCCCTCTCCCCGGGCAATTGCAACACTGCCCTGGTTTCCGGGAGCTGTGTCGCTAAAATGAAATCAAAACCACCAAAGGTCTGTAGAAAGTTGTAAGGGCTTTTTTTGCCGAATGCTTTGCAAGGAAATCCATTCTCAAGAGACATTAATTCACAAAACCCTGAGCATCTTAGGTCCAGGGCACTGTGGGAACAGTCTGAACCCTTATATCGCAGTTCCATCACAACTAAGAACCTGTAAAAGAGAAAATTTAATATGAAAGCCTGTTGAAGGGAGGGAAGGAAGAATGGTTGCTGAACTTTAGAGTATTTATTTTGTTTGTATATGTTAAAGAAAACTCAACAAAAAGCATTTGAAAATATATATATATATATATATATCACAGTTCCGTCACTGAAATCATCCACAGGCTTTGGTCATTCCATGAATCTGTGAGGCTCATTTGAAAGCAACAAGGAACTGAGCCTTAAGAGTCATTGGCCCAGCCCTGTGGAACTCTCTGCAGCTGGAGATTCAATAGGCGCCTTCTAACTTTTAAACAGGGATGCAGGTGGCGCTGTGGGTTAAACCACAAAGCCCAGGACTTGCCGATCAGAAGGTCGGCGGTTCGAATCCCCGCAATGACGGGGTCAGCTCCCTTGGTCCCCACTCCTGCCCACCTAGCAGTTCCAAAGCACGTCAAGGTGCAAGTAGATAAATAGGTACCACTCCGGCGGGAAGGTAAACGGCATTTCCGTGCGCTGCTCTGGTTCGCCACAAGCGGCTTTGTCCTGCTGGCCACATGACCCGGAAGCTGTACGCTGGCTCCCTTGGCCTATAAAGCGAGATGAGCGCCGCAACCCCAGAGTCGGTCACGACTGGACCTAATTGTCAGGGGTCCCTGTACCTTTAACTTTTAAACGCTTGTGGAAAACTTTCCTATTCTGCCAGGCCGATGCAAGCAATTAAGACACCCTTCTATGTTTAATTGACGCCCGTTTGTAACTGTATGGTTCCATTCATTTTTGTTGGGAACGGCTTTAACGAAATAGTGGTCCATATTTTTCATAAACAGATCATTTCGCCCTCCACCCTACTTCAAAATTATGACCAGTTCACGACCGGAGCCTGTGTTGATGCCCTACTCAGAGAGGAGGGAGCGGGACCCCTGAAGGCTCAGCAACTCCCCCTAACCAATTTTGTTTTTACCAAGGCATTTTACCAAAAGCCCAGAAGGAAACAAAACAAAGAGGGAAAGAGGGTGGTTTACCATAAAACACGGTTGTCTGGGAAACGGGTACTGTTGAGGCGTATGTAACGAAGCAAGGCGTAATTAGGAAATGCAGCTCCGTCTTTTTTCCTTTGCAGCAGAATCTGGTGCGCAGAAGGTCCAGTCCCTGAAGGCAGGCAGAGGTCTGGCTCACGAGGAGGCAACTTCCTCTGTCCCCCTAAAAAACAAAGGCACTAGTCCTCATGCTTCTGCATAATCATGCTTTCTGGCCCATGTAGGACCAGTCTGGATAGTTAGCCTTGGTGAAGACTTGACGTTTTCATCCCCCAAAAAGTTTTTGAGTTTCTGCTGAAATGAGGCTGCATTTTAATGTTATCTTTTTATCTTGTTTTTTAAGTTGTATTTCAGTCGTTTTATATCTGGTGTTAGCCGCCCTGAGCCCGGTCTTGGCTGGGGAGGGCAGGGTATAAATAAAAAATATTATTATTATTCGGCTGACATAAACAGGAAGAGCCATAACTCAGGGACAGAGCACCTGCTGGGCATGCAGAAAGTCCCAGCTTCAATCCCCGCTGGCAGCATCTCCAGGCAGGTCCGAGAATGCCCCCTGCCTGCAACCCTGGAGAACGGCTGCCGGTCCGTGTGGGCAGCACTGGGCTAGGTGAAGCAATGGAGCTCTGTATAAAGCAGATTTCCTGCACTCCTGAGATGCGTTGGGGGGAAAGAACCTGGATCCCGAATGGCCAGTCTGGCTTGGGCCAGAGTCTCTCTCTCTCTCTCTGAGCTATCCAGGCTGAAGGAGGGGAAGTCTGGTTGTTTGTGGCTCTGCAGCGCCTCCTGCAAGAGTGGCCAGAGAGGAGCACTGCAGCTCAACTGGGCCAAGGAGGCTGCAGCCCCTTTTGCTGGCCTCTAGGTGGCAGCATTGGCTGGGAAACAACAGCAGCAGCGACTCCACCTGGAACATGCCCTAGATGAGAAAATAATATATATTTATTCAAATTTGTTTATTTTGTGTGTGTTTTCCCCTTCTTTCTTTTTTCCTCCCCCCCTTTTTCTTTTTCCTTTTCTCTTTTGCGCCTCCTTTCTTGGTCTTTCTCTTTCTGATTCGTTAAGAGATTAAAGTGTAATATGAAAACTTCGGTAAGTTAAAAGTGATGTTGTGTAATTTTTCTATTACTATTTATGTCTTGTTGAAATCGGTTAATTGTGATGAATTGATGTAACAATTACTGTGGGGTTTTTTCCTTTGTTATTGTTGAATTCTAAATAAAGTATTATTCTTCTTTTTAAAAAAAGATGGGGAAATACAGCAGAGGGGCAGCGAAGTCTCCTGTCCCTCCAAACCGAGGAATCTCCTGTCCCCAAATCCATCTTACAGGGCATGCCGTGGCCTCAGCAATATTCCCACCCAGGAGGTGCCCTCCTTAAGCATCCGGTTTCCCTTTCCTCTCTTTAAACATCTGCAGGGCGGGGGAAGTTCAGAGCTGACCACCTGCATTTTCTTCCTAATTATTTCCAAAGATGCCTGTTCTTGCCCAGCCAGGATTGTTCTGGACAATGAATGCAGAAGCGGCATTGGCATCAAGTGCCAAAACACTGAACAGCGTCATTTTGGGGTTTGTTGCAGGAATTTATGTATAGGTTGGGGGGGGGGGTTGCCCCTCCAGCAGATCTCATGCACATGCAGCCCACTACCAAAACCAGCACCATCACTTTTGTGACTTTTGTGATTTGTCCCCACAAAACACTTCATCACAGTTTCTTCCTATCCATTCAAAGGGCCTTTGCTGCACAATACCAAATGTAAGAATTCACTGATCAATGTGTCTCTGTACTGGCTCACTGGGAAAACTTCAGAAATTCATACAGACCTGTGAGCTCAGCTCCTCAGCAGCCCCTCTGCCTGAGTGATCATCCCTGGCATCCTGGTACCTGAGTGCCAGACAGGTAGCCATGCCAGAAATAACAAACCCAGACGGAGACAAAAGGGTGGGATGAACTGGGCTGGGAAAGAGGGAAATGTAAAGATCTCTTTTGTTACACTTGAGGGGTGTTTGGTGGAGGGAAAGGGGAACCATGGGGCAGGGTCCAGGATGCTCAGATTCCGGTCACCAGACCTCCCCTTTCATGATGTAACCGTGATGTAGTTTGGGGGGTGTAACAGGGGGATTAGCAGCTAATAAAAGTTTGGGTTCTCTTTTGTCCGGGGCTTCCATCCTGTTTCACCTGGTGGCAGGTGGGAGTCCTGTCGCGAGAGTCTTCAATCAAGACCAAGCCGACTGGCTGCTGTTTTGCTCTGGTATTCCTGGCTGGGGTCCTTGTTTTTTTGTCCATGGGAGCCCTCAGATTTCTCCGTTAACAGGTTTTATCTTCTTTTTAAAATGAAATTACATTTCTCCCCATTAAAAGAGTTCTCACAAATCTGTGGCTCCCGGAGGTTGGTCTGGATGACCCTCAGGGTCCCTTCCAACTCTGCTCCACAAAATGTCTTTTAAATGAATCGGCTCACCCTTGCTCCATCTGGCTCTGCCAGGCTGCCCCATCTGTGACCCCTTTCTCTTTCTGCACCGCCCCCACCCCTCAAAAGCCCCCCAGCCCAAACATCTGCCCCCAAGACTGGAGAACCAGCAAGGAAGCCCAGCAGCCACTGCGGAGGCCTGTCAAAATCCCCGTCCTGCCGGGGGCTGAGTGAGCTCGCTGCCCGCCCCGCGGCCCTGCTGGGCTCGGCATGGGAACAGAGCTAAAAATAAACCCGAGCAGACAGAAAATAAAACGCCAGTTTCTGGGTAGATTCTCCCGCTGGCTGAGTGGCACGCCAGGATCCTGTCGCTTCCTGAAAGACTGTCGAAATACAAGATCGCCCAGGACAGCTGCTCTGGAACCAGGAGGGGCTTCAGGCCTGAGGGATCTGGCTGCGTCCGCTGGCTTGCATTGATTGCATTCTAATGCCTCCATTTTCAATTGATTGATTGCATTCGTATCTTGCCTTTTTCAATGGGTGGGTGGATCGCACCTATATCCCACCACTATTGATTGATTGCATTTAGCACAGAATCACGGCATTGTAAGGGAACCCAAAGGTCATCCAGTCCAACCCCCTGCAATGCAGGAATCTCAGCTTTATATTGAAAAAAACATTAAGGTATACACACAAACACACACACACAAATGTTCATGGATTTGCTAGGCAAACATGTACATAAATGTATGGGCCACATGTCTGAGGCAGCACAGGAGGGCAGTCCTGGAGCCATTTTGGCTCCCAAACTGACCAAATGTTTTCTCTGCAAGGCCAAAGGAAAATGGAAAAGCCTCACCATTGTCTTTTCCTTCACAAATCCTGTCTTAAGGGTATGTCTGTCTGTGTATGAATAGGGTGAGCCTGTGACCTGGCTCAGGAACTAAGTATTTATCATTACAAAAGACTGGCCAGGCTTGCCAGGGCATCCAATCAAGTAAGCATTAACAGGTAACCTGCCAGACAGGAGATAAACAATGCACTCAGATTTCTGCTGTAGACTGCCTTTTCTGTGATATAGGTATGATGTTTCTGGGGGTGGTCTTGGACAGGCAATTTAAAATGTCTATATAAGGGCGGGCACACCTTTGTTCTGGGTTCCTCCTCCTTTCCTGCGTGTGAGGGGAGCACCCTGTTGCAACAGTTCAATAAAGATCAGGCTTACGAGCTGCTTTGCTTCTCAATATTCTCTGCTTGGCCTCTGTTATTTTCTCCGACCGATGGAGAACCTGCAAAGGACTCTATAAGGGCTCTTGTGTCCCCCAGAGGGGAATAAAGGCAGATTTTCGTTTATTACAATATCCCGCCTGCTTCTTCCAAGGAGGTCAAGGTGCCATAGACACTTCGCTGCTGCCGCTCTTATCCACACAACAACCCTGCAAGGAAGCTCAGGCGCAGGGCGAGTGACTGGTCTCCCCCAAGCCCTAGTCAAGCGCTCAAACCACTACACCAGGTGCAGAAGAAACACACTTAAGCCATAAAGAATTCAGAGCCAAGGGATTTATTCCGAGTACCAGAACCGGACGTAGCTCATGGCCCTTCTGCATTTCCAGACACCCCAGATTTTCCTCCTCCTCCTTCCCCCACAGTTCAGATGTATAAACTTAGCCTTTTGTTGCTTTGCTCTGGGAAAACCACCAGGAGTCAGAAATCCTTGCGAGGCACCCAGAGGTCCGCTAGCCCTGAAACATGGTGCTTTTGAGGGCATCGCAACTGCCGGCTGTTTCGACTTGACAGCTCAGGGAAGATACCTAGCTTCATAAATTCGTAGAAAAACCATACTTTCACAGACTCTCTTCATCCCAACACCATTTTAACCCTTAAAGAAAGGTGAATTTATTCCCCAAGCGTGAGAGCACAGACACGGCCCCCCACCCAGGGGGTAACTAAGGGGCAACAATAGACATTTGCAGAGACTGTTGAGCAAGTCAGGTGTTCTGAAAGCCCATCTCCAGACAAGTCCTGAGGGCCAGGAGATGTCAAGAGTTTTATTGTTCTTTCGGTGATGGGGACTTAAGAGGTGTTGGTAAAGGGGTCTGATAAAGTGACCTCGTGTTGAACTGGTGTAACCCTTGTGTACCCCTCCCCATTTGTGACATGCCAGTGATGTAGTGATGATGTATCAGTGATGCCTCTCAAAGTGTATTCTGGGGGAAAGAGGGAAGGTTTAAAAGAGGAGGTCGCCCAATGCTCAGGGTTCTTACTCTGGGGGGGGGGGCTGTTGTGCAACAATAAAGATCAAGGTCTACTGACCACTGTTTTGCTCCAAATTACTCGGCTGGAACTTCCTTCTTTTACTAAGCGCATAGACCCGCGGGGGACTTGCACCCCGATGAGCTAGGCTCTTGAGTAGTCTCTCACCCCAGATTTTTTTCAATAACACTGCCATGATGTCATTTTGGGGCAGATAAAATGGGATACTTCTCACAGGAACAAGCAACTGCGAGGCTCAGTGGGGGAACCCCCAGGAAGACTCACCCCACAGACAGAAGAACAAGCACCTTTGGCTAAAATGGTTTTTCGCAGGCGAGATGAGTGCTGATCCAACTTTTTCCAGAGAAATCCAGAGAACCCCCCGGGAAAAGGGGCACTGCAGCAGGCTTTCAACTGCAGATTCGGGGAGACACCCCCCGCCAACAAGGAAGCGGGTAGGTGAGGCCCAGAGGGCAGGGCTCTTCTTCTTCCAGAACTTTTAATAATTACAAAAATAGACGATGGGGACTGTCGTAAAATAGCGCTCCCTTCTGCCTCTTCTGTTTCTCTTTCTCTCTCTGCTCATCACTCTCGCGTTGGGGAGAAATCAGTCTCGCAGTTGCCTCTGGGACGAGAGTGACGTGGCTCAGTTGTTTCATGGAATTGGAGAGTTGGAAGGGATCCCCAGAGGGTCAGGACTTGCGACACAAGGATCCCCAACAAGTGGCCCTCCAACCTCTGCTGAGAAACCTCCAGGGAAGGAGAACCCTCCACCTTCTGAGTTTCAGCCACCGCGAAATCAGTGGGGGGGGGTTCAAAATCACCACTGGGGGTCAGATATTGCAGGCCGGAGTCCTTAGTGGTCCCCTAAACTGATTCATTTGGCACAAGTAAGATCCTCCCTCCGCCACCCTGAGATTCTCCACCCCGATACTTTTTCAAGGAACAAAAACAGAGGAAGACAACTGACGGCAGCCTCGCTGGCTCCCTGTTTCGTCTCGCAGAGCTGTGCATTCGGTGATTCTTTTTCCTGAGCTTCTTTGCAGATCAACAACACACACATGCACCCCACCTACACACAGAGCTTGGGTTCCTGCCGACGTGATGAGAGCAAAATGTTGGGGGGGGCGCTGTCAGTGACTGGCTGCTTTGGGAGGTGTCCTGAGGGTGATATTTGGGGGGCGTGAGCTAACAGCCGCCGTCCAAGAGGTTTCTGGGGCTGCAGCAGATGGGTCTTCTTCAGAGGGCTTCCTTTTCTGCAACGAAGAAAGCAACAGGGACCCTTCTGCCCACTCTCTGGCCTCCAACTGGCTGCAAAGAGCCCCCCAAGGTGATCATTGTACCGTCCTGACATAAACATGCAGCTCATCGAGAAAAGGAAGGGTGGAAGGAAGGAAGAACAGTCCCAGGCAGAGAGAAAACAAGAGAAGGCAGGGTCAGTGTTGATGGCAGGAGACAGGCGAGGCTTCTTCAGAAAAGACCCCCCCCCCATCAAATGGCAGGAAGGTCACCCCCCTTTCTCCCTCTCCTCCCCCCTAACTCAAGCACAGCACCAATTTCTGCTGGAGAAAATGGAGGGGTCAAGAAAGAACGTTTGGGGCGTTGGCAGGATGTGGAAATGTCCTTCCCCAGAGGTCCTGGAGCACTTCTTGCTCAGGAAGGGTTTGGGGCGGCAGAGAGGGACCCAATCCAGAGTCAAAGCGGAGGAGCAGAGGCTTCCTTTGCGGAGCCTGCAGAGAAACTGGATCACCAGGCACAACAACGTCAAGGAAAAGAGGGCAGCCGGAAGATCAGAGACAGTGGAAGCTCCTGCAAAAGGGGAGAGAGACAGGGGGTGGATGTGGGTCAACAGGCACAATCCCCTCCGATACCAAACCTCCGAATCTATACTTTACCCCCGGAGGCCGTGGCGAATTAATTGCAGAAACCGGGGCAAAACGAGCTTGCTGCAAAAGCGGGAGTCGATTTATGGCCTGTGGACAACAACTCGTTTGCCGTGACCCGGTTTTCAAAATGAAGGGGATCCCGGGAAACTGTTCCCAGTGAGGGTGACTTGGGTGCAAAAGAGGGCAGGGAGCTCCTTCCCTCCTCCGTCCGCAAGTGGCCTTAAAGGTCGTCTTGGGACAAATGAACCTGAAAGGAAAAGGGCGAGGTGAAGCCACCGGATTACGGGGCATCGGGGCATATCTGTTTAGCTGGGAACGACCCAGTTTGAGCCCCACAACTGAAGAGAAATACTTCATGCATCTGATTCAGCAGACTGTGCTCCATGAAAACTTCTGATGCCACAATTTATATTTGTAAAGGATTTCAGGGGAGGGGTTGCAAGATTTCAGGGGTTTTTTGTTGCAGCGAAATTAGTCACCTTGCAAGGAACTCCTCACTGGTAGGAGATCCAGCGCAATCGCATCTGACGCACATCCAGCTTGCACCATTTCAAGCTGGCCTGGTTGAAACTGCGCCCCTTAAATCCAAGCGCGGTGGATTTAGTATTTTAACCTTTTTGGGGTTTTTCTAAACTATTGTTGTGATTCTTTTCTCGATTTTCTTCCTTTACCTTTTCGTAAACCACCTTGTGGGGTTTGGTTTTTTCTTTTCTTTTTACAATCAAACAGTGTACAGTTTTTAAGAAATAATTAAATAGCACCAGCACCCGTGGGTTGGGTTTAATTTGGGGAAAGTTACTTGCCTGTGAATACTGTCCCTTGTCAGATTTGTCCTGCTGCCTGGGGTAAATCAGGTGGGGCAGATGGTTGCAAGATAAACAAATCCATGCAGCAAAATAAAGGTAAAAGGTAGAGGGACCCCTGACCATTAGGTCCAGTCATGACCGACTCTGGGGTTGTGGCGCTCATCTCGCTTTATTGGCCAAGGGAGCCGGCGTACAGCTTCTGGGTCATGTGGCCAGCAGGACTAAGCCGCTTCTGGCGAACCAGAGCAGCGCACGGAAACGCCGTTTACCTTCCCGCCGGAGCGGTACCTATTTATCTACTTGCACTTTGACGTGCTTTCGAATTGCTAGGTTGGCAGGAGCAGGGACCGAGCAACGGGAGCTCACTCTGTCGCGGGGATTCAAACCGCCGACCTTCTGATCAGCAAGTCCTAGGCCCTGTGGTTTAACCCACAGCGCCACCCGCGTCCCTACATGCAGCAAAATACCTGATGGCTATTCAGCAACCGAATTTGCAAAGGAGGGTGGGCAGGAGCAGGTCTGCCCCCCCTTTAAACAGAGAGCTGAGGGTCCTCCCTGACTGCTGAGGTTCGGCCGGACCCAAAGGAGGACAGGGAGACACGGAACGCAAACACACACACAGCACCCCACCTGGCAAAGGTGCATCACCTCCTTCCTCTCGGCCGGCTTTCACCTCTTCCGGAGCCTCTTCATGAAGCAGCAGGTGACGGTGACGAGGACGGTGACGCCCATGAAAAGGGCACTGGAGACGCCCGCCAGGAGAGGGATGAACAAGGTGTCGATGGCTGGGGAGAGGAGAGGAGGAAATGGAAGAGAGTCAAGAGGGCAATGGGCTCGGTTTAAAAATACCTTTTCCGAAAAACCAGAGTCCTTTTCGTTGGGATAATCCAGAGAGAAATTCCCAGCTGTCAAAAAATGTGGGAATGTCCAGTGATGCAGGAGAGGATACATTGTTTGATTATAGCCTTTCCAACTTGTGTAA